>NC_136057.1:1786684109-1787284109 GCF_964261635.1 Lissotriton helveticus | reverse complement strand
CAAGGACCGGAACCAATAGGTCCTTCTCCTGGGGTGGCACACCCTCTAGCCTGCTTCTCTCCGGTCGGGGGGTCAGGAACCTAGCTGTGATTGGGCATGGCTCCCCATCTTCAAGATGGCCGGAGCTCGGGGTCGTGCTTCACCTCGCCTCCCCCACCTAAGGGGTGGGGTTGGCACAGGCTGGCACCCCCCTTCCTGACGTAGGGTTTCCCGCCAGAGTGGGGGTCAGAACTGGTGAGGGCCAGTTGCTGGGTACAACAAATGGTCTGGAGAAGCTCCGAGGTGGCATGCCTTTGAAGTTTCCCCCCTGCCCATCCTGGGGGAGGAGACCTAGAACCTCACCCAGGATGTGCATTGTTGCAGGCCCAGGAGAGCGAGGGGCTCTCCACCCAGGGGTCCAGCAACAGATCTGCTGTGAGGCAGCTTGGGCAGCCACTCAGTCCAGACGTGGATTGTAGGTTAGGTTTCTGGGCCCTCTGGTGCATTTTACATTAAACCTCACACTGGCATCAGTGCAGGTTTAATGTGCTGAGCAGTTTGATACCAAACTTCTCAGTCTTCAGTGAAGCCATCATGGTTTTGTGGAGTTCGTAATGACGACCTCCCAGCACCATATAATTTTAAATGGTAGCACTGCACTTACAGTGCCCAGGAATGGCCCTGGGCACTGTGGGGGCACAGGGCTCATGCACCTGTGCCCACACTACTGGCATAGGGCATCCAGATAGGGGTGACTGATGTATGCCAGGGCAGTGGGGTTTGTGGGCATGGCACACAGGGATGTGTGCCATGTCGACGTCGACTGTTTAGTTCTGTACTTGGACACTCTGCTTGCAAAGGCAGTGGGTGGGTGTCAGGGTACAGGGCCTCTAAGTGTGGCCCAAAAAGTGCAGCAGCCCTTAGGGGGGGGGGGGGGGGGGGTCTTCTCTGGTCACCATGCCCAGAGTACGTAGGGTACCATTTACTAGGGGCCGATAGGTGGCCAGAGATGCCAATTGGGTTTTGTTTCAACACTGCTTTAGGGAAGGAACAGAGGCCCTGGGTACCTGGTTTGCAGGAGCCCAGGGCACACTCAAAGCACATCAGCAGTTCAGCAAAAAGTGGGGGCATACCAATGCAAGAAAGATGGCACTTTCTCACAGCTACGCCAATTATCTGCACATTAATCTAGTGTCCAGTTTGTTAAATGAGAATCAGTGTACTAATGTAACATACAAAGGCTAACTATCAGGAAGGAAAACTAGGTAGTTCAATTGTGGTGCTCACGTGGCGACAGAGCCCAGCTACCCAGGGCATGTTCTTCTGTAATGTGTAAACAGTCAGGGGCAAGTTTAATGGCACCAAAGCGCGCACTTGTGAATCCATAACTTCCTTGATAGGGTGGCATAGTAGTTTGTTGGTTCAATGTGATCTCTCCATTTATTGTTCCATATATCGTTGTGTGGACAAATGGATCTTACAAGCACGCTGCTTGTAAGATCCGATTGTCCACACTAAGATATATGAAACAATAAATGGAGAGATCAGTGATCTATCAAATGACAATGCCACCTTCTTAAGGAAGTTATTGATTCACAAGTGTGCCTCAATGCTATTACTGCAACTATTGCGCGGACACTTCCGTGACTAGCAACGCGTACATGGAACAGAAGTTATTGCTAGCACTAAATTGCTTCAACCCAACCTCCCAAGAGAAAGCTATTGCTACAAAAGCAATGCACAGCATGTGATTAATGAAAATATTTACTCGACAAAACCAAATTATTACGTATACCTGAAGTAGTAGTTCTTCACCCCTAAAAATGAGGTGTTCTAATATCAAGGAAAATACTCAAACGGGAAGGCAGGAAGCTATAGAAATAAGTGGTTTAGGGGAGAAAATATTCTGAAGATGGAGACCATGCATACCTTCTGGGATGTACATCTGCCATCACCAGAGGTAGGGATTACCACTAAATGGTGCTAGTTATGGCTCAAATTAAAGAAAGCTGCAGAGAATTATGGTTCCACTGGATCGAGGAATAATGCACAGCATCTGAAACAAGAAACCTCTTTAAGCAGAAAAACTGCTCCTACTGGTAGGTATCCATTTTGTTACATACTGTAGGTTTAAAGCTAGGACACTCACTGTGCCACTGGCCACAACTGCTTTTGACAGCAGCAGTTATATTTTTGTCTTTGCATCTGAAAGGGCTAGTACTCAGTGTTAAGATATTTCTAAGCTGTCTGCGCTTTTATCTTAAAGGTGTACCTTTTTATTAAATTTCTTTTCCATCTTTCACTCTAGGCGTGGTGATGTGCCTTTCATCCCTCGACGTGCTGGCCGGAAAGGTGTGGAGGATGGCTCAGACGACGACTTGGACAGAGCAGATGCTGGAGATGCAAAAGCAGATTGAAAGCCATTTCTCTTTCTTGCTAAATAGCAGACTCCACTACTGGATTTCAAGCAACCATGATGCCTTCTCCTTACCCTGTGCCATTGTCTGAGTCTGAAATGATGCGAATTGGGGATTCTTACCCGTTTGCTTATCTGCTGTCACTTTGTGCTTTAATTCTTATCCAAAGTAGGTTAAACCCTTTGGCACAGCTTTTCCTTACCCCTGGTCCTCTGAATGGGAGATAATCCTCCACCCGTCCATGTCGCCAGATACGTATGCACTTTCCTAGAACCGCCACCTGATAATGAATTGAGCTGTTTTGATGAGGAAAGTTTTTTTCCTATTGAGATATATAGTGTAGGAAGCTATACCTCAAGATCAGCTTTTGGCAATCATGAATCCGCTTCTATTACTGCCTTATATGGAGATGTAGAATCCTCTGCTCTTACTCAGAATAAGCAAGTGCAAACTTGTGTTGCTTACTTGACACTGCTCTTGCCCTGACAACTTGCGATCAGGGGATGGGTCTTGCTTAGCCACATTGTAGTGCCCATCTGTCTTTCTGGATTTGAAAGGATCGAGTAGGCCACGATATCCTTGATCCGCAGTATTCTGGTATTTTTTGTTGTGGATCTGTTAGTTGGCAAGCAGAGGAGAGAAGACCAAACAGATCTAGCAATCATCTGATGTGTATCAGGACCAAAATCTATTTAATAAAAACTATAAATATATATATATATATCACACTGAACTTAGCCAGATTTTTTTTACATTATCAATGTCATTTCGTTCAATTGTTTCATGTATTCTATCTTAGGAATATCTAGGCCTGTGAAGAAATTTATAACTGGAGAGTGAATAACACTTACTGCACCTTGTACACACATAGCCATATTTCACAGAGCTAGGTAAGGCTCTTCGAATAAAATAAACTGCGAACAGCACTTATACGTCACTGCCTTTCTCTGGGATGGCTGCCGGAGGGCAGGTTTCCTGCATCGCACACTGGCTAGTAGATATATATTTGTATGTTGGAATTGTAAAGTTGTGTATGCCATACATGGACTTAAGCACAAGGGTGATAATCTGTAAAGCTCTGTTGTCCATTTCCCCAACCTCCCCTGGCCAGCCTTGAGCTCCACTGAAATTTCCCTGGTGTACTACCCTCTACGAAGTGCCTTAAACTGCAGCAATGTTACCACTACTAGGCTGTCAAATGCAACATTGCAAATAAAGGTTTCACAATGCTGGTGTGTTCATTTTGTATCTGTTTAAAACTGGAGGCTGGAATAGTTGGGATGGCAAACTGAGCTGGGTTAAGTCTAGTACTATCCACAAAAGGAGCTGTTCAGCACGCGCTACAGCTCCTCAAAAGAATTTCAGGATACCACACTAATGCAGAGCACGGCTAGTTTTGTTTTTTAAATATACATGATTGGGCTGGAAAATCGATGGTATATATGGGCGGGGGATGCTGTGGTAGGAAGTAGAGTATGCAGTATTGTCTCATTCTAGGTGCTATTAAATAAAGGGGAGCTTGCTGTTGTCTCTGGAAGAAACAAACTCTCCGCTCTTGCTGCTAGAATCCCATCTATTCGAACACAGCAGTTTAAGGCAAAACTGAACCCAGTTCTGTCTTCTTATGAGTGCCTGGCCAACCTTTCCACTGTGATGCCGCTCCTCGCAGTGAGCCAGTGTATGTTTAGTCTGTAAATGCACATAACCAACTTTAATAGATTCACATGCTTTAAACATTACCAGTTGTCAAAGGAACTCCCCCGGTATAATTGTAAAGCAATGTAATGATGGATATTGACTAGAAAAGGCCTCTAAAAATAAGATGGGTTATTGAACTATAAAGAGACCAAACTTTAAGCTTAAACCAATCCGAATGGACTACCCTCTAGAACACTCCTGTGAGATGCTAGTCACTCTGATTTTCTACCACATGTCGTGCTAGGGAATCTCCTGACCTCTGCTCAGTTTTCCTCCATCTGTCCTAGACTGATGTAAAGAATAAATGTTTATGATGTGTGTGTATATATTAGATAAATGTATAAATATTACTAACAATAAAAAAACATTTCTGGGTAATGTTAAAATCATATTAATATTTAAAAAAATCAGCGTAGGATAAAGTGCAAGAAAGTGATAAAATGACTTGTTTTCATTTATAGGCGTTTGAGTTATTCGTTTATTACCCTAAAGAAAGGAAATAAATAAATGTATTTGTATTGATATGGGGCCTAATGCCTAAGATGGAGTAAACAGGGCTATATACAGGTCATAGAGCACACATAATGGCGGTTTTAAGTTAGAATAGTAAATGTGCCCAACTCAATGCAACGGGGAACTAAAAGCTTCAAAGAAAATTGTACATATCCTCTGTATTCAGCCCGTTTAGCCATTTGCTGTCAAATTCCAGTATCATTTTTGTTTCTAGTTTTCTCCACTGATGACGATTTCCCCCTCATTGGGACTCGAACTGACCCCACCACAAAATATTTAAGACATGTCACATCAATATTATGTATCCTCTTAAAATGACGTGCTACATACAGGGTAGGCAGGGTCGCTGTGCAAAATTGCACGAAGATGCTGCAGAATACTCACATGCACATGTAGCTTTGTGCTACCAATGTAGTTCAGGCCACAGGTGCATGTCAGGACGTATACAGCAAACGCCGTCTTGCAGTTGACACTTGCTGAAATGGCTATTTCGTTAGTGCTAAAAGGGGTACAATAGTGGGTTGAATTGATTGCAAATTTACAAGCTCTACAGCTCTAGCATTTGCGGAATCCTTGAGCAGGTTGAAGCCACATTTTGTCTTGTTTTCGAGGCTGCTTTTGTGTGACTGCTCCCATGCTTTTGGCTCTCCTAAAGGTAATCATGGGTGTGGTGGGCAATCTTGTACTTAACACTACATCAGTCAGTACTATTTTCTTAACTATAGCCCTGATCTTCCTCTCCTCTGCTGTATGTGGTGATCAATCTTGGACCTTCGTTAAATATATATATATATATATATATATATATATATATATATATATATATATATATATTCGTATGAGCAGCAGATTGTACACGTAGCATTACATCGCCACCTTGTGTTGGGCTCAGATTGCATGTTGTCTTCTTGGAAGAAGTCTTTGTAGTCACGAGATGGGTGACTCCTCCTTTGGACGATAGTACACTTCTTTAACATTTGTTGCACTCTGGTCGTCGAATCGGGCCGTTCGGCCTTCTCGACACCACGTGGACCGGCCGTTGATGGAACGGCCGTCGATGGAACGAAGTCCATTCAAATACTGCCCGCAGTGCAACTCTAAGTTCCCGCACACAAATAAGCATCCAGTGTGCAACAAATGTCTATCTCTGGATCACAATGAAGATAGTTGCCTAGCTTGTGCCCAGTTCTGTTCCAAAAAGACGATCCAGAATCGACGGGTGGCGAGGCAAGAAATGCAGAGGTCTGCACCAGACCCCGAGAAGATCTTCGATGAGGCGGACCTAGGTAACGCCGAAGACTCTGATCAAGACTAAGAACAATACTCTGTGCACGACTCCGAATATTACCTCGACTAGGAAGAACAAATTATCTATCTCTAGGAATACGATCAAGACATTGTAGCTGTCGACGACTGGAGAACCGTGAGTACACTGCCCCATATAGACACTACACCGATATCACTCAGGTCAAGTCATTGCCAGCAGGCCTTAGCCAAGATCGACATACTGCTTCTATAGCCCCGCCATACTGCCCGGCTAAGAACATACAAAAAGAGCCTTCTGAGACACGACATACAACATCGGTTCCATCGAAACCCAAACTCATCGACAATACAGTCTTCGGACCAAACGTTGTCGAACCGAAGGTGATCAAGCCGAAGGGCGCCGACCCGAAGGCCATAGTTCCAATAAAACCTTCGAAGCCAAAGACCGTCTGTAGGAGAGTAGGGTCTGCAATCCTATGATCACCCACATTTTTGCTGCACTGGTTTATGACTTTCCCTGGCTGTGGGCCTGCTAATCAGACCCACAGCCTAGCTGTTCTCTCTATCCAAATTGTACTCAGGTACTGAATTGGCACTGGGCCCTCCAAGTCCCTGTACCCAGGGCTGAGGTGTACCCAGAGGTCTCCCAGGGGCTGAAGCATGTATTATGCCACCCCTGGGCTGACTAACTAAACTGACACAACTGGCTGCACGACAGCTGGGGCAAGGTGGTGTACTCACCCTTTGCTTTAGATATAGTATACCTATATCTAACCCTAAAATGGACACACAGATCTCCTATCAGTCACTCCTATGGCAGGCCTTAACAATCCTGAAGGCAGAGTGCTTGGAATCGTGTGAGATGGTGCTCTGGCATGAGCTGAGCCTGTCTGCGGCTTTCGGGATCCATCCCTTAGCCGTTTCCATGATATCGCATACCATATACTCTTAAGTGCATTATAATCCTCGCGGTTATATGCCAACTCTGGTATCGCTTTATCAAAACATGTCGAGTAAGGTGTCATACGAATTGGAATACTAACCCCTCGCCAATTCTGGCGACGGGGTTAGCATTCCACCCTTATAGAGGGACAGATATGTATGTAACCCCTAACCCCGGTTAAAGTCAGACAGAGCCTTAGCATCCACAAAATGGATGCTGCCACCGAGACACAAGTCTGCCCTCCTGCTGCTGGGAGTCCTCCCAGAGCAGGAGATAAGGACAAAGGGTTTCCTGCCAGGGGCGGTGCCAGCACCGTCCCAGACAGGATTTTGTGTATTGTAGGTAGGCAGGGCTTCAGAGGAAGGTGACTGCAAGTGGCACCCCGGTGCTCACTATGCATAGGCTGGCTTGAACCAGTTCCAGGGACACTCCAGACCCTGTGCTGGGGAAAAGCCTGCCAAGGAAGTGGGTGTAACCACCCCCCTCCTGGTCCCACCCCTAGGGCAGGACTTAGTCGCGTGCCAGCCCCCTTTTCCCAGATAAAGGTAGGGACTGGCCCCCTTCCAAATCAGATCATCTTTGGAATCAAGATACCACTTTCCACGAAAGGACTTCACGATTTCTTCTTCAAGATTCTCCCTTGTGGCTAAGGAGTAGTCACCCTGCATCCGCAGGCACCATCCAAGAACACTGCGGTCTGCTGCACGTCCTTCCTCCGGAATCCGACTGCCCAGCTCGACGAGACCCGGCTTCCCTGGCACCTCTGACCTCTACCCACCTGCACAGCTGAGAACCGTGGGTGCGACGAGACCTCGAGGGACCGGCCATCGCCAAGACTGCACGACTTCTGCACAGCAAGCCCACCGAGTAATTTCCTGGTGAGTGCTTTGGGGTCCGAGAAGCCCCCACCCTGAGCAGCTCCAGCACCGAAGAGCAGCCCCCCAGCATCTCCACGATCGGCGTGGGGCCCTTCTGCTTTTTGCTGCTCACCGCGTTGTTTGGCTACTAGCCCGCTGGCTTGTGGCCTTCCGAACGACGCCCGACGACAATACTGCTGCTAGTCTGGTTGCTCCAGACTGGCCCTTGCTTCCCTCCATCGGAGAAGTACCCTGGACCCTCCTGGTCCGGCTAAGACGCCATTTTAGGTCCACCGCGTGGGCCTTGCATTTGCCAAGACTTGCCCAATCCTGGGTCCAGCGACGTCGACAGCAAGAACCTTCGTGGGACAGCTCGCACCTCCATCCTGGTCGCCGACAACGCCTCCTGGTCCGAGAGACTGCAGAGCCCAGCAGCGCCCACTCACCTGACTGCGGTGACTTCGCCCGGTGCCCACTTAATCACTGGCTAGTGATTCAAGAACTTGGTCCCCTCTGCTTTCAGGTTTTCTTCTTCCTTGATCCAGGCTTGGATCCATCGAACTTTTCTTCACTGGTCGCCTGCCAGCAACTTCCTTCTTCCAGGCTCCTGGTCCGGCACGAGGTTTCCCGACGTCTTTTCAGACCTATGCAGCTGCAGCCCCTGGGCTAGGTAACTTCGGCATTTCGGTGCCCCAGCATAGCCTCACTATCCAAGGGTCAGGATCCACTGTCGTTTTCTCCCTATCAGGTCGGGTTCGCCCGTGAACACTAACTTTGTGAATTCTAGCTTCCATAGACTTTGTCCCGCATCCCGCGTGAGAGTGCACACTCTGCACCCGAGTTCCCTAGGCCTCCTGCTAGTAATCTAAAGGTTCAGTAGTCCAGTCCTAGCGATCCCAAAGCCTCTGAGAATCGTTACTTACCTGCTAGTAATTCGCATTCCACTGTTAGAGTATATGGTTTTTCGTGCCCCTCGGGCATTTGTGTATAACGTGCTAACTTAAGTATTTTCGTAAGTTTTGTTGTGTGCTTAGCACCCTGTCCTCATAAAGAGTACAGGGTTGTTGTGATTCTAATAAATACATTGTTTATTTTCATAACACTTGTGTGGTGTCCTTTCACTGGGTGTTCAAGGGGTAATGTGATGGTAAAACAGCTGGCTTAACACGCCCTCTAGAGTCTTAGCCTTAGACTGCTCGTATCCATGCTACTAGGATAGCTGGTCTATAAGGTTGACTTACAACCAATCATCAATAAGGGTTGTTTGGACTGATATATAGTGATCACTAGAATAGTGACCACTGCACATCAGGCCAACTTCTCACATTGGTGAGCAGCGGTTGGGATTTGAGCTTGCTGTTTTACCACACATCCTAAGAATATCTTGTGAAAGATCACATAAGTACTAAAGGTACATATAACTTAGCTTAGAATACTCTGAGTTCTACTGAACCAGCTGTTGTAGCTCCTAGGGCCTAGCACACCCTAAACTACAACTCTAGCAAGGGATCAGTAGGCAAACATATAGTGTAGGTAAGTGCACCACTTACACCTCACTAGAAAAGCATGTCTACCCAGGGAGAATCTACTGAGACTCCCCTGGTCAGTGTTGACCCTCCACAGGTCACTTCAAGATATGCAGCTCTCAGTTTCCAGGAGATGAGACAGATCTGTGTCTCCAGAAAACTGAAGCAGGGGTCTAACCCCACCATTCCCTTTTTAATAGGTCTCTTAGAGACTTATGATGCGAGAAAGCTTTCTCAGCTAGATGGGAATATGCCAGCCTTAGAGGGTACCTCTGGGGATCCAGACCTCCCCAACATTGCCAATGCAGTTGAGGAGGAGGATCAGGGGGAACTCTCTGGGGACGAGGTAGACAAAGGTCTTGAGGTAGTCAGAAGGCTAACTAGGGCCAACTTAGACTTGCTTGGGCTAGGATCTGGGGGACCCCCAGTACTGACCCTAAGTAGGCCTAACCTTGGAGTTAGGAGAGATAGATCTCTTTCTAGGGACTCCAATAGATCTCTGCACTCTAATGCCTCTTCTCAGAGGAGAAGGAACTCTCCCCAGAGGAGATTGACTTCCCCTCAGAGAATGGAGCATGAAGCTAGGATGAGACAGGCTACTCTGAGGATTGAAAGGGAAGAAATTGCCCTGGCCAAAGAGAAGCTTACCTTGGCAAGAGAGCAGCAGATGAGTGGGTTAGCTCCCACTGGTGGCAGCAATCTCCCAAGAGATAGAGAGAAGGGTTTAGATACTAAACACCTGACTAAAATAGTGCCCCCCTTTAAGCAAGGGGATGATATCCAGAAATGGATGGCTGCTTTGGAGAGGGCCTGCACTGTGCAGTGCATTCCCCGAAGTCAGTGGGCAGCTATACTGTGGCTCTCCTTTGATGGCAAAGGTAGAGATAAGCTCCTCACTACAAGAGTGGAGGATGCTAATGATTACCAGGTCCTGAAAAATGCACTGATTGATGGGTTTGGTTTAACCACTGAGCAGTACAGGTTGCTGTTCAGAGACACCCAGAAAACTCAGTCTCAGGACTGGTCTGACTTTGTGGATAGTGCCACTAAGGCTTTGGAGGGCTGGTTGCTGGGTAGCAAGGTTACAGATTACACAGGATTGTATAATCGTATGATGAGAGAACAAATTTTAAACAATTGTCAGAACCAGTTGTTGCACCAGCACCTTGTTGATTCAGATCTGACCTCTCCCCAAGAATTGGGAAAGAATGCAGACAAATGGGTCAGGACAAGGATCAAGCAGAACCAGAACCAGGGTGGTCAGAAGAAAGCAGACCAGAAGGGTAATGCAAAGAGTGAACAAAATGACCAGAAGTCTTCACCAGGTCCCCAACAAACCAAAGAGGGTGGGGGTCAGGCTTCCCAGAAGAAGAAGACTCAAGAAGGCCAGTCAAAAAGGTGGTGCCAGTACTGCAAAAGTAAATCTCACTGGTTTAGTGAGTGCACCAAAAGAGGAGGACAAACTCCTGCCACTACAGCCCCTAAGGCAACTGCACCCCCTAGTACAGTCAGTAGTGGTAGTGTACCTCCCAAGGCATTAGTTGGGTTAACCTTGGGAACTGAGGGGTCTGACAACTTAGTTGGCACACTCACTCAGGCTGTCCTTGTCTGTACAGGGGATATGGATATAACCCCTGAGAAGTCCCAATACTTTGGGCAAATACAGGCAGACGCCTTTGATTAATGGCAAAATGGCTCAGGCCTATAGGGACACTTGTGCCAGTGTCACCATGGTGACACCTAACTTTGTGGACCCTGGACAGATCATGCCAGGTACTGATTTCCTGGTGACCAATGCCAGCAATGTCACTACTAGTCATAGTGTGGCAATTGTGGCTTTCTCCTGGGGTGGAGTGAAGGGACAAAAGAAAGTTGTAGTCAGTTCAGACCTCCCAGTTGATTGTTTGTTGGGCAATGATTTGGAGTCATCACAATGGTCAGAAGTGGAGCAGAGGACTCACATGGAAATGTTAGGCTTGCCAGCACATGTGCTTGCTGTGACTAGGTCACAGGCCAGAAAATGCCCCACTGAACAGGTGCTGGATCCTGAAATGATGGACCAGACACCTTCCAAGAAGAAGAGCAGTAAGGGTAAGGCTTTGCCTTCCCCCTTGCCCCAGGTTGAGGATCAAGTCTCTGAGGAGGCTGATCTGAGAGAACTGAGGGAAACTGAGCCTAAAGAGCTTGAACTTGATCAAGTTGAGTTTCTGGGCTCAGGGGGACCCTCCAGAGCAGACCTGGGGAAGGCACAGTTAGACTGCCCTTCCCTTGAACCCCTCAGACAGCAGGCTGCTGCTGAGGCTGCAGGGAATGCCACAGGTGCCCACAGGGTATACTGGGAAGATGGACTCCTGTACTCTGAGTCAAGAGACCCCAAGCCTGGTGCAACCAGGAGGCTGGTCATCCCCTTGTCTGAGAGGTTTCCTTCTCACCTTGGCCCATGAGATTCCCCTTGCAGGTCACTTAGGTCAGACAAAGACTTGGGACAGGCTTGTCTCACACTTTCACTGGCCCCATATGAATGAGAATACCAAGGAGTTTTGTCGCTCCTGTGTCACTTGCCAAGCCAGTGGTAAGTCAGGTGGCACAACAAAGGCCCCCCTCATACCACTACCTGTGGTGGGGGTTCCCTTTGAAAGAGTGGGGATTGACATTGTTGGTCCAATGGAACCCCAGACAGCATCAGGGCACAAGTTTATACTGGTGGTAGTGGATCATGCCACCAGGTACCCTGAAGCTATTCCACTTAGGACCACTACAGCACCTGTAGTGGCAAGGGCCCTAGTTGGAGTGTTCTCCAGAGTGGGCTTCCCTAAGGAGGTTGTTTCTGACAGAGGTACAAACTTCATGTCAGGATATCTTACTGCAATGTGGAAGGAGTGTGGTGTGAACTACAAGTTCACCACACCCTACCACCCACAATGCAATGGGCTTGTTGAGAGATTCAACAGGACCCTCAAAGGGATGATTCATGGACTACCTGAAACTCTTAGGAGAAGATGGGATGTCCTGATCCCCTGCCTCTTGTTTGCTTACAGAGAGGTCCCACAGAAGGGGGTTGTCTACAGCCCTTTTGAGCTTCTGTATGGGCATCCTGTAAGAGGACCCCTGTGTTTGGTGAAGGAAGGATGGGAGAGACCTCTCAAAGCCTGCAACCAACATAGTGGACTATGTACTTGGTCTCCGCTCCAGGATGGCTGAGTATATGGAGAAGGCATCTAAAAACCTTGAGGCCAGCCAAGAACTCCAAAAAGCTTGGCATGACCAAAAGGCTGTTCTGACTGTGTACCAGCCAGGACAGAAGGTGTGGGTGCTGGAGCCAGTGGCCCCAGCAGCTCTGAAAGACAAATGGTCTGGGCCCCACACCATCATTGAGCAAATGGGAGAGGTTACCTACTTGGTGGACCTTGGAACTCCCAGGAGCCCTCTCAGAGTGCTCCATGTTAACAGGCTCAAGGCATATGTTGACAGGAAGGACATGAGCTTGCTCATGGCCACAGATGAGGGACAGGAGGAAGAGAGTGACCCTCTCCCAGACCTGCTCACTCAGAATCCTGATGATGGATCAGTTGATGGTGTTGTCTTTTGTGGCAGCCTCACTGAACATCAGCAACAGGATTGCAGGCAAGTCCTGCAATCCTTCAGACATATGTTCTCTCTGACACCCAGCCAAACTGATTGGTGTACCCATGATGTTGACACTGGGGACAGTCTGCCTGTCAAGAGTAAAATCTACAGACAGCCTGATCATGTTAGAGACTGCATCAAAACTGAAGTGCAGAAAATGTTGGAGCTGGGAGTCATTGAGCCCTCAGATAGCCCTTGGGCTAGCCCAGTAGTTCTAGTGCCAAAGCCTCACACCCAGGGTGGTAAGAAAGAGATGAGGTTTTGCGTAGACTACAGAGGCCTCAATGCAGTCACTAAGACTGATGCCCACCCAATACCAAGAGCAGATGAACTTATAGATAAATTGGCTTCTGCCAACTTCTTAAGTACATTTGATTTGACAGCTGGGTATTGGCAAATCAGGTTAGCTGAGGAGGCCAAACCCAAGACAGCATTTTCTACCCCTGGAGGGCATTATCAATTTGTGGTAATGCCCTTTGGACTGAAATGCACCTGCCACCTTCCAAAGGTTGGTGAATCAAGTCCTCACTGGGCTGGATGACTTCTGTGCAGCATATCTAGACGATATTGCTGTCTTTAGCTCCACCTGGGAGGATCACCTGGTCCACCTGAGGAAAGTGTTAGAGGCCCTGCAAAAGGCAGGCCTCACTATCAAGGCCACAAAGTGCCAGATAGGGCAGACACAGGTTGTATACCTGGGCCACCTTGTAGGTGGAGGCCAGGTTCAGCCACTGGAGAGTAAGATACAGGCCATCAAGGACTGGACTCCTCCAATCACCCAGACTCAGGTTCGAGCTTTCTTGGGCCTGACTGGGTACTATAGGAAGTTTGTCAGAAATTATGGGTCCATAGTGACCCCTCTTAATGACCTGACAAGCAAAAAGATGCCAAAGAAAGTTCAGTGGACAGCAAGCTGTCAGAAAGCATTCAATGACCTAAAGCAGGCCATGTGCACAGCACCTATCCTAAAGAGTCCAGATTACTCCAAGCCATTCATTGTCCAAACAGATGCTTCTGAGTGTGGACAGCAAGCTGTCAGAAAGCATTCAATGACCTAAAGCAGGCCATGTGCACAGCACCTATCCTAAAGAGTCCAGATTACTCCAAGCCATTCATTGTCCAAACAGATGCTTCTGAGTTGGGTGTGGGGGCTGTTCTGTCTCAACTGAATTTTGATGGTAATGATCAGCCTATTGCTTTCATTAGTAGGAGGTTGACACCCAGAGAGAAAAATTGGTCAGCTATTGAGAGGGAGGCCTTTGCTGTGGTCTGGGCCCTGAAGAAGCTGAGGGCCTACTTGTTTGGCACTCACTTCACCATTCAGACAGACCATAAGCCCCTCTTGTGGCTAAATCAGATGAAGGGTGAAAACCCCAAACTGCTTAGGTGGTCCATTTCCCTACAGGGGATGGATTTTACAGTGGAGCATAGACCTGGTACTGATCACAGCAATGCTGATGGGCTCTCCAGGTATTTCCACTTAGAGCAAGAAGACTCACCTGGTCAAGGTTAGTTTATTGTCCCAAAGTTTGGGGGGGGGTCATGTAGGAGAGTAGGGTCTGCAATCCTATGATCACCCAGATTTTTGCTTTTTGCTGCACTGGTTTACGACTTTCCCTGGCTGTGGGCCTGCTAATCAGACCCACAGCCTAGCTGTTCTCTCTATCCAAATTGTACTCGGGTACTGAATTGGCACTGGGCCCTCTCCAAGTCCCTGTACCCAGGGCTGAGGTGTACCCAGAGGTCTCCCAGGGGCTGAAGCATGTATTATGCCACCCCTGGGCTGACTAACTAAACTGACACAACTGGCTGCACGACAGCTGGGGCAAGGTGGTGTACTCACCCTTTGCTTTAGATATAGTATACCTATATCTAACCCTAAAATGGACACACAGATCTCCTATCAGTCACTCCTATGGCAGGCCTTAACAATCCTGAAGGCAGAGTGCTTGGAATCGTGTGAGATGGTGCTCTGGCATGAGCTGAGCCTGTCTGCGGCTTTCGGCATCCATCCCTTAGCCGTTTCCATGATATCGCATACCATATACTCTTAAGTGCATTATAATCCTCGCGGTTATATGCCAACTCTGGTATCGCTTTATCAAAACATGTCGAGTAAGGTGTCATACGAATTGGAATACTAACCCCTCGCCAATTCTGGCGACTGGGTTCGCATTCCACCCTTCTAGAGGGACACGACATGTATGTAACCCCTAACCCCGGTTAAAGTCAGACAGAGCCTTAGCATCCACAAAATGGATGCTGCCACCGAGACACAAGTCTGCCCTCCTGCTGCTGGGAGTCCTCCCAGAGCAGGAGATAAGGACAAAGGGTTTCCTGCCAGGGGCGGTGCCAGCACCGTCCCAGACAGGATTTTGTGTATTGTAGGTAGGCAGGGCTTCAGAGGAAGGTGACTGCAAGTGGCACCCCGGTGCTCACTGTGCATAGGCTGGCTTGAACCAGTTCCAGGGACACTCCAGACCCTGTGCTGGGGAAAAGCCCGCCAAGGAAGTGGGTGTAACCACCCCCCTCCTGGTCCCACCCCTAGGGCAGGACTTAGTCGCGTGCCAGCCCCCTTTTCCCAGATAAAGGTAGGGACTGGCCCCCTTCCAAATCAGATCATCTTTGGAATCAAGATACCACTTTCCACGAAAGGACTTCACGATTTCTTCTTCAAGATTCTCCCTTGTGGCTAAGGAGTAGTCACCCTGCATCCGCAGGCACCATCCAAGAACACTGCGGTCTGCTGCACGTCCTTCCTCCGGAATCCGACTGCCCAGCTCGACGAGACCCGGCTTCCCTGGCACCTCTGACCTCTACCCACCTGAGAACCGTGGGTGCGACGAGACCTCGAGGGACCGGCCATCGCCAAGACTGCACGACTTCTGCACAGCAAGCCCACCGAGTAATTTCCTGGTGAGTGCTTTGGGGTCCGAGAAGCCCCCACCCTGAGCAGCTCCAGCACCGAAGAGCAGCCCCCCAGCATCTCCACGATCGGTGTGGGGCCCTTCTGCTTTTTGCTGCTCACCGCGTTGTTTGGCTACTAGCCCGCTGGCTTGTGGCCTTCCGAACGACGCCCGACGACAATACTGCTGCTAGTCTGGTTGCTCCAGACTGGCCCTTGCTTCCCTCCATCGGAGAAGTACCCTGGACCCTCCTGGTCCGGCTAAGATGCCATTTTAGGTCCACCGCGTGGGCCTTGCATTTGCCAAGACTTGTTGCCCAATCCTGGGTCCAGCGACGTCGACAGCAAGAACCTTCGTGGGACAGCTCGCACCTCCATCCTGGTCGCCGACAACGCCTCCTGGTCCGAGAGACTGCAGAGCCCAGCAGTGCCCACTCACCTGACTGCGGTGACTTCGCCCGGTGCCATCCTGGTGCCCACTTAATCACTGGCTAGTGATTCAAGAACTTGGTCCCCTCTGCTTTCAGGTTTTCGTCTTCTTCCTTGATCCAGGCTTGGATCCATCGAACTTTTCTTCACTGGTCGCCTGCCAGCAACTTCCTTCTTCCAGGCTCCTGGTCCGGCACGAGGATTCCCGACGTCTTTTCAGACCTATGCAGCTGCAGCCCCTGGGCTAGGTAACTTCGGCATTTCGGTGCCCCAGCATAGCCTCACTATCCAAGGGTCAGGATCCACTGTCGTTTTCTCCCTATCAGGTCGGGTTCGCCCGTGAACACTAACTTTGTGAATTCTAGCTTCCATAGACTTTGTCCCGTGTGAGAGTGCACACTCTGCACCTGAGTTCCCTAGGCCTCCTGCTAGTAATCTAAAGGTTCAGTAGTCCAGTCCTAGCGATCCCAAAGCCTCTGAGAATCGTTACTTACCTGCTAGTAATTCGCATTCCACTGTTAGAGTATATGGTTTTTCGTGCCCCTCGGGCATTTGTGTATAACGTGCTAACTTAAGTATTTTCATAAGAGTTTTGTTGTGTGCTTAGCACCCTGTCCTCATAAAGAGTACAGGGTTGTTGTGATTCTAATAAATACATTGTTTATTTTCATAACACTTGTGTGGTGTCCTTTCACTGGGTGTTCAAGGGGTAATGTGATGGTAAAACAGCTGGCTTAACATGCCCTCTAGAGTCTTAGCCTTAGACTGCTCGTATCCATGCTACTAGGATAGCTGGTCTATAAGGTTGACTTACAACCAATCATCAATAAGGGTTGTTTGGACTGATATATAGTGATCACTAGAATAGTGACCACTGCACATCAGGCCAACTTCTCACACCGTCGAGTCGACCTCGAAGCCAAAAGCCGTTGAGTCGACCTCTAAGCCAAAGCCTGTCGAGTCGACTTCCAAACCAAAGCACGTCGAGTCGACCTCCGAGCTGAGGCACGTCGAATCGAGCAAATCGGGCTCAACTATTGACCAGGGGAAAAAACGTTTGACATCAAAAGGCCTACGCCCAAGACGAGCGTCGAACCGAAAGTGAAACCTAAGGTGGACCAGCAAATCGGTCGAGCCGAAGCCCATCGATCCGAAAAGGGGCATCGAGCCAAAGCCGCAGGCTCCGAAGACGCCTCTACCACCTAAAGACACTGCCGAACCAACGAAACCGCTCTATCCGAAGAAGGTGGTGAAGCCTGTAAAAGACGTCTGACCGACAAAACCTGTCGAAAAACCGATCCAACCACCAAAAGTGGTCGAACCCATTAAAGGCATCGAACCGAAAAAGCTCAAACGAAAATCTACGGCGCCAAAGACTGTGGAAGAAGAGATTATCCATCCAGACCCCTCCACAGAAGACCAGTCAAAACTATATATTGACCAAAAACTGGGAACGTGACTGTTTAAACAAAAAAGAAAAGACCTCTACCTACTGAAGACTTTTCTAGAATTCCACTCAAAGAGACTGCTACCTCTCCTGTTCTTTTCCAACCTATCTCTCCAGCTATGCCTACTACGCCATATGCCCCATACTCACCTGCACGCTTTGACTACAACCCAGATGAAGATCAGGATGCAGATATGGGGTTTGGATATCCAGAAAACCCATATGAAAACCCCAACTCACAGCCATGGGGTGGGGGAGGTGAACCAGACACTGAGGGGCCTCTACCCATTACAGACCCTACTGTATACCCAGCTAAACCGTCACCCACTGAAGACGCAGTGGGTTTTAACTCTCTAATAGAGCAGCAAGCTACCATAATGTAGATATGCACTCTGATGCGATAGAAGAGGACTTTCTATTTGATACCCTGACAAAATCAGACAAGTGTTAAAACACTCCCCATGTTGAAAGGGGTCTTAAAACACGCAAATGACATTTTCAAGGACACTGCTAGGGCACATGTCATAAACCCTAGAATAGAAAAGTATAGGGCTGCACCAATAGACCCTACATACATAAAAGGCCAACTCCCTCTAGACTCCTTAGTGGTATCCAACGCACGAAAGCGTGCTAATTCACAAACTACTGGAGAGGCTCCTCCTGATAAGGAGTCCAAGATCTTGGAGGCATCAGGCAAAAGTAGCAGCTCAATCAGCCAACTCATGGAGAATAGCCAATACACAGGCCTTGCTGGCCAGGTATGACACGGCCCACTATGATAGCCTGGAGGGACTTCTCCAACACTTACCTGAGCCTTACAAAGACCAGGCAGATTAACTTATACAAACGGGGAAGCTCATCACCAATGCCTCAATTAAGTGTGCTCTAGACGCGGCAGATACAGCTGCCAGATCTATAAACACAAGCGTAACACTTAGACATGTATGGCTTCGCATATCTGGCTTTAAGAATGAAGTACAAACAACAATTCTTAACCAGCCCATAAATCCAGATTTTTTATTTGGTCCAGCAGTTGACTCAATTCTGCACAAAATGAAAAAGGACACCGAGACTGAAGTCCATGGGAGCTCTTCAGTCACAACAACACAGAGGCTCCTTTCGTCGCTCCAATTATAGAGGAGCGCGAGGCCACACATCGCAGCAATCCTCCACCTACAAAACAAATACGCAATCCACATACAATAAGAACGCAAATAGGGGTGGATACAGAGGAAATAATATCAAGGGCAGATGGAGGCAATGCCAATAGATCCTCTACTAACACCAAACAGTGACTTCTTGGCACTACCCCCGGACCATATAACACCGGTCGGGGGAAGACTTCAAGATTTTTTGCCAGTCTAGTTAAACATCACTACAGACAAGTGGGTCAGGCAAATTATCCAACATGGCTATTGCCTAGAACTCACGTCAACACCTCCCACCCGTGCACGGTCCAATGTCGGAGGAACATATAACACTACTGCAGCAAGAGGTCATCAGTATGCTACAAAAGGGGGCCATAGAGCCAGTCCCACTCCAACATAGGAACAGGAGTATACTCCCTATACTTCCTTATTCCAAAAAAGGACGGATCTCTCAGACCAATACTGGACCTCAGGCCCCTCAACCTGTACATTTTATCAGAGCATTTTCATATGATCGCTCTCCAAGTCTTACCACTGCTTCGCATGGGAGACTTCTTAGCAACTCTAGACCTCAAAGACGCATACTTTCATATACCAATACCCTGCTCACAGAGTATCTGAGGTTTACTATTCAAGGACAACACTACCAGTTCAAAGTCCTGCAATTCGGTGTAACAGCTCCACGGGTGTTCACCAAATGCCTGGCGACAGTGGCGGTGCATCTCAGGAGATAACACATGTGTATCCATATCTGGACGATTGGCTAATACAAGCGCCATCAGCCCAGCAATGTGCCAGCCACACCTCACAGACCATTCATCTCCTGCACAGTCTAGCTTTCTCGCTAAATTACCCAAAGTCACACCTGCAACCCTCGGACGTCCAGCAATACCTTGGAGCGACAGTAGATACACTGGCAGCAAAAGCATATCTGAACGCAGCACGAATTAACGGAATGCAAACACTAATCCAAAGGTTCAGACCACAACACTCATTACCAGCTCGAGTGTTTATGCAACTGATAGGCATGATGGCCTCGTGCATCTTCATAGTCCCTCATGCCAGGCTACACATGCGTCTGCTCCAAGAATGCCTAGCAAGGCAGTGGAACCAGGCTCAGGGGCAATTAAAAGACCTAGTGTTGGTGATCAGTCGTGCATACAACTCTCTGCATTGGTGGAAACCACAAAACCTTTGCAAAGGACGACTTCCAGGAGCCTGTCCCACAAATAGTGTTAACAGCGGACGCATCCCTGTTAGGCTGGGGAGACCACGTCCTAAATTACAGTCCAGAGACTCTGGACTACACAACAAAAGATGCATGTCAACCTTCTGGAGTCGATGGCAATTTTTCTAGCTCTAAAAGCATTCAAGACACACTTATGCAACAAAGCGGTGATGATCCGACGGACAACATGACAGCTATGTATTGTATTCAAAAACAGGGAGGAACACACTCCCCACAGCTGTCGCACCTAGCTCAGACAGTGTGGAAATGTGCCATTCAGAGGAACTTGTTTCTCATGGCAGAACACCTCCCAGGCAAGGACAATCAAGTAGCCGACCTGCTCAACCGGCACAGTCAACAGATGCAAGAATGGGAGATCCACCCCAAAGTGCTCCAACCATTCTTCCGGAAGTGGGGACAACCGGAGATAGATCTGTTTGCCACAAGCAAACGCAAAATGCCAATACTTTGCCGCCAGGTTCCCACATCCGCAGGGCAATGCGATATGGATGAACTGGTCAGGCAAATTTGCGTATGCTTTTCCCCCAGCTCAACTAATACCGCTAGTGGCACGCAAAATGCGCCAACATTCGCTGACGCTAATCCTAGTTGCTCCCACATGGGCGAGGCAACCATGGTACACAACGTTCCTAGAACTGTCAGTGGTGCCTCATCAAAGACTGCAACTCACACCCAGTCTTCTAACTCAGAGCCATGGCAAAATCCAACACCCAGACCCGCAACAGCTGAACCTGGCGATCTGGCTCCTGAAATCCTAGTTTGGATAGCTCAACTTGCCTCCAGACTGCATGAATATTATCAAAGAGGCAAGAAGACCCACTATCCGGGCATGTTATGCAACAAAGTGGAAACGTTTAGTCATTTACTGCAGTAACAACGACATAAACCCAGTAGATGCTTCTACACAAAACATCATTTGCTATCTCTTGCACCTACAACGTTGCAATTTAGCCTACTCATCCATCAGGATACATCTAGCTGCGTTAGAGAAAGGTGTTGCATCTAGCTGCGTTAGAGAAAGGTGTTGCCTGTTTTGAAGATATGCTGCTATTTAGAGTGCCAGCAATTAAAGCATTCATGGAGGGACTTAAATGTGTAATTCCACCACGACACCCACCTTCACCAGTCTGGAATCTAAACCTAGTTTTAACCAGACTTATGGGACCACCTTTTGAACCACTACACATGTGAACTACAATTTCTTACTTGGAAGGTGGCTTTCCTTATTGCCATTACTTCACTTCGAAGAGTTAGTGAGCTGCAAGCCCTAACTATTCAAGAGCCATTCATACAAGTACATGCAAATAGAGTAGTTCTCAGAACAAACCCTAAATTCATGCCAAAAGTGGTATCCCATTTCCATATAAATCAAACAATAGAGCTGCCTGTGTTCTTTCAAAACCCACAGACAGTAGCTGAAAGGGCCTTGCATACTCGATGTCAAGAGCTCTGCTATATTTAGATAGAACTAAGGCATTTCGAAAGACAAAACCGTTTGTAGCTTTCTCACCACAACACAAAGGCAACCCTATTTCAAAATCGGGTATAGCCAGATGGATCGTCAAGTGCATTCAGATGTTATTTAAAAGCAAAACTCACCTTAACAGTTCCCCCTAGGGCGCATTCCACACGCAAACTAGGGGCATCCATGGCTTTCTTTGGAAACATTCCTTTACACGAAATTTGTAGAGCAGCCACATGGTCAACTACACATACATTTGCAAAACACTATTGTGTAGATGTACATTCAAAACAGCAAGCTGCTGTAGGACAGGCTGTTCTCAAAACTCTTTTTCAGACTACTGCAGCTGACACAGGCAGCCACCGCTGAGGGAGATACTGCTATACATTCTATGCACAGATGTGAATTCAGCAGCCCACATGCCTCGAACGGAATATGCTACTTACCAGTATGCATCTGTTCTTGGCATGTAGGGCTGCTGACATTCATATCGCCCACCCGTCTCCCCGGTGCCTGTCGCAGCTGCAGCATTCACTTTTCATGGACATCTCTTACTGTACTATACTTAATCTCTGCCACAATGGGGAAAAACAATCTGGGGATGGAGAGGATGCCCATGCGCACTGTAGTCCGAAGGAGGAGCCACCTATCTCGTGATACTTCGAAGACTCTTCCAGGACAACAATGTGCAATCATCCGGACCCAAGTAGCATATTGCTTTCAAAGACTTAGACGCCCAAAACTTTCTAAAAACATTAACTTCAATATACATAGACTCTACCTCATCACTTTGATTCCGGTCGTCGACACGGGCCGTTGGGCATACCCACGTGGTGAGGCCTACACCTCATGGAAAGGACACCATTCAAAAGAGGCCCCAAGTGTGGAGCAAAACTTCCACACAGCGACCATCATGAGGTGTGTAACCTGTGTTTATCACCGGAACACGACGAGTCGAGCTGCACAGCTTGTGCGTCCTTTCGATCCAAAAAGACCATTCTAGATTGGAGGGCCCGTTGACGCGACATGCAGAGATCAGCTCCGGATCCGGTGGATATCTTCGACAAACGTCCATGTGTCCCTGAGGAAGATTCCGATCTCCAGATTGTATCTGAGGCAGACTACTCCGATGACTCCATACCATCAGGTCAATGCGCGAGTGCGACTGCCCCTACCCCAGCCCCAACACCTAAACCAAAGGCTAAGGTCAAAACTCCGCCTTCGGGGCCCAGTCGAGACCGAGACATTGCTTCGAAAGCCCCGCCATCGAGCTCGGCTCCGAAGAAAATATCTGAAAAACAGTTTAGTATTAGATTCCTTATCCTAGAATATCCCCAGGCGTCAGACTGGATCCAGAAAATTTTGCGTAGCAGTACCCCTGCGCGTCGGTAGGCGTTGTCTGCGGCACCGCATCCGTCATTTGCATTGTTGGCGCCGGAATGACGTCTGAGCACTTAGATGCCGCCTTCGCGCGCTGACATCAGTTCTTCTTTTTCCGTGCCTGCAAGCGCAGGTCCGGAGAAAGTGGTACCCTTTAGTCACTTTTTGACTAAGCTATTTCAATCCTTTTTGGATCCGATTCGAGTTTACGACTCAATCGGTGCCTACATTGCCTGGGCCTGGGTCTGACCACGATGGCAAGTCGTGCCCCGACTGCCGGCGAGTCGACACCACTTGTCTGGCTCAAAGTACTCAGGTAAGAGGAACAAGAAGTCGAAGAGGTGACATCGCTCTTCTGACACCCCTCCCACCCCCCCCCCCCCCCCCCCCCCGACGCTCTGGCGACACGGCCGACGCTCGGGCGACGTGGCTCCGCTGAAGCTGCAGGTGTCGCGGTTTGCTCCATACCCGCCGGTCCCTGGGCAGAACGAGACACCAGAGGAGATCGATGCCTTCCTCATTGCCATGAGGTCGCTCTCTCCTCCGTCGGGTTCCGCAGCGCCTTCGGGCCCAGCGGACCCGACTGAGCCCAAGCGGGCTGGGTGCTTCGGCCCCGGCGCCATCGGTCCTGACGCCGCAAGGCCCCACTAAACCCAATTCCAGGTCGCCGCTGGTCGACCTTATGACCCGCAGGTGTCGACCCCTATGGTGTCACCCCCGGCGCCGTCCCTGGTCCAACCCTCTGGTCTGGATCCGGTGTCGGAGAGGCGTTGCTCGACACAGCATTCGGCACTGGCCGAAGAGCAATTATTCGAGGACCTTGGTCCATCCTTTATCCCTGAATTTCAGGACATGGACGACAAGAGCGACTGGGGGGGGGGGGGGGTCTGAGGACCCCCTGGCACGTGAGTGCCAGTCATGAGGACTGGACACAGGAACTAGGGGAAGCCAGTGACTTGGATACCTCCCCAGACACTGGTTTTGTCTCCCCTCTTACCATGGCTACGGAGGAGGGGGCAGCTTATAGTGTGGTGCTGAGGGCAGCCAAGGCCTTGGCTCTTGAGCTCCCCATCGCAACAGTGAGGTCCAACATCCTTAGAGGTCCTTGAACCGCCCGCAGGTAAGCTCCCCAGAGCCTCTACTGCTGTTTAATGAGGCTCTCAAAGACGTCCTGTTGGGCACTTGGTCCAGGCCCTCCTGTAGATAGGAACATCGCTAGGTGCCACCGCCTAGCTCCGGGCTCCGATATTGTAACATTTCAGGGCGTGCTATTGAGAGAAGCAGCGAAGTTGGGATCACTTTGACTGTACCCACGCCTTCTACATCGGTGATATTTGAAACCTTACACAAGCTGCATTTGTCTCACCCCTTGGTGCCAGGACTGGAGGAACCGACTATGGAGCTTTTTCTTACTCCGGCCTCCGTGAAATCCGCTCTGTCCCGGCTGCAGAAAAGTACAGGCCCCCGGATTCCTATCCGGTGTTTCTGAGATCAGATCTGGTACCGGATTCTGTTATCGTAACTGCGGCCAAGAAGCAGCATGCTACTGCCCCGTCTTCTACGGTGCCTCCGGATAAGGAAAGCCGTCAGATGGACACCGCTGGACAGTCTGCGGGACGGCGTCCACCTCCATGAAAGCAGCGAGTGCCTCAGCGCTCTTGGGTCGCTAAGACTGTTTTGTGGGAGTCCCTGCAGCAATTCCTGGAGCTCCTCCCGAGGGATCGGAGAGAAGACTTCCAGGAGATTTTGAATGAGGGTATGGTGGCCTCCAATCAGGTCATCAGCTCTGCGGCTGACGCCTCCTGGCGACTAATGGTTACTGCCATGGCATCAATGTATGACATTCCTGGTTGCGCCTTGCATCTCAAACCGGAGGCGCAACAGTCGCTAATTTACCATTCTCTGGCTCGACTCTGTGGGTCACATGCGAAAGAGGAGATGGCCCGCATGAAGGCAGAGGTAGTCACTTAAAGCCGTTCTTTTGGAGAAACCAAAAGAGCAGAAGTCTGTCCGTCCGTTCCACAGGCGGTATGGTTCTCAAAGACGAGGGCAGGGTCGTCAAGCTGGTCAACATCAGCAGTACCAGCGGCAGCCATTCCAGAAGCGCCGGAGGTGGACAGCAGTCCTCGGCGAACAAGAGCCTGGCCGGGTCTAAGCCCTGAGATGTTACCCCCCCCCCCCCCTTCCGTTACCCACTCCGGTAGGGGGAAGCATACAGAATTACTTGGCAGAGTGGAGAAAAATTACTCTGGACAAGTGGGTGCTGAATATTTTTTAGGTCTCGCGACCTATCGATGCGCGCATGCGCATCGAGCGGAGCGAGAATTCAAGCGGCGAAAACATCATGAAACCACCAGCTTTTTGCTGGCGTTTTCATGGCGTTTTCCTGCAGTTCATGTGAACCACGTGTTCAAACATGAACGCGCATCAGCCTCCCTCCATTTGCCGCAGAGCACATCAAAGGGCTTCGCCCAGCGTGCGCTCTGCGGCTTCTCCTCCCCTAATTACGCCGCACACAGCCTTCCTTGCATTTCTCCTCCCCCTCCCCAGCCAGCTTCCCCCAGGCCGTGTTCCCTCATCCCTCGCACCCCCTCGGCTCCCTTTCTCCGATTCCTCTCCATTTGTTCTTCCTTCCTCTACCTTTTCACATCCTCTCTCTTTGCCTGTCCTACTTCCTCTTCATACCGCTACACCTAAATCCTTTTTTTTCTAAAGTTCATTCATCTTATATCTCTCACGTGCACAGAACAACTTCTCTCACAAACACGCTAACTTTTCCTTTATCTCGCACATATACACATGTGCACTTCATTAGTTAATTCCCGTCCCATAACCTTTGTACTCTCTCGGAGGCAAGCTCGCCCACCCCCTCTCTTGAAAACCCACTCACTCTCGTGCACACATGCACACTGATTTGTCGTGCCATGATGTTTGTACGAATCCACTCACTGCCTCTCTCGCTCCCACGTCTCCAACACACTCTCCCTCCCGGCATTGATGACCCTGACATTCCAATTAGCAGACTGTGAAATGCAGGGTTTCCTAATTAACACAGCCCTCCAACTACGCACTAGTCGTTAATAAAGGGCCATTAACAAGCTCGGATTCTGGCCGTCCTGGAACTACACTCGGGCTCCTGGTTTTAAATACTACCTGCCCGCAGTGGAGCTTGTTTGTTGAAGATGCATGCTGCTGTAACCGCCATCTGCACTGGCGCGTGACGCAGATCGATGCAATAGGCTCACCCCAGGGACCAGAGGCGCGAGCTCCCCTCGCACTCAATGGCGGGACAGAACAGCAGCAAGAGAGTAAGCACCGGTGGGAAGCAGAACTGGAAACTACCCACACACACACCGAGCAGGGGCTCTCACGGGGGCAGCAGTGAACCACCACACACAAAGGATAGGGAGGGACATGTTGGGCGCCAGCAGGGAAAACGCGCCTCACACAAACAGGGAAAGAGGAGTCGGCAGCAGTGAAAACATACTTCACACGAATAAGGAAAGAAGAGTTAGCCACAGAGAAAACACCCCTCACACAAACCAGAACGGGATAGGAAGAGTTAGCATCTCTGAAAATGCCCCTAACTCAAACAGAATAGAGAAAGAAGAGTTACAAGCAGCGAAAAACCTCCTTACACAAACAGAATAGGGAAGGAAGAGTTAGAAGCAGTGAAAACTCCTTCACACAAAGGGAATATGCAAGGAAGAGTTAACAGCAGTGAAAAACGGCCCTCACACAAACACGAACAGGGAAGGAAATATGTTGGCAGCAATAAAAAACACCCCTTACACAAACAATAAGGAAAGAAGAGATAGCAACAGTAAGTATTTAGTTTTGCAGCACAATATCCGATTATGCAACAAGGATATTGTGCTGCAAAACTAAATACTTATAAGGTCCCCAAGCGAGACCTATTGGCAATGCCAATGCTTGTTTCAATGGATAGTCTTCGTTTCGTCAGCCCTCCAGCGATTCCACCGGTTTGCTCAGTTCCAGCTGCTCGAGCTCCAAGCTGAGGACGATACCCTGTTAAGAAAAAGGGTGATAGAAGACGTTCCTTTGTCTCAAAGGGGAAAGGGTCTTTAATCTCGGTTCTTCCTGGTGCGCAAGGACAAGAACGAGTTCAGGCCCATTCTGGATTTGCAACAAGCAAGGGTGAAGTTTTGCATGCTGTCTCTGCACCAGATTTATCCTCCGCTGCAAAGAGGAGACTGGCTTTGCGCAATAGATCTGCAAGATGCGTACTTCCATGTGACCATTGCACGGTAACATCGGAAGTTCCTGCGTTTTCTGGTTGGCACCAATCACTATCAGTACACCGTACTACCGTTTGGACTGAAGTCTGCGCCCAGCACCTTTTCAAAGTGCATGGCAGTGGTGGCGGCTCACCTGAGAAAGAACAAGGTGTTTGTCTACCCATACCATGACGACTGGTTGATCAAAGCCTCCACTTTCCAGGAAGCGTAATTGCACTGCAACAGGACGGCCGTTCTGTTGAACCAGCTGGGGTTGCTCATAAACATGTTCAAGTCTGTTCCGACTCCTGTCCAGTGCCTACAGTACTTGGGAGCCCCCATCGATACTCTTTCAGCAAGCGTGTCTCCTTCGGAGCGATGCTTATCGACCTTCGGAAGGCTCAGGCTCTCATAGCTGTTCCATCTGCAACAGTGAGGACGGTGTCTTCTCTACTGGGGTCGATGGCCTCTTGCATCTTCCTCACGCCACACGCACGCCTCCACATGAGGCCGTTGCAGGAATGTCTGGAGGATCAGTGGGACCGGAAGCGGGGGAGCTGGGACGACTGGATCCAGCTGTCCTTTCACGCTCAACAGTCCCTGAGATGGTGGTGCTCAGCAGAGAACCTCCTCAAGGGGTTCCATTCCACAAGGACATTCCCATTCAGACTATCGTCACGGATGCTTCTCTCCACGGCTGGGGAGCGCATTCAGGCCATCTACAGATCCAGGGAACGTAGTCCCCGGCGGAATCCATGTATCGCATCTATTTCCTCGAACTCAGAGCTGTCCACTTGGCACTGAAGGCCTTTCATCCGTCCTTCCAGACCAACTCCTTGCTTGTACAGACGGACAATACGACCACAATGCATTACCTCAACAAGCGGGGGGGCTCGATCGCGCACAGTGTCACAAGAAGCGCAGGCGGTCTGGCACTGGCCGCTAGCCAGAGGATTGACTATAACGGCTATTCATCTGCCGGGTGTACAGAATGCTCAGGCGGACGTACTCAGCAAGCTGGTGCAAGAAAACCACGATTGGGTCCTAAACGACGAAGTGCTAGGAGACCTCTTCGACAGATGGGGCGACTCCGGACATAGATCTGTTTTCAGCGGTGGCGAACAGAAAATGCTGAGACTTCGCCACCAGGTATTACCAACCGGGGACTCTGGGGAACGCGCTATGGATCAGCTGGTCGAACAGCTTTCTGTATTTTTTTTCCACCCATTCCCCTGATTCTGGCGGTACTCATCAAACTGTCTTAGTCCAGAGCACAGATGATCCTCATTGCTCCGGAGTGGCCCCGGCAGTGGTGGTTCACGGACCTGCTTCACCGGTCTCTCCTACCCCACATGTAGCTGCTGTCGGCCGGACTTTCTCACAAAGTTCGGGGGGCAGATGGTGCACCCCAACCTCCTCGTTGAATTTGGTTGCATGGCTCCTGAGTGCAATATGGACACCTGAATCTTCCTGACGATTGCATGACTATACTTGAGGCAAAGAGACCTTCCACTAGGACTGCCTATGCCTACAAGTGGAAGAGGTTCTGCATCTGGTGCACTTCCAAGAACTATGATCCGACAACCTGCAAGGAAGATGTCATTCTTCCATACCTTTTGCATTTGGCTCAGTCTGGCCTTAATTTTCATTCTATTAAGGTTCACCTCGCAGCATTGACTGCGTATAGGAAATGCCCTTCACAGACATTCTTCTTCCAGATCCCTGTGATTAAAGGATTCAAGAAAGTGTTTCCTCCTGTTCGGCGTCCTTGGCCATCATGGGAGCTGAATGTGGTGCTGTCCAGGTTGATGAAGGAGCCTTTTGAACCTATCCATAAGGATTCTCTGCAGCGCTTGTCATGGAAGGCGGCCTTTCTTGTGGCCATTACATCGGCCCGCAGGGTGAGTGAAATTCGGGCATTGTGTTGCCAAGAACCTAATACTGTGTTTCATGCTGCTAAGGTTGTGATGCGTACTCACCCTAAGTTCCTTCCAAAGGTGATTTCTGATTTCCATGTCAATCAGACTATTTTTCCAAAATCCTTCCACTCCAGCGGAAAGGTCTCTTCATTCCTTGGATTTCAGAAGGGTGTTGAAATTCTACTTGGATAAGACCAAGGACATTCGTAGGTAAACAATTGTTTGTCAATTATGGGTCGGTCAGGACTAGTCTTGCCACCTCAGAACAGTCCTTTTCTAGATGGATTGTGTCCTGTATCCAGATTTGTTATCAGAAGGCTAACAAGACCTTAGGGGGTAAGCCTAAGGCGCATTCTACCAGAGGCAAAGCAGCTACAACAGCTTTGCTTCGTAATGTTCCCATTGCAGAGATCTGCAGGGCTGCCACTTGGAAGTCGGTCCATACCTTTGCTAAGCATTACTGTCTGGACTCTGATGCCAGAGCAGATGCTCAGGTTGGGAAGGCTTCATTGAGAAATCGGTTTGCACAATAGAGGTGTCTGTTTTTTCTCCACCGCCGGGTTGGTTGTTTGGGATGGGCTTGCCATTGTATTCACTAGATTATGACTATACACAGAGATCCCCCTACTACAGGAGTAGTGTAGTAGGGTCTGCTATCCTATGGTCACCCCATTTTTTTGATTCACTGGTTTTCGACTTAATGTGGCTGTGGGCCTGCTAATCAGACCCACAGCCCTGCTGTTCTCGCTCTAAATTCACAACCATGTACTTTAGGTACATCACCAATTGGGATTGGGTCACCTTACGAGCCCCTGTATAGTGTACTATAGGTACCCAGGGCATAGGTGCATCCAAGGCCTACCAGGGGCTGCAGCATATCTTTTGCCACCCGTGGATGGCCATCCAAACTGACACAACTGGCTGATCACTCAGCTGGGGCAAGGTTGTGTAATCACCCCTTGCTTAGATATAGTATACCTATGTCTAACCTTATATCTGGACACATACACCTATAAGTCACTCCTATGGCAGGCCTTAACAATCCTGGAGGCAGAGTGGTTTGTTTTATGTGAGATGGTGCTCTAGCATGAGCTGAGCCTGTCTGCAGCTTTCGGAACCATGTCCTTATAGCTGTTCTGGGATATTGCCATACCATATACTCTTAAGTGCATTATAATCCTTGTGGTTAGATGCTATCTTTGGTTTGGCTTTATCAAAACATGTCGGGTAAGGTGTCATACGCTTTGGAATACTACCCCCTCGCCAATTCTGGCGACGAGGGTAGCATTCCACCCTTCTAGAGGGAGTAGACATGTTACTAACATTAATCCCGGTTAAAGTTAACCAGAGCCTCCGCATCACAAAATGGATCCTGCTGCCCAAGACACAAGTCTGGCCTCCCGCTGCTGGACGAAACTCTGGCGGCGGAAGCCTGGACAATAGGTTTCCTATCGCAGGGAGGTGCTAGCACCACCCCAGACAGGAGATAGTGGATTGGGGCAGGGAGGGCTTAATGAAACTAGACACTGCCTGGGGCACACTGTCTCCCATGCATAGCCCCGTTCAAACCGGTGCTGGGGCACTTCAGCCCCAGTTCTGGTGCGAAACTGGACAAAGGGAAAGGGGTGTAACCATCCCCCTTCCTGGGTCCCACCCATAGGAGGGACCTAGCAGGTAATCCAGCCCCTTGATTTGGAATAAAGGTAGGAGCTGTGTCCATAGACTTTAGATAATCCTGACAAACTTTAATACGAAACTCTGGACCCTTCGACATCCTACTCGATGTAGAAGAATGTAGAATCTCCCTTGTGGTCAAGGAGTGAGCACCCTGTGCAAGCAGGCGCCATCAAGCGATCAACTGTTTGCTTTATCGTTGCTCCCGCCGGAGCTCTAACGACAGAGCCTGACAAGAACCTGACTTCTGTAGTAGGGGATATCTGTGTATAGTTATAATCTAGTGAATAGTCCCGCCCATGTGCGTGGACCCCGGAGCAATCAAAAATAATCTCCTAAATTGTCAAAAAATGCAGAACTGCTCAGACACTTAAGAGAGAATTTAAAGACCGATAATGCAGCCTACATCCACAGGTTACACTGTCCAGTACTTCAACTAGAAATTCCACCAAAAATCCACGCACAGCCTGTCCAGGTGTTTCTAGCCAGAAAAACATGCTTTTACCAGAAAAGCCCTCAGGAATGATAGAGAGGAAGGAGTGGACAGACAAGCCCTAGGCTGCCATTATGTGGCTCAGAACAGGATACTGTGCCTTTAAGAGAACTTTCCAGAAGTCTCACAGTATCCCAGAATGCACTGCAGGTCCCTTTTACTTTCAGGTTTTTTTTCCGGCTCCTGCAAGCAGGACCCTGGAGCATTGAACTCTCCCTTTTCAAGGGTTTATTGGTGATTTTTTTCACTCTTTTCAAATTATTTGAGTGCTTTTCTTGAAGTACCTTGGTGTTTCTTCCTTGTGTGTTTTGGTGCATTCTTTACTTGTCAATATGCCTGCATTATTTGACAAATGCCCAGAGTGCTCGAGGAAGAAGGCCAAGTCAGACCCACACGAGGTGTGGATCATCTGCCTTCCCTCATCATGTCCCAGAGGAGTGTGACATTTGCCAGGGCTTCTCTAGCAGGACCCTGAGAGATGGGATGAAGATCAGGCTTCAGAGCCTGGAGTACAGAAGACTGAAGGCACAAGGTGGATCTGGAAGGGCTTCCTCTGCCCATGCTGAGGCCTCTGGGGGGCTCCCCAGGGGCAGGAAGACAGCAAGCGTCCCCATTCTCCGTCTGCGTCGATTGCACTGACTACGGCGTCGAGAGGGATGACTACAGTCTGTTCCCCGTCTCCCCAGGGCTCTGGGTCGAAGCGATGTCTACGTTCGGCGTCCAGGGAACTGAACAGACCGGCGTCCAGATCTCCGGTGACTATTTCATCGTCGTCGAGTATTCGACGTCGAGAGGTGGCCCGGCGTCGGCACTCGCCGTCAGCGAAGGTCGTTGTCGTCGCCGTCGAGGCGCAGGAGGTTGCCGTCGAGGGAGAAGCGCTCCCCGTCGGAGAAGACGTTCGTCGTTGAGGGGCCGACGCTCTCTGTCGGGTCGCCGTTCTTCGACGCCAAGAAGGTGCAGAAAGAGTTCTGGTGCCAGGAGTCAGTCTAGCAGACGCCAGGTGCCTATGGGAGACTCCAACGTCCCAGCCTAGAAAGGAAGGCGGATCACCGGGCTTGGTGTACTCAGTAGTGTATACCCCTTCTAGGCAGAAGTCGCTTACGCCCCCTCCTCCCTTGCCGAGGGGGCTTCCTCCGCGGGCTCCCACCCCGCCTCCACTTCCACCTCAACCTCCACCTCAGCTGCCGGCTGACAAGCCTCCTCTGATTCCTCCGAGGACGGCTTCACTGCCACGATATCCGACTCCTCCTAAGGGGACCCCTCGGCCGAGGGCCCCAGCCAGGCCAAAGTCGCCCACCCCTGTGGAACCGGCGGAGCGCCCGAAGCCAAGGAGATCGCGATCTCGCTCCGGATGGAGGGGAGATTGCGTAGTCGTCGCAGGTCCTCAACAAAGTCAAGACGACGCCACAGGAGGCGCGGATCACGGTCCCGCACGGACTCTTCCAGGACCTACTCACCAACTTTTTCGGAATCCCAGGGGACGAGAGTGTCTCCGGTGGACGACATCAGCACATTCCAGGATGTTCTCCTGAGGGGTGGAGCAAAGTTGGGTATCACGGCGACGGCGCCAACACCCACGACGTCCGTGATTTTTGAGACACTTCATAAGAAGCATGTCTTACACTTTACTACCTCTAGTACCAGGATTGGTAGAGTCCGCGGAGGAGCTGTTCCTCACACCAGCAGTGACGAAGTCTGCTCTCTCCTGGCTCCTTAAGTACAGGGCCCCGGATTCTGGCCTGGCTTTTCTGCGGATGGATCCGATTCCGGACTCTCTTATAGTGACGGCGGCCAGGAAACAACATGCTACCTCCCCGTCTTCTACTGTACCTCCTGATAAGGAGAGCCGATGGATTGACTCAGCTGGCAGGAAGGTCTGTGGGACGGCATCTACGGCTATGAAGGCGTCTAACGATGCGGCTCTGCTAGGGCGGTAAAATCCTGCCCTGTGGGAGTCCCTCCAGCAGTTCACGGAATTCCTGCCCCGAGAGAAGGAGGATTTTAAGGAGATCCTGAAGGAGGGGATGCTGGTGTTGAACCAGGTCATCAGCGCGGCTGCTGATGCGTCTCTTTTGGCGGCCCATGGGTACTGTCATGGGATCAACCAACGGCGCCATGCTTGGCTTAGGCTCACATCACTCAAGCCGGAGGCTCAGCAGCGGGTGGCCATTCTGCCCTTCTCGGGGGGGGGGGGGGACCGACCCTGTTTGGCAAGCATGCGGACGATGAGATGGCCCGCATGAAAGCAGAGGCCGAGACCCTGACTGCTGTTGGGTTGGAGAAGCCCAAAGAGAAGAAGTCCTACCGCCCAATCCAGAGACGGTTCGGGGCATCGGGCGAGGGCAGGCTTCGGGGCAGCAACAACAGTAGCAGCAGTTCTGGAGGCCCCAGAAGGGTAGAGGTGGCCAGCAGTCCGCTGCAGCGAACAAAGGCCCAGCTGGGTCTTGACCCTGAGCGGTTACTTCCCCTAAATCCGTTACCCTCTCCGGTGGGGGGGGGAGCGTTCAATTTTTTCTGGCAGAGTGCCGAAAAATTGCTCAGGACAAGTGGATGCTGAATATTGTTTGCAACGGATACAGTCTTCGGTTCACCATCCTGCCTCCATCAATTCCTCCGGTCAGCTTGCAGTTTCAGCTGGAGGAGGCGGAGGCCGATATCCTATTAAGGAAAAGGGCGATGGAAGACGTACCTCTGTCTCAAAGAGGAAGAGGTCTGTACTCACGGTTATTTTCTTGTTCGCAAGAAGGACAAGAACGAGTTCAGGCCCATTCTGGATTTGGGACAAGCAAACCAGTGGATTCGCTGAGAAGTTTTGCATGCTGTCGTTGCATCAGATTTATCCTCCGCTGCAACAGGGAGACTGGCTATGTGCTATAGACCTACAGGATGCGTACTTCCATGTGCCCATTGCACACAAACACAGGAAGTTCCTGCGATTCCAAGTCGGCGCCAATCATTATCAATACACAGTACTGCCATTCGGGCTGAAGTCCGCGCCCAGAACTTTCTCGAAGTGCATGGCAGTGGTAGCTGCACACCTAAGGAAGAACAAGGGGTTTGTCTACCCGTACCTGGACGATTGTTTGATCAAGGCCTCCTTCTCGGATGCTCAAGCGCACTTCCAGAAGACGTGAGTTCTCCTGAACAGGCTGGAGTTACACGTCAACATGTCCAAGTCGGTCCCGACGCCGGTCCAGTGCATACAGTACTTGGGAGCCTCCATCAATACGCTGTCAGCAAGCGTGTCTCCTTCGGAGGAGCGACGGTTATCACTTCTTCGGAAGGCTCAGGCTCTTATGACCGCTCCATCTACAACAGTGAGGACGGTGTCTTCTCTACTGGGGTCGATGGCCTCTTGTATCTTCCTCACGCCACATGCACGGCTGCACATGAGACCATTGCAGGAGTGCTTGGAGGATCAGAGGAAGGGGTCTTGGGATGACAACATACGACTGTCTCTGCATGCTCTTCAGTCTCTGAAGTGGTGGTGTTCGGCAGAGAACCTCCTCAGAGGGGTTCCCTTTCACAAGGACATTCCCACACAGACTATCGTGACGGATTCTTCTCTCCACAGCTGGGGGGCGCACTCCGGAGACTTACAGATTCAAGGGACGTGGTCCCCGACGGAATCCACATACCACATCAATTTCCTGGAACTCAGAGCTGTTCACTTGGCGCTGAAGGCCTTTCATCCGTCCTTCCGGACCAACTCTCTGCTTGTACAGACGTACAATACAACCACGATGTAGTACCTCAACAAGCAGGGGGGCTCGATCACGCACTGTCACAGGAGGTGCAGGCGATCTGGCACTGGCTTTTGGCCAGAGGAATGACGTTAACAGCCACCCATCTACCAGGTGTGCAGAATGTTCAGGCAGACGCACTGAGCAGACTGATTCAGGAAAACCATGAATGGGTCATAAACGACGAAGTACTAGGAGAAGTCTTCGTAAGGTGGGGGACTCAGACAGATCTGTTCGCCACCGCCGAAAACAGCAAATGCCGAGACTTCGCCTCCAGGTACTACCAGCAGGGGACGCTGGGGAATGCGTTATGGATCAACTGGTCGAACAGTTTTCTGTACGCTTTTCCACCCATTCCCCTGATTCCGGCGGTGCTAATCAAGCTGTCCCAGTTAAGGGCGTGGATGATCCTGATTGCCCCGGAGTGGCCCAGACAGTGGTGGTTCACGGACCTGCTTCACCGGTCTCTCCTTCCTCACATACGGCTGCCGTGCAGGCCAGACCTTCTCACGAAGTTCGGGGGGCAGATGGTGCACCCCAATCTCTCGTCTTTGAGTTTGGTGGCATGGCTCCTGAAATAGTGCAATATGGCCATTTGAATCTGCCAGATGATTGTATGAACATACTGAAGGAGGCTAAACGTCCTTCCACTCGGACTTCTTATGCTTACAAGTGGAAGCGTTTTTGTATCTGGTGCAAGTCCAAGAGCTATGACCCGACGACCTGTAAGGAAGATGTCATCCTTCCTTACCTTCTACATTTGGCGCAGTCTGGCCTTAATGTCCATTTCATTAAGGTTCAACTCTCTGCATTGACTGCCTACAGGAAATGTCCTTCACAGGCTTCTTTTTCCCAAGTCCCTGTGATTAAGGATTTTTTGGAAGGCTTGAAGAAAGTGTTCCCTCCTGTTCGTCTTCCTTCGCCTTCATGGGAATTGAATGTGGTGCTGTCCAGATTGATGCAGGAGCCTTTTGAACCCATTCATAAGGCTTCGTTGCAGCACTTATCCTGGAAGGCGGCGTTCCTCGTGGCCATCACATCGGCCCGCAGGGTGAGTGAAATTCAGGCGTTGTGTTGCCAAGAACTTTATACTGTATTTCATGCTGCTAAGGTTGTTATGCGTACTCACCCTAAATTTCTTCCAAAGGTTATCTCTGATTTCCATGTGTTGCAAAGTCATCCTGTGACCTGGGCACCCCCCAACTTTTTGCTGACTGGAACTGGCGGTAACTGACTGACTGACCTTGGGCTCTGTTTAACCAGGCCCAGGGCCAAGCTAAAAGGAACACATTAGAACACAGTTAAGACACCCAACATACACTAGGGTACACTGTAGTATGGTGGGGTACCCCTGTAGTTGGCATGACCTACCACCTAAGCCCCTAGTATGTAATAGGGAAGGGGATTGAAACTACCTAGAAGTCTCCAGTATCCTGGGGCATGGCAGTTTAGTGGCCAGCAGATTCTCTGCATCAGCATGTGTGCAGTGCTGAAGCCCGAGGTCAGTTTAAAAGCTGCACTGGTGGCCAGGACAGCTTTTAAACCTTAAATCGTGCCCAAACTCGACTTTGAGGGTAGGGGCCCTTAAAAATTAAAAACCTACCTTTTTGCATATTAGTGACCCCCAGGGTCACCCCTAGGTATCCCAGGGGTGTGGGGGGGGGGGGGCAGTTATCTATAAGGAGCGCCCTTATAAAATGAGTTTTTAGAAGCCTGGGTAAAGTGAAATTTTACATTTCACTCCCCACTCCCCACATTGTCTTAAAGAGGTGCTCAAATTCGACTTTGATGCTGGAAGAATTGGGTAAGGGTGATCTGCAATATTTCTGCAGATTCAGAACCCCTGAAGTCTCCCCTAGTTGCACAGGAGGTGGGGGTCCGGTAGAAATTAGGGAAATACTTATAAAATATGGTTTTATAAGCCCTGGTGCTACAAAAGTGGCGCAAGTCATTTCCCCCATTGCAAACCACATGGCCCATAGGTTAACATGGTAGGAAGTGATTAATAAATATTGATAGGAGAGGACTAGCCGGACCATTCAAAGACTTCCCAGAATGGTCGTGGTAAACCCAACAATATTATATTGGTGAATTTCTCCTAAAGTGTACATACAATAAGTTCTGAGACTTTCTTGTTTGTAAGTCCAAATGCAGCCTTTCAGTGGTCTGCCCTGATTGGTCAGAGGTAAGTGGATTAGCCAGGCTGCTGGGAGAGCAGTGATCTGTTCTATAGGAATTCCAGGCCAGGAGGTGGCGTCGTAAACTAAGCTCTTCAAAGGCAAGAGGGGAGGCCTGGGTTTTAGTCCACAATGACAGTCGTGGCCCAGAGTCAGGACTAGGCTTAAGAAAGGAATTTGCAGATGTTACTGGGATGGTCCATGGAAATGAGATATCCCAGGGGGTGTGTTTAGCCAGCTCTTACCTCCTTGCTGGAAAATCAGCCGTTATGGATTTGGAAGGATGATGCATTCTGGGACAAACTAATGCCACACTCCACAGGATGTGCTCATAACTAGGAGGAGTTGCCCTGCTCTCATTGGTCAGCAGTGACCTGGTGCTTGACCCAGAGAATAAGTATCTGAGAGGGGCAGAGCCCTCCAGATCTGCTGCTTGAAACTGAATGAAGCAAGAAGTGCCCTGCTGAAGATTTTGCTGTGTGCAAGGAACTCTAAGGCATGACCTATGAAGACTGCACCATCTGAAACTACAGCCCTGTGGATTACCTTGCTGCCAAAAGACTCAAGAGTGGAAACTCCCTGCAAGCTACAGGTTAACAGAGCTCACCTGGACAGCCCCACAAAGAATTCCAAGCCTGGAGTACAGTGGATTTGTAAGGGTTTTGTTCAAGTGGATTACGGCATTGAAGTTTCACACTTTCAAGGACCCTCTTGGAGATTCCAGAACCTTGGATTGTGTGTTGGATACTTTGGGACCTGCAAGCAGAACGCCAGGAAGGTGTTATAACTGGACCCCGCTTGCTGAAGAAGGCGGCCCACTACAGTGGTGAGAATTCTTCAGAACAATTTATAAAGGTGTGTCCCTGACAGAGAAAACAAAGACTTAAAGGGGCGCTGTTGGTTTCTAAGCACTAGAAAGTGACTAATCTTTAAAAATTCATATATCGGGTTCCCTACAGTGGATTATTTTCGTTTTGGTGTCATTTAAAAGATAAAAATATTACCTATTTTTATTTTGTGTGGTGTCTTAATTATTTACTGAAATGGTGTTTTTAGATGCTTTACATACCTGTCTTTGAAGTTACGCCTGTCTGCTCGCAGCCATATTACCAAGGGTTGAGCAAAGGAATAATTTTCCAAGACCTATGTGTTGTAATGTAACATACCTTGTTCATCCTCCCTGTGCTTTCCCCCTGCTGTCCTGCTTGGCCCTTAATGATGTCATTGGAATGTTGGGTGGCTTAATGAGCAAGCAGTTGTCAGTTGGCTTGAAGGGCTGAGCAGTGGAACTGCTCCTGGTGGGGTCTCCTGTCTATCTCTTCATAATCCCAAGATCTGAAGATGAAATAAAGTTATGATCCTAAATATACCTACAGACTATGGATCTTTCCTCATTGTAACACTGGCGACGTTGTAAAAGAACCTGCATGCTACTTATATGGATTTGGACTTTGGACTTTCAAGATACTAAAGGATTTTGAACTTGGTTTTGAATTTAAAGAAACCTGGCACCGCAAAGACCCCACCAGTGACCATGTCATCGGTCGCCCTATTCATGTAAGTGCCAGTTTCTATGTCTTTGACAGTACTGCTTTCCTGTAACTTACTATGAGCTGTTTGGAAAGATGGAAAACTATATTTAATGCTGAGGATGATGTGAAAACAGCGTGTAGTTTTCATTACTTGCCTGCTTCACCTACCGGATTTATCAGCCCTTGTTTGAGTACACAAAGCGAATCTGGAGTTTGACTCAGTTTAAAAAATTTGATGATCTGCCTGCAATTTTTGACCCTGTAACTGACGTGTGGAGTGACGATAAGAAAACTAACTTCTTGTCATGTTTTGGATGTCTGCAGGACCATCAGAACCAAACCTCTATGCCATCGCAATGTTTTAACTGCCAATTACTGTTTAATCGCTTCGCAATTGTTTTGGCTGATTTATGTATAGAACAGTTTATTTGAAAGGTCGTGCTGCCACCTACTGGATTCAATGAACATTTTATTCGCTGGAAATGACAAACGAGTGTTTATTTTGGAAGGGATTATGACTAAAATTTGTAGTTTAGATAACCACTCCTGTGCTAATGGTTGACATGTCATGGATATGAGCACGAAATAATTGTCATCGTTTTCACTTTTAAATGATTTTCAAGCGTAGAAATGGGCACGAAGAAATTGTCATTGTTTTCACTTTAATACTTTTCAAACGTGGAAATGGGCACGGAGGAATTATCATAGTTTTCACATATAATGCTTTTGAAATAGTAACGGTTATACTTACAGTTACTGAGCACGCCTCCTCCTCGCGCTACTTTCACTGGCTCTAACTCCTCTCGCGCTGCTCTGTTTTGCCCACACTCAACCATTGTTTCCTTGGCCTCACGCAGCACGCTCTATTACCCTTCGTTCTTCATGACTTGCCGGTTTTGCGCTATGACGTCACCACGCATAGTTGTCATATGGACTTCATCTTGGTTTCTATAGTTACCGGCTCAACGTAGGAAGCGAGATTAAAACATCTAATATTTTTTGATCGGCAGAAATGAATTCTTTTTGGCAGAAGCGACATGTAGCTCATTTTATGGATTTGCTTATAACGATTTGCAGCACACTTCTGGTGAGGTACTTCACTTGAACTTTTCAAAAGGTACTGTTTACTTGTTTCTCAACACTGTTGTGGAATGGCTCGGGAGCATGAATCGAGCTCCGGTGTTTGAGACTATTTATGGGCCAGGATGGTCAACACTTGTAAAAGAGAATGTTTTCTTAATTTCGGAAATGCTCAAGTTTAATATTGTTGGGAAGCATCGCAATTCTTTATGTGCATTGTTGTGTGTTGTTGCAGACAATTCTCAATTTTCTTTCTTTCTTTTGTTTTTGTGCTGTGCATGAAGTGGTTGTAAGATCTTTCTTTATCCTGCCGTTTTAATTTATGTATGGAAAAGGGAAGTGTGTGTGCGTGTGTGGTGTCTGTGGTGTATGCGAAAGTGTTAGTACATATGTTTAAGGTTATTGTATGCTGCATGTTGTTGTGCGGTAAGTGTTGGACTGTGCGTGAAGGGTACGCACAAGAGAAGTAGATACTTTTTGTAGCTTCTCTCATTTGCTTCTGGTTTTACCCTTTGGATTTGGTTTTTACCTCCTATGAGGTGTGGTATTTAAGGTTTTGCTTGAGAGTCTGGAAGTTTTGTGCTCTCATTTGGTTGTGGGTAACCTAGTTGGTTGCCCCATAGGCAATATGCCGTTTTCTTGGTTGTGGATGACAACATAAGTATGTCACCCAATTAATTTTTCCAAGTTTTGTCGAGAGTCAGGGTGTTGTATGCTCTCATTTGGGTTGTGGGTAACCTAGTTGGTTGCCCCATTGGCTATGTGCCGTTTTCTTGGTTGTAGGTGACAACTTAAGTATGTCACCCCATTAGTCTTTCATGGTTCTTGGGAGGTGTTTTCCCCAAAGGGTGGTAATTTGCCCTACATAATATGTTTTTAAGTTTTTGGGAGATGGTTTTCCCAATAGGGAGGTGATTTGCCCTTACAATTTGTTTCTGTGTTTTTGGGAGGTATGATTTCCCAATAGGGATGTGATTTGCCCTTTACAGAAGTGTTTCTCCTAAATTATGTATTTTCCTATGGGAAGAAGGTGGGGTGAGTATGGTTTGCCTCCGTTGTTGGGTCTGTAAAATCTAGTCCCTGTCTTCATTTAAATGTGTTTGGAGTGTTGGAAGATTTAGTTCTTTGTTGCTGAATCGCTGTGTTATTTGGCTCTTTGTTTCTTAATCTTCTTTACATTCTCTTTGTGCTTTTTCATCTTTGCACTTTTACTTTCTTGTGAATTATTTTGCTTGTGTGCTTATAATTCATTTATTGATTTTGATAAAAGGGGGATGTGTTGTAATGTAACATACCTTGTTCATCCTCCCTGTGCTTTCCCCCTGCTGTCCTGCTTGGCCCTTAATGATGTCATTGGAATGTTCGGTGGCTTAATGAGCAAGCAGTTGTCAGTTGGCTTGAAGGGCTGAGCAGTGGAACTGCTCCTGGTGGGGTCTCCTGTCTATCTCTTCATAATCCCAAGATCTGAAGATGAAATAAAGTTATGATCCTAAATATACCTACAGACTATGGATCTTTCTTCATTGTAACACTATGCTGAGTCCTATCATGTGTTAGTGGCCTTATTGCCAGTGTCAGACCTACATTTGCCCTTATCAATAACCCACTTGCCAACATTTGGTGTTCAGCGGTGCGGATGAGGACTTGTGTTTAAAAAGTAAACCTTTCAGTGAATATTTTAAGGTTATAAAAATCCTCTAAATTGCCTTAGAACAAAACTTTTAAGTGTGATTTTTGGAATTTGGACTAAACTGTTTTTAATCCATTGTTTTGATTTTTCCAAATTGTTCTAAGTCCATTTTGCCTAGTTTTTTTGTGACCCAAAACTAGGAACCATGGAGCTGGACCTGGCTAAAACTGTCCCAGTTTAAGATGGCTGATCTTAGGGAACAGTGTAGGCTTAGGGGGCTGCATGCTGCCAAGAAGATGAGGAAGGCAGGGTTGCTTGAGTCCCTAAAGGCCTGGGCCAGGGCAGCTGAGGAGAACCCAAGGGGATGGAAGATGTCCCCCCCCCCCCCCACCTCACCCGAGAGGGGGGGGGATGAGACCTTTCCCATTGTGACTAGTGTTAGCCAGGTGAATCAAGGGGGTGGTGGGAGTGGGGAAGGGTCCCTTACTCAGGTACCACTACTGTCCCTTGCAGAGAGACAGCTTCAGGCTCAATTAGAGTGGATTGCCTTGGAGAAGGAGAAATTCGAATTGGCTAGGAGAAAGTGGGAGAGGGAGGAGAAAAGGAATGATGGCAGCGAAAGTGAAGAAGATGCTGAAATGTCTAGGGGTGGTAGATTTTAACCTAAACTTCCCAAAGGCATAGTACCCGAGTACACTGAGGGGGATGACATTGACAAGTGGCTAGCAGCTTTTGAGAGCGCCCTTAAAATGAGTAGGGTTCACTTTAGGTATTGGGGCGCACTCCTGTGGGAGTTGATTCCAGTAGCTGGGAGGGATAGGCTCCTGACCCTGAAGGGAGAGGATGCAGAATCATACCAGCAGATGAAGGCAGGCTTAGTCGAGGGCTTAATCAAGAGATTTGGTCTGACTCCAGAACAGTACAGGGTGAAGTTTAGAGGCACCCAGAAATTGAGTTCAAAGTCTTGGGTAGACTTTGTGGACGTTTCAGTAAAGGCACTGGAAGGCTGGATTGTTGGTAACAAAGTTGACGCATATGAGGGATTGTATAATTTGTTTTTGAAAGAACACATTTTGGCTCATTGTGCAGAAGAGAAGTTACGCCAGTATCTAGTGGACTCTAAGCTGACTGACCCCAGAGAGCTGGGGGAGTCAGCTGATGAGTGGGTGAGAACCCAGGTTTCCATTCAGCATCAGGGGGGTGACCAGAAGAAAGGACAGGTCCCTCCCCAGGGGAAAGCCCAGGGAAATGAAGGTCAAAATCCTAAGGAGTCCTCCAAAGACTCACAAAAACCTGCACAAGGAGGGGGGCCCAGAGCCAACCCAAATTCAAAGGGAGGGGGTTTCAGGGAAAGCCTGGTAGGTTCTTTGATACCTCAAAGGTGGGTAAGTGCTTTGACTGTAACCAGCCAGGGCATAGGCAGGGAGATGCTGTCTGCGCCAAGAAGCTCCCCCCTAAGGGGCCATCCACAGGGATTGCCAGTGTCAGTGTAGGGGTGGAGGGTGGTGTACAGAACAGGCAGGTGGTGGAAGCAACCTTTGTGTCCCTGGGTGGGGTGAGTATTGCCACCCTTGCTGCCTTACCTCCAAACATGGACAAGTACAGGCAGAGGCCTAAAGTGAATGGGACTGAGATTGAGGCTTTCAGAGACACTGGGGCTAGTGTAACTATGGTCCTGGATAAACTGGTGCCGGCAGAGAGGTTGTTACCTGGTGAGTTTCACCAGGTGACATATGCAGACAGCACTACCAAACTCCATCCCATGGCTGTGGTAGATTTGGAATGGGAAGGTGTGACAGGCCCTATGAAGGTAGCTGTGTCAAAGGTGCTTCCGGTCCAGTGTTTACTGGGCAATGATCTTGAAGCCTCTGCGTGGTCAGAGGTGGAGAGAGGACTCCATATGAAAATATTGGAGCCCCCTGAGTGGGTATGTGCTGTGACTAGGTCACAGACTAGCCAGAAGGGAGGGGCTGGACAATTGGACCCTGGAATAAAGGGCCAAGCATACAAGGGCACTGGGTCTGGTGAGCCAGCCCATGGAACTCCAGAGGTGCAGGAAGAATCTAACCCTGATGGGGAGGATCTGGCCTCTGAGGGAGGGACTCCATCCCTGCCAGAGCTGTCAGATTTGGCAGAACTGACAGGAGCAGGTGGATCCTCCAGAGAGGAGTTCATTCAGGGACAGCGTGACTGTCCCACCCTTGAGAGCTTGAGGCGGATTGCTTCTATGAGGCGGATTGCTTCTAAGCAAGAGGAAGGGGATGACAGTGGGTTTCACAAACTCTACTGGGAAGATGGACTGCTTTATACTGAGGCCAGAAACCTCAAGGAGGGGGCCACCAGGAGATTGGTGGTTCCCCAGAAGTACAGAGAGTTCATCCTGACTTTGAGTCACGATATCCCCTTGGCAGGGCATTTGGGACAGACAAAGACATGGAACCGGTTGGTGAACCATTTCTACTGTTCCATTATGTCTGAAAAGGTAAAGGAGTTTTGCAGCTCGTGTCACCTGTCAGGCCAGTGGCAAGGCAGGGGGCAAGACAAAGGCTCCCCTAATACCACTGCCAGTGGTTGGGGTTCCTTTTGAAAGGGTGGGGGATGGACATTGTTGGTCCCCTGGACCCACCTACTGCATCAGGGAATAGGTATATCTTAGTGGTAGTTGACCATGCTACTAGATACCCTGAAGCCATACCTCTTAGATCCATTGATGCACCTGCAGTGGCTAGGGCACTGCTTGGCGTGTTCAACAGAGTGGGTTTTCCAAAAGAGGTGGTGTCAGACAGTGGCACGAACTTCCTGTCCAGCTATCTGACTGCTATGTGGGATGAGTGTGGTGTCAACTACAAGTTCACCACCCCCTATCACCCACAAGGAAATGGTCTTGTTGAGAGATTCAACAAAACCCTGAAGGGCATGATAAACGGGTTGTCAGAGAAACTCAGGAGGAGATGTGATGTTCTCCTCCCATGCTTACTGTTTGCCTACAGGGAGGTGCCACAGAAAGGGGTCGGTTTCAGTCCTTTTGAGCTGGTGTTTGGACAGACACCCTGTGAGGGGGCCCATTGAGCCTGCTTAGAGAGTCTTTAGAGAAGCCTCTTAAAGAAGCTAAGGACAATGTGCTTGATTATGTGCTAGGCCTGAGATCTAGAATGGCGGAGTACATGTACAAGGCAAACAGGAAACTGGAGGCCAGCCAGGAGCTCATGACGCACTGGTATGATCAAAAGGCTACTATGCCTGAGTATACTCCAGGACAGTCGGTGTGGGTGTTGTAGCCTGTGGCTCTCAGGGCCCTCCATCACAAGTGGAGTGGGCCCTATCCAATCTTAGAAAATAAGGGTGAGGTTACCTATTTGGTTGACCTTGGCACCCCCAGGAACCCTCACAGGGTCCTGCATGTGAATAGATTGAAACCACACCAGGGCAGACATGACCATGTTACTGGCCACTGATAAGGGTGTGTAGGAGGAAACTGAGCCTGTGCCTGACCTCCTCTCCACCAATGTGCAAGATGGGTCAGTGGAGGGAGTTGTGCTCTCCCCCAAGTTGACAGACCAGCAGCACAGTAAGCAGATGCTGGAGCAGTTTGCTGGCCTGATCTCTCTGACCCCAGGCATCACTGAGTGGTGTGTGCACCACATTGACACTGGTGACAGCCGACCTGTCAAAAATAAAATGTACAGGTCGTCTGACCATGTCAGAGCCAGCATTTAAGCTGAGGTTGCTAAGATGCTGGAGCTGGGGGTAATTGAACCGTCTGAGTCCATGGGCCAGTCCAGTGGTACTGGTACCTAAACCTAATCCTCAGGGGGGACCCAAGGAGTTAAGGTTCTGTGTGGACTACAGAGGTTTGAATGCAGTCACAAAGACGGACGCGCACCCTATACCTAGAGCTGATGAGCTCATTGATAGGTTAGGGGCTGCTAAGTACCTGAGTACTTTTGATTTGACTTCAGGTTACTGGCAGATTGCCCTCACTGATGGAGCAAAGGAGAGGTCAGCATTCTCCACACCAGAGGGACATTATCAGTTCAAGGTAATGCCCTTTGGATTAAAGAATGCACCTGCCACCTTCCAAAGGTTGGTGAACAGGGTCTTGTCTGGGTTGGAACAGTTCAGTGCAGCTTACCTGGATGATGTAGCTGTATACAGTTCTACCTGGGGGATCACTTAAACCACCTAAGGGAAGTGCTTCAGGCCATGCAGCAGGCAGGCCTGACTATTAAGGCAAGCAAGTGCCAAATAGGGCAGAGTTCTGTAGTGTACCTGGGCCACCTGGTAGGTGGGGGCCATGTACAGCCTCTCCAAGCTAAAATCCAAACTATTTTGGATTGGTCAGCTCCTGTTACCCAGACTCAGGGCATTCCTTGGACTGACAGGGTACTATAGAAGGTTTGTTCAAAATTATGGGGCCCCTAACAGAACTGACTTCTAAAAAGAGGGCCAAAAAGGTGATTTGGACCGCAGAGTGTCAGAAGGCTTTTGACACTCTGAAAGCTGCTATGTGTTCAGCACCAGTGTTACTGGCCCCTGACTACACAAAGGAATTTGTAGTTCAGACTGATGCTTCAGAGCAAGGGATTGGTGCAGTTTTGTCACAGCTGAATGAAGGGGGCCTTGGCCAGCCAGTTGCCTTTATTAGCAGGAGGCTTCTTCCCAGAGAGCAGAGGTGGAGTGCCATTGAGAGAGAGAGAGGCTTTTGCTGTGGTCACTGAAAAAAGTTGAGACCATATTTGTTTGGGACTCACTTTCGTGTTCAAACTGACCACAGGCCTCTCAGGTGGCTCATGCAGATGAGGGGAGAATCCCAAGCTGTTAAGGTGGTCCATTTCCCTACAGGGAATGGACTTTACAGTGGAACACAGACCTGGGGTTGCCCATGCCAATGCAGATGGACTTTCCAGGTTTTTCCACTTAGCCGATGAGGACTACCAGAGTGTAGGTTAGTAACCCATCACCTTTCGTTTGGGGGGGCGCTATGTTGCAAAGTCATCCTGTGCCCTGGGCACCCCCAACTTCTTGCTGACTGGAACTGGTGGTAACTAACTAACTAACTAACTGACTGACTGACCCTGGGCTCTGTTTTACCAGGCCCAGTGCCAAGCTAAAAGGAACACATTAGAACACAGTTAAGACACCCAACATACACTAGGGTACACTATAGTATGGTGGGGTACCCCTGTAGTTGGCATGACCTACCACCTTAGCCCCTAGTATGTAATAGGGCAGGGGATTGAAACTACCTAGAAGTCTCCAGTATCCTGGGGCATGGCAGTTTAGAGGTCAGCAGATTCTCTGCATCAGCATGTGTGCAGTGCTGAAGCCTGAGGTCAGTTTAAAAGCTGCACTGGTGGCCAGGACAGCTTTTAAACCTTAAATTGTGCCCAAACTCGACTTTGAGGGTAGGGGCCCTTAAAAATTAAAAACCTACCATGTTTTTGCATATTAGGGACCCCCAGGGTCACCCCTAGGTATCCCAGGGGTGGGTGGTCAGTGATCTATAAGGAGCGCCCTTATAAAATGAGTTTTTAGAAGCCTGGGTAAAATGAAATTTTACATTTCACTCCCCACATTGTCTTAAAGAGGTGCTCAAATTCGACTTTGATGCTGGAAGAATTGGGTAAGGGTGATCTGCAATATTTCTGCAGATTCAGAACCCCTGAAGTCTCCCCTAGTTGCACAGGGGGTGGGGGTCCGATAGAAATTAGGGAAATACTTATAAAATATGGTTTTATAAGCCCTGGTGCTACAAAAGTGGCGCAAGTCATTTTTCCCATTGCAAACCACATGCCAGGAAGTGATTGATTAATAAATATTGATAGGAGAGGACTAGCCGGACCATTCAAAGACTTCCCAGAATGGTCGTAGTAAATCCAACAATATTATATTGGTGAATTTCTCCTAAAGTGTACATACAATAAGTTATGAGACTTTCTTGTTTGTAAGTCCAAATTCAGCCTTTCAGTGGTCTGCCCTGATTGGTCAGATTTAAGTGGATTATCCAGGCTGCTGGGAGAGCAGTGATCTGTTCTATAGGAATTCCAGGCCAGGAGGTGGTGTCGTAAACTACGCTCTTCAAAGGCAAGAGGGGAGGCCTGGGTTTTAGTCCACAATGACAGTCGTGACCCAGAGTCAGGACTAGGCTTAAGAAAGGAATTTGCAGATGTTACTGGGATGGTCCATGGAAATGAGATATCCCAGGGGGTGTGTTTAGCCAGCTCTTACCTCCTTGCTGGGAAATCAGCCGTTATGGATTTGGAAGGATGATGCATTCTGGGACAAACTAATGCCACACTCCACAGGATGTGCTCATAACTAGGAGGAGTTTCCCTGCTCTCATTGGTCAGCAGTGACCTGGTGCTTGACCCAGAGCATTTTGAATAAGTATCTGAGAGGGGCAGAGCCCTCCAGATCTGCTGCTTGAAACTGAATGAAGCAAGAAGTGCCCTGCTGAAGTTTGCTGTGCAAGGAACTCGAAGGCCTGACCTATGAAGACTGCACCATCTGAAACTACAGCCCTGTGGATTACCTTGCTGCCAAAAGACTCAAGAGTGGAAACTCCCTGCAAGCTACAGGTTAACAGAGCTCACCTGGACAGCCCCACAAAGAATTCCAAGCCTGGAGTACAGTGGATCTGTAAGGGTTTTGTTCAAGTGGATTGCGGCATTGAAGTTTCACACTTTCAAGGACCCTCTTGGAGATTCCAGAACCTTGGATTGTGTGTTGGATACTTTGGGACCTGCAAGCAGAACGCCAGGAAGGTGTTCTAACTGGACCCCGCTTGCTGAAGAAAGCGGCCCACTACAGTGGTGAGAATTCTTCAGAACAATTTATAAAGGTGTGTCCCTGACAGAGAAAACAAAAAGACTTAAAGGGGCGCTGTTGGTTTCTAAGCACTAGAAAGTGACTAATCTTTAAAAATTCATATATCGGGTTCCCTACAGTGGATTATTTTCGGTTTGGTGTCATTTAAAAGATAAAAATATTACCTATTTTTATAAATTGGTGTTGGATTTTTATTTTGTGTGGAGTCTTAATTATTTACTGAAATTGTGTTTTTAAATGCTTTACATACCGGTCTTTGAAGTTAAGCCTGTCTGCTCCCAGCCACGTTACCAAGGGTTGAGCAAAGGAATAATTTTCTAAGACCTATGCTGAGTCCTATCATGTGTTAGTGGCCTTATTGCCAGTGGCAGACCTACATTTGCCCTTATCAATAACCCACGTTCCAACACCATGTGAACCAGACCATAACGTTACCTACGTTCTTTCAGAATCCTTCATCTCCAGCGGAAAGGTCTTTGTATTCCCTGATGTTAGGAGGGTGTTGAAATTTTATCTGGATAAAACCAAAGATATTCGTAGGTCAGACCAATTGTTTATCAATTATGGATCAGTCAGGACCGGTCTTGCTACCTCTAAACAGTCCATCTCTAGGTGGATTGTGTCCTGTATACAATTGTGTTACCAAAAGGCTAATAAGACCTTAGGAGGTAAACCTAAGGCTCATTCCACCAGGGGCAAAGCTGCGACAACTGCTTTGCTTCGTAATGTTCCAATTGCAGAGATCTGCAAAGCGGCCACTTGGAAGTCTGTCCATACCTTTGCTAAGCATTACTGTCTGGACACTGATGCCCGGGCAGGTGCTCAGGTTGGGCAGGCTTCGCTGCGAAATCTGTTCGCACAGTAGTGGTGTTTCTTTTCTTCTCTCCACCGCCGCTTTGGTGGGGGGATGGGCTTGCCATTCTATTCACTAGATTGACTATACACAGAGATCCCCTACTACAGAAGGAGTAGTTTCTGTCCTGTAACTCCAGTTCTGTAGTAGGGGTATCTCTGTTATAGTCATAAGCGCCTGCCCTCCTCCCTGGTGGAGAGAGATATTCATGTAAAGGAATGCTACAGGTCTGGCGTGTTACGCCTTCAAAAAGAAATGAAAGTAAAAGGGACCTGCTGTGCATTCTGGGATACTGGGAGAGTTCTGGAAGGTTCTCTTAAAGGCACAGTATCCTGTTCTGAGCCACATATGGGGCGTGTCTGTCCACTCCTTCCTCTCTATCATTCCTGAGGGCTTTTCTGGTAAAAGCATGTTTTTCTGGCTGGAAAAACCTGGACAGGCTGTGCTGTTTGTGGAATTTCTAGTTGAAGTATTGGACAGTGTAGCCTGTGGATAAAGGCTGCATTATCTGTCTTTAAATTCTCTCTTAAGTGTCTGTGCAGTTCTGCATTTTTTGACAATGTAAGAGATTATTTTTGATTGCTCCGGGGTGGGAGTATTCACTAGATTATGACTATAACAGAGATACCCCTACTACAGAACTGGAGTTACAGGACAGAAACTACTCCTTCCAAACATCCAACAGCCCGATCCACAGCAAAGTTGAGACCTGTGGAGGCGACGTGAGACATGGGACCGGCCGTCTTGCAAAGCCAGTAAAGTGCTTTCTGTGCAGGGGGGGCGTGGCTTGGCGAGCCACGATGGCGGCTGTGTCCTGCTGAGGCTCCGCGGTCGGGCTAGCATCTTGCCCATTTTCCATGATCGCCGGGAGCCTCAGCCTTCCTATACCTACTACTAAACGACTCACCCGCAGTGAGGCGTCTTCTGCCTTCATCTGGGAATCTGCAGACGCACGGCAACCACTGCTCCGTCCCTCTCTACACCCGGAGCTGAGCGCACAAGATGGCGGGCGCAACTCCCTTTGCCCACCGGGAGCGCCTCTAAGACTCTGTCGCTGAAGCGGCGACCATCGCGAGACAGGACTATTGCCGGTGCCCGGTGGGGAGCGCGGCAGCTGGACCCCCGGACTTTCGGTCCGGTGCTCTTCTCTGCACCGTCTCGACTCACAAGATGGCGGCCGCATTCACGCAGTTCCATGGCGTCGGCGCCTCTTCGTGTCCAGGAGCCTAATCTGTCCACCTCATCGCCGCGGAGCACCGACGGAGATCCTACCTGTGTGGCGCTGGACCCTCCGCTGACCACGATCCCTCCTGAAGGCGGTAGGTGTGCACCCCCCCTCCCCCCCATCCCTCGCGAGCCGCGGTGCCGGTGATCCGGCGGCCCCCCTGTCCCCTCTGGGGTCCGGTCGCGATCCATGTTGGCCCCTGCTCGGGGGGGGGGGGTGCTGGGACACGCCTAAATCCTCGAGCGGCCTGGTGGACCCAGGTGCCTGACTCTAACATGGCGCCCATGGGTGTCGTGGCACCGTGACTGGAGTGAGTATCACCCTAGGGACGCGGAGCTCTACTGACCCTGAGGCATAGACACTTCGTCTGAGACCTTCCCTGGGCCCGGGTCGTCTGTTCCTTGGCCCCCGGGGTTACCTGGGGAGCGGGGCTGCACGCCGGAGAGGAGGGAGCATTGGACCCGGCCCTAACAGGGGCGCCTACTCTCCGAAGGACCTCTGGCCTCTGAACTGTGGTGGCAGTACCCCTTTCCCTGCCCATCCACCAACACCCGAAAAATCGCCCCCTGCGGCTGCGAGCTCCTAAGGACGTCCTGACCAACTGTGGGGCCCCCCAGTGGGTGGACAGTGACCGCCCCCGTGTATTCATCCTCTGCTGAGCTTCTATCTGAACATACCAAAGGGAGGCGGCCTGCTGAACGCGATATACACTGGAGCCGGGGCCCCCCCCCCCCATATCTGTCATGGGGAAAACGAATGCCGCGAAATGCTCGGCGGTCCCCGAGACGGCCCCCGAGAGGATGCCACAAACGAGGACGTGGACGCAGGCCCATGCGTCGCAACCCGACCCTACACTGTCGGCGAAGTTAGATCAGGTGTTGGCGGCAATTGAGTTGTCCCGCCTATCGATGGAGGAGCGGCTGGGAGCTTTGACGACGGACATCAGTCTAATCCGCGACGACCACCGCAAGTTGGCAGATCGAGTGAAGGAGGGAGAACGGATCGCGACCGAGCTACAGCCTGTGGTGAAATCGCAGACGGCGGAACTGAAGGAGGTCCTACACCGTGTGGCGGCCCTTGAGGAACGCACGGTGGACTTAGAAGGACGCTCAAGGAGATGTAACATTCGCGTCCTAGGTCTCCCAGAGGGGATTGAGAATTCGGACCCTCTGATGTACATGGAATCCTGGACCAAATCTTTCACGCCGGAGGCAGACAGGACGGCGTACTTCTCCATTGAAAGGGCCCATAGGGTCCCGGCCCGAGCACCTAAACCAGGCCTCCCACCACGACCCATGCTGGCAAAATTTTTGCACTTCCGAGACCGCGACGCAGTGCTCCGTGCGGCCCGGACAGTGGGTCCCCTACAGGTGGAGGACCAGCATGTTATGGTATTCCCGGACTACGCCCGAGAAGTACAGCAACAGCGCTCCACCTATCTCGATGTCAAAAGACGCCTACGTGCCAACGACCTTCAGTACTCCCTACTGTTTCCGGCCCGCCTGAAAGTGCTGCACAAAGGGAAAGCCCTCTTCTTCAACACGGCGGAGGAAGCGCAGGATTGGACTGAGTTTCACTGCCCAATCATCCCTAATCCCGGACCCCAGAGAGCACGCAATAACGACTTCCGGCGTTCCAGACGGCGAGGTGCGAGCCGTGCTCGATCGGGCCGCCCCAGAGACCAGGAGTCACCCCCCCAGGGTTCACCCGACCTCGCACAAATCATGCAAGAACGACGAGATGCCTTGAAAGCGGTGACCGGCCTACATACGTCGCCCACGGCATCAGATCTGGAAGGCCAACCGCACCTGTTCACCCCTGAGAAGGATCGGGACAGTGATGGAACAATGTCCGGGATCGGACCGATCTCCTCCCCCCTTGTAGCGGCTCACGCCTTGGGAGCTGCCCAGCCCAGCTGATTTGGCACCTCCTCCTGAGGAAAGGACTACCTACTGTTATATCCTTCTCATGGTGTTCTGTTGTGCTGCGCGACGTCTAGGAGCCTAGACTATCTGTCATTTGCTTGTAAGCGCTAACGTGCGATAGACGCTTCTCCTACAAGAGCCTGGCCCGCGCACAAGTCCAGCAGCGACACACGCTGCCACCCCCGCAGTTATTCGTTGTATTTCTCCCCAAGTGGGACACTAGTTTGGATATGCCACCCCCGGTGAGATATCCTCAGTATTGGGACTGTTTCCCACCTACAGTTCTGTTTATCGTTACTCCCCTTAGTTCCTCCCCTACGATTGTGGAAGCTCGGCGCGTAGGAACACGTATGTCACATGCACACCGGCGGCCGTCGGGGGCTGCAGGGGGTTCCCTCTCCCACTCACGACACCCTAAATATGGCAGTCTCATGCACGGACGTTAACGTCCTTACACTGAATGTACGAGGCCTACACACACCCAGTAAACGCTACTCGGTTTACTCATATATTAGGCGCATGTCAGCCAATATAGCGTTTCTACAGGAGACACATATTAATGCCACCGAACTCGCCCGCCTACAGGTCAAATGGCGAGGTATCCTCTGTGCCACACACTATTCAGCATTTGCGCGCGGCGCTTTAATTTGGGTCAGGCCTGGCACTCCCTTCCGGGAACTTCGACGGGTGGTTGATCGAGAGGGCAGGTATGCACTTTTAGAAGGGGTGCTCGATGGCCAGGGTATACTCCTTGGAAGCATATATGCCCCCAACACAGATCAGGACAAATTCTGGGACCACCTCACAGGCGTTCTAGCCCAGTTCACTACGGTTCCATGGGTGTTGGGAGGCGACTTTAACTGTACACTAGACCCCACCCTGGATCGCTCGCATCCCCCCCCACACACTCCCCGGCCCCTCGACAGGCAGACCTCTTCAGGGCATGGACCACGCACTGGACACTCACCGACGCTTGGCGACACTTACACCCGCTGGCCCGCGTTTACTCCTTCCACTCGATCCCACATAACCTCAGGGTCCGTCTGGACCGTTTCCTTTGCTCTGCACCGATCCTCCCAAAGATCGCATCTACAGATTACTTGGGTCGGATCCTATCGGATCATGATGCCCACGTCATTCGACTGAACTGGCGCCCCCCGCGCCCGCCAGTCCCCACCTGGCGCCTCCCTAGAGACTGCCTCACGGACCCAGTGTTCAGAGACGCACACAAGTCCAGCATCCAAGACTACTTCACACACAACACAGACACGGCATCGTCAGTACTGGTGGAATGGGACGCTTTTAAAGTGGTGGCAAGGGGCGAATGCATCAAGCAGGTAGTCGGGGTTCGCCGCACCCTGGAACGGATGCTCCAGACCTCAGAGCGGTCTCTGGCCGCACTCACTAGGCAGCCTGACGACTCAGAGGAGCACGCCATGCTCACTGCCGAGGCTAAGGCGAAATATCAGACGGCCTGCGCTGACCTCCGAAAGTACAATTTTAGAGCTTATGCCTCTAGGGTGCATAAGGACAGAGACAAAACTGGCGCGCTCCTGGCTTGGATGGCGAGGCAAGATACCGTAATCAAGCCGATCACGGATATCATCAATCCAGACGGCGTGCTAGTGCGCTCCCAAGCCGAGATCCTCCTGGCGTTCCAGCGACATTATACACAAGTATACGGGACTCCGACCCACTGTTCCCCATTCTCCGTGGATGGTTTTTTGCACCCGCTGACGCTACCTACAATATCGGATGCAGACAGGCACACCCTCGACACCAAGATCAAACCCCCTGACATTACCCAAGCGATTCGTGCCATGTCCCGGAATAAAGCGCCAGGACTGGATGGCTTCCCGCTGGAATACTACTCGACATTCTCTTCCCTAGTGGTCCCCCATTTGTCGCGGGTATTCGGGGCGTCCCTTCATCTGGGGAGATTGCCCCAGTCATTGCGGGAATCCGTGATCGTCACCTTTCCTAAGCCCCACAGAGATCCACTCCTCATGGGATCGTACCGCCCCATCACGCTCCTCTCGACCGACTGTAAAATTCTGGGGAAAATTCTAGCTGATCGTTATGCACAGGTCATACGCCCACTGGTCCACCCCGACCAATGCGGCTTTGTTCCGGGAAGGAACACCTCCCAGAACCTTCGCCGAGTTTTCCATGTACAAGATCAAGTGCGTGGCAGATTTCCTCGCGCCGCCTGTCTCATTATGGACCTGGAGAAGGCATTTGATACCCTCACCTGGCCCTATCTCTTTTCGGTCTTGCAACGCCTTAATATTGGCCCGACGCTTATAGCATACACGCGCCTCTTGTACACTGATCTGACTACGCGTGTCCGCATCGGGAAACGTATATCACCAGCGTTCGAGGTTCGGCGAGGCACGCGGCAGGGGTGCCCCCTGTCGCCTCTTTTATTTGCACTGGCGGTCGAACCGCTGGCGGTGAGGCTACGCCTGGAGGGCGCGGAATGGGGCATCCCGCTAGCGGACAGCACCCACAGTGTCTCCATGTACGCGGATGATCTCCTCATATATGTCCGAGACATTGATACGGACCTGACCGCTATTGGGGCAACACTGGAGGAATTCGCAAATGCCTCCGGCCTACAGGTGAACTGGGACAAATCCACGGTCTACCCCTTACACCCGAGCCTGCCCCCCCGGGAGGTCGAGCTCGGAACACATACACTCTCGTGGTCCACGGAAGCCCCCCGATACCTTGGTGTCCGCATGTATCATTCCCCAGCGGACCTCTTCGCAGGGAATCACTGCAAAGCACTCGCCAGCCTACGCCCGGCGGTTGCCTTCTGGAATAAACTCCCACTAGCCCCAATAGGTCGGATTGCACTGGCTAAAATGATCATGCTTCCCCGGCTCCTATACCACTTTACGAATTTGCCGGTGGTGCCGCCTAGATCTTTTTTCCGCGACGTTGACTCCCTCCTAGGGACCCTTATCTGGGGCGAGGGCCGACACCGGGTCGCCCTGCAAACCCTCCAACTTCCCACGACGCTGGGCGGGCTCGGAGCTCCATCCTTCGAGTCATACTTCCTTGCAGCGCAGCTCCAGTGGCTGTCGTACTGGACGGCGGACCGTTACCTTCAGGAAACTGTCACTTCGACCGATAGAATTGCGACCCCGGAACTCACCCGTCTACTGCTCCCGGGCACCAAGCCACGGCGCACATACCCCCTCCAAGTGACGATAGCGCGCCGGTGCATGATGCGGATCCACCGCATGTCCCCCGCTAGACCTCCGTACTCTCCGCTCTTACCGCTGATAGGCAGCCCCAGGCAAGACTCCTACTTCACGGCTCCGTTCTTCGCCAGATGGTCGCTCTGTGGCATCATGGATCTGGAGTCGCTCTTTGAGGAAGGCCAGCTAAAAACACTTGACCGTCTGACCGCTGAGTATGGGCTCCCCCCGGGCCAATTCCTCAGATATCGACAGCTGATTGATGGATTCCGACCCCATTTCGACCTTCGTACGGGCGAGCCAGACACGCATCCAGTCATACACACTATCCTACGCATGGGGGTGGGACGTCATTTGGTTACCTGGTTGTACAAATCCATCCGAGAACTCTCACAAGCCCCCCTGACGACCTTGCGCACTACATGGGAGGAGGACATAGGCCGCGCGCTGCACGACTCTGAGTGGACTAAGGCGCTAGAGGCCCCCAAACGCGTCTCTAGGAATGCCCGCTTTAAGAATATCCAATACTATATCCTACACAGGGCATACCTCACCCCAGCGCGCTTACAGAAATTCTATCCCTCCACGTCCTTCCTATGCCCCAGATGCTGCGCCCCTGCTGCGGATTTTCGCCATATGCTTTGGAGCTGCCCCGACCTCCATTCCTTCTGGCGGGCGATACATGACACCTTGTCGGAACTGACAGGCCTCACCACGTTATCCACCTGGGAGTCTAGCGCATTAGGCATCTTTCATGTCCCTAAGCAGGTTCCAGTGCATAGACGCTTCGTGTCCTTAGCGCTCCTGTTGGCGAACAGATGCATCACCATGCGCTGGCGATCCCCGGAGAGTCCCCCTATAGCAGCCTGGACGGGGGCGGTCAGTAAATGGGCGGCGGCGGAAGAGGATGCCCTCAGGGAGGAAGAAGCCAGGGGTGCGCGTAAATTTCCCATGGAATGGGCCATGCTCCTCTGATCCAGAAGCCATCTTCGATTCCTGCGTGGGTTGCATTTGCCAAGGACTCCGACTCGAGAATCGACACCGCCGACAGCGAGAGCCTTCATGGGACAGTCCGTGTCCAGCACCTGGTCGTCGTCGACACCTCCTGGTCCATGTGGCAGCGGAGACCAGCTTCTCAACATCACCTGATCGCAACCCGACATCGCCTGGTTCCTTCCTGGTCACTGGCTAGTGACCCAGACTCTGTCCCCTCAGCTTTCAGGTACTCTACATCTTCGACCCACCCTTGGATCCAACCAGACTCTTCTCTCCTGGTCGCCTGCAGCATCTTTACTCCAAGGCTCCATAGAACTCCACGACGAAACCCGACGCACTTTGACACCTATGCACCCGCTTCCTGTGGGTGAGGTAACGCGAGTACTGCGGTACTCCTGTAGAGGTTTACACCCCTAGTGTCCTAGTTTTAAGTGGTTAAGTTCTAGTCCAGTCGGAAGACTTACAAATCTGCAACTTTCTAACTTTACGCACCCATTGACTTCTATAGGTTCGCATGTGCATTTAGACACTGCACCTGCATCCTGTGGGCCTCCTGCTCCCTAACTGCTGTTAGTCCAGTGTAGCCCCAGCAATTCCCAAGGCCCTAGGCCTTACCATTGTTCGTGACGTGGTTCTTATACCACTATTTTAGTATATGGTTTATGGGGCCACCAGGGCCTATCCATATTTGTGCAACTTTTGTATGCTGTATTAAGTTTCTTGTTATACGCTTATACTCCTGTGCTCATAAAGAGTTAAGGGGATTTATTTAGAAATAAATACATATATATTTTGAATATATAACCTGTGTGGTGTCCTTTCATTTGGTATTAAAAGGATTGCATATGGTAAAACAGCTGGCTTCACATGCCCTTGAGTTTAGCCTAAGACTGCTTTTGTCCATGCTACCACTAGGATAGCTGGTCTATAAGGTTGACTTTGCACCAGTCCAAACAACCCTTATGGTGATGGTTGTAAAGCTCACTAGAATAGTGAACATCATATACCAGGCCAACTTCTCACATTGGTGTGCAGCGGTTGGGATTTGAGCTTGCTGTTTTACCAATTGTAATCTTTGATATCATTTGAAAGATCACATTAGGTACCATAGGTACATATAACAAAGCTTAAAATACTTACGTACTACTGAACTTAGGTTTTGTAGAGGAAAGGGCGTAGCACACCCTGACTACAACTCCTAGGGAGGTTTAGTAGGTAAACACTCAGTGTAGGTAGGTGCACACACCACACCACACCTCACTAAACATGTCTGGCTCAGGTGAACCCTCTGGTTCTCTACCTGTGGAAAGTGACCTTCCCAAGGCACCATCCAGATATGAGATGCTCAACTTCCGAGAGATGAGGTCACTGTGTACCTCAAGGAAGTTGAAACAGGGTTCCAACCCTACCATCCAGCATCTGATAGAAGTCCTAGAGGCAGGTGATCTTGAGAAGGCCTCTAAACCAGGCCCACCAGATCATACAGGTGATGGTGTCCCCTCCACAGAAGTTGACCCCTTAACCCCCAGAAATAGAGGAAGAGGAAGAATCAGGTGGAGATGATCGCCAGGTCCAAGTCAGGAGGCTTAGCCAGGCTAACCTAAGTTTACATGGGAATGGAGAAGGGATGCACCTTCCCAGACCTAACAGTAGACTTAACCCAGGCAATAGAAGGGAAAGGTCTCCTTCCAGGGAGTCTCTCCTCTCTAATGCCTCAAGGGGTTTTCAAAGAGGAATGACTCCCCCCCCCCCCCCTGTCCATCACCACCCCCTTTTGTACCGCTTTTGGCCACCATAAGTGTGGCAGGGTATGCTCAGACGTGAGTCCCTTGCTCACTTTGCCACTGGATTCAAGCAAGCCGGGCTGAAGACAGCTGGAAGACGGGTGGAATGCCATAAACCGGTCCTCGGAAGCTTGTTTCCGGTCCAGGGAAGGCATGGCTTGGCAGTTCGGGCTGGACTATTCCCATGAGGCACAGGGTCAGACTGATTTGCATATAGCCATGTCTGAACTGGGGTGGCAGAGTGGGCTAAAGAACTGTGATGGATTAAACCCAGATCTTTTGACTGAGTGTGAGTGTTTGATTGATGCAGATGCTCCGTCCATCACCACCCCCTTTTGTACCGCTAATTGATGGGTTTGGCTTAACCACTGAACAGTACACGTTAATGTTCAGAGATACCCAGAAGACACAGACTCAGGACTGGACTGACTTTGTTGATTGTGACACTAAGGCTCTGGAAGGTTGGTTACTGGGAAGTAAAGTTAAGGACTATACAGGATTGTATAATTTGATCATGAGAGAGCAAATCCTTAATAATTGTCAGAACCAGTTGTTGCACCAACACCTGATTGACTCAGATCTGACCTCTCCCCAAGAATTGGGAAAAAAGGCAGACAAGTGGGTCAGAACCAGGGTTAAGCAGAAACCCCAGAACCAAGGTGGTGACCAGAAAAAGGCAGACCAAAAGGGTGGAGATAAAAAGCAAAAAGACCAGAAGTCTTCTTCAGGCCCCCAAAATACTTCGAAGGAGGGGGGGTCCCAAAACTCTAAAAAGAAGAAAGAAGGTCCAAAGAAACCTTGGTGCAATTAATGTAAAACTGCCTCCCTGGTTTAGTGAGTGCACCAAGAAAGGTACAGCCCCTACCACTGCAGCCCCTAAGACACCGGCACCCCCTAGTACAATCAGCAGTGGTAGTCCCCAACCCAAGGCTATAGTGGGGTTAACCCTGGGTACTGAGGTGGAGCCTGGCCTAGTCAGGGTACCAACTCAAGCTGTTCTGATCTGTGATGTGGACATGGCTTTGTCCACTACTGTGAGTCCCAATACTTTGGGCAAGTACAGACAGACCCCTTTAATAAATGACAAAGTGGCTCAAGCCTCCAGGGACACATGTGCAGGTGTCACTATGGTGACACCTAACTTTGTGGACCCTGGACAGATTGTACTGGGTGATAATTACCTAGTGACCAATGCTAGCATTGTCACTACTACACATAGTGTGGCAGTTGTTAATTTCTCCTGGGGAGGGGGTAACTGGCCTCAAAAGAGTTGTGGTAAGTGCAGACCTCCCAGTTGAATGTCTTTTGGGCAATGATCTAGAGAACTCAGTATGGTCAGAAGTGGAGTATAGGACTCATGCAGAGATGTTAGGTATTTCAGCAAATGTTCTTACTGTGACCAGGTCACAGGCCAAAAAGTGCTTACCTGAACCAGTGCTGGATCTTGAAACTATAGACCAGACACAACCCAAGAGAAAGAGCAAGAGGGTTAAGGCAGTGCCTTCCCCCTGCCTCAGGTTGAGGATCAGCCCTCCCAGGAGGATTATTCTGAGATCCCAGAGGGAACTGTCCCAGAAGAGCTTGAGCCTGAACAGGTTGAGTTTCTTGGGACAGGGGGACCCTCCAGGGCAGATCTGAGGCAGTCTGAATTAGATTGCTCTTCCCTTGAACCCCTCAGACAGCAGGCTGCTGCTGAGGCTGCTGGGAATACTCAAGATACCCATAAAGTGTATTGGTATGATGGGCTCCTTTATTCAGAGGGTAGAGACCCCAAGCCTGGTGCTTCCAGGAGGTTGGTTATACATCTGAAATTTAGGGGCTTCCTTCTTACCTTGGCCCATGATATTCCCCTAGCAGGACATCTAGGCCAGAACAAGACTTAGGACAGGCTTGTCCCTCACTTTCACTGGCCCCATATGTCAGAAGATACCAAGGAGTTTTGTCGCTCCTGTGTGACTTGCCAAGCCAGTGGCAAATCAGATGGCACAACAAAGGCCCCCCCTCATACCACTACTTGTGGTGGGGGTACCCTTTGAAAGAGTTGGGATTGACATTGTTGGTCCAATGGATCCCCAAACCGCATCTGGGCACAGATTTATACTGGTGGTAGTTGATCATGCCACCAGGTATCCAGAAGCTATTCCTGTGAGGACCACAACAGCTCCTGTTGTGGCAAGGGCCCTACTTGGAGTTTTCTCCAGTGTGGGCTTTCCAAAGGAGGTTGTCTGACAGAGGTGCAAACTTCATGTCAGGATATTTGACTGCTATGTGGAAGGAGTGTGGTGTTAATTATAAATTCACTACACCCTATCATCCACAGTACAATGGGCTTGTTGAAAGATTCAACAAGACCCTCAAAGGGATGATAAAAGGGTTACCTGAACAGCTTAGGCGAAGATGGGACATCCTTTTACCCTGCCTTCTGTTTGCTTACAGAGAGGTCCCACAAAAGGGGGTTGGCTACAGCCTTTTGAGCTTTTGTTTGGGCATCCTGTAAGAGGACCCCTATGTCTTGTGAGGGAAGGATGGGAGTTACCTCTCAAAAAGCCTAAACTTGACAGTGGACTATGTACTTGGTCTCTGCTCCAGGATGGCTGAATACATGGAGAAGGCTTCCAAAAACTTTGAGGCTAGCCAAGAACTCCAGAAAGCTTGGCATGACCAAAAGGCTGTGCTGACTGAGTACCAGCCAGGACAGAAGGTGTGGGTGTTGGAGCCCGTGGTCCCCGCAGCACTCCAGGACAAATGGTCTGGACCCCACACCATTGTTGAGAAAAAGGGAGAGGTTACTTACTTGGTGGACCTTGGCACCCCAGGAGCCCCCACAGGATGCTCCATTTCAACAGACTCCAAGCATATGTTGACAGGGCAGACATGGGCTTGCTCATGGCTACAGATGGGGAACAGGAGGAAGAGAGTGACCCTCTCCCAGACCTGTTGACTCAGAACCCTGATGATGGTTCAGTTGATGGAGTGGCCTTAGCTGGCAGCCTCACTGACCAGCAGCAACAGGACTGCAGACAAGTTCTGCAGGCTTACAGGCATATGTTTTCCCTAACACCTAGTCAGACTAACTGGTGCACCCATGAGGTGAACACTGGCGACAGTCTGCCTGTTAAGAGTAAAATCCACAGGCAACCTGACCATGTCAGGGATTGTATAAAGACTGAGGTGCAGAAAATGCTCGAGTTTGGAGTAATTGAGCCATCAGAGAGCCCCTGGGCCAGCCCAGTAGTCCTTGTACCAAAACCTCACACCCAAGATGGTAAGAGATGAGGTTCTGTGTGGACTATAGAGGTCTCAATGCTGTCACTAGGACAGATGTTCACCCAATTCCAAGGGCAGATGAGCTCATTGATAGATTGGCTTTTGCCAAATTTCTGAGCACATTTGATTTGACAGCTGGCTATTGGCAAATCAGGTTAGCTGAGGAGTCCAAGGCCAAAACTGCTTTCTCAACCCCAGGAGGTCACTATCAATTTGTGGTAATGCCCTTTGGTTTGAAGAATGCACCTGCCACTTTCCAAAGGTTGGTGAACCACGTCCTTGCTGGGTTGGATGACTTTTGTGCCGCTTATCTGGATGATGTTGCTGTCTTCATCTCCACCTGGGAGGATCACCTGATCCACCTGAAGAAGGATTTAGAGGCCCTGCAAAAGGCAGGCCTAACTATCAAGGCCACAAAGTGCCAGATAGGGCAGAGTAAGGTTGTGTACCTGGGCCATCTTGTAAGTGGGGGCCAGGTTCAACCACTGGAGAGTAAGATCCAGACCATACTGGACTGGGCTCCTCCACCCACCCAGACACAGGTCAGAGCTTTCTTGGGCCTGTCTGGGTACTACAGAAAATGTGTCAATAATTATGGGTCCATTGTGACACCACTCAATGATCTGACATTCAAGAAGATGCCAAAAAAGGTTCAGTGGACAGTTAGCTGTCAAAAGGCATTTGATGACCTGAAGAAGGCCATGTGCTCTGCACCTATCTTAGAGTCCTGACTACTCCAAAGAGTTCATTGTCCAAACAGATGCTTCTGAGTTGTGGGTGGGAGCTGTGCTTTCATAACGTAATGTAGATGGTCAAGACCAGCCCATTGCTTTTATTAGCAGAGGCTGACCCCTAGAGAGAAACGTTGGTCAGCCATTGAGAGGGAGGCCTTTGCTGTGGTTTGGGCTCTGGAGAAGTTGAGACCATACTTGTTTGGCACTCACTTCAAGATTCAGACCGACCATAAGCCCCTCTTGTGGCTAAATCAGATGAAGGGTGAAAATCCCAAACTGCTCAGGTTGTCCATTTCCCTACAGGGATGGACTTTACAGTGGAGCACAGACCAGGGACTGACCATTGCAATGCAGATGGTCACTCCAAGTATTTCCACTTAGAACATGAAGACTAATCTGGTCAAGGTTAAGTTTAATGTCCCTGCGTTTGGGGGGGGGGATGTTATGTAGGAGAGTAGGGTCTGCTATCCTATGGTCACCCCATTTTTTTTTGCTTTTTGCTTCTTGCTTCACTGGTTTTCGACTTAATGTGGCTGTGGGCCTGCTAATCAGACCTACAGCCCTGCTGTTCTCTCTCTAAATTCACAACCATGTACTTTAGGTACATCACCAGTTGGGATTGAGTCACCTTATGAGCCCCTGTACAGTGTACTATAGGTACCCAGGGCATAGGTGCATCCAAGGCCTACCAGGGGCTGCAGCATATCTTTTGCCACCCCTGGCTGGCCATCCAAACTAACACAACTGGCTGATCACTCAGCTGGGGCAAGGTCGTGTAATCACCCCTTGCTTAGATATAGTATACCTAGGCCTATCCTTATATCTGGACACATATACGCCTATAAGTTACTCCTATGGCAGACCTTAACAATCCTGGAGGCAGAGTGCGTGGTTTTATGTGAGATGGTGCTCTAGCATGAGCTGAGCCTGTCTGCAGCTTTCGGAACCATGTCCTTCTAGCTGTTCTGGGATATTGCCATACCATATACTCTTAAGTGCTTTATAATCCTCGCGGTTAGATGCCATCTTTGGTTTGGCTTTATTAAAACATGTCGTGTAAGGTGTCATACACTTTGGAATACTACTCCCTCGCCAATTCTGGTGACGGGGCTAGCATTACACCCTTCTAGAGGGAGAAGACATGTTACTAACATTAATCCCGGTTAAAGTTAATCAGAGCCTCAGCATCACAAAATGGATGCTGCTGCCACAGACACAAGTCTGGCCTCCTGCTGCTGGACGAAACTCCGGCAGGGGAAGCCTGGACAATATGTTTCCTGTCACAGGGAGGTGCTAGCACCTTCCCAGACAGGAGATAGTGGATTGGGGCTGGGAGGGCTTAATGAAACTAGACACTGCCTGGGGCACACAAGGTGTCCCATGCATAGCCCGGTTCAAACTGGTGCTGGGGCACTCCAGCCCCAGCTGTGGCGCGAAACTGGACAAAGGGAAAGGGGTGTAACCACCCCCTTTCTGGGTCCCACCCATAGGAAGGACCTAGCAGGTAATCCAGCCCCTTGATTTGGAATAAAGGTAGGAGCTGTGTCCATAGACTTTAGATAATCCTGACTGAAACTTTGATACGAAACTCTGGACCCTTCGACATCCTACTCGACGTAGAAGACTGAAGAATATCCCTTGTGGTCAAGGAGTGACCACCCTGTGCAAGCAGGCACCATCAAGCGCTCAACGGTTTGCTTTATTGTTGCTCCCACCTGAGTTCGAACGACGGAGCCTGACAAGAACCGGACTTCCAGACATCCGACAGCCCGATCCACAGCCACAGCAAAGCTGAGACCCGTGGATGCGACGTGAGACCGGCCATCTTGGAAAGCCAGCGAAGTGCTTTCTGTGCAGCTCCTGAGGCACCCTCGAAGCTGTGCATTGGGGATTGAGAAGCCCCAGCCCTGAGCAGCTTTTGCACCGAAGATCACCTCTCCACACTCACCGAGTGCTGCGTGAGGCCCTTTTGCATTTTCCTGCTCGACGCGTCTGTCCGGTCACTTGCCTGTTGGCTAGAGGCCTCTGATGACGAACCTTCGAATTTTCAACACTGGTCTGGTTGCTCCAGACTGGCCCTTGCTCCCCTGAAAAGGAGCAGCCCATCAGACCTTGCTGGTCTGATCCAGAAGCCATCTTCGATTCCTGCGTGGGTTGCATTTGCTAAGGCCTGTTGACTCCGAATCGAGAACCGACACTGCCGACAGCGAGAGCCTTCGTGGGACAGTCCGTGTCCAGCACCTGGTCGTCGTTGACACCTGGTCAACGTGGCAGCGGAGACAAGCTTCTCGACATCACCTGATCGCAACCCGACATCGCCTGGTTCCTTCCTGGTCACTGGCTAGTGGCCCAGACTCTGTCCCCTCAGCTTTCAGGTACTCTACATCTTGGATCCACCCTTGGATCCAACCGGACTCTTCTCTCCTGGTCGCCTGCAGCATCTTTTCTCCAAGGCTCCATAGAACTCCACGACGAAACCCGATGAACTTTGACACCTATGCACCCGCTTCCTGTGGGTGAGGTAACGCGAGTACTGCGATGCTCCTGTAGAGGTTTACATCCCTAGTGTCCTAGTTTTAAGTGGTTAAGTTCTAGTCCAGTCGGAAGACTTCCAAATCTGCAACTTCCTAACTTTACGCACCCATTGACTTCTATAGGTGCATGCGTGTGCATTTAGACACTGCACCCGCATCCTGTGGGCCTCCTACGTCCTAACTGCTGTTAGTCCAGTGTAGCCCCAGCGATGCCCTAGGCCTTACCATTGTTCGTGACGTGGTTCTAATACCACTATTTTAATATATGGTTATAGGGGCCACCTGGGCCTATCCATATTTGTGCAACTTTTGTATACTATATTAAGTTTCTTGTTATACGCTTGTGCTCCTGTGCGCATAAAAAGTTAAGGGGATTTATTTAGAAATAAATACATATATATTTTGAATATATAACCTGTGTGGTGTCCTTTCATTTGGTATTAAAAGGATTGCATATGGTAAACCAGCTGGCTTCACATGCCCTCTTCAGTTTAGCCTAAGACTGCTTTTGTCCATGCTACCACTAGGATAGCTGGTCTATAAGGTTGACTTTACAACCATCACCATAAGGGTTGTTTGGACTGGTGCAAGGTGCTCACTAGAATAGTGAACATCATATACCAGGCCAACTTCTCACAAGTAGTTTCTTACCTGGAACTCCAGTTCTGTAGTAGGGGTATCTGTTATAGTCATAAGCGCCCGCCCTCCTCCCCGGTGGAGAAAATGGTACTGTAATGTATGCTACAGGCCTTGCTTTATACACCTTCAAAAAGAACAGAAAGTAAAAAGACTTTGGCTGTGCATCCTGGGATACCGAGGGTCTCTGGAGAGTTCCTTAAAGGCACAGTATCCCTTTTCCAGACATATATTTGCAGCCTATGGGGGCTTGTCTGTCCAACCCTTCCTCTCTATCATTTCAAGGATCTTGGTGAAGGGGAGTTTTCTCTGAGGGAAACTTGGTATAATTGTGTAATCTGACATTGTTAGCTATACTTATCAAGGTTTAGATGAAGTGGTGGCCTTTGTAGCATTGGAAAAGTTAGGCTGCCTTATTTGTCTTGATTTTCTCTTAAGTGTCTATGCAGAACTGCAAAGAAGACTGCTTAAGAGATTATTTTTGATTGCTCCGGGGTCCACGCACAAGGGTGGGACTATTCACTAGATTATGACTATAACAGAGATACCCCTACTACAGAACTGGAGTTACAGGTAAGAAACTACTCCATCTGCACAGGTTAGGGGTTTTAGTCTTCCCCTATCTTGGCGACTTTTTGTTGAAGGCGGGCTCGCCCCAGACAGTCGTCAGCCACCTCCAGATACGGCCGACCTCCTGCACTTGCTGGGGTTCTCCATCAACGTGCCGAAGTCGCACCTGTGTCTCTCTCAGAAGCTCCTCTTCATCTGAGCGGTTCTAGACTCGGCGCAGTTCCGGGTTTATCCTCCCAAACAGCGGGTTCGGGATATTCAGGCTCTGATTCCAATCTTTCAGCCTTTATCCGAGTCTCGGTCAGGTTGACGCTGCGGCTTCTGGGGCTAATGGCCACCTGCATCCTTCTGGTGCATCACGCCCGGTGGCGGATGCGGGCTCTGCAGTGGGGCCTGAAGTTTCAGTGGGCCCAGCATCAGGGCAACTCGTCCGATCATGTCTTGATCTCGGAGGGCACTGCAAGATAGTTGCAGTGGTGGCTCACGGACCGCGATTGGGTCAGTGGCAGATCCCTACCCCACCCGGAGCACGTGGTTGTGACTGACGCGTCCCTCCAGGGTTAGGGAGGCCACATGGGAGAGGCGGAGATCAGAGGCCTCTGGTCTCCGGTGGAGTCCCGGCTCCATATTAACCTTTTGGAGCTGCAGGCGATCCGACTAGCACTGAAGGCATTCCTCCCCTCTGTCCAGGGGAGTGTAGTGCAGGTGTTCACGGACAACACCACCGCCATGTGGTACTGCAACAAACAGGGCGGGGTGGGGTCGTGGACCCTATGCCAAGAGGCTCTGCGCCTCTGGCAGTGGCTGGAACATCAGGGCGTGACCCTGGTGGTTCAACACCTGGCAGGTTCTCTGAATGCCAGGGCGGACGAACTCCGCCGTCGGTGCATGATAGATCACGAATGGCGTCTGAACTCGGACGTGGCGCAAGGCCTCTTTCAGCAGTGGGGAGAGCCTTGGTTAGATCTATTCGCCACAGAAGAGAACGCACAATGTCATCAGTTCTGCGCGTTGGAATTTCCAAGGCGGCACTCGCTCGGAGACGCTTTTCGTCGCGAGTGGAGTTGCGGTCTGTTGTACGCCTTTCCGCCTATACCACTTCTGCCCAGAGTGCTGAAGAAGATCAGGCGCGACCGGGCCCAGTTTATCCTTGTGGCTCCGGACTGGGCACGAAGATACTGGTATCCCGAGCTACTCAGCATGTCAGTCGATCCCCCGATTCGTCTGCCTCTTTGGGAGGACCTTCTGTCACAGCAGCAGGGGACGGTCCTCCACCCGAACCTGTCCATTCTCCACCTACAAGCTTGGAGATTGAGCGGCGGCAGTTGAGGCCATTTGACTTGCCTCCTGAAGTCTGTAATGTCATTCTGGCAGCCAGGCGTCCCTCCACAAAGTCGGTATACGCCTGCAAGTGGAACAGATTTGTGGCATGGTGCACAGCAAAGGCTGTGGATCCACTCTCTGCACCACTCTCTGAGGTTCTCTTCTTCCTTCTTTCTCTTGCCCAGCAGGGCTCTGCTCTGGGCACTATCAAGGGGTACCTTTCTGCCCTTCCGCCTTCTTAAGGCTACCTGATCAGCCTTCGTTGTTCATGTCCCCTATTGTAAATAGGTTTTTGAAGGGCATCACACACATGTTCCCTCCTGTTCCTTTCGTGATGCACCAGTGGGACTTGAACCTTGTTCTTACTTGCCTAATGTGTGCTCCCTTTGAGCCGCTCCATAACTGTCCTCTCCGTCTTCTTACTCTGAAGACTGCTTTCCTGGTTGCCATCACCTCTGCCAGGAGAGTGAGTGAGCTCCAGGCTCTTTCTTCCACACCTCCTTTCCTCTCTGTCCATCCGGACAAGGTTGTGTTGCGGACAAGACCCTCTTTCCTGCCCAAGGTTGTCACGGCCTTCCACATCGGGCAGTCCATTACCTTGCCCACCTTCTTTCCGCCTCCGCATCCCTTGAAAGAGGAAGAGAGGCTCCACCGTCTGGACCCAAAACGTGCGCTCTCTTACTATCTGGATCGCACACGCCAGTTCCGGGTGGATGACTAACTCTTTGTTGGTTACATGGGCGCTAAGAAGGGAAAGGCGGTGCACAAGCGGACCATCTCTTGGTGGATCATCTTGTGCATCCAGGCGTGTTACTCCTTGGCTAAGAAGAAACCTCCTGTTGGGCTGAGGGCTCATTCCACTCGGGCCACGGCGACTACAACTGCCCTGGGCCGAGGAGTGCCCTTGCAGGACATTTGTCAGGCAGCTACGTGGGCCTCGCTGCACACATTTGCAAGACACTACTGCCTGGACAGCCAAGTCTGGAGGGATGGCTTCTTTGGCCGTTCCGTCCTCCAGGACTTTCTGGTGTGATTATTGGTTCGCAGACCCACCACCGGGGCTGGTATTGCTGGGGTATCTATTCTAAGGTAAGGAATCTATCACTAACGTGTCTCTTTCAGATGCACAAGTTCTGTAGTAGGGGATCTCTGTGTATAGTCATAATCTAGTGAATAGTCCCGCCCATGTGCGTGGACCCCGGAGCAATCAAAAATAATCTCGTAAAGTGTCGAAAAATGCAGACCTGCACAGACACTTAAGAGAGAATTAAAGACAGATAATGCAGCCTATAACACAGGCTACACTGTCCAGTACTTCAACTAGAAATTCCACCAAAACAGCAAAGCCTGTACAGATTTCCCTTGCTTCAGCAGCAAAACCCTCTGGAATGATAGAGAGGAAGATCTGGACAGACAAGCCCCATAGGCTGCCATATGTGGCTCAGAACAGGATACTGTGCCTTTAAGAGAACTTTCCAGAACTTCACATTATCCCAGAATGCACTGCAGGTCCCTTTTACTTTCAGTTCTTTTTTCCGGCTCCTGCAAGCAGGACCCTGGAGCATTGAGTTCTCCCTTTTCAAGGGTTTATTGGTGATTTTTCACTATTAATTTCGTTTTGAGTGCTTCTAAAGTACTTTAGTGATGTTCTTCTTGGTTTTTGCTCCTTTTTGATGTCAAATATACCTGCATTATTTGACAAATGCCCGGAGTGCTCCAGGAAGAAGGCCAAATCGGATTCCCATGAGGTGTGTATCCTCTGCCTTCCCTCTTCCCATGTCCCAGAGGAGTGTGAGATTTGTCAGGGCTTCTCTGGCAGGACCCTGAAGGAAAGAAAGAAGATCAGGCTTCAGGGACTCGAGGAAAGAAGGCTGAAGGCACAAGGTGGGTCTGGAGGGGCTCCTTCTGCCCATGCTGCGGCCTCTGGGGGGCTCCCCAGGGGCAGGAAGACCAGCAAACGTGCCCACTCTCCGTCTGGGTCGATTGCAGCGACCACGACGTCGAGAGGAATAACTACAGTCTGTTCCCCGTCCCCCCCAGGACTCTGGGGCGAAGCGCCGTCGGCGCTCGACGTCGAGGGATGTGCACAGACCGACGTCTCCGGTGATGATTTCGTCGTCATCCTCGTCGGGATCGACGTCGAAGGGCCCGGCGTCGGCGCTCGCCGTCGGCGAAGAGGAGGAGAACATCGTCGTCGAGGGGATCCTCGTCGTCGAGGAGTGGTCCACCGTCTAAGCGGAAGAGGTCACCGTCGAGGCGCAAGAGGTCACCGTCGAGGCGGTCGAGGTCGCCGTCGAGGCACAAGAGGTCGCCGTCGAGGCGCGAAAGGTCTACGTCGAGGCGCAAGAGGTCGCCGTCGAGGCGCAAGAGGTCGTCGTCGAGGAGGTTGAGATCGCCGTCAAGACACGAGAGATCGACGTCGAGGCGTACAAAGTCGACGTCGAGGCATGGAAGGCGGTCGACGCCGAGGAAGAGACGCTCGACGTCGAGGGGCCGACGCTCGCCATCTGGTCACCGTTCTTCGACGTCGAAGAAGCGGGAGAGGAGGCCGGATGCCATGGGAGGCTCTCCGACGTCCCAGGCTGGTGGTGGATCACCGGGCTCGGTGTATTCCGAGGTGTATACGCCTGCGCAGGTTACGCCTCCGCCGCCATTACCGAGGGGTCTCCCTCCGAGGATTCCTACCCCTCCTCCTTTGCCTCCGATTCCACAAACCGTTCCTCAACCTCAGGTGCCACTGAAGCCTCCTCCGGTTCCTCCGAGGTCATTTTCATTGCCCAGGTTTCCGACACCTCCCAAGGGGACTCCGAAGCCGCAGGCCCCGGCCAAGCCTAAGACGCCCGCGCCGGTGGAACCAGTGGATCGCCCGAGGCCTAGGAGGTCAAGATCACGCTCCGGACGGAGAGGAAGATCTAGGAGTCAGCGCAGATCCTCCACTAGATCTAGACGCCGCCATAGGAGGCGAGGATCCAGGTCCCACACGGACTCCTCAGGACACGATCCTATTCGCCGACCTTGTCGGATTCTCCGGGGACAAGGGTGTCTCCGGTGGACGACATCGGCACGTTCCAGGAGGTTCTCCTGAGGGGGGCGACGAAGTTGGGCATCACGGTGACCGCTCCTATCCTGCGACGTCCGTGATATTTGAGACTCTTCACAAGAAGCATCTGTCTCGCCCTTTGCTGCCACTTGTGCCTGGTTTGGTGGAACCTGCGGAGGAGCTGTTCCTTACGCCAGCGGTGGTGAAGGCCGCCCCCTCCCGTCTTCTGAAGAAGTACAGGGCCCCGGATTCGGACCCGGCATTCCTGCGAATGGATCCAGTACCCGATTCCGTTATAGTGACGGCGGCCAGGAAGTTACACTCTACCTCCCCGTCCTCCACCGTGCCGCCTGACAAGGAAAGCCGATGGATCGACTCGGCTGGGAGGAAGGCTTGTGGGACTGCTTCCGCTACCATGAAAGCCTCCAGTGATTCGGCCTTGCTGGGGCGGTACAACCGTGCCCTGTGGGATTCCCTGCAACAGTTCACGGAACTTCTGCCACGAAACAAGAGGGAGGACTTCCTAGAGATCCTTAAGGAAGGGATGCTGGTTTCAAACCAGGTCATCAGCGCGGCTGTGGATATCTCTCTCTCTTGGGGGCCCATGGTTACTGTCATGGGATCAACCAGCGACGTCATGCTTGGCTCAGGCTCACGTCACTCAAGCCGGAGGCCCAGCAGCGGGTGGCCAATCTACCGTTTTCAGGAGAGACTCTGTTCGGAAAACATGCCGATGATGAGATGGCCCGCATGAAGGCGGAGGCAGAGACCCTGACTGCAGTGGGCTTGGAGAAGCCCAAAGAAAAGAAGCCCTACCGGCCGTTCCAGAGACGGTTCGGTGCACAGGGCAGAGGGCGAGGACAGTCTTCGGGACAGCAGCAGCAGCAGCAGCAACAACAGCAGCAGTTCCGGAGACCCTTCCAGAAGCGCCAGAAGGGTAGAGGTGGACAGCAGTCCTCTACAGCTAACAAAGGCCCGGCCGGGTCTCGACCCTGAGCAGTTACTTCCCCTTCATCCGTTACCCGCTCCGGTGGGGGGGAAGCGTTCAATTTTTTCTGGCAGAGTGGAGAAAAATTGCTCAGGACAAGTGGGTGCTGAATATTGTTTGCAATGGATACAGTCTTCGGTTCACCAGCCCGCCTCCATCCATTCCACCGGTCAGCTCGCAGTATCAGCTGCGCGAGCTCCAGGCGGAGGCCGATATCCTGTTAAGGAAAAGGGCGATAGAAGACGTACCTCTGTCTCAAAGAGGAAGAGGTCTGTACTCCCGGTTCTTTCTGGTCCGCAAGAAGGACAAGAGCGAGTTCAGGCCCATTCTGGACTTGCGACAAGCAAACAAGTGGATTCGCAGAGAAAAGTTTTGCATGCTGTTGTTGCATCAGATTTACCCTCAGTTGCAACAGGGAGACTGGCTATGTGCAATAGACCTTCAGGATGCGTACTTCCATGTGCCCATTGCACACAAACACAGGAAGTTCCTGCGATTTCTAGTCGGCACCAATCACTATCAGTACACGGTACTTCCATTCGGGCTGAACTCCGCTCCCAGGACTTTCTCAAAGTGCATGGCAGTGGTAGCGGCACACCTGAGGAAGAACAAGGTGTTTGTCTACCCGTACCTGGACGATTGGTTGATCAAGGCCTCCTCCTTCTTGGAAGCTCAAGCGCACTTCCGGAAGACCTGCGTTCTTTTGAACAAGCTGGGGTTGCACATCAACATGTCCAAGTCTGTCCCGACTCCGGTCCATTGCATTCAGTACTTGGGGGCCACCATCGATACGATGTCTGCAAGCGTGTCTCCTTCGGAGGAGCGACGATTATCACTCCTTCGGAAGGCTCAGGCTCTTATGACCACTCCATCTACGACAGTGAGGACGTTGTCCTCTCTACTGGGATCGATGGCCTCTTGTATCTTCCTGACGCCACATGCGCGGTTGCACATGAGACCGCTGCAGGAGTGCTTGGAGGATCAGTGGGACCAGAGGAGAGGATCTTGGGACGACAAGATACGACTGTCTCTGCATGCTCTTCAGTCTCTGAAGTGGTGGTGTTCAGCGGAGAATCTCCTCAGAGGGGTTCCCTTCCACAAGGACATTCCCACTCAGACTATCGTGACGGATGCTTCTCTGCAGGGCTGGGGAGCGCACTCCGGAGACTTACAGATTCAAGGGACGTGGTCCCCGACGGAGTCCACGTACCACATCAATTTCCTGGAACTCAGAGCTGTTCACTTGGCACTGAAAGCCTTTCACCCGTCCTTCCAGACCAACTCTCTGCTTGTACAGACGGACAATATGACCACGATGTATTACTTCAACAAGCAGGGGGGCTCGAGATCACGCACCCTGTCGCAGGAGGCGCAGGCGATCTGGCACTGGCTTCTGGCCCGAGGACTGACGATAACGGCTACCCATCTGCCAGGTGTGCAGAATGTTCAGGCAGACACACTGAGCAGACTGATTCAGGAAAACCACGAATGGGTCATAAACGACGAAGTACTAGGAGAAGTCTTCGCAAGGTGGGGGACTCCAGACGTAGATCTGTTCGCCACCGCAGATAACAGCAAATGCCGAGACTTCGCCTCCAGGTACTACCAGCCGGGGACACTGGGGAATGCGTTATGGATCAACTGGTCGAACAGCTTTCTGTACGCTTTTCGACCCAATCCCCTGATTCCGACGGTTCTCATCAAGCTGTCCCAGTCCAGGGCGCGGATGATACTGATTGCCCCGGAATGGCCCAGGCAGTGGTGGTTCACGGACCTGCTTCACCGGTCTCTCCTTCCTCACATGAAGTTGCCGTGCAGGCCGGACCTTCTCACGAAGTTCGGGGGGGGGATGTTGCACCCCAACCTCTCGTCTTTGAGTTTGGTGGCATGGCTCCTGAGATAGTGCAATATGGCCATCTTAATCTCCCAGAAGATTGCAGGAGGCTAAGCGACCTTCCACTAGGACTTCTTATGCTTACAAGTGGAAGAGGTTTTGCATCTGGTGCAAGTCCAAGAACTATGCTCCGACGACATGCAAGGAAGATGTCATCCTTCCATATCTTCTACATCTGGCGCAGTCTGGCCTTAATGTCCATTCCATTAAGGTTCATCTGGCTGCATTGACTGCCTACAGGAAATGCCCTTCACAGACTTCCTTCTTCCAGATCCCTGTGATCAAAGACTTTTTGGAAGGCTTGAAGAAAGTGTTCCCTCCTGTCAGGCTTCCTTCGCCTTCATGGGAATTGAATGTGGTGCTGTCCAGATTGATGAAGGAGCCTTTTGAACTTATTCATAAGGCTTTGTTGCAGCACCTGTCCTGGAAGGCGGCGTTCCTCGTGGCCATTACATCGGCCCGCAGGGTGAGTGAAATTCAGGCGTTGTGTTGCCAAGAACCTTATACTGTATTTCATGCTGCTAAGGTTGTTATGCGTACTCACCCTAAATTTCTTCCCAAGGTTATTTCTGATGTTCATGTCAACCAGATTATAACTTTGCCTACGTTTTTTCAGAATCCTTCATCTCCAGCTGAAAGGTCTTTACATTCCCTGGATGTGCGGAGGGTGTTGAAATTTTATCTGGATAAAACCAAAGATATTCGTAGGTCGGACCAATTGCTTATCAATTATGGATCAGTCAGGACAGGTCTTGCTACCTCTAAGCAGTCCATCTCGAGGTGGATTGTGTCCTGCATACAATTGTGTTACCAAAAAGCTAATAATACCTTGGGGGGAAACCTAAGGCTCATTCCACCAGGGGCAAAGCTGCCACGACTGCTTTGCTCCGTAATGTTCCTATTGCAGAAATCTGCAAGGCGGCCACTTGGAAGTCGGTCCATACCTTTGCTAAGCATTACTGCCTGGACACTGATGCCAGAGCAGACGCTCAGGTTGGGAGGCTTCGCTGCGAAATCTGTTCGCACAATAGTGGTGTTATTTCTCGTTTCTCCACCGCCGCTTTGGTGTGGGGATGGGCTTGCCATTCTATTCACTAGATTATGACTATACACAGAGATCCCCTACTACAGAAGGAGTAGTTTCTGTCCTGTAACTCCAGTTCTGTAGTAGGGGTACCTCTGTTATAGTCATAAGCGCCCGCCCTCCTCCCCGGTGGAGAGTGATATTCATGTAAGGAATGTTACAGGTCTGGCGTGTTACGCCTTCAAAAAGAACTGAAAGTAAAAGGGACCTGCAGTGCATTCTGGGATACTGTGAAGTTCTGGAAAGTTCTCTTAAAGGCACAGTATCCTGTTCTGAGCCACATAATGGCAGCCTATGGGGCTTGTCTGTCCAGATCTTCCTCTCTATCATTCCAGAGGGTTTTGCTGCTGAAACAAGGGAAATCTGTACAGGCTTTGCTGTTTTGGTGGAATTTCTAGTTGAAGTACTGGACAGTGTAGCCTGTGTTATAGGCTGCATTATCTGTCTTTAATTCTCTCTTAAGTGTCTGCGCAGGTCTGCATTTTTCGACACTTTAAAAGATTATTTTTTATTGCTCCGGGGTCCACGCACATGGGCGGGACTATTCACTAGATTATGACTATAACGGAGATACCCCTACTACAGAACTGGAGTTACAGGACAGAAACTACTCCTTACTACTTGTGTAACGATATATCTGTAAGAGACATTAGTTAGTGATAGATTCCTTACCGACCCACCCATCCTCCCCGTTCTGCGAACCGATATCTAGGGTTACGGTCATCCCCTTTTCAGGGCCCTAGGTTCATGGCACCAGTGTTGGTTCTATCATGGCTCTGCGTATCTGGCGCGGAAAAGCTGTGTATCAGAACTGACGACAGCGCGCATGGGCGGCGTCTAAGTACTCCGACGTCATTCCGGCGCTAACGACGCCGACGACGGACGCGGAGCCGCAGACGACGCCTGCCGGCGCGCAGGGGTATTGCTACGCAAAATTTTCTCGGGTCCAGTCTGACGCCTGGGGATATTCTAAGGTAAGTAATCTATCACTACCTAATGTCTTTTACAGATATATCGTTACACAAGTAGTAACTTGTGCGTCAGCGCGCGAGGGCGGCATCTAAGTTCTCCGGCGGCGTCATTCCGGCGCCCACTATGCCGACGACGAACGCGGAGCCGCAGACGACGCCTACCGACGCGCAAGGGTACTGCTACGCAAAAATATCCGGATCCAGTCTGACGCCTGGGGATATTCTAAGGTAAGTTGTCACGACGTCAATGGTGTTTACCACTAACCTCTGAAAGATGTCAGCAGGAACGATGGATGGATGAATAGTCCCCCTCCTCTCCGGAACGCACAATACACAGTGTAGGGGTAACACAACTATGTATGAATGCCTCCCGGGGAAAAAAGGGAAGGGGATAAAACAATAAAGGTTGTCCTGAAGGGCTTCCGAGAATTGTCTGGATGCCGTCCACCCACTCTCTCGCCAGTCACTAAGAACCCCCGGTGTTTGCTGCAGGTAAGGAAAGAACAAGAACCAACAATTAGAAACCCAGCACTGCACAGGAATCAATGTAACATAACATCTCTATATAATAGGTACTAACTGTTGAGGAGGACTGGAGCGCCTGAAACACCCTCAGGAAAATAATACATGAAACAGTAACTCGTCGAGTGGAACCAAGCCTTCTCAGGAGCAGCCTGACAACTGGCGGCAAAGGTTTCAGAGGTCGACAAAATCAGCAAGGAATGAGAAAATAAAGTATAAACAAAATCAGCAAGGGTTTTCTTCTTGTAGCACGCACCGGTACCGGCACGCCAAAATGCACAAAAGTAATTTCCCAGGAAGAGCACCAGTGACGGAGACGACAACGCGCTCCTGCGCGGGTCTCACAAACGCCACTCACTATAGCGAGGCCGCCCGTCTTATGGATGCGGGGACTCGCTGACGTAACTAGAACACAGAAAACAGTATCGAGAAATGCTGGGAAGCAGAATCCGTTCTGCTCAAGAATAACAAAGTACCTGGGTCTCCGCTCCTACTATGCAGGCAAGGCTCCGTCCAGACCACACGCAAGGTCCTGATTGACAAGCCCCGAGCCGTTACCTCGGAAGGCTTTTGTAAATCCAACGCTTCCGTTTCCGTGTCTGCTGGGTCTCTGGGGAATGTAGTCCCGCAATCGCCAGGCTCCCTCCTGTGGCGATATGCGGTAACCACATCGTCTGATCAGCGCTATTCGTCCCTTCCTGAACCTAACACCCATGGTAAGCGCTACATAAGTAATCTAATACTAACTACTGTTTCTTACAGATATATCGTTACCGAAGGTAAGTAACTTGTGCATTGGGTTTGGACACTTCATAAATAGGGCTGCCATCTATCACAATGTCACCATGCGTTCAGATGAGGCAGAAGAGGACTTTTTACTAGACACTTTTGAACAATCCCAAAAATCTGTGCAAATACTGCCAATGATTGAAGGAATTATTAAACATGCCCCAGAAGTGTTTAAAGATCCTGTACGGGCTAGAATCATAAACCCAAAGATAGAAAAAAAGTACAGAGCAGCTCCTGGGGAACCTGCTTACATTAAGGGACAGCTACCCTTAGACTCCCTAGTAGTTTCAAACGCAAGGAAAAGAGCAAATTCACAAACATGAGGAGAAGCACCACCTCCTGCTAAAGAATCCAAAATCATAGATGCTTCAGGGAAAAGAATAGCTGCCCAAGCTAGTAATGCATGGTGCATTGCTAACACACAGGCCCTCCTCGCAAGATATGATAGGGCTCACTATGATCAGCTAGAGAAGCTACTTCAACATCTACTTGATCAATATAAGGCACAAGCAGGTGACCTCATACAAGAGGGGAAGCTTATTTCGAACGCCTCCATTAAATGCGCACTAGATGTAGCAGACACTGCATCCAGGGCAATAAACACCAGTGCCCTTCTTAGATGTCACGCGTGGCTACACATTTCAGGATTTAAGCAAGAGGTACAGAGTACTATCTTAAATCAACCATTCAACCAACACCAGTTGTTTGGTCCAGAAGTAGACCGCTCTGGAAAAAATGAAAAAAGACACTGACACAGCCAAGTCTATGGGAGCTTTGCAGTCCACCCAAGCAAGAGGCTCCTTTCTGTAGTAGGGGATCTCAGGCTTCCTTCGCCTTCATGGGAACTGAATGTGGTGCTGTCCAGGTTGATGAAGGAGCCTTTTGAACCTATTCATAAGGCTTCGTTGCAGCACCTGTCCTGGAAGGCGGCGTTCCTCGTGGCCATTACATCGGCCCGCAGGGTGCGTGAAATTCAGGCGTTGTGTTGCCAAGAACCTTATACTGTATTTCATGCTGCTAAGGTTGTTATGCGTACTCACCCTAAGTTTCTTCCTAAGGTTATTTCTGATTTTCATGTCAACCAGACTATAACTTTGCCTATGTTTTTTCAGAATCCTTCATCTCCAGTGGAAAGGTCTTTACATTCCCTGGATGTTCGGAGGGTGTTGAAATTTTATCTGGATAAAACCAAGGATATTCGTAGGTGGGACCAATTGTTTATCAATTATGGATCAGTCAGGACAGGTCTTGCTACCTCTAAGCAGTCCATCTCGAGGTGGATTGTGTCCTGCATACAATTGTGTTACCAAAAGGCTGCATTATCTGTCTTTAATTCTCTCTTAAGTGTCTGTGCAGGTCTGCATTTTTCGACACTTTAAGAGATTATTTTTGATTGCTCCGGGGTCCACGCACATGGGCGGGACTATTCACTAGATTATGACTATAACAGAGATACCCCTACTACAGAACTGGAGTTACAGGACAGAAACTATTCTTTCGTCGCTCCTTTTACAGAGGAGGCTCCAAACAAGCTGGAGCAGACAATTCAGCTTCCTGTAAAACTAATACACAAGCATCCTCTAATAAAGAATATGTTAGAGGGGGCTACAGAGGTAATAACTAAGGGAAGAGGTAGAGGTAACAACAACAACCGATCCTCTTCCACCACTAAACAGTGACTTCCTTCACCTCCCCCAACAGCATACCAATCCTGTAGGGGAGAGATTAACACAGTTCCTACCTGTCTGGAACTCCATCACAACAGACAAGTGGGTAAGACAGATTATCCAGTATAGTTACTACCTAGAGCTTACAGCTACCCCTCCAAATATGCCACCCAGACAGCGTCCAATGTCCACAGAAAATATAACGCTGCTCCAACAAGAGGTTCTCTCATTGCTACAAAAAGATGCAATAGAGCTATTGCCATTGCAAAATCAAGGAACAGGGGTCTATTCGCTCTACTTCCTAATACCTAAAAAGGATGAGACACTAAGACAAATTCTAGATTTGAGGCCAATCAAGCTGTACATACATTCAGATCATTTTCACATGATCACTTTACAACAAGTGCTCCCATTATTGCAACAAGGCGATTTCCTCACTACACTAGACCTCAAAGACGTCTACTTTCACATTCCCATACATCCTTCTCACAGGAAGTATCTCTGGTTTGTGCTAGAAGGACAACACTATCCATTCAAAGTCCTTCCATTCGGGGTAACAACAGCACCCAGAGTGTTCCCAAAGTGCTTAGCAGTAGTAGCAGCACATTTCAGAAGATCACATATCCATGTCTTCCCTTACTTAGACGATTGGCTCATAAAGGCCAAGTCATTCAACCAGTGTGTTCAACACACGGCCCACACAATACAGACACTGCACAACTTGGGGTTTACAATAAACCATGAGTCGCATCTACAGCCCGCTCATGTACATCAATATCTAGGGGCTACCATAAACACCAATACAGCTCTAGCTTATCCCAGTCCAGCCAGGATACAGAGCATTCAAGCCTTAGTCACAAGGTTTCAAAACCAACATTCTCTCCCAGCCAGTGTTCATGCAACTAATAAGCATGATGACATCTTGCATTTTTATTGTACCATATGCAAGACTGCAAATGCGTCCATTGCAGGAATGTCTAGCACATCAGTGGAATCAGGCACAAGGACAACTGCCAGACCTGGTGTTGGTATACAGCCGCACACATCGCTCTCTGCAGTGGTGGAACATCAAAAACTTGTCTAGAGAGCGGCCCTTCCTCGAGCCTGTTCCACAAATAGTACTGACAACAGACGCATCCCTGAAAGGATGGAGAGCACATCTGCTCCACCATACAACAACTCAGGGAAGATGGACTGCTCAACAAAAGGTGCTTCACATCCATCACCTAGAGTTGCTGGCGATTTTCATGGCACTAAAGTCCTTCCAAGTACAAATACAGAACAAAGCTGTCTTAATCTGGACGGACAACATGACAGCCATGTACTACATACAGAAACAAGGAGGCACACATTCCCTGCAACTGTCCCAACTCGCACAAAACATTTGGAGATGGGCCATTCCACAAAAGATATATCTGCTGGCAGAACACCTTCCAGGAGTTCACAATCAGATAGCCGATCTGTTAAGTCGACAGACACAACAGATTCACGAACGGGAACTACATCTGCAAGTTCTTCAACCATTCTCTCATAAGTGGGGTCATCCAGACATAGACCTGTTTGCCACACACAAACGCAAAATGCCCAACCTTCACCGCCAGGTTTCCACACCCGTTGTCCAAGGGCAATGCGATATGGATGAACTGGTGAGGCAGATTTGCGTACACTTTTACGCCAACCCCACTAATGGTACGCAAGCTCCGACAACAGTCTCTCAAATGGATTCTGGTAGCTCCCACATGGGCACACCAACCGTGGTTCACCACACTGCTAGAAAACTCTCTAGTTCCACACCAAAAACTGTCTCTCACACCATCGATGTTAACGTAGAACCATGGAGAGATCAGGCATCCAGATCCAAATCAAATGAATCTGGCAATCTGGCTCCTGAAGTCTTAGAGTTTGGTTACCTTAACCTGCCACCAGACTGTATGAATATCATTAAAGAAGCCAGAAGACCTACTTCTGTAGTAGGGGATCTCTGTGTATAGTCATTGCAGGAGAGTGGGGTCTGCAATCCTATGGTCACCCCAGATTTTTGCTTTTTGCTTCACTGGTTTACGACTTTCCCTGGCTGTGGGCCTGCTAATCAGACCCACAGCCTAGCTGTTCTCTCTCTAAATTGACAACCATGTACTTTAGGTGCATTTACCAATTGGTACTGGGCCACCTTATCAGTCCCTGTACAGTATACCTTAGGTATCCAGGGCATAGGTGTACCCAGGGCCTACCAGGGGCTGAAGCATGTATTATGCCACCCCTGGCTGGCCATCTAAAACTGACACAACTGGCTGCATGACAGCTGGGGCAAGGTGGTGTAATCACATTTGCTGTAGATATAGTATACCTATATCTAACCCTAAAATGGACACATATATTCCTATCAGTCACTCCTATGGCAGGCCTTATCAATCCTGAAGGCAGAGTGCTTGCAATTATGTGAGATGGTGCTCTGGCATGAGCTGAGCCCGTCTGCAGCTTGCGGAACCAAGTCCTAATAGCTGTTCCATGATAACGCTATACCATATACTCTTAAGTGCATTATAATCCTCGCGGTTAAATGCTAACTCGGGTATAACATTATCAAAACATGTCGAGTAAGGTGTCATACGATTTGGAATACTACCCCCTCGCCAATTCTGGCGACGGGGGTAGCATTCCACCCTTCTAGAGGGACACGACATGTATGTAACTGTGAACCCCGGTTAAAGTTAACTCGAGCCTCAGCATCACAAAATGGATGCTGCCACCACAGACACAAGTCTGACCTCCTGCTGCTGGGAGTCCTTCCAGCGAGGGAGGCTTGGACAAAGGGTTTCCTGCCTTGGGAGGTGCTAGCACCACCCCAGACAGGATTTTGTGTATTGAGGTAGGGAGGCCTGAAAGGAATGAGACATGCCTGGGGCACACAAGGTGTCCTGTGCATACACCGGTTCAAACCAGTTGCTGGGGCATCCCTGCCCCAGCTCTGGCGCGAAACCGGACAAAGGATAGGGGGTGTAGCCACCCCCCTTCCTGGTCCCACCCAGGGGAGGGACCTAGTCAGTAGTGCAGCCCCCTTTAGGAGAATAAAGGTAGGAGCTGGTCCCATTCCACATTAGATTATCCTGAACTATTCAACAAGAAGAAACTCTGGCCTTCGACGTTCTGCTCCACAGAAGACTGAAGAATCTCCCTTGTGGGCAAGGAGTGTCCACCCTGCAACTGCAGGCACCATCAAGCGCCCAGCGGCTTTACTTTGTCGTCTTCCCTCGAGGATCCAGACTTCAGAGTCCGACGAGACCCGGGATCCCAGACCTCTCCGACCTCAACCTACATCTGCAGCAAAGCTGAGACCCGTGGGTGCGACGAGACGCATGGGACCGGCCATCTTGAACAAACCTGCACTTCGCTTCCAGCACGACTCCCGAGGTAAACTCGACCAAGTGCTTTGGGGATTTAGAAGCCCCAGCCCCGAGCAGCTCCTGCACCGAAGATCAGCCCTCCAGCCTCCACGAGATGTGCGTGGGGCCCTTCTGCTTGTTTGCTGCTCGACGCGTTGTCTGGTCACTTGCCGAACCTTTGAAACTTCACTGCTGATCTGGTTGCTCCAGACTGGCCCTTGCTCCCTTCCAAAAGAGGGGCACCCCGGACTCTCCTAGTCCGCACCAGACGTCTTTTCCCTTCACCGCGTGGGTTGCCTTTGCCAAGGCCTGTTGCCTCCAATTCCGGATCCAACACCGCCGACAGCGAGAGCCTGCGTGGGACAGCTCGTGCCTCCATACTGGTCGTCGAAGACACCTCCTGGTCCACGTGGCTGCAGAGTCAAGCGTCCACTCTTCACCTGATCGCGACGACAGCTCCTGGTTCCTTCCTGGTTCCACACCGGTCACTGGCTAGTGACTTTGAACACTGTCCCCTCTGCTTTCAGGTCCTCTTCTTCACCGATCCACCCTTGGATCGCACCGGACATCTTCCTCCTGGTCGCCTGCAGCATCTTTTCTTTCAGGCTCCATTGACTTCAATGCGAGAACCCGACACACTTTGGCACCTATGCACCCGCAGCCCGTGGGTGAGGTAACAAGAGCATTTTGGTGCTCACGGGTAGTCTAACTGTCCTAGTGTCCAGTTCCACAGTCGTTTTTGTCATAACTAGTCAGGATTGTCCGTACTCACCTTTTTACTTGAACTGTACTGTCCATAGACGTTGTTACCCATCTCGCGTGTGAGTTCACACTCTGCACATGCGTTCCGTGGGCCTCCTATTACTTACCTAGTGTTAGTGTAGCGTGGTCCCAACGATCCTACAGCCTCTGGACAGCTCCATTCCTTTTATCGACTTTCACATTCCACTTACTTAGTATATGGTTTGTCGTGCCCCTAGGGCACCATTGTAATTTTGTGCAACTTGTCGTATTTTTCGTAAGAGATTGTCATGTGCTTAGCCCTCTGACCTCATAAAGAGTTCAGAGGTGTTGTTATTAATAAATAGACTGTTTATTTTCACAACAACCTGTGTGGTGTCCTTTCATCTGGTATTCAAGGGGTTATATTGTGGTAAAACAGCTGGCTTCACATGCCAAAAGAGTTTAGCCTAAGACTGCTTTGTCCATGCTACCATTAGGATAGCTGGTCTATAAGGTTGACTTACAACCAATCACCATAAGGGTTGTTTGGACTGATACAAGGTGATCACTAGAACTAGTGAGCATCATATATCAGGCCAACTTCTCACAGTCATAATCTAGTGAATAGTCCCGCCCATGTGCGAGGACCCCGGCAATCAAAAATAATCTCTTAAGTTGTCAGAAAATTGCAGAACTGCAAAGACACTTAAGAGAGAATTTAAAGACAAATAATGCAGCCTATATCCACAGGCTACACTGTCCAGTACTTCAACTAGAAATTCCACCAAAAATCCACACACAGCAAAGCCTGTCCAGATTTCCCTTACTTTAACAGCAAAAATCCTCTGGAATGATAGAGAGGGAGGAATGGACAGACAAGCCCCATAGGCTGCCATTATGTGGCTTAAATAGGATACTGTGCCTTTAAGAGAACTTTCCAGAACTTCTCCCAGTATCCCAGAATGCACAGCAGGTCCCTCTTACTTCCAGTTCTTTTTTCCGGCTCCTGCTAACAGGACCCTGGTGCATTGAGCTCTCCCTTTTTCAAGGGTTTATTGGACTTTTGTGCACTTTTGGCTTTAAAAGTGTTTTCTATTGTGTACTTGGTGTTTCCCATCACTGCTGTGTATTTGTTCAGGCTTTTTAGGGCTCTAAAGTGCCTGCTCTCTTCGACAAGTGCCCAGCATGTGGAAGGAAGAAGGCCAAGTCTGATCCACACGACGTCTGCATACTCTGCCTCCCTGCAGCACATGTCCCTGAAGATTGTGACATCTGCCAGACCTTTACTACAAGGACCCTGAGGGACAGGCTGAAGATTAGGCTTCAAGGCCTGGAAGAGAGGCGGCTGCAGGTGGGTCTGGGCAGGCTGGGAAGGCTCCCTCTGCCCCTGCTGAGGTCTCTGGGGGGGCTCCCCAGAGGCAGGAAGCCCAGCAAGAGATCCCGGTCGACGTCGATCGCATCGACGACGACGGTGTGTTTCCCTTCTCCCCGGAGCTCCGGGTCGAGACAGCGTGGACGGTCGATGTCGAGAGGCCTGGGTAGGCCGCCGTCGAAGTCACCGCCGACGGCGTCTTTGTCGTCGTCGGCGTCGAGCCATTGACGTCGAAGAAGGACCGACAGGCACCGGCGCTCGCCGTCGAAGCGACACCGCCGGTCGCCATCGAGGGGATCCTCGACGTCGAGGACCGTGAGGAAACAGTCGATGCGAAGGAAAAGTCGACGCCCGTCGTCGAGGACTGACGGTTCGTCGTCGAGGTGGCGACGGTCGACGTCGAGGAAGAAGCACTCGACGTCGAGGAGACGGCGTTCGACGCCGGAGTCGAGGGGTCGACGTTCGACGCCTGAAAAACGACGCTCGACGTCGAGCAGAAAGAGGTCGGCGTCCCCGAGGGGTTCCACCTCCCCTAAACGACGCAGAAGGGATTCTGGCGCGAAAAGTCATGCTGGATCTGGTGAAGGACGCCGGAGGCGTCGCTCCCGTTCTGGGGGGTCTGGTTCGCAGTCTCCTCCCCCGAAGAAGTCACCGGGCTCGGTGTACTCGGTGGTCTACACACCACCTCGGCCTAACACTCCTCCTCCTCTACCTAAGGAGGCTCCTCCGTCCAATCGGCCGCTACCTCCACTACCTCCGCTTCCTCCTGCGGGGCAACCTCCTCCACCGGTCCCACCTCGTGGGCCCTCTTCTCGTCCGCAGGTACCTCCGGTCCTACCACCAAGATCGGTGTCACTGCCTCCGCTTCCTACACCGCCTAAAGGGACTCCAAAACCTAAACCCCAGGATAGGCCACGGAAGACGCCCCCACGGAAACCGGAGGAGCGCCCATGTGCTGGGAGATCGCGCTCTCGTTCCAGGAGGAGGGAACGATCGCGCAACAGGTCGTCCACACGGTCGAGACGACGCCACAGGAGGCACAGATCTCGTTCACGGACAAGGTCTTCAGGGACCAGGGACTATTCTCCGACCTTGTCGGATTCGCCAGAAACGAGGGTGTCACCGATTGATGATCTGGTGTCTTTCCAGGACGTACTTTTACGAGGTGCAGCGAAGTTGGGCATTGCCATGACGGTGCCCACGCCCAAGACATCGGTGATCTTCGAGACGCTGCACCAGAAACATTTGTCTCGGCCGTTATTACCACTGGTACAGGCCTGGAAGAACCGGCCACGGACCTTTTTCTCACCCCGGCGGTGACTAAGGCGGCACCCTCGAGACTGCAGAAAAAATACCGGGCTCCGGAATCGGATCCGGCCTTTCTAAGGGTGGAGCCCCCTCCAGATTCGGTGATTGTGTAGGCAGCCCGTAAACAGCATGCCACCACTCCGTCCTCCACGGTTCCACCAGATAAGGAATCTAGGTGGCTGGATTCGTCTGGGAGAAAGGTTTGTGGGACTTCGGCGACTTCCATGAAGGCCGCTAGTGCCACGGCCTTGTTGGGACGGTATGACCGAGCCCTCTGGGAATCCCTACATCAGTTTGTGGAACATCTACCGCGTGACAAGCGAGAAGACTTTCAGGAGGTGTTGAATGAGGGTATGTTGGTGGCAAATCAGGTCATCAGTGCTACAGCCGACTCTTCCCTGCTGGCGGCGCATGGTTTCTGCCATGGGATTAACCAGCGAAGACACGCCTGACTCCGCCTCACGTCCCTAAAACCGGACGCACAACAAAGGGTTGCCAATCTACCGTTCTCTGGCGAGACCCTGTTCGGAAAGCACGCGGATGATGAAATGGACCGCATGAAGGCGGAGGCCGAAACCCTCACGGCGGTGGGTTTGGAAAAACCCACGGAGACCAAGAAGTCGTACCGCCCGTTCCAACGGCGGTACGGTGGCCAAGGCAGAGGGCGTGGACAGTCTTCGCACAACAGCAGCAGCAATAACAGCAGCAGTTCAGAAGACCGTTCCAGAAGCGCCAGAGAGGTAGAGGCGGCCACCAGTCGGCAACAGTGACTAAAGGCCAGACCAGGTCTAGGCCCTGAGCGCTTACTTCCCCTGCAACTGTTACCCACTCCGGTGGGGGGAAGCATTCAATCTTTTCTGGCAGAGTGGAGAAAAATTACTCAGGACAAGTGGGTGCTGAATATTGTTTGCAATGGATACAGTCTTTGGTTCACCAGCCCGCCTCCATCAATCCCACCGGTCAGCTCGCGGTTTCAACTGCACGAGCTCCAGGCGGAGGCAGATATCCTGCTAAGGAAAAGGGCGATAGAAGACGTACCTCGGTCTCAAAGAGGAAGAGGTCTGTATTCCCGGTTCTTTCTGGTTCGAAAAAAGGACAAGAACGAGTTCAGGCCCATTCTGGATTTGCGGCAGGCAAACAAGTGGATTCGCAGAGAAAAGGTTTGAATGCTGTCGTTGCATCAGATTTACCCTCAGTTGCAACAGGGAGACTAGACTGGCTGTATGCCATAGACCTACAGGATGCGTACTTCCATGTGCCCATTGCACCCAAACACAGGAAGTTCCTGCGATTTCAAGTCGGCGCCAATCACTATCAATACACAGTACTGCCATTCGGACTGAAGTCTGCACCGAGAACGTTCTCCAAGTGCATGGCGGTGGTAGGGGCGCACCTGAGAAAGAACAAGGTGTTTGTCTACCCGTACCTGGACGATTGGTTGATCAAGGCCTCCTCCTTCTCGGAAGCGCAAGCTCACTTCCAGAAGACGTGCGTTCCACTGAACAAGCTGGGGTTGCACATCAACATGTCCAAGTCGGTTCCGACTCCGGTCCAGTGCATACAGTACTTGGGAGCCTCCATCAATACGCTGTCAGCAAGCATTTCTCCTTCGGAGGAGCGACGATTATCACTGCTTCGGAAGGCTCAGGCTCTTATGACCACTCCATCTACAACTGTGAGGACGGTGTCTTCTCTACTGGGATCGATGGCCTCGTGTATCTTCCTAACGCCTCATGCACGACTGCACATGAGACCATTGCAAGAGTGCTTGGAGGACCAGTGGGATCAGAGGAAAGGATCTTGGGACGCCAGGATACGACTGTCTCTGCAGGCTCTTCAGTCTCTGAAGTGGTGGTGTTCGGCGGAGAATCTCCTGAGAGGGGTTCCATTCCACAAGGACATTCCCACTCAGACTATTGTGACGGACGCGTCTCTCCAAGGTTGGGGGCGCACTCCGGAAACTTACAGATTCAGGGTACGTGGTCACAGACGGAGTCCACGTACCACATCAATTTCCTGGAACTCAGAGCTGTTCACTTGGCGCTGAAGGCCTTTCTTCCGTCCTTCCAGACCAACTCCCTACTTGTACAGACGGACAATACGACCAGGATGTATTACCTCGACAAGCAGGGGGGCTCGAGATCGCGCAACCTGTCGCAGGAAGCACAGGCGATCTGGCACTGGCTTCTGGCCAGAGGACTGACGATAACGGCTACCCATCTACCAGGTGTGCAGAATGTTCAGGCAGACTCACTGAGCAGACTGATTCAGGAAAACCACGAATGGGTCATAAACGACGAAGTCCTAGGAGAAGTCTTCGCAAGGTGGGGGACTCCAGACGTAGATCTGTTTGCCACTGCCGAAAACAGCAAATGCCGAGACTTCGCCTCCAGGTACTACCAGCCGGGGATGCTGGGGAATGCGTTATGGATCAACTGGTCGAACAGCTTTCTGTACGCTTTTTGACCCAATCCCCTGATTCCGACGGTTCTCATCAAGCTGTCCCAGTCCAGGGCGCGGATGATACTGATTGCCCCGGAATGGCCCAGACAGTGGTGGTTCACGGACCTGCTTCACCGGTCTCTCCTTCCTCACATGCAGCTGCTGTGCAGGCCGGACCTTCTCACGAAGTTCGGGGGGCAGATGTTGCACCCCAACCTCTCGTCTTTGAGTTTGGCAGCATGGCTCCTGAGATAGTGCAATATGGCCATTTGAATCTCCCTGCAGATTGTATGGACATACTGAAGGAGTCTAAGAGACCTTCCACTAGGTCTTCTTATGCGTACAAGTGGAAGAGATTTTGTATCTGGTGCAAGTCCAAGAACTATGATCCGACGACATGTAAGGAAGATGTCATCCTTCCTTATCTTCTACAGTTGGCGCAGTCTGGCCTTAATGTCTATTCCATTAAGGTTCATCTCGCTGCATTGACTGCCTACAGGAAATGCCCTTCACAGACTTCCTTTTTCCAGATCCCTGTGATCAAAGACTTTCTGGAAGGCTTGAAGAAAGTGTTCCCTCCTGTCAGGCTTCCTTCGCCTTCATGGGAATTGAATGTGGTGCTGTCCAGATTGATGAAGGAGCCTTTTGAACCTATTCATAAGGCTTCGTTGCAGCACCTGTCCTGGAAGGCGGCGTTCCTCGTGGCCATTACATCGGCCCGCAGGGTGAGTGAAATTCAGGCGTTGTGTTGCCAAGAACCTTATACTGTATTTCATGCTGCTAAGGTTGTTATGCGTACTCACCCTAAATTTCTTCCCAAGGTTATTTCTGATTTTCATGTCAACCAGACCATAACTTTGCCTACGTTTTTTCAGAACCCTTCATCTCCAGCAGAAAGGTCGTTGCATTCCCGGGATGTTAAGAGGGTGTTGAAATTTTATCTGGATAAAACCAAAGATATTCGTAGGTCAGACCAATTGTTTATTAATTATGGATTGGTCAGGACGGGTCTTGCGACCTCTAAGCAGTCTATCTCTAGGTGGATTGTGTCCTGCATACAATTGTGTTACCAAAAAGCTAATAAGACCTTAGGGGGTAAACCTAAGGCTCATTCCACCAGGGGCAAAGCTGCCACGACAGCTCTGCTCCATAATGTTCCAATTGCAGAAATCTGCAAGGCGGCCACTTGGAAGTCGGTCCATACCTTTGCTAAGCATTATTGCCTGGACACTGATGCCAGGGCAGACGCTCAGGTTGGGCAGGCTTCGCTGCGAAATCTGTTCGCACAATAGTGGTGTTATTTCTCTTTTCTCTACCCCCGCTTTGGTGTGGGGATGGGCTTGACATTCTATTCACTAGATTATGACTATACACAGAGATCCCCTACTACAGAAGGAGTAGTTTCTGTCCTGTATCTCCAGTTCTGTAGTAGGGGTATCTCTGTTATAGTGATAAGCGCCCTCCCGCCTCCCCGGTGGAGAGAAATGTTCATGAAAGGAATGCTACAGGTCTGGCGTGTTACGCCTTCAAAAAGAACTGAAAGTAAGAGGGACCTGCTATGCATTCTGGGATACTGGGAGAAGTTCTGGAAAGTTCTCTTAAAGGCACAGTATCCTATTTAAGCCACATAATGGCAGCCTATGGGGCTTGTCTGTCCATTCCTTCCTCTCTATCATTCCAGAGGGTTTTTGCTGTTAAAGCAAGGGAAATCTGGACAGGCTTTGCTGTTTGTGGATTTTTGGTGGAATTTCTAGTTGAAGTACTGGACAGTGTAGCCTGTGGATATAGGCTGCATTATTTGTCTTTAAATTCTCTCTTAAGTGTCTTTGCAGTTCTGCAATTTTCTGACAATTTAAGAGATTATTTTTGATTGCCGGGGTCCTCGCACATGGGCGGGACTATTCACTAGATTATGACTATAACAGAGATACCCCTACTACAGAACTGGAGCTACAGGACAGAAACTACTCCTACTAGAGCTTGCTATGCTGCTAAATGGAAAAGATTTGCCATTTACTGCAATATTAATCAAATTGATCCCTTAGATGCTTCCATCTAAAATATCTGTTACCTTCTACATTTACAAAGATGTAATCTAGCTTATTCATCTATACGTTTACATCATGCAGCCATTGCTGCATATCTGCCAAACAGACAACATATGTCGTTGTTTAGAGTACCAGCAATAAAACCTTTATGGAAGGATTAAAAATAATTATTCCTCCTAGGTTACCACCCTCTCCAGAGTGGAACCTAAACATTGTTCTTACAAGGCTCATGGGCCCCCCTTTTGAACCTTTACACAAATGTGAACTACAATTTCTCACATGGAAAACAGCTTTCCTTGTTGCTATTACCTCTCTTAGAAGAGTTAGTAAAATTCAAGCTTTCACTATACAAGAACTTTTCTTACAATTACACTGTAACAAAGTGGTTCTAAGAACGAATCCTAAATTCCTTCCTAAAGTAATTACTCCTCTTCATCTAAACCAATCAGTTGAGTTACCAGTGTTTTTTCAAAACCCACTCTGTAGCAGAAAGAGCTCTACACACTCTAAATGTCAAAAGAGCTCTTCTCTATTACATAGATAGGACCAAGTCCTTTCGCAAAACAAAGCAACTATTTGTAGCCTTCTCTCCACCACATAAAGGCAATCCCATTTCAAAATCAGGCATTGCAAGGTGGATTGTTAAATGCATACGAATATGCTATCACAAAGCAAAACGCATATTAACAGTTCCTCCTAGAGCGCACTCCACACGCAAACTAGGAGCCTCTATGGCTTTCTTAGGAAACATTCCTCTAGAAGACATATGCAAGGCAGCAACATGGTCTACAACACACACCTTCACTATACACTATTGTGTTGATGTGCAAGCCAAGCAGCAAGCTGCAGTAGGCCAAGCTGTCCTTAAACTCTTTCAATGCCTCGAACGGAAAATGCTACTTACCAGTATGCATCTGTTCTTGGCATGTAGAGCTGCAGAGTTGTACACACCCTCCCGCCTCCCTGGGACCTGTGTCTGTTCCAGTTTTATCTTAATTAGATATACACGCATGGACTTACTTTCTTCTTTCTACTAACTCCATCATTTCACATAATGGCGAAAAACAAGGTAAGGATGGAGCCGATGCCCATGCGCTCTATCGTCCAAAGGAGGAGTCTCCTATCTCGTGACTACAAAGACTTCTTCCAAGACGACAACAACATGTAATCATCCGAGCCCAACACCAGGTGGCGATCTAATGCCAAGTGTACAACTCTGCAGCTCTACATGCCAAGAACAGATGCATACTGGTAAGTAGCATTTTCCATATATCTATATCTATAGCACAGTCCTGAAACAAACTCCACTCCATGGAAATCGGGTACGGACCACAGCGTGTTTAAATTTCCAGTGCTTTATTGCAAAATCCACAGCATGACACATTTTGACTGGGTCTCCCCGGTCTTGATCACATGACGTGCCTGGACATGTGACAGTTTTATAGCGACACCTTGAAAGAACAGCCCCTCCCACTCACTTAATAGAGCTCAACAAAATACTACTGCTGTGCCTACTCCGATAAACGTATCGTAAGGCTTAATGGCAAGATAAAATGGCAACTATCAACATTCAAAATATACATATAATAATTCATGTTATATTTCAAGGCAAGTGGCTGAATGCGATAGTATACTGTAGCCACTGAGGAACGGCACATATGGAATAACCTGTATTTGACATCAAAGCAGATTTTGTTTTGTTGAGCAAATAAAGTGCCTAGCGAAATAACTGTGCAAATATACTTTCGTTTAAAAGTGCAAGTGCATGTAAAGTGCTCGTGTTAAAAGTAAAGTACAAATTACTTACCTTCGGTAATGATGTATCTGGTAGACGATTCTAGCCGCAGATTCCTTCACGTAGAATTATCCCCAGGCATGAGACTGGACCGGAAACTTTTCTGCCACAGCATTCCTGTGCGCCGGGGGGGGGGACGGCACCACGTCACTCCGCCCAAAGTCCTCCTTGACGTCAGCGAGGATACAAGTCCCACCCTGGCGCGCCTACATCAGTTTTCTTCGGAGAATATTTCTGTGCCACAACGCGGAACCATCATCAGCAAAAACTGTGAGAATACTGAAGCAGTGTGCGAAAAGCCCCACTAAACAGAAGGGAAACAAACAAGGGTGAGGAACAGAACCATCCAGAATAGAGCCCAGCACTGAGGCATCAAGACCTGGACTGAAAGAACAGGACACCGCTAGTGAAAAGCAATCCTGCAAACAAATACAACAGCCTCCCAAAGGTAGAAGCTGGTGAAAGTACACATCAGACCAAGAAGGCTGCAGCTTCCTCCCGGAACATAAAGGGACACCAAGGTCGGAGTGTAGAGCAATGACCAGTCAATCACATACAACACTAGTAGGGAGAAGGGGTCCCGCACAACTAAGTAGAGACCAACAAGGCACCTCGGCCCAAAGACTGCCACTGGCAGAAACGCCATCAACAAAAGAAGAAGAACGAGCAAACCCCATACTGGACGCCAGAGTGCAGGGGCGCAGAAGTGCCTATAAAGTCCAGAATGGAACAACCACAACAAGGAGAGCATCCCCAAAGGAGGGGGTACGAGAGGCATGCACAAAAGCCAGCCACCCGGAGGCAGGTGAATGCGAAAGACCCAGAGGACCCTCTCAGAACTGGGAGGAAGGGCGGGCCGTGAAGGAATCTGCGGCTAGAATCTTCTCTACCAGATCCATCATTACGGAAGGTAAGTAATTCGTACATCTGATAGACTACTAGCCACAGATTCCTTCATGTAGAATAGATACCCTAGCCATACCCAAGGGTTAGGAGGGTCTGAAAGAGGCCCTCCCAGCTCAGGTGAACCAAAGACCCCGATGGGGCAAAAATGCCGGGACCGGGGATAACCCAGTCCTCCCCAACAGATGAGCCACAGGGATGGGGAAAAAAACCCAGTCCCCTCTCCCCCCAAGCAGACTAGGACAGCAGCGCCGCACAGGACACCACTCAAGAGGGAGTGTCCCCATGACAAGCAGCAGCCCCGCCTTCACCAAGCAGGATAAGGAAAGCCATATGGAAGAAAGAACATCAGCCAATGCACCATGGACCTCCATCGGAAGCCCCAGGCTTAGGCAGGACGAGAGGAGACTAACAGCTGTTGTACCAGGAACCTCCATCAGAAACCCCATGTACAGGCAATACAAAGAGGCCAACAGCCATGTACCAGGGAACTCCAACAGTGTACTCACCGGACTCCCGGGCAGGTTAAGCCTGATTCGAGTCGACGACAAGGCGCATCGCCGCATCAGATTATGGCTGCAATCCGCTACCTCCAAAGGTGAACGGCGCCTCCCAGTCATCCCTTGACCCCAGGACAGCCATTCCCGGATCCGCAGGAGCACAAGAACGCTGTCGCCGCAGGACTCGAGTCGCCCCGCACCAAGACCCATCGGAACAACGCCAACAGATCACAGAAATTGCGGTAAACTGAGTGTGACCGACTCCAACCCGTCTGTCCTTAAAATGGTGGCCAAACCAGGACATCGCGCATATAATTCCTGTCCGCAACTCGCGCTGGAGGCATCCCCAAGTAGGTACAGGGGATTCTCGCCTCCGCACAACCACCGAAACTGCCTCCTGCCCCAGACCTCTCTCGGAGATCCATACTTTTAAAACCGGAGTGCCGCAGACAACCTCCCCTGCCTGACCTCAAAATGGCAGCCCGCCAGGACAGCTCACCGTAAAACTCCTGCCCAAAATCACGCTGGAGGCATCCCCAAGTAGGCATAGGGGGATTCTCGCCTCAGCTCGAACTACGAAACTGCCTCCTGCCCCAGACCTCTCTCGAAGGTGCATACTTTTAAAATCGGAGTACCGCTAATAACCTCCTCGTCTGACCTCAAAATGGCGGCCCGCCAGGAATTCTCTACGTGAAAACCCTGCCCCCAATCACAATGGGGGCATACAGAAGCAGGCGCAGGGGACTAGCCCACCCCCCATTGCCCCAGACCCCTCTCGGAGGTTCACACCAAATCGGAATGCCTATGCAATCTCTCGCTCCACCTGTCCTCAAAATGGCGGCCCGCCAGGAAAACGTACCTAGAAACTCCGGGCCTCAGTCTCCAGAGGGTCAACATAAAGGAAGCTCAGGGGAGTCACGCTCTGCCACAAGCCCAGAGACTGCCTCTTGCCTTTCGCCTCTCCCAGAGGGGTCCTCGTGAACAAGCCGAATGCCTCGCACATTCCCCCTTTGTCGCCTGACCTCAAAATGGTGACGCAACGAAGACCGATCATCCCGAAATGCACGGCCGCAACCCCTCTGAGGGCATCCTGAAGTAGGCGCAGGGGACTCGTGACGAGACACAAGCCCAGAGACTGCCTACCGCCCGTTTCCAGAACCGGAACCTCTAACGTATCCCAACCGATCTTTTCTCCTGACCTTAAAAGGCCGGATCAACTAGGACTGCACCCTGGGTGCACAGGTTCCAACTGTGGGCGAATCCCAACAGTCACAGGTGAGCCCCTTCCTGTCACAAGACCTGCCTCTGACCCATAAACCCTTTCCTAGGTGTTTCCCTGACAAATCAGAACTTTTAATTCCCCAATGCTTTCTTTCCTGACCCCAAAATAGCTACATAGCTAGCACCATATTCAGTCACTACTCCCCCCCCCCTTTTTTTGGGAGATACCGCAGCCCCTATTGCTCCCAACCACCACTTCTACCCCACCCCCCTCTTGCTCCCAACCACCTCTACTACCCCATCCACCTCCAGTTACTAAGCTGACTCAAGCTAACCCACTCCCTACGGCCCATGATCCCCCAAGATCGCGCCCCGACTACCTCCAACCCCTCACACATAGGGAGAGGGCGGGGTGTTAACAGTGACAGATCACTCTATCACCCATGCCCCCAAGATCGCGCCCTGACTACCTCTATCCCCCCACACATAGAGCCGTCTGCCACCATTAACAACCCCCAAAGTCACTCCCACCACGTCCACCGGGCTACTAGATTTACCCAGTGTGAGAAGTTGGCCTGATATATGATGCTCACTAGTTCTAGTGGTCACCTTGTATCAGTCCAAACAACCCTTATGGTGATTGGTTGTAAGTCAACCTTATAGACCAGCTATCCTAATGGTAGCATGGACAAAGCAGTCTTAGGCTAAACTCTTTTGGCATGTGAAGCCAGCTGTTTTACCACAATATAACCCCTTGAATACCAGATGAAAGGACACCACACAGGTTGTTATGAAAATAAACAGTCTATTTATTAATAACAACACCTCTGAACTCTTTATGAGGTCAGAGGGCTAAGCACATAACAATCTCTTACGAAAAATACGACAAGTTGCACAAAATTACAATGGTGCCCCAGGGGCACGACAAACCATATACTAAGTAAGTGGAATGTGAAAGTCGATAAAAGGAATGGAGCTGTCCAGAGGCTGTAGGATCGATGGGACCACACTACACTAACACTAGGTAAGTAATAGGAGGCCCACGGAACGCGTGTGCAGAGTGTGAACTCACACGCGAGATGCGTAACAACGTCTATGGACAGTACAGTTCAAGAAAAAGGTGAGTACGGACAACCCTGACTGGTTAGCACTAAAACGACTGTGGAACAGGACACTAGGACAGTTAAACTACCCTTGAGCACCGAAATGCTCTCGTTACCTCACCCACGGGCTGCGGGTGCATAGGTGTCAAAGTGTGTCGGGTTCTCGCGTTGAAGTCTATGGAGCCTGGAAGAAAAGATGCTGCAGGCGACCAGGAGGAAGATGTCCGGTGCGATCCAAGGGTGGATCGGTGAAGAAGAGGACCTGAAAGCAGAGGGGACAGTGTTCAAAGTCACTAGCCAGTGACCGGTGTGGAACCAGGAAGGAACCAGGTGCTGTCGTCGCGATCAGGTGAAGAGTGGACGCTTGACTCTGTAGCCACGTGGACCAGTAGGTGTCTTCGATGACCAAGATGGAGGCACGAGCTGTCCCACGCAGGCTCTCGCTGTCGGCGGTGTCGGATCCGGAATTGGAGGCAACAGGCCTTGGCAAAGGCAACCCACGCGGTGAAGGGAAAAGACGTCTGGTGCGGACTAGGAGAGTCCGGGGTGCTCCTCTTTTGGAAGGGAGCAAGGGCCAGTCTGGAGCAACCAGACCAGCAGTGAAGTTTCAAAGGTTCGTCGTCTAGGAGGCCACTAGCCAGCCGGCAAGTGACCAGACAACGCGTCGAGCAGCAAACATGCAGAAGGGCCCCACGCAGATCTCATGGAGGCTGGAGGGCTGATCTTCGGTGCAGGAGTTGCTCGGGGCTGGGGCTTCTCAATCCCCAAAGCACTTGGTCGAGTTTACCTCGGGAGTCGTGCTGGAAGCGAAGTGCAGGTTCGTTCAAGATGGCCAGTCCCACGTGTCTCGTCGCACCCACGGGTCTCAGCTTTGCTGTAGGTGTAGGTTGAGGTCGGAGAGGTCTGGGAATCCGGGTCTCATCGGGCTCTGAAGTCTGGATCCTCGAGGGAAGACGACAAAGTGAAGCCGCTGGACGCTTGATGGTGCCTGCAGTTGCAGGGTGGACACTCCTTGCCCACAAGGGAGTTTCTTCAGTCTTCTGTGGAGCAGAACGTCGAAGGCCAGAGTTTCTTCTTGTTGAATAGTTCAGGATAATCTAATTAGGAATGGGACCAGCTCCTACCTTTATTCTCCTAAAGGAGGCTGCACTACTGACTAGGTCCCTCCCCTGGGTGGGTCCAGGAAGGGGGGTGGCTACACCCCCTATCCTTTGTCCGGTTTCGTGCCAGAGCTGGGGCAGGGATGCCCCAGCAACTGGTTTGAACCGGTGTATGCACAGGACACCTCGTGTGCCCCAGGCATGTCTCATTCCTTTCAGGCCTCCCTACCTCAATACACAAAATCCTGTCTGGGGTGGTGCTAGCACCTCCCAAGGCAGGAAACCCTTTGTCCAAGCCTCCCTCGCTGGAAGGACTCCCAGCAGCAGGAGGTCAGACTTGTGTCTGTGGTGGCAGCAACCATTTTGTGATGCTGAGGCTCGAGTTAACTTTAACCGGGGTTCACAGTTACATACATGTCATGTCCCTCTAGAAGGGTGGAATGCTACCCCTGTCGCCAGAATTGGCGAGGGGGTAGTATTCCAAATCGTATGACACCTTACTCGACATGTTTTGATAATGTTATACCAGAGTTAGCATTTAACCGCGAGGATTATAATGCACTTAAGAGTATATGGTATAGCGTTATCATGGAACAGCTATTAGGACTTGGTTCCGCAAGCTGCAGACGGGCTCAGCTCATGCCAGAGCACCATCTCACATAGTTCCAAGCACTCTGCCTTCAGGATTGATAAGGCCTACCATAGGAGTGACTGATAGGAATATATGTGTCCATTCCAGGGTTAGATATACGTATACTATATCTATAGCAAAGGGTGATTACACCACCTTGCCCCAGCTGTCATGCAGCCAGTTGTGTCAGTTTTAGATGGCCAGCCAGGGGTGGCTTAATACATGCTTCAGCCCCTGGTAGGCCCTAGGTACACCTATGCCCTGGATACATAAGGTTTACTGTACAGGGACTGATAAGGTGGCCCAGTACCAATTGGTAAATGCACCTAAGGTACATGGAGTCCATTTTAACAGAGAGAGCAGGAAGCCTGGGGGACTGAATAGCAGGATCCCAGGCCAACTAAGTCAAAAACCAGCAAAACACCAGGAAAAAAGTTGGGGGTAACCATAGTCAGATATCCACCTTCCTACACCCAGCACCACAAGGATCACACATTCTGACACCCCAGCCATAATGCCTCCCAGCACGACTACCGCCTCTAACCCCCTCTCCTCTCCCCTCATAAAACGACATGGACCAAACTCCTTCTCAATCACCTCGCCCACCAGCCTCACACCAAATGCAAATAAATCCCTCAAACACAAACTGATCAGGCAATTCCCCGAATCCCTCTGCGGACGTTTATCACTGTTCCTCGAAAGGTCAAATAAAAATGGACCTCATCTTCCACACAGTTAGACCAGGTTATTGGATCTCCACCCTGAGAGCAAAACGCCAAATCACCAAAACCACCAAGACGACCCATCGCTGCAAACTCTCATTCTACTCCCCTAACCACCTGCCTCACTACGGGATCACATCGGTGACCATATACTCCAACGGCACAGTCTTGATCCAAGCCAACAATGCCAATCTTGAGGCTTTTGATCTCCTCTTCCCTTCTCTACATACCAACACTGCCATGCTTGCTGCCCACCAGGGCTACCAACCCCCAGCACTGAACACCCTCCTGACTCCAACCCCCAGGACCACAGCCACCCTTGTGCAACCCTTAACCCTCCCCAATCCTTCCACCTCAAAGACACGGTCCCACCCTAGTCCATCCTCCAGAACTACCCCCGATACTGAACACCCCCCAAGCAGCACCAGATGACTGCAAGACAAGCCATAAGTCCCCGGATCTCTACCGCCCAACAAGAATTACCGACTACCTCAACCCGACCCCCCTCCTCCACCCCAGACCTCAACCCAATCAGACACCACAACCCAATCAGACAACCTAATTAATAACAAAATACAACACAACTCTATCATCTCTTCTCCCCACCAAAGAGACCCCATCCAGAAGCAACACTCCGCTGCTCAGGAAGAGACAGAATGCTGCCTCACCCATATTGAAAACCAAGTTGACATTATAATACAAGGCCTGAATCTTATCCTTACCAACCTCTCGACACTCCACAGCCCTCCCCTAAGCACCCACTCCACCACCTTCTCCTCCATACCTCAGGCCAACCAAGCCACCGCCCCCTAGCCACTCACCTTGCCCTTCCTCGTCCCAGGCCCGGAGACCAAGTAGAGCGGCAGAAGCTGTCGTCGGAGGAAGCGCTTGAGCTAGCCTAATCTTACACCACACCTTCTACCTACGTCCTACAATCTACTATCCAGGTAATCACTGAATTCAGAAGTGACCACTCACTCCCGAAACCCCCCAGACCCCCAGCCTCCCTCATCAACATCCCTACTGAACCCCAAAAAAAAGTCTCCACGTACCAACTGCATGCTCATAAACTGCAGATCTGCCACGAAACATGCTACAGAGCTGGCAGAATCCACCCTCAACCATAACATAGACGTAGCCTTCATCACCGAGACCTGGCTAAACGACTCTTCTCTGCCTATCCTGGATATGCTCGTACCTCTGGGCTTCTCCATCATCAACAAAGATAGGAAAGACCAAAAAGGCGGAGGCGTGGCAATTCTCCACAACAACAGCATTTCAGTGTCCGAAATTGATACCTTTAAATACAACTCCTTGGCGTGGCCAAGATGGCGGGCTGAGAGGACGCACTGTCCGTGAGCTCCCGTGATCCTGGGCCCTTGAATCGCTGAACATCGCTGATCTCCCCCCGATCGAGCAGAGTTCGGAGCCAGAAGCGGAGGAGCACACAGCGGCGCAGCTCGGAGCTCCGTGCAGCCCCGCAGGTGCAGAGGCGAGGCGCCGGAGTGAGCCCGGAGCGAGAGACGGCCGGGGAGCCACCTACCGGAGCTGCGAGGGGGCGGACTCGTCGACACACCGATGGCCTGGAGGAGGCGGACGGCCCCCGCACAAGTCCCCGGTGAAATCCGGCGGCAGGGGAAGCAAGCGGAGCGCGTGGCGCTCAGGCCTGAGTGCATCGAGGGAGGAGCCGGCGAGGGGTCGCTACGCCAGGCTGGGGTCCGGGCCGGCCGTTGGGCCTGAGACTGCACGCCATCCCCCTGCCCCCCATAAGAAGTCCCACGCGGGAGGAGAGAGCGAGTGAGCGTCCTTCCAGGTGCACCTGCGCATAGCGCCGATTACAGAGACATAGCTACCGGCCATCACCCCGGACCCGGTCCATAGCGGTCGTGTGCACGGAGCCCGGGAGCTGCGATACGGTTCGGCGTAGGGTCGCTACGCGAGTCCGTGGTCGCGGCCGGAAGTGGGCCTTTGGCTGCTTGTCCTCCTCCCGAACCACCGCTACTCAGCTCCTGGGGCGGGGACGCCCCTAACGACCCCTTCGAGACCGCGGGACAGCCCTGGGTCTCACGCCACAAGGCACAGCGATTGCGGAGAACGACGGCGACTTGGAGAGGGGCTGGCCTGTGGCGCCACTCGCTTTCAAACCGAGGGGTGCAGCTCTGCCGCGGCCCAGGTGGGCTGAGACGGGACCCCGTCTCCCGCCAGTGCGGCGCTGCCGAAGTGTCGAGGAGGCTGTGCGGCCGGTCTGAAGGAGCATTTGGTGGACTGACCGTGCTTTGGTCGACCCGCCCCGGGGTGTGGATCGCCTTGCCGCAGACGCCGCACGGACTCTCCTCTCAACCCTATGTACTATTGCTGCGACCTACGCTGGAAGTGGTCCGCGATTGGCCCCCTCGAGTCGGCGCTCTTGGTGTCCTGGGAGCCCACAGACAGGAGTGAGAATTGGCAGCGACACCCGTTGGAGTGACATTGGGCCCAGGCCCCGCAGGGAGTTTCGCCTCCTGGAACTCTAATAAGTCGCACAGCTCCTTCCGGGTGCCGTGCCACTTGGTGCGCCTCCCCGCTCTCACGATGTCCAGTAACAGAGTGGGCAAAAAGGGAGACCGCACTTTGCCGGAAATGCTGGGCAGGGGTGCCCCGAGACAGGATAGAAGTCAGCCAACCCCGAGCCCATCGAACAACTCCCGAGGAGCGGAAGGAGGGGAGCCTCCGGTAACCAGGTCTTTCTTGGAGTCGCTGTTTAGCTCCCTCAGAGAGGATTTCCAAGCGCTAAAGCAGGAGGTGGCCGGAGAGGTCCGGGAGGTGCGAAGAGAGGTCGACTCCCTTGGCGAACGAGTGGCTACTGTGGAGGACGCCGGCCACTCCCGTGACGAGGAGATCGTGCACCTACAGCAGGATGTGCTGCGACTCAGGGATCAGCAGCTTGACCTCCAAGCCCATAATGAAGATCTCGAGAATAGGTCCAGGCGCAATAACATTAGAGTCCGGGGAATCCCATAAAAAGAGGAAGGGGATGACGTCGCTGCATACCTGAAGGACCTGTTTAGAGAAATACAGGGCGAACCTGGAGACTTTCCTGTTAGAATTGACAGGGCACACAGAGTGGGCCTGCCGCGCCGGGCCTCGGCACCGCCCCCTGATATCTTGGCCTTCCTACCGGACTTCCCTTTGAAAGAACGGATTCTTCGTGAAGCACGGCGGCAGCAATCCCTGCGTTTTCGAGGCCATCAGGTGGCCCTTTTTCAGGACTTGTCGGCCATTACACTGCAAAAACGCAAAGCGTTCAAAATAGCTACGGATTTCCTGCGAGAACACGACACGCAGTACTCCTGGGGCCATCCTTTCCGGCTCATCTTTCGATGGAACGGGACTTTGCACCAACTCCGGTCCCTCCAGGACACCTGCGGAGTGCTGGGAATCACCGCAACAGATGAGGACGCACCTACACCCCGCCGTCGGCGCGGCACTAGAGATGGTTGGCAGACGCTTCAGGGGCGGCGATCCCCACCTATGCCCATGCGACCAGACTCGCCCACTATCCGGGCGGAAATGGACAGTGCAGTACGTGAGGTGACCAGGGACACGACGTCTGGTGATGTGGCCCTAACGGCCTGAGCGTACTCCGGGGGGAGATCGACATGGCTTCATCATCATTGCAGGTTCGAGGGTTCCAGGGGTGGGGGGCGGCGAGGGGGTGTGTTGTGGCTGGACATCCACCTGAATAACTTTCCACGGACTTGTCCAATAGGGACCAGACTGGGACAATGGTGTTTTTTGAGCAGTTGGTTAAGGGGAAGGAGGGGGAGGGGGGTGGTTGGGGAAGTTTCGGGGTTGGAGGGGTAGGAAGAGGGGTTGGGGGAGGAGGATGGGAGGAGGGAAGGGAGAGAGGGGGAAAAGTGAGGTTGGTTGTTTGCATGGGGGGCCTGTTGGGGGGAGAGGAATGAGGGGACGGGGACGGGACGGGACGGGCTGTTGGAGGGAAGTTCGAGGGGAGTTGGGGGGGAGGGACGGGGACCGTACTGTATTGCTGCTGCCTTTGCTCTGACCTTACACTACTCCTACACACTACTTGCATTGGCACCGCCCCTCCCGGGCCGTGACTCGCTAACTGGGCTATGCTTTTACCCGCATCGATGACAGCCCTTAAGGTCGTTACTCTTAATGTGAAAGGGCTGAATAACCCTGTCAAAAGGAGGGCAGTGCTGTCCCTGCTAGAAAACACACAGGCTGATATTTGTCTTTTGCAGGAGACACACCTTCTGGCCAGAGATTGTCAAAGGATGCAGTCCCCGAAATTTCCAACGCAGTTTTTCTCCTCCAACACCACCAAGACGGCAGGGGTTGCGATCCTAGTGTCTAGAACATTTAATGGGGAGGTCCTACATAAAGTGGCTGAACAGAAAGGGAGGCTCCTAGCTTACAGGGTTAAGCTGGGGGGTCTGGTATTTACCATTGGCTCGATATATAGTCCCAACGGACATCAGGAACGGTTCCTTCACTCGGCCTTGGTGGATATCGCGACCACCCCAGATAGGCACATAATCATAGGAGGGGACCTGAATATGGTCTTCGATTCGTCCTTGGATAGATCGGCGCAGCGACACCCACAGACGGGGGAGATCTCGCAGACGGGCAAGTCCCAACTGGACGACCTAGATCTACACGATCTTTGGTACGCCTCCATCCTACCGCCCGGGACTACTCCTATTACTCACACGCACATAAGACCTACGCGAGACTGGACCACCTTCTGGTCACAGGACCGGTCTGTGACCTGGCCATAGCTTCGGACATAGGGGTTCTCTCGCTGTCGGACCATGCCCCCGTCGCGGGCAATTTCCGGCTGCCACCGATGTCTCCCTCACGTGGGGTGTGGCGCCTCAGGGACACTCTTCTGCATAAGAAGGCGGTGGTGAAACACATACAGAACGCAATTTGCGATTACCAGACGCACAATGATAATGCTGACACCACCCGGGTGACACAGTGGGCAGCACTGAAGGCGGTGCTTCGAGGTGAATTCATTGCCATCTCCTCGGCGGAGAATAGAGCGCGGCAACAAAAGAGGGACGAACTCACCAGCAAGGTGCGTGAGCTGGAACAGGTACATCAAAGAACGGGGGCTCCCAGAGTCTGGAAGCAACTTAAAGCCGCAAGAAAACTCCTGTCAGCGTTAGACATGGACAGGGCGGAATACGCTGCATTACGCTTGAAACATGCGTACTACACGGGCGGCGATAGGTGTGGCAGACTCCTGGCAAACAAGCTTCGAGTTGCGCATCAAAGACACTTGGTGAAGGAGCTATCGGTCTCCGCCGGGGTGACAGCCAAGGAGGATAGCCAGATAGCAGAGGGCTTCCGTCGGTTCTACCCCGAACTGTATGTGGGTGAGCCCCCTTCGGCACAGGCGGAGGCAGAGTATCTGGACTCGGTTGACCTTCCCTCCCTCACCTCGGAACAGGCGGAACATCTAGAACGAGACATTCGAGTTGAGGAGGTGATTACAGCCATCTCCAGGCTCAAACACGGGAAGGCTCCGGGCCCTGACGGTTACACGTCCCTTTTTTATAAAACGTTTTGCCCTGAGTTGGCGCCTCTCCTTACGCGCCTCTTTAACTCATTCTCCGCGCCTGGATCTATCCCCCCGGATTTACTTCAAGCAACGGTGTCGGTTATCCCCAAGCCGGGGAAGGACCGGACTCAGTGCGGCTCCTACAGGCCGATTTCCCTTTTGAACGTCGACCTCAAACTGTACACTGGGATCCTGGCGGCCCGCCTGGCACCTCATCTGCCGGGACTGGTGGACCCGGACCAGGTAGGGTTTATCCCCGGGAGGCAAACAGTGGACAATACCAAGAGAGTGGTTCATATTCTGGAGAAGGCCTCCCGAATCCCCGGGGAGAGGATGCTGCTAGCGATCGACGCGGAGAAGGCCTTCGACCGGGTACATTGGCCCTACTTGGAGAAGGTTCTGTCGAAGGTGGGCATAGGGGAGAAATTTCGCACCCTAGTATTCAACTGCTACAGATTTCCATCTGCAGTGGTACGGGTGAATGGATGTAGCTCTCAGAAGTTTGCAATAGAGCGGGGCACCAGACAAGGGTGCCCATTATCACCACTGCTCTTTGCTCTCTATATGGAGCCCTTTTCCCAAAGGATACGCCAAAATCCGAATGCGACTGGCATACGGATGGGGAGGTATACCCACACCATCAGCCTCTACGCAGACGACATTATATTAACGCTAGCTGACCCAAGAAGGGCACTCCCTGCTTGTATCGCTGAGCTGGAGGATTTCGCCGCTGTCGCAGGCTTCAGGATGAATATGGGGAAATCAGCGGCCCTTGACGTCTCATTGATTGCCGCCACAAGAACCGAATTGCAGGGCCTCTTCCCCATGCACTGGTCCAGGGACCTAGTGCCATACCTAGGCATACTATTGGCACCTACCCTACCTGCTATGGTGACCGCCAACTACGCGGCCTTAGGTAAGAAAATTAAAGAGGAGCTAGCCCGATGGAACAAGGGAACACTGTCTTGGCTGGGCAGAATAGCCGCAGTGAAGCTGACTCTCCTGCCGCAGGTGCTATATCTATTCCGAGCTCTGCTGCTCCAACCCCCGAAAGGATGGATTCGGCAGACTCAAGCGGACCTTGCGCGCTTCGTCTGGCAGGGCCGCAAGCCCAGACTCAAGAGAGCCTTATCCACACTGGCCCCTGAGGCGGGGGGACTGGGCATACCGGATCTTCACAAGTATTTCCAAGTGCCACAAATACGATATCTCGTGGAGTGGAGCAGGTGGGAGTCAGATAAGCACTGGCTTTTTCAGGACCAGGCGGTCGCGGGCCGGACCTTGCAAGAGGTGCCCTTCATGCGCAGGGCTCACCGTCCCCCCAACCTGTATGCGTCCTTCGTCACGCGAGTTCCGATGCGAGTGTGGGACGCCACTAATGTTGCGCATGATCTCACTACCTTCCCCTCGCCGTTCACGCCATTGGTTGGGAACCCAGATTTTCATCCCGGCATGGAGCCCGGAGCTTTCGCACACTGGTGGACTGCAAGATGCAGTGCGCTGTTTCACGTATACGCCCCGGACGGCGTCATCTCGTTTCAAGATCTCAGGCGAGAATACCATCTGCCCGAGACCGAAAGGATGCGGTATATGCAAGTGCGTCATTGGGCGCTCCAGCCGCAGGTGCGCGAATCGGCAGACAGAAAGCTCAAGCCTTATGAGAAGTGGCTTGTGACGCGCACCTCGGACTCAAAACTCATCTCGGACCTATATAAGCTCCTGCAGCCTTCCTCCTTTCATATTTATAATACGGGACGGGAGTGCTGGGAACGAGAACTGGGGAGGGCTTTAAGTCACACAGAATGGGACCACATTTCCTACCGGGCACGACATTCCGCGTACCATACCGGACTCACCGAAACGTTCACTAAGGTATCCACATACTGGTATTATACACCGGAGAGACTGCATGAAATGAACCATAGCATTGTGAACACTTGTTGGCGGGATTGTGGGCAGATAGGCACACTTACACATGTTCTATGGGACTACCCCCTACTCTGCCCCTATTGGAAAGAGGTCTTGGGTGAGATTGATTCACGCTTTGACATTGAATTGCCTCGCTTCCCCGCTTATGTCCTGTTGGGCTTGCCCAACGGGCTGATGTACCCGCACTGGGCTCTGCTGTCCAGAACATACTCATTCACTGGCTCACCACCACACTCCCCTCCACTACCGGTTGGTTGCACAGGTTGTGGCATGTCCTGGGGATGGAGAAGTTGTTGCTTATGGTGGCGGGAGAGATGGAACAGTTTAATGACCTGTGGCAGCCGTTCCACTCCTTACTTGTAACGGAATTTAGAGAACTTACATGGCCCCGGTATCTCCGATTGTTGAGATTCACATCACCGGCGGCTCCAACTAACCAATGAGTCTGGGATTGCGGTCAGATGAGAGGGGAGGGCGAACTGAGGGGGGTGGCACGGGAGGGCGACTTTGGCACGGTATGGGGGGTGGGCAGGAGGGGATCCGGAGGGAGGGGGAGGCGGGGGGTGGGAGTTCGGAATGGGGTTGGTTGTTTTTGAAGTTGTTGTTGCCGCATACGCACCCAGCACCATGCTCTGATGGACATCACGATAGCAGAGCCTTGCACGCTGGATGCGCTCCTGCATAGCGGTACCATGGCGCTAATCCTTTGAGACAACTGTTTTCATTTGTTTGTACTGTCTTCAAAAATAAAATACTTTAAACCTAAATACAACTCCTTTGAATGCCTTACAGCCAACATCAAAACCACCAACAATCTACTGCAGTGACACCTACTATACCATCCCCCAGGTAACCCCGCCACGTTCACAGAACACCTGTCAGACCTGTTCACTCACTGTTCTCGCCGAGAGACCAACAACCTCATTCTAGGCGATCTCAACCTCAACAAAGGGGCAATCCTGGACGCCATCATCGCCCAACATGACGCTATTACTATAGACCACATCCTTCCGGTCGACTGGTCAGACCATCACCTAATCCTATTCCACTTCGCTCAACCAATTCTGTGCCAACCACCCATCACAGACCCCCCCTACATGGTCTAGGAATCTATCGCAGATCAACACAGCTGAACTAGAAGAAAGAATATCCTCCCTCCTGCCAATCTGCCTGGACGGCCTCTCAACTACTGAACTCACCTCACACTACAACACTACCACATCCACCATCCTATACCAACTAGCACCCTTAAAACAGAAAAAACCTAGGAACACCCCATCCAGAACCTGGTTTAACAAGGACTTCAACGAGGAAAGAAGACATCTTAGAGCCACAGAACGTCATTGGAGAAAGAATCCCTCCTCCAGCCGTTGTGAGGAACTCAAATCAGCAAGAAGAAGGTATAAAAAGCATATCAATAACGAAAAAACTAATTTTTTCTGTACTGCGCCGGACAAGGCAAAAAAACAGACCAAGAGAACTCTGTGACATCATCAAAAAACAAACATCCAAGCCGTCTACTATCCATGTCCAGCCAGCTAAAACCCTATGTGATAACTTCGCCAACTTCTTTAAACGAAAAAATCTCCAAGATCGAACTATCACTCGACATCAACCTCCATCCTCCCGGCAATAACGGCTTCATAGCAACCGAAACCACCTTTAGAGGGTGACCCTCAATCGCTTGGTACTCCTTGGACCACATCCACGAAGCCGAGATCCTCAATCTAATCTCCTCCTTCAATCCCTCATCACACAACCTCGACCCCATTCCCTCCCAAATGGCCAAAGAACTGAAACTCGCCCTTGCCTCACTTTCGTGCGAAACCAATAGCTCCCTAAAAACTGGCATCATACCAGACTGCCTCAAAGTCGGCCAAGTTAAACCTCTTCTGAAAAAAACAGGCCTAGACACTAACGACCTGAATAACTTCAGACCAGTCTTCCCTTCCTAGCCAAAATCCTAGAAAAATGTGTGCTCCGCCAACTGAACAATCAGATTAACAATATTAATCTACTAGACCATCACCAATCAGGCTTTAGAAAAGGCTATAGCACCGAATCTGTAATCCTCAACATCGTGGGTGACATCCGCAACTCCCTTGATTCAGACCATTGTTGTCTACTCATTCTCCTAAACTTGTCAGCAGCCTTTGACACGGTAGACCACAGGCTTCTCATCAAGGCTCTCAAAGAGTGGGTAGGTGCGGACGATGTATTGTGTTGTATTGTATTGTAATTGCATTTATATAGCGCTTACTACCCCTGACGAGGCGTCAAAGCGCTTTATCGGAAAGTAGCATGCTACTCTGGGACCCATAGAGGATTAGTGTTGAATTAGTATAGTGAAACATGCAAGTACATTTTAAGTGGTGGATAGGTTAGTCAGTTAATTGGATTTAGAATGATAGAGGAGGACAAAGGTTTGTATTGATATAGCGCTTGTTGACGCACGCTATTCAGAAAGCCTACAAAGGATTAGTGGTGAATTAATATGGTGAAATATGAAGTACTTTCAGTGGTGGATATTAGTCAGTTACTTGGAGTGAGAAGGTTAGCGGAGGGATAAAAGGGGAAGAAAGATTGGCATTCATATAGCACTTGTTACCCCTGATGGGTGTTGAAGCGCTCTTCTGGCAAGTAGCAAGCCACTCCGGAACCCATAAAGGATTACTGATGAAAAATAGTATAGTAAAAACAATATGAAGTAATTTAAATAGTGGATATGTTATTCAGTTATTTGGGTAGTATATGGTTCTCCTCCTTCTTTCAGAATCGCTACCAAAGAGTTAAAATCAAATCCTTCACATCTGACCCTCTCCCCGTGACCAGAGGTGTCCCCCCAAGGATCCGTTCTCTCCCCTCAACTGTTCAACATATATATGGTACCCCTCACCACCATACTGAAAAAAGCCAACATCCCTTTCCATCTCTATGCAGATGATACCCAGAACTACCTGGAAACCTCCTCCTTTAATGACATTCTAAGACTCAACAATACTCTCAGAGAAGTCCAAGACTGGCGAGCAATGAACCACCTTAAACTCAATCAAGGAAAAACATTGATCCTCCTCATCTCTATCAAGGAGGAAAACCCACAAATCATTGAATAGGTGAAATCAATCGATGCCCTCCATGGGAATCTTACTCTGACTAACTCGGTAAAATCACTGGGAATCACCCTTGACCACAAATTATCAATGACTAACCACATCAAGAACTCCGCTAAGAGCGCCTTCCTCAACCTGAAGCTCCTCAATAAAATCAAACCCCACATGCCACCTAGGGACCTCAAACAAGCCACCCAATCTCTGATGTTGTCTAGACTGGACTATGGGAACGCAACCCTCTCCGGTACAGCTCTCTCCCACCTAGCACCACTCAAAACTACCCTCAATGCAGCTGCCAGAATGGCCTCCGGAGCAAAATAATTCAACCACATATCTCCTGTACTCAGAGATCTAAAATGGCTCCCAGTGGAAATGCGTGCCAGCTTCAGAACTGCCTGCCTTACACACAAAGCCCTGCACACAGGGAAATCAGAATACCTAACCTCTAAGCTCAAGAAAGCCGGCCAGTCCAGAAGTCTCAGGAGCTCAAACTCCCTCCTACTCATCCCCCTGAAAACGCGCAAACAAAAAACTGCAGCCCGCTCCTTTGCAGGCAACGTGCCTAAAATCTGGAACTCCATCCCCGTGGACATCAGAACTACCCCCTCCTTTCCAAAATTCAAGAGCCGCTTAAAAATCCTCTACCGCGCATTCCCAAACTCAATTACGTGACTTACACGCTTCTGCCTGGCAGCCACCTGTCATCGCGTACCGACTCCCATACACACACCCCCTCTCTAACCCACAGCCTTTGCTCTTCACCGCTAGGAAAGAAGTTCAGCATAAAACTTTGACTGTGCATTGAGAATACTATGAATCGAGTGTCACCTGAGCGCTCTATCAAAACAGCGCACCCCGATCCTCCGATCTCTTTATCTCAACATCCCAGCTCAGGCACTCAACACAATTCTTAATCTCTGAACACGTATGATTCTATTTTGCTACATTGTCCTGTAGTTGACTTCTCTTCATCCTTTGTAAAGCGCTCCGATACCCTCGGGTCTGGCAAGCGCTATAGAAAACTTCAAAAATAAAATAAATAAAAGAGCAAACCAGAGGCAGAACGCCGCCAGACAGAGGACCAGACCAAGAACAAACCAGAGGCAGAACACCGCCCCACGCCGCAGCCGTCCAAGAAACGCACCTGCGGCATACAGCAATACCAAGAAAGGAAAGGAATCAGCAAGGGGAAGACCACCCTTCCCAGCATAAGACAGGCTATCCAATAGCCACAAATACCCCATGTAGGGTAGATCACGGCCCAGGAAGTATTGGAACCACTCTCAGGGAAGAAATCCTGCATCAGAACAAATTAGAAACCCTGTGGCAAAAACCACAGAAGGCTTAGTAAGCAGCCAAAAAGAACATTCTTGCCAACGAGGGCCGAACCACAACTAAAGAGGTAGGCCAGCTCAGGGCCTGGAGTGCACAGAATCTCACAGAAAGTGTAACGTTCACCCCACACCAGGTTCCAGGAGCAGTGAGATAACCGCTCCCACTAAGACCCAAAGGCCCACGGAGGAGGAGGACAAAGCCCACCAGAAGACGCTGTATGGCTGATTCCACCAGAGTATCAAAACAGCAAGGTCCCATCAAAGGGGAGGTTGACCAGACGCTCCCTAAGAGATTCAGGAAAAATAGCCTTGTGTAGCCAAGCATGGCAACGGAGAGCCACAGACGTATCCATAGCATGGCCAGTTGCGTCGGTGACGTCCAAGGCCGCAGGAAGAATAAATGCGGTCAACTCTTTACCATCCAACACAAGGGCCAGCAGATCAGCACGGGCACCCTCATGAGAGACACAAAGCAGGGACTCCACCAAACCCCACAAACTAGAAGTAGCCCTGGTCAACACACACAAGGTGTTAAGCGCTCTCAAGGCAGCGCTGGAAGAAGCGAAGATATTACGTCCCCATGAATCTAACCACCAGGCCTCCTGAGACGGAGCGAGCACTACAGGTAAGCACGGAAAGGCAGTATGCAGTAGAGCGCCTTGAGTAGAAGGGTGGAAAGAAAGGCAGACCGGGTCATGCGGAGCAGGCCGATGGCGGTGCAGAAGCGCCTGAGGCACTCGATCGCCCGGGGCAGGGCGCCCCCAGGCCCCCTTAAGAGAATCATGGAGTGATGCCTCAAAAGGAAGAAACCACTCCCGGCCACCAGAGCCTCGGTGGGGAACCCCCAAGAGGTGGTCTGTAGATAATGGAGTGACCGGCTCACCCAGAATACCAGCAGCTGTGGAAATAGCCCGAACAAAGGTAACGCCGGCCTCAAAGGCGCCACGGAGGGGAAAGCAAGTCCTCCATCGGAGACAATTGCAGACTGAGCTGCCCTTCCCAGATTCCAAGGGGGGGACGGCCAACCCGGACAGTGGAGGATCCACTGAGGAATGAGGGACCCAAAGGGCCCCAGGAGAAAATGCTGATGGGAAGCCAGCCGAGCGCTCAGGAAAGAAGTGTTCGAGGATATTGGCCGCTCGGACAGCGAAGAGCCTCCTCTAGAAGATGACGGCGAAAAGGCAACTACACAGCACCCTTCCTCCAGGGTGGAACACATCGACAGATAACAAACCTCCGGTGATGAAGGGACTGCAAGACACGAATCCAGAACCCGGCACGACTCCGTGGAGGTAGTCCGCAGCGCCTGAGTGGCGTCATGTGGTGTCGGTGCAGCCGCCTGCGCCGAGGATCGAGGGGGACTCTGGAAAGCACCCCACGACCCTGCCTCTACCAGTGACTCCACCGGAGCCAGGGAAGGAGGCTCCTGGCACCGAGTCGGCACCAGCTTGTCCTCTGGTGAGGCAGCTGCCTGCTCAGAGGGCCAAGGGGGACCCGGGGGCAAGCCCGGGGTCCCGGCGATCATCCATGATACCACAGGGAGCCCCTTAGGGATTTGCAGTGAGACAGGGACGCTAGGCGCCGAAGATGGGAGCCCCGAAGGACCCCACCCTGACATTATCCTACGACCTGGAGCCGAGATCTTCGACGCTGGTGACTCTGGAAGTCCCTCCCTCGCACAAGGGATCTGCGGATGTCTCAGGAGGTGGGAAAAGGGCCAAAGAAGCCTGCAGAGCTGCAGCATAGACTGTCATTTGGGCCCTAGACGCCTCCATGCCAGGAAACGGCAGATAAGGACGCGACAGGCAGGAGGTGCATGTCCCGGAGGGAGCAGGTGCCCACCGCTAAAGGAGAATAAGGCCTTGGAGATAAACTGAAAGACCTACCAGCTGGTGAGCCACGCCCTTGGGGCCGTGGCGAAAGACAATGTCTCAGACGAAACCGGCGATTCCTTGCTTCTGAGGCAGAGGATGGACGCTGAGAAGACACCGACAGCAACTTTGTCCGGCGCTCCGCCACGACCTAGGCTGGAGGTGCCGGCCTGCATCACAGCTCTCAGAGTCCTGGTGCACACCCAGACACCACACACAATCTGGGTGAAGGTCTGTCGCCGACATGGGACGCGCACAAGAGGGACACGTCGTGAAGTCCGAAGGCATTCGCACACTGTTCCAAACGCGAAAAAAGAAAGGGATAGAAGGCCTTAAAACAGGCTAGAGCTCAACCAGATCCGCGTTGCACGCGGAAAGAAAAAAAACTGACGTAGCGGTGCCGGGGTGGGAGTTGTGTCCTCGCTGACATCACGGACGCGGAGGACGTCGGGTTGAGTCACGTGATGCAGTGCCCCGGCGCGCAGGGATGCTGTGGCAGAAAAGTTTCCGGGTACAGTCTCATGCCTGGGGATAATTCTACGTGAAGGAATCTGCGGCTAGTAGTGTATCAGATCCAGCTTTTCCATCATAACTGATAATACTGAATAAATATGAATGGAAAGGGTTGGCTGTGCTATGCCTGTAAACATATTTTCTTAATTACAAAGTTCTAGTGCAATGTATTCTGTACAAAAATGCAAAAAAACGGACATTAGAGATAGCCTTTAGTTAATGTTTCCAAATTGATTCATAAATTCAATCTGATGGGGTGCAGATGCAGAGATATCAATCCGGTGTGCAAAATAAGCAGTGCAAATAAGCCGATGTTAGACCTCTATGTAGCCTAGTGCAAAATTATTTTTACAGTACATCAATAATTTAGGGAGTCCTTCCCAGTTTAACCAATTCGATTAAAATCACAAAGTAAAACCCCCCCTGACACCAAGTAAAACCAATCAAATTGATTGTTTAGCGTGGACCCCCGGAGTCCCCTCGGGCTGCTAGTTGCTCCGGAGACCTACTACAGCGGTGGTCGGCAGTGGTGTGACCCTCGATGGCGCAGAAGCCCGTCATCGCGGTGCCGAGGCCAGCGGCGGTGCCTGGGACCGGTGCGGCGCCGAGAGCTGTGACGCACGAGAGCGGCCCAAGGAGTCCTGGAGCGGAGCGCAGAGCGGCGGCTGCCGAATCCGCCTGGGCATTGTGGTCCGGTGCTGCCGGGAATCATCGGCAGCAAGGGGACGACTGGCCGGCGCTATATTCCCGGATCCCCAGGCGGGGGCGGAGCCTAACGTCCGCGGGCGCCCGGAGCCAGGCTGCCTAACTGAGACCGCGGTCTGCGGCCTAGCGCCGGGAGCGGTCGGCGCTGATCCCGGGGCCCACGCGACTGGGCGGAGTTCAGGCCAGTGCTTTGGAATTGGACTGGCCTCTGGCCTTTGGGGGGGTGCAGTCGGCCCCCACTGGCATGTGAGGCAACTCAGCTGGAGTGCGGCGGCGAGTGTGACGGCCCTCGGCTGATCCTATGACCACGTGGTGACCTGGATCGTTGTGGCCTGCATCCTCGGAGGGAAGCAGTGCTGCAGAGGAGTGCCGGTGCGGGCCGCAGGTGAGCGCGGCCATTGCCACAGCTTTTGGGAGGTCGGAGAGTCGTGCAAAAGGACAATTGCTGCGGGGGGACCAATTTGGCGCTATAGCGGAGGCAGGCACTGCGAGTTGGGTTCCCCTCCCCCCTCCTTCCTCCAGCGCGGGAACAGGAATCCTGCTAAAGCACGGGGGCAAGCGGGATCGGACTGCTGAATGGTACCGGGAGGGCCCCAGAGGAATGTGATCTGACTAGTCGACGGCCCCTACAGTAGTGAGCAGAGGCGGTCACGGGGTGGAGCGATCCGAGACCTCCTGCTTGGCCCCGAGTGTGCCTGATCGGCTTGGCCCTGCTGCTGGTGGCTGGGAGGAGGCACAGGGCAGCGCGAGCGCTCGGCCCATCGGCGGTGAGCACTACTACAGGACGGAGAAGGAGCAGGCTGCAAGTACGCAGATCGACCGGGGATCCGGTGAAGAAACGCTGTGACGGACTGGTGAGGCTTTGGGGCCCTTTGCGGGTCTCCCTGGTGGTCGGGACTCCTAGAGAAGGGTTATGCCCAGAGGGCGGCTTTACCTCGACCGGGCCTAGCGGCGGGCCTGCGTGACGTGGAGGGGGCGCTTCGATCGACTCGCAAGCCCAGGGGGCCTGGCTGGCGCTGAGGCCTCCGGCAGGACTGCTGTTAACACACCGCCACGCGCCTGCCTACCTGGGGTGCATTTCCCTGTGTGCTGGAGCATCGAGGACTACAGGCTAGAGATGCCTGATTCATCTTGGACATTGGGGTGCCGGGGGACGGCTGGTGATCGTTGGGTGGTGTCTCCGCCTGGTTCTAGAGGCAGACTCTGGCGAGCTCCGCTCCCCTGCGCGCCGCTCTTTCGACCTGCCGCCGGTGGTGGACTGCGACGGTGATTGCCACCTCCCTACGCAAGGGGAAGCCTGGCAAGGAACAGTCGACTAAGGGCTCCCAGCCCCCGGACTCCCCCGGCCCTAGTGCATCTCCGGGGAGGTCTGAAGATGAGGCCCCGGCTACTAAGGCCTTCATGAAGGAACTCTTCGCCTCCATCAAAGATGATATCTCCGAGCTCCGAGCTCAGCTGGCCTCGGATCTCCGCGAGGTACGGAGGGATGTCGACCGTCTTGGGGAAAGAGTGGCCACTCTGGAAGACCATGACCTCAGCATGGCCAATGATGTCCATCTGCTGCAACAGGACGTGCTCCGTCTCATGGAACAGAACATAGATCTGCAGGCCCACGCTGAGGACCTGGAGAATCGTTCCCGCCGGAATAACATCCGCATTCGAGCGGTACCTTGGGATGGTGAAGCGGGAGACCTCAGGGGATATGTGCAGGCGCTCTTTCTTCAGATTTTGGACGAGGAAGACTTGCAGGATATCAGAATGGATAGAGTCCATAGAGTGGGGCTGCCCAGGCGGAATGGGGGCCCTCCCCCTGACATACTTGTATGTATACACGATTTCCAACTCAAGGAACGAATCCTTAGGAAGGCGCGGGATATTCCCTCCCTGCAATTCCGGGACCATCGTCCTCAGCTCTATCAGGACTTAGCCGCTTTGACGCTCCAGAAGAGGTGCGAGTTTCGCCCGGTCACTGCCTATTTGAGAGAGCACAACATCTCCTACTCGTGGGGCCACCCTTTCCGCATAGTCTTCCGTTGGCAGAATAGACTGGCACAGATTCGATCTCTCCGGGAAGCGAAGGAGCTCCTGGGGATTGAGGAAGAGACCCCGGCGCCGGAACATCGCAGTCCCTCACCACGGAGAAGACGCCGTTCCTCGTCTTGGCACAGAGTGAGACCAGAGGCGAGCCGCAGGAGGCCTGATCACACGACTAGCCTACAGGAGCGTGGGAATGCAGTGGCGTCGGTGGCCTCTGCCACACTGACGTCATCACAGCACACACAGACTAGGGACTATACCTTTTTCTCCCATGTACATCATACTTATTCCCGCATAGATTATGTGTTTTTGAGCCAGGCCCTCAGGGGAGATGTCCGCGATTCTAAGATCTTCCCGCTCTCTGTCTCGGATCATAGCCTGTTGGTACTTCTGCTGCAATGGTCGCCGAGGGGGGATGGATATCGGAAGTGGTACTTCCCGGCGGCGCTTGTACGGGACGACACCTCCTGTAGAGAACTCAGGAAGGCCATTCGGGAGTTCTTGGCGCTTAACCCGAGCTCGGACACCTCTGTGTTCAACACTTGGGATGCCTGTAAGGCCTCCCTGAGGGGCACCTGCATAGGTCTTAATGCGGCCCTTAATCGCTTGCGGAGGGTTGAGCGGGAGAAATTGGAGGCGGAACTCGAGGGTCTGGAACGGGCTCACAAATTGAACCCTTCCCGCGGGACACTTCGCCCGCTTTCGGCTGTCAGGGGGAAGCTGAGGGCGCATTACAACAATCGCTCTGAGCTTGCCCTCCTACGACTGCGTCGAGGATCATACGCTCAAGGGAACAAAGTTGGCCGACACCTGGCACGCCAACTTCGAGAGAAGAGGGAGAGGGAATATATAGGGGGGATTCAGGATCCGGGAGGCTCGGTGCATCACCGGGATGGGGAGAAGGCGGATATCTTTGGCCGGTTCTATGAGGCACTATATGCTGGTGACTCGCTCGACCCGAGTGCGCAGGACGCCTTTTTGTCGGGCCTCTCCTTCCCACAGGTTTCTGTTAGTAGCAACGAACAGCTGACGGCTCCCTTCACTAGGGAGGAGGTCCTCGAGGCGATCAAGGCCTTGAAACCTAATAAGGCTCCCGGGCCGGATGGATACACCGCCTATTTCTACCAGTCGTTTGCCTCTGAGCTAGTCGATTGCCTGGTCTCGCTCTTCAACGACATGGCGGCCACTGGGGAGACCTCTGGCACTATGGCCGAGGCTATGATCACCGTGATCCCCAAACAGGGGAAGGATCCCTCCAGATGTGCCTCATACCGCCCCATAGCCCTGTTGAATGTGGACGCTAAATTGTACTCCTCTATCATCGCCCGCCGGTTGCAGGATCTGATGCCGGCCATTATTCACCCGGACCAGTCCGGTTTCATTAAGGGTCGGCAAACCCATGACAACTTACGGAGGGTGATGCATTTGATAGAGAAGGCCTCCAGATTCCGCATTCCAGCTGTGCTGGTGGGTCTAGATGCCGAAAAGGCTTTCGACCGGGTAGACTGGGGGTTTCTGTTTCGCACCCTATCCGCTTTTGGCTTTTCGCGCCACTTCCTCACGATGATTCGGGCGAACTATAATCGTCCTACCTCGAGAGTGCTGGTTAACGGTCATCGATCTGCCAGCTTTCCTCATTCCAGAGGTACGAGACAGGGATGTCCCCTTTCCCCTCTCCTCTTTGCCTTAAGTATTGAACCCCTGGCCCTGGCAATTCGGGAGAATGACCGCATCACGGGCCTCCCCTTCACAGGGGAACAGCACAAAATATCCCTTTTTGCGGACGACGTCCTGCTGTCCCTTGGGGATCCACTCCAGTCTTTACCGCCTATTCAAGAGGAGCTCTCCCGGTTTGAAGCGGTGGCGGCTTCAGAGTCAACTTTGACAAGTCACATATCCTTAACCTGACCCTGTCCTCTGCGGAGGTCGACCGGGTACGTTTACTGACGCCCCTGCCATGGGCGCCCACCTCCCTAATATATCTGGGAGTGCGCCTCACACCGACTATAGGTTCTCTATTTGCGGCCAACTTTCCCCCCCTGCTGGCTTTGATACGATGTGACCTGGATCGATGGAAGCCGAAATTCCTTTCATGGCTCGGCAGGATACATGCTCTTAAAATGGTTCTCCTACCTACATTTTTATACCTTTTTCAGGCCCTCCCTATACCTATTGATCTGGCCTTCTTCCGCAGATTGAGGACGCTGATGCTGAAATTTGTCTGGCAGGGTGGTCGGGCTCGTATTCCCTTTACGACGCTGCGCCGGCCGAGGGGAGAGGGAGGCGTGGGGCTCCCTGACATGCTTTTATACTATAAGGCCGCGCAGTTGCGGGTGATAGTGGAATGGTCCCAGCAGCTTTCAGAGAAACACTGGCTGCATATGGACAGGGCCGTGGCGGGGAGGTCTATCTGGGATTTGATCTGAAAGCCCAAAGTGGACCGCCCGAGGAATGCTTACATTAGCACTCCCACTAGCACGGTTCTGAAGGTGTGGGACTCGGTCGCTGGCGACGACCGTTGGACCACATTTCCGTCTCCCTTCACCCCCATTCACTTTAACCCGGCCTTTCCACCGGCCTCGCAGGAGGGACCCTTTCGGCAGTGGCGAGAGGGGGGATGTAGGGCGCTTACGCATTTGTTTCACGGGAGGGCTCCCCTCACCTTTCACAACTGCATGCGCGACTATGGACTCCCGGTCACTGAGCGCTATCGCCATGCCCAGCTTCTCCATTGGGCGACATCGCCAGGAGTCGGCGAGGCCGCTACACGCCCTCCTTCCCCTTTCGAGTCCTTTCTACTACGCAAGTCTACGATGCGGGGGACGATCTCCTTACTATATGGCCTGCTTCTGGCCACCACGGTCGCCCCGCGCCCTCGGTACATGGGACAGTGGGAGGTGCTCTTGGATCGTGACATCACTGATACAGAATGGAAGTACCTCTGGAGGGATATAGCCACACACAACCACTCCGTGCGCCTTAGGGAAGCCCACTTGAAGACTATGTTTGACTGGTATTTATATCCAGTGAAGCTCCACCGTATATTCCCTGCTTCTTCGGATAGATGCTGGAGAGGTTGTGGCCTACTGGGAGATTTCCACCACATTTGGTGGGACTGCCCAATCATTCGGCCCTTCTGGACGGAGATCCTCGCCCACATCAAGGAGATATTGGGGTATCCGATTTCGGATTCGGTGGCCCATGTACTATTGGGTCTCCGAGATCCACTGCTGGAACATCAAACTAAGGCGGACAAGCGCATTCAATGGCTATGCTTAGGAGCAGCTAAGCTTACGCTGGCGGCGGCATGGAAGAAATCACATGCCCCGGCTATATCATTGTGGCACGCGAGACTGTGGGAGCTACTGAGCATGGAGAGAATGGCGGACATCTTCCTGGGCGATTTAAAAAACGTCTTATTCCGTTGGGGGCCTCTTGTCCGTTTCTTGTCATCTGGGCTGCCATCTGCGGTGTGCCCACCCACGCTACGTGCCCTACACCTGTTTCAAGTATGACCCGAATGCATGACTATCCAGTTTCCTACGATGTGTGAATGTTGCGTCGTCACCACTGGGGGAGGGTGGGGGGTAGTGAGGGTAACAGTTGGGGTCCGTTTGGTGTTAATTGTTGCGACAATGCTCAGCTCTTGGGGATTCCGAGCTTCTGATTCGCTCTGCACCCCGCTTCTACTGCCCACGGACTACTTTTGAGCATGCCCTGCGAACTTTCGAGTGGGCTCTAGACTTGCAGTTGGACTAGCTGTTGGACCTTCCAACCTCCTTAGTTGCTTATTGCTCTATTCCCCAATACACTTTACGGTTTCCCCTGTGTGGGATTTGTGGCGGTATTGTCGCCTATTTATTTCCTTTTTCTTGTCCCCTTTTCTTTCCTTCCCCCCTCCCCTTTCTGAAAAACTTTGAATAAAAACACGTTTTACAAAAAAAAACAATCAAATCAGGTAAGACAAGATAAAAACAGTAAAACCAGGCTAAAATCAACCGAACAAAAAACTGAAAATCACGGATCTCTGCAATTCATATATGGAGGGAAACTGATTCAATTCATATACGGAGGGAAACAAAAGCAAGGTCATATATTCATTATTTACAAGAAATTATGTAAATCTTCTCCCGTATTTAGGCCATTTGGCATCTTAGTATCAAGTTGTAGGATATATTGTGTCTCCAACTGCCGTAATTTCTTTTCTCTGTTGCCTCCCCTTATTGACCTTGGTACTGCATCTATTACAAAATAGCTAAAATCACTCAGATTAATTTAGTGGACAAGTTTAAAATGCCGAGCAACCGGGTAGCTGGGGTCAGAATTAACTATCGCTCGTAGGTGCTGCAAAATGAGATTAAACACCTGCAGCTTAGTGCTGCCTACGTATTGTAGATGACAGGAACATTCAAGTACGTACACCGCAAATTCAGTTTTGCAAGTGAACATTCCATTGATTTTTAGAAGGAATTTGTCCAAATCATCGGTGTATTCCTGTTTATTGACCCCAAACTTGCATGCTCTGCATGAGCTACACTTATAAAATCATGAGAGCCAGTTTCTAGGAGTTACTACCTCAGGGCTGGTTTTAACCAGTGCTTCCCTCATAAAGGGTGCCCTTCTGAAAGTGATTTCGGGTACTTCTTTCAGAATTAGCGAAAGAGTGATATTCGTTCTTAATATTGGCCTATTCTTATAGATAATACTCCTAACTTGTTTTTCATGGCGGCTATATGTGGTTATTAATCTAACCGTTGCATCCCTTTTAGGCAGATTAGCCTTTTTCTCGATTTCTGTGGGAGTTATTTCTGGGACTGTATTAGTTGACCCTGTCTCTCTGTTGGTGGTGTTAGCTTTAAGTAATGCTGTTTGTAGGTCCTTCGTTTTGTAGCCCCGTGCGTGAAATCTCTGTAGTGATTCTGCTTGGCATTGTGCAAGGTCTGTGCTTGAACTGCAGATTCTTTTAATTCTTAAAAATTCTCCATACGGGATATTCTTTATAAACTGTCTGGGGTGGGAACTACTAGCATGTAATGAGTTTCCTGCTGTACTTTTTCTGTGAAGTTTTGTCTGAATAGTGTTAAAATAGAACTCCATATCAAGAAACTCTACCCTCATTGCTTATATTGGCTGTGAACTCAAGATTTAAATCATTAACATTGACAGTATTAACAAAGTTCTGTGCAGTATCCTTAGAACCTTGCCCAATTACACACATCTATGAATCACCACCATTTAAGTACATGGGTGGCGAACAGTTACTTGAGTGTGTGTCTATATGTGTATATATAAATATATATATATATATATCCTACTGGCAGTCGCCAGTAGGTAGTTATAGTTAGGACCTATTTTCCATAGGAACTCTGCAACATTCTATTTGGAATAACTTTGGCACCGGTTGGTGAATCTTCGCAAAATTTTCAAAACTAATGGCCAAGTGCGCTCCTATCCTGAAAGTCTCGGGGTGCTACGTGAAGCGGGGGCCGAGAAAAAAGGGGGGTCCCAAAACTTGTTTTCCCCATGCAATTTTCCATAGGAACCTTTAGCTGCAGCCTGAACTGCGGAACGGAATTACACCAAATTTGGCAAAGAGGTAGTCCTTAGCTCAGACTCGTGCCTTTTGCTTAAATGGTGTAAATCTGTTCAGTAGTTTTTAGATATTAAAAGAAAAAAGTACATGTATATCTGGGTGGAGCCTAACGACACATCTCCTTGTGAGATCTGATTGGCTGTCAGCACTTCATCCAAGAAGTGTTGGCAGCCATCTTGGGACCAATATACATGATAGCACCTCATTAAAAAGCATTGCAGTTAATAGAAGGTTTTAAGACTTTAGTTACATTATAAATCATTTGTTGATGGTACCATACTCATTGTAGGAATTGTGGTGTGTTCTGAGGTGATTTTACCATGTGAAAAAGCCTTCTGCTAGGATATCATATTTGAGAGAACTATTTTCTCATGCTTGCCCCAAAGAGGTTTGGAAGGTGCTCCAGAAGCTAAAATGAGAGCATATTTTCTGTAAATTCACATTATCTAAGCATGGGCCAAAAATCTGTTACGTTTGTGAAATGTGTGAATTTTCGGCAATTTCGCGATCCGCGAATCTCGCAAAATTGCCGCAAATTTGCGAGCGGGCGGATTTTTTTTTTTTATGGCCAGCTCACTCAAGGGACCCCTGCGCCCTTTGGCGCAATGCATAGTAACACACACATGGTCACTGGAGACAACTCTTCTGGCACTTTACGCAGCTGTAGTGTAGGAAAAGCACTATACATTTACCCAACGAGGTAGCACTTACTGTTTAGCCAGTAGAAAGTACTCCAGGTGGTAGAGGTATCGCACAAAACAGTGGCGTCTTCTTGGATAAATATGAAGGGCAGGGTTCATTCTGGCACGATGCTCCTGTCACAAAAATTAAACCTCAACAGGAAGCACTTACAGCAGGTGCCTGAGTTGAAGCTCAAGTTCAGTAATGCATTCATCAGCCCAAAAACAATCGTGAGCTTTGTTGAGGCAGGGCAGGTGTGCTTTCTCCCCATATCTACAGTCGAAAATTAGCTGTGATGCTGAATAGAGGCCTTTGCATCCTTGACTTTCACGAGCGCAAACCCTGTGCAGTTCCTGTGACCAGGAGCTTCTTTCTCCTCATCTGCTGCTCTGATCTGAAAGAGACACGTTAGTGATAGATTCCCTACCTTAGAATATCCCCAGGCGTCAGACTGGATCCGGAAAATTTTGCGTAGCAATACCCCTGCATGCCGGCAGGCGTCGTCCGCGGCTCCGCGTCCGTCGTCGGCGTCGGCGTCGTTAGCGCCGGCATGACGTTGTCGGAGTACTTAGACGCCGCCCTCGCGCGCTGACGTCAGTTCTTTTTTCCGCGCCAGCTAGCGGAGATCCGGAGAAGCTCTACCCCTTAGTCATTTTTTGACTAAACTTTTGATCTTTTTGATCATTTCTCTACTCAAGTCTTTGACTCCGACGGTGCCGGTAGGGATGCCCGGGTTCAAACCCTGATTCAGAAAAGGGGGTGGTGATGAACAGAGTGTCTGAATTAAGCAGACCACTCTTACCCAGTCCAAAGATCAGGGCTTGATCCATCACCGTTATTTAGCTCACTGCCCCATCCCAGCTCAGAACCCGGCTATATGCAAATTAGTCTGTCCCTGGCCCAGTGCATCATGGGAACAGGGCAGACCAAACTATCATGCCAATTCTTCACCAGAAAGGATACAAGCTTCCGGGGACCGGTTTCTGGCATTTCAGCCTCGTCGGCCCGCTTGCTTGAATCCTGATGGAGCAGTGAGCAAGGGACTCATGTCTGAGTATACCCTGCCACACCTATAGTGGCCAAAAATGATTCAGAAAAGGGGGTGGTGATGAACAGAGTGTCTGAATTAAGCAGACCACTCTTACCCAGTCCAAAGATCAGGGCTTGATCCATCACCGTTATTTAGCTCACTGCCCCATCCCAGCTCAGAACCCGGCTATATGCAAATTAGTCTGTCCCTGGCCCAGTGCATCATGGGAACAGGGCAGACCAAACTACCAAGCCAATTCTTCACCAGAAAGGATACAAGCTTCCTGGGACCGGTTTCTGGCATTTCAGCCTCGTCGGCCCAGCTTGCTTGAATCCTGATGGAGCAGTGAGCAAGGGACTCATGTCTGAGTATACCCTGCCACACCTATAGTGGCCAAAAACGATTCAGAAAAGGGGGTGGTGATGAACAGAGTGTCTGAATTAAGCAGACCACTCTTACCCAGTCCAAAGATCAGGGCTTGATCCATTACCGTTATTTAGCTCACTGCCCCATCCCAGCTCAGAACCCGGCTATATGCAAATTAGTCTGTCCCTGGCCCAGTGCATCATGGGAACAGGGCAGACCAAACTACCAAGCCAATTCTTCACCAGAAAGGATACAAGCTTCCGGGGACCGGTTTCTGGCATTTCAGCCTCGTCGGCCCGGCTTGCTTGAATCCTGATGGAGCAGTGAGCAAGGGACTCATGTCTGAGTATACCCTGCCACACCTATAGTGGCCAAAAACGATTCAGAAAAGGGGGTGGTGATGAACAGAGTGTCTGAATTAAGCAGACCACTCTTACCCAGTCCAAAGATCAGGGCTTGATCCATCACCGTTATTTAGCTCACTGCCCCATCCCAGCTCAGAACCCGGCTATATGCAAATTAGTCTGTCCCTGGCCCAGTGCATCATGGGAACAGGGCAGACCAAACTACCAAGCCAATTCTTCACCAGAAAGGATACAAGCTTCCGGGGACCGGTTTCTGGCATTTCAGCCTCGTCCGCCCGGCTTGCTTGAATCCTGATGGAGCAGTGAGCAAGGGACTCATGTCTGAGTATACCCTGCCACACCTATAGTGGCCAAAAACGATTCAGAAAAGGGGGTGGTGATGAACAGAGTGTCTGAATTAAGCAGACCACTCTTACCCAGTCCAAAGATCAGGGCTTGATCCATCACCGTTATTTAGCTCACTGCCCCATCCCAGCTCAGAACCCGGCTATATGCAAATTAGTCTGTCCCTGGCCCAGTGCATCATGGGAACAGGGCAGACCAAACTACCAAGCCAATTCTTCACCAGAAAGGATACAAGCTTCCGGGGACCGGTTTCTGGCATTTCAGCCTCGTCGGCCCGGCTTGCTTGAATCCTGATGGAGCAGTGAGCAAGGGACTCATGTCTGAGTATACCCTGCCACACCTATAGTGGCCAAAAACGATTCAGAAAAGGGGGTGGTGATGAACAGAGTGTCTGAATTAAGCAGACCACTCTTACCCAGTCCAAAGATCAGGGCTTGATCCATCACCGTTATTTAGCTCACTGCCCCATCCCAGCTCAGAACCCGGCTATATGCAAATTAGTCTGTCCCTGGCCCAGTGCATCATGGGAACAGAGCAGACCAAACTACCAAGCCAATTCTTCACCAGAAAGGATACAAGCTTCCGGGGACCGGTTTCTGGCATTTCAGCCTCGTCGGCCCGGCTTGCTTGAATCCTGATGGAGCAGTGAGCAAGGGACTCATGTCTGAGTATACCCTGCCACACCTATAGTGGCCAAAAACGATTCAGAAAAGGGGGTGGTGATGAACAGAGTGTCTGAATTAAGCAGACCACTCTTACCCAGTCCAAAGATCAGGACTTGATCCATCACCATTATTTAGCTCACTGCCCCATCCCAGCTCAGAACCCGGCTATATGCAAATTAGTCTGTCCCTGGCCCAGTGCATCATGGGAACAGGGCAGACCAAACTACCAAGCCAATTCTTCACCAGAAAGGATACAAGCTTCCGGGGACCGGTTTCTGGCATTTCAGCCTCGTCGGCCCGGCTTGCTTGAATCCTGATGGAGCAGTGAGCAAGGGACTCATGTCTGAGTATACCCTGCCACACCTATAGTGGCCAAAAACGATTCAGAAAAGGGGGTGGTGATGAACAGAGTGTCTGAATTAAGCAGACCACTCTTACCCAGTCCAAAGATCAGGGCTTGATCCATCACCGTTATTTAGCTCACTGCCCCATGAAATGAAATGAAATGAAAAAAAAGAACTTCTAGAGCGCACTGCGGCCAAGCGGCTTCCTGGCGCTGAGGAACACAACCGTATCTGCCAGGGGTCCAAGGGATTTAGCCAGGGAAAGCCTGAAGAAAAAGGAAAGTTTTGAGAGCTTTACGAAAGTGTGAAAAGATAGGAATGGAACGAATAGAGAGAGGGAGGGTATTCCAGATCTGGGGAGCCCGCACCGAGAAGCGGGTGCCTCCGGTGCGGGATTTGCGGAAGCGGGGAACGTGAAGAAGAGAGAGAGAAGACGAACGAAGAGAACGGCAAGGGACGTGAGAAGAGATTAGAGAATTGATAAAGAGAGGAGCAGAGCGGGCATGCGCCCGAAAAGCCAAACAGGCAAGTTTAAATTGGGATCTAAAATGAACGGGGAGCCAGTGAAGGGATTTAAGGACAGGGGTGATGTGGGAAAACTTAGGGAGACGAAGGACAAGACGGGCCGCCTGGTTCTGGATGGCCTGGAGCCGGCGAGTTTCGTAGGCCGGAATGCCTACGTACAGGCCATTTCCATAATCCAGGCGGGATGTAATAAGGGCAGAAATGATGGCTTTGAGGGCATCAACAGAAAAAAAACGGGAAATTTTTCGAATGAGGCGGAGGGAAAGAAAACAAGAGGAGACGACAGAACTGATGTGCGCATGCATGGAGAGATCATTACTGATCTTGATGCCCAAGGTCCGGACAGAAGAAACTGGGGAGGGGGGAGGACCAAAGGAAAGGGGCCAGTGAACAGAGGACCAGGGGTTAGAGGGACCACCGGTGAGAACAAGCTCTGTCTTGTCAGGATTGAGCTTCAAATGATTGAAGCTCATCCATTGGGAGATAAAGACAAGAGTAGAGCTGAGCTTGGGGAGAGAGTGAGTAGGAGAAGATAGGTCAAAGACGAGCTGGAGGTCATCTGCGTAGTTATACACCGAGACCCCCAGCTCAAGAAGAGAGGAAATGAGGGGGCGGATATAGAGATTGAAGAGAAGAGGGGAAAGAGAAGAGCCTTGGGGTACCCCACAAGTGACCGGGAGGGGGGGTGCAGAGAAATCAGAGAGGTGAACTGCCTGTGATCTGCCCTGAAGAAAGGACGCGATCCAAGAGAGGGCGGTGCCCTGGATGCCCGCTGCGCTGACACGGTCGAGAAGAATGGCATGGTCGACCGTATCAAACGCAGCGGACAAATCCAGGAGGACTAAGGCCTGGGGGAGATTGCTGTCAGCCTTCCCTTTCAGTTCATCCAGGACCGCAAGGACCACACTCTCAGTAGAGTGGCCAGGTCGAAAGCCGGCCTGGTGAGAGGCCAGGATGTTATTCTCCTCGATGTAATTGGAGAGACAAGATGTCACGTAGCTCTCAAGAATCTTCCCAAGATAGGGAAGAAGGGAGATCGGTCTGAAATTAGATGGAAGGGAGGGGTCCAGGCCAGCTTTCTTCAGGATAGGAAGCACAATGGCAGTTTTAAAGAGAGAGGGGACAGAACCCAGAGCTAAACAAGAATTGAGAAGGGTTAAGGGAGGGGTAGGGCAGCTGGTGTATAGGGTTCTAAGGATCCGAGCGGGTGCACAATCCGCCGGAGAACCGGACTTGACCTTAACAAGAAGGTTGCGGAAGAGCTCAGGTGAAATAGGCTTGAAGCGATCCAAGACAGAGGAGGAAGAGAGGGAATGATCCGGCAAGTTAGGTAGGAGCACGATCGGAATGTTAGCCTTGATGGTGATTATTTTATTGATAAAATAATCATTAAGAGAATGGCAGAAAGATTGAGAAGGAGCAGGGGAAAGGCTAGCACGGTCGGAGGTGGCAAGACTACGCACCAGTGAGAAAATCTCGCGAGATTTATTGGCCGAGAGGGCTACGCGCTCCGTAAAATATTTGGATTTGGCCGCTAAGATGGCCAGTTTGTAGTTATTTAGAAGAGCCTTGTAGTTGAGGCGAAGGGTGGGGCAGTAGTTACGGCGCCAGCGACGCTCAGAGCGCCTGAGCTCTAATTTCAGGGATCTGAGGTCGTTGGTAAACCACTTGTGAGCATCGTGAGGGCGGGCTGATCTGATCTTTTTTAATGGAGCGGCCCGGTCACAAGCCGAGGAAAGCCAGGTGTTAATGGCAGCCGCCTGATTCTCCACAGAGAGGTCGGTCAGGGTAGGAGCCGATGAGGACAGAGAGGAAGAAAGATCATTAAGATCAGTCTTATTCCAACTCCGAGCCCAGATGTTTTTGGGCAGGGGGGCTTTCTCGGGATGAGCTAGGTGGATAGAAAAAGAGATCAGAAAATGATCTGACCAAACGCAAGGAGAGATCGAATTCACCGAGGGACTGCAACGTAAAGACCAGATCTGGTCCAGGGTGTGGCCATGGGTGTGGGTGGGAACCGAGACGTGAGGCAAAAAGTTAAGACAACGAAGGGTGGCAGAGAAGTCTTTAGAGGAGGAATCCTCCCTCGGGTCACCCGGCCAAAAATTGAAATCCCCGAGCAGGAGTAACGAGGAGTTATCTACAGCCAGGGTGGCCAGGAGATCCTGCAGGGTGGACACAAACGATGGCATGTTTTGAGGGGGGCGGTACAGGAGGATCACCGTGAGGGGAGCCGGGAGATTAAGCGAGCGGGCCACCAGAAAGTCAACACCAGAGATACTGGGATGTGGCAGGAGCTGAAATTGTAAAGAACGACGGACTATCATGGCCACTCCACCTCCAGTTTTTCCGTCGGGGCGGTCAGCACGGAGGGCATAGTGGGTACCAGGGAGAATGGCCAGAAGGTCAGGGAGGGAATCCGAAGAGAACCAAGTCTCAGTGAGGAAAAGGAAATCCGGGGAGGCAGTATCCAAGAGGTTGAAAAGAGCGGTTTGGTTTTTTGCGGCAGAGCGAGTGTTGAGAAGAACAGCAGAGGCAGCAGGGAAACCAGGGGTAGCACAGGTAAGGGGAGGCGTGGAAGGAGTTAAGGAAGGGGGAGTGGGTGGAGCTGGACCAGTATGGGGGAGGACATAGATACCATGCGAGGATAGGTGTTCGACTGTGGAGGGGGAGAGAGGGGTAGAAGCTGAAAGAGAAGATAGTTGGGCAGAAGAGTACATCAGTGGAAGGGCAGAGTCTATGGCCCCTGGTCCCGGCCCATCCCAGCTCAGAACCCGGGTTCAAACCCTGTTCCAAGTGCAGCCGACTAATGTCGGTTACCGACCCCCATCGCCGGTGTCTCCAGTGTTTAGGCCTCGACCACGACAACCGCACCTGCTCCGACTGCCGGGCCCTGACGTCTAAAGCTAGGCGGGAGCTGTCCCGCAAGCGACTTGAGCGCCGGCAGTCGGCCCCGCGCCGCTCGAGGTCCCGGTCCAACAGGAGGTCGAGGGACCGGTCGCGGGGTCGGAGCCCTCGTAGCTCCTAGAGTCGGCATCGGTCGTCAGGATCTAGGTCCTCAGGTAAGAGGCATGAGAGGTCGGAGAGACGTCATCGTTCCTCTGACCCACCCCGACGCTCGCGCGATGCAGCCGGGGGTTCGGGTGACACCACCCACGCGGCTCCGACGGAGTCGCGGACATCACCACCTGCCCCACACCTTCCGGTCCCTGGGCACGGTGCGACGCGAGAGGAGGTCGACCGGTATCTCATGGCCATGAGGTCCCTCCCTCCTCCGCTGGGTTCCGTGGCGCCTCCGGGCCCAACGGTCCCGGCTGGAGGACCTAGCGGGTCGGGTGCTTCGTCTCCGAGGCCATCGGGTGCTTCGGCCCCGGTGCCGCCGGCGACTTCGGTCCCAGCGCCGCAGGCCCTCACTGGATCCGCTTCTGGATCCGGGTCGTCGCCGGTCAACCTCAATACTACGGACGCCGTCCCCGATCCTGCCCTCGATTCAGTTCCGGCGCCCGAGCGGCACCGCTGGGCGCCACTCTCGACGTCGTATGGAGATTTCTATTTCCACGAACCGGCCCCATCCGTTGACCCTGAACTGCAGGAGATGGGTGACGATGGTGATTGGGAGGGGTCTGTGGACCCTCTGGCACAGGAGTGCCAGTCTCAACAGGACTGGACATATGAGCTTGGGGAGGCCAGTGGAATTGACACTTTGCCAGACACTGGATTTGTCTCCCCTCCCACCGTGGCTACGGAGGAGGGGGCTGCCTACAGTGTAGTGTTGACGCGGGCGGCCAAGGCCTTGGGCCTGATGCTCCCCGTCGCGGCCGTGAGGACTAACCTCCTCACTGAGGTCCTTAAACAGCAGGCTCTGCTGCCGTTTAATGAGGCCTTGTGTGACGTTCTTGTGGGCACTTGGTCCAAGCCCGCTACAGGTCGGCCTGTGGATAGGAACGTGGCCAGACACTACCGCCTGGCCCCGGGTGACCCTTGCTTTTTGTCCACCCATCCCACCCCTGAGAGCCTGGTCATCCAGGCCACCACTTCCCAGACCGCATTCCCGACGGCTCTGCCCGATGGGAATCCAAGAGGTATGAACAATTCGGAAAGAAGGTGTTCTCGTCCCTGAGTTTGGGACTGCGGTCAGTCAATACCGCATGCCTCTTGGGCCGCTACACCCACGCCCTGTGGGGCACGGTCGCGGACGTGCTGCCACAATGTCCGGAGGATGCCCGGGCTAAACTCGCCCAAGCCCTTGCGGAGGGTCGAGATGCAGCGCGATATTCCATCCGGTGTGGGCTGGATACCACAGACTCACTGGGCAGGGCGATGGCAACGACGGTAGCGGTTCGACGCCACGCCTGGTAGAGGTCTGCCAACTTTTCGGCCGATGTCCAAGCCACTCTTCTGGACATGCCGTTCGATGGCCGTCGCTTATTTGGCGACAAGGCAGACCATGCGCTTGAGCGTTTTAAGAACTCCAAGCCTACGGCCAAGTCCTTGGGCCTCTCAGCCCCACGCCAGCAAACGGGTGCCTTTCGCTCCTTTCGTGACCAAGGAAGGGGCGCTCCCACACGTGCTGCCAGCCACGCACTGCAGAATGTTCCACAGTGCGGTGGCGGTCCTGGAAACCGCCGTAGCGGCGGTCGGGGACAACGCGAGGCCAGTCCACACCTTCCCCTGCAGCACCCGCCTCAAAACCCTCCTAGTCCGTGCTTTCAGGCCCATGTGACTACGGCCGATCTCCTTCACCTGCTGGGGTTCTCCATCAATGTGCCGAAGTCACACCTGTGTCCCTCTCAGAAGCTCCTCTTCATCGGAGCGGTTCTAGACTCTGCGCAGTTTCGGGTTTATCCTCCCGAACAGCGTGTTCGGGATATTCAGGCTCTGATTCCGATCTTTCAGCCTTTATCCCGAGTCTCGGTCAGGTTGATGCTGCGGCTTCTGGGGCTGATGGCCACCTGCATCCTTCTGGTGCATCACGCCCGGTGGCGGATGCCGGCTCTGCAGTGGGACCTGAAGTTTCAGTGGGTCCAGCATCAGGGCAACTTGTCCGACCATGTCTTGATCTCGGAGGGCACTGCAAGACAGTTGCAGTGGTGGCTCACGGACCGCGATTGGGTCAGTGGCAGATCCCTCTCCCTACCCCAAACAGATCACGTAGTTGTGACGGACGCGTCCCTCCAGGGCTGGGGGGCCATATGGGAGAAGTGGAGATCAGAGGCCTCTGGTCTCCGGCGGAGTCCCAGCTCCACATCAACCTTTTGGAGCTGCGGGCGATCCGACTTGCACGGAAGGCATTCCTCCCCTCTGTCCGGGAAAGTGTAGTGCAGGTGTTCACGGACAACACCACCGCCATGTGGTACTGCAACAAACAAGGCGGGGTGGGGTCATCGACCCTTTGTCAGGAGGCTCTGCGCCTCTGGACATGGCTGGAACATCAGGGCGTGACCCTGGTGGTTCAACACCTGGCAGGTTCCCTGAACGCCACAGCGGACGAACTCCGCCGCCACTGCATGATGGATCATGAATAGCGTCTGAACTCTGACGTGGCACAAGGTATCTGTAACGACCGGATTCTCTGGCCAAGTTGGCAGCCTACCCTAAATACTACACACCCAGCCACTACGTAACACCATCCCTTCCCAGTCCCTATTTACAACAGTACCTGGGGTACTTACCTGGGAATGGGGAACCCACTGTATATACACTTTTATACTACTACCATACAACTAAGTCCTAAAGAAACTACGGAATTCCATCCTATGTCCTATTATCATACCTGTACAACCCTACAGCACTCTGGCTCGGGTTGACCTACCCCCTCTCTCATTGATGGGCAGCTGATTTAAAGTGTCCCCACTTGTGACCCCACGACAATCCAGACTGAGCCACTCTACCTTCTCGCTTTTCGGAAGGCAGCTCTCCACATTTCCTAGCCCCACGGTCCCTGCCTGAGCTATTCTACCTCCCCGCTTCTCGGAAGGCAGTTCTCTCTATATCTCCATTGGTAGCCCCGCGGCTCCTGCCCGAACTACTCCACCTCCACGCCTTTTGGAAGGCAGCTCATTGGTCCTATTACTACCTCGTACTCTCTCTCTCTCTCTTGGGGAATTTATCTGACACCTACTGAAAGTATCTATCTTATATGATTTATTGTAGCCAATCACCACATTTGGACATTAATGCCTAACTCAATCAACTCCCCCTCCCGTCTACAGCTACCTTGGTGGAAGGGAACGTACCCATCCTTCCATTCATCAGCATCTGGCTCGAAGAAAGGTTAACTTTATTATCGCAATAATATTCAAACGCGTTCTCTTAAGAACTGGGGTCCCTTTATTAAACAGTAAAAATAAACATTGCATTCATACTAGCACCTAATAATTCTAAGCATAGCCTGAAAAGGAAAGAAAGAATTAGCATGTATTTGCATACTATAATAGCAGGACAGACTTCACCTTATAATTACGTGGTCCGACTCTGGCTGTCGTCTGGGTCCCTCTCTCATCCGTGCCTTGGCTCATCTCAGACTCTGCTCTGCGCTCACGGATACACGTCTGCACCGCTATGCACCTCCACCTCCGTCACCCCTTCAAAGCACTGGAACCCTTCTCTGGTCTTCGTCTCTATCTCTCAGCTTTGCACCGTCCAATCTGCACTGACTTCTCCTCTTTCTCCCGCGGACTGTCTTCACGTCCAAACTTCACTCCGCTGATATAAGTTCCACTATTCTGAGAACCAACCGTCGACTAACTTCTTCATTCTATGTATGCCGATATTGGCCACAAACTAGCTCCAACTACTCTAACAGACCGATTGATATAACTCCGGCCTCTCCAAAAGATCATCAGTGTGGCTAAGAATCATCTGTCTCGTCTCTCTTCCAAAGATCATCTGCCTGCTCTACCTTGCTGCATTTCGATAATATAGAGAGCCCTTCGTTTGTGGAAATTTCCAGACAGTAACCTGCCTCCCACCAGACTTCTGTACCAGGCCCCGAGCTCTCGACGCTCCCACAGTGGCCACCTGTTGTTACGTCTCGAACTCGAGCCCCGCCTACATTCTTCCGATAAGGGCCAGCTCTGACCGGTTCCTCTCCAGTGAACAACAGCTCATAACTAAAACATCACTCTTGACCTACAAGCGCCTCAGACAACCGAGACGAAAAGGAAAATGGAGTCTCTCTCGTTTGGGCCTTGCAGGCCCGAAAAAGATGAAAGAGACGTACAGTTCTGTCAAAGCGCATAGGCAAGCCCTACCAATAGATAATATTGAATCAGGAATAAAGCATCTATCTCCTAATGCACGTTTTCAGGCCCAAAGACAATGAAAGGGGCACGTGTTAAAGTCAATAGGCAAACCCTAAGAATAGGCTACAAATAGGGATCTATCCACTATACTAAGATGGTAGTAGACCACAGTCACCATCACTCAAGAAATAGGGCAAAATATCCGGTCACCACACTCCACCCTTGACTGTCGTCTACTAACAGCTGACTCTAAAGGCAAAACAAAATTCAAACAGAACGAACGTCTGATGAGGAATAATAGGAAACGAAACTAACAGACCTAGACATAGCTTGGGGTCTAAAAATCTGAATAAAGGAAGGAATACACTGAATACAACAACAAATAGTAATCAGGATACAAATAGCAACCAAAGCACCTCCTAATACCTGTCGTAGGGAGTGCAAATCAGGCAACCAACTAAAAAGCCAATCAAACCACCCTTGATCTATATGTTGCCTAACTTCTTCAGTCAATTCATGTAGTTTATCAATATGGGATTGAATGGATTTGGAATGATCTGATAGATTAAAACAACAAAGACCCTCAAAATCTGAACAGCCATGACCGTGTTTGAGTAAAAGATAATCAATGGCAGCTCTATTTTGCAGAATTGCTCTACGTTCACCCTGGGCATCTAATAAAAGATCAGATAAAACAGCAGAAGTGTGGTTAAGAGATTTAACCATCCAGCAAGCAATCTTCCTAATCGATGTTGCATTATAAACTGACAATGCAGGAACACCTAAAATGGAAAAAGCTAAGCTAAGATATTCAGATTTAGAAAACAAGTGTAAAGACGAATCGCAATCTGCTTTTAATGATGTGGCATCACGAGTAGTCCGGGAAAGCATAGCTGGATGTGAGGAAAACATTAATAAACTCAATCTAGTAATAGCACAAGGACCACCAGTAATGTTTGCAGGAATATAGGGCCAAGACATATTGCCACAAGAAAATAGCCATCCAGTGGGTAATAACACAATGCGATAATGGCTAGCTGTAACTACAGAACGTCTACAGGTCAGATTATTTCTAACAGAAATACACAATTGTGGTGTTCTAGTAACACACAAAAGTCTTTCATGGGCTGAAAAAGAAGTAACATTTTTTAAACGCAACTGGGCACATTTGCCAATAATTCTGAGATTGCAGGTCATGAAGAAACAAAGGTCACCCTCCGTGACATTGTAAGTCCTGATTAGGGAATTAATAGGGGGCTGTGAGTCAGGTACAACTGTGCACAGAGCGCAATAGTCATAGGCCGCAAAGTCACTAAAAATTACATTGGGTTGAGCACTTGAAACGTTAAAGATGTGAGAAAGTGTTTCCATAGAAGCTGGAACAGCAACCAAGCACGTTGCCAAAATATCCGTAACTGATCACATGGGGGTCAAGCAAAAATGCTTCGAATTGGTGATCTGGGACGCAAGGGAAGTCCAAAAGTTCGATGATGAATCCCACGATGCAGAACCACCCCTACACTACACAAATACGGGAGTTTTCATCCCCGTTGTCAACGAGATTCGATTACCTTTGGTCAGTTCCTGAGACTGAGGAGGAATTGCTCCCTAATGAGAGATTTCCCTCAACAATCAGACATCTTGAAAGTGAAATTATCCCAACAGGGATACCCCATCGCCTCATCAGGGATTCCTTCAGACGTGCCAGGTACTATAACCGAGATAGTATGTTTCTAGAGCGAGACCAAAAGAAGCAGGAACGATTGGTATGCATTACCAAGCACTCTACGTTTAACAATAAACTTCGACAAGTGGTTAACTCTCAGTGGCACATTTTGAATACCAACGAACCCGGGACGCAAATCCCTAAACCTATTTTTGCTTTCCGCCGGAATAAAAATCTACGCAACCATATGGTGCGAGGAGCGGTGCAGAAATTTAGAGAACCGAGGCAGATTGGAGTATTTGGTCTCCCCCCTGTGGAGGGCAACCATCGTTGCGGTACTTGCGACGCCTGTGCCCATGCCCTTACGGGTAGCACCCTGACTGTTGGCAATCGCAACATTAAACTGAATGATATGAGTAATTGCCGAACCAGCAACATAGTGTATGTGATCCTCTGTCCGTGCGGGCTACCTTATGTTGGGGAAACGGGACGTGAGTGCCATACCAGAATCGGCGAACACAAATCCAATATTCGTAATCGAAAAAGTGGGGCTCCACTTGTGTCACATTGGATTTTAGCCAAGCACACCGAAATGGAGTTGAAATGGTCGATTCTCGAGAAAGTCCGCATTGTGCCAGGTAGAGATGCCACCTCTGTGAGAAAGAAGAGGGAGGTATTTTGGATATTTGTATTGGACGCAGTTAATTCGGGACTTAATGACCTTTGCCCGTGGGAAAGTGCGATCTTATAAATATAAGTAGCTGGTCCCTTAAACGAGTTCTGTCTGAAATCTTCCCCCTTGTGTCCTGCCTTGCCGCACTTTCCACTTTCTTTAGCTCTCTGGAGCCCGTCCTCTGCCTAGGTGTTTGAATTCTGACCTCGGGATGGGGCTATTCGTCGGCTGCAGTCCTGATCAGAGAGGTTTTGTTTACATCATTTTCGGGCAAGGTTACTCTGCGAATTCTGATCAGATTCTCCTCTTCGATTTAAAGAGGTTTAGTTTACATCCTATTCGGGAAGGTTGCTCTGCGAAATCCTTCCCTTGAAATCCGTCCATGCCGGCTTTTAGATTTGCCCTCACTGGCCTGTAAACATGTGAACTTGGGTCCACGGCTAATTGGCTGAGGGGGCGTATCCCGACCCTCTTTAAAAATCGTCAGATGCCGAGTGAAAATCTGATGAGCGTATCCTTACCCGTATTACCGACAGGACTTATGATGGAGAAATCTCGGCAGGAGCCTCTGATTACCAGGTATGCGTTCCTGCTAGCTCTAAACCATGATATTTTGGTCTACACCATAGGTGAATACCTGGGAATTGTGGCGAACCGTATAACGCGAAAAACAGCAGCATTCTCCGTCGAGCTTGTAGTGTCGCGCACTAGTTGTTGCACGTCACGCCGCGACGTGACGTGCGGGCAGCCATCTTGGCGGCTGCGCGCGCACCGCGCATCAGAGGCGCGAAAGCCGACACGGAGAGAGATCGGCTCGGCGCTCTTTAGGGCAAATTTATCTAAATAAAAAGACGTTAACTACACATGGCTGCATAGTCTTTATTGTGCAACTGCACAACATTACAATGGCGACGAGGACGGGATCCTGAACCCCTGCCCCCTGGGAAAACCATTCCAACAGGAAAATACACCGAGGGAGACCGCAGTATACCGGTGAACCCACGCACAAAGCAAGAAGCAGGACAGTTAGCCAGGCAGCCAAGAGACAGTCGATGAAGGGCGAACAAGCTACCACACGAGGTACCATACCCTAAAGAGCGCTGCAGAGCCCAAACCCACCCCACAGGGAAGACAATCACGCAAAGGGGACAGAAGGTACCCAGGCCGAATCAGGAGGGAGCGCGCCAGGTCCACACGGCCATCCTAAGAAGGAAACCCGCGCTGGCTACCTTAAAAGAGGGCGAGGGGGCTGACGCAAATAAACCCCAGTTACAAACTGAAAAACAGGAGCCAGACGACACCCCAGGTAGCCCCAGAAGCCAAGGGAACACATCACCCACCGTCAAAAGTGAAAGGATGTTCATGCCCCACAGAGCGACAAGACATAATATACGCCGCGCGCACTTAGTGGTAGAAGCGGTGCGGGCGGCGGGCATCCCTGCGGCCCTCTTACTGGCGGACATTGACCGCGCCTTTGACTCCCTGAGCTGGCCATATCTTCGAGCGCTCCTCCTCCGGCTTAATCTGGGCCCGCGCTTTTTGTCGTACATTCACTTGCTGTATACGGACCTGACGGCAGCGGTCAGGGTTGCGGGGGCGGTCTCCAGTTCATTCCCCATTGGTCGGGGCACCCGACAGGGATGCCCCCTCTCACCTTATCTGTTCGCCTTGGCTATGGAGCCGCTTGCGGCTTGGGTGCGGATGGACGCTCAATTGCACGGAGTGGAATGGATGGGAGGCCCATCCGATAGGATTGCACTCTATGCTGATGATGTGCTCTTTTTCCTAACAGACCTCAATAAATCGGGACCGAGGGTCCTGGACATAATGCGCATTTTCGGGGAGGTGTCCGGTCTTAGGATCAATGTACGGAAGTCGAAATTGTGGGTCCTGGGTGACCGGGGGACCTTGGGCCCTTGGGCCTCGGCCTTGCAAGAAGCGGCGGGAGGCCTTAAATATTTGGGTGTCTTCTTGACAGACGTTCCGGGAGTGTCATGGTCCCGTAACATAGTGCCAGTCTGGGACAGGATCCGCTCAGATATGCAGACGTGGTCCAGGATGCCCCTGAACGTCTATGGCCGCTCGGCCATCTTCAAGATGGTAGCCCTACCCCGTATTCTATACCAACTGCAAAACCACCCGTACCCAGTCTCGTCGCACTGGTTTCGGCAGGTGAACTCTGCCTTGGGTCGATTCCTGTGGACTGGGGGAGCAGTAAGAGTGGCGCTCCGTACCTGCTTCCTGTCGACCTACTGTGGGGGGCTGGCCACCTCGGACGTCCAATCCTACTATCAGGCGTCACACCTGCTTGTCCTTAACGAATGGTGGTATGGGGATCGGGGAGACCCGACCTATGCCCTGGAAAGGTATATGATGGACCCGGACACGCTCCATACTATCCTGTACTCGGCTGCTATCCGGAAACGACTCCCGATGGTCACTCAGGTGGTCTTCAGAGTGTGGCGCGACGCTCTCCGCCGCATGGGGTGGTGGAATAGGCTAACAGGTGAGACTCCCCTGTGGCACAATGGGAGACTGCCCGGTTTGGCTTCCCTGCGGGGCTTTGAAGGTTGGGATGCTATCGGCATCTCGGCACTGGGCCACGTATTAAAGGGCACAGTCCTCAAGTCGTTCCAGGCATTGCGGGTAGAATTTGACATGCCCCAGTCTCAATTCTTTCGATACCTGCAGCTCAGACACGCACTGACCCCCGCAATAGCGAACTTGACGTCTTTGCCGGAATTCAGTCCTTTGGAAGCTAAAGTATTTATGGGGGAATTGGAGACAAAGAAAATTTCAACCATATACCAAACGCTGGTTACCCATTGTTCCCCCTCCCTTGATAATCTGCGGGCAGTTTGGGAGGGTGAGCTGGAGGAGTTGGAGGAGGAGGACTGGAAGGAAGCCCTGGAGGACCCTAGGGGGGCAGCAATAGCAGTGCGCCTGCGATTCATCCAATTTAAGTACCTGCATAGAGCATATTATACAAGAGAACGACTGTGGAAGGCTGGACTGATAGCCTCCCCGGAGTGCCTGAGGTGTGGGAATGCGATAGGCTCCTTCTTCCATACGGTATGGGGATGCGTACGGCTGCAGAGATTTGGGACTGGTGTGTGGGACTGTCTGGAGGAAGTACTGGCATGGGACCTCCCTCGCACGCCGAAGTTGGGCCTCCACCATGTTATGGAGCAAGTAGGGGGTAACAGATATAAACGCCACTTGCTCCTGTTGGGTCTCACAGTGGCCAAGAGGGACATAGCCCAGGCTTGGAAGGCACCCAGAGGTCCGCTGGTAGGGGTGTGGAAGCGCGGCATGGACTTCAACATGGGCCTGGAACGTCCAATCTTTGAGGCCAGGGGCTGCCCTAGAAAACACTATCGAATCTGGAGGAGATGGGCGGATTATCGGGGCCTCCTGCTGGACCCCCCAGTGACAAGAGACACAAGTCTGGACCTTGTTAGTGCTGCCCCTGAGTAAACTGTACCACATGCTGCTGTTACGATCCCTCAGATTATGTTCTGGACAATGTAAACACCGTGCAGGGTGGGGGGTGGGTGTTGGGTTGGAATACGAGGAGGGGGGCTTGGGTACACGTTGATTGAATATTTTGACCTTCTTGCTTTTTTTTCTTTTCACTGCCTTCCTGATACTACGGAAGCGGTGTCTTGTTTATATTCTGTCAACAACTGAAACCCAATAAAATTTGTTCTGAAAAAAAAAAAAGTGAAAGGATGAGTGACGCCATGGCGCCAGTCCAATTCCTGCCTAAACCAGGAGAACCACTTATGAAGTGGGAAGATTGGAGGGAGTATATAGACAACTTCATAGAAGTCCTAGAAGATGAAAATGAGGAAAAATTCAACCCCGAAAGGAAAAAACGCATCCTACTACTCAATTTAGGCCCGGAAAGACTCAGGATTTACAAAAGCCTGGTGCCCAAAGATAGAGGAAGCACAGACGACGATGTGTATGCTCATGCCATCGATGACTTGAACGAACACTACCGACCGGCGGTGTGCGTATCAGTAGACAGATTCAATTTCCAGCAGAGGAAACAGCGTCCAGGAGAGTCGGTAGAAGAGTATGTGGCGGCCCTGAAGAAACTGGCAGCCACATGTAAATATGACGCATGGGAAGATGAGTTCATCAAAGATCAAACCGTGATGCACACCACGAGCACGAATGTACAGGACAAGCTGTGGGCCAGCGGGGAGACCACGCTGAAGGAGGTGATGGTCATTGTAAAAAGAGCAGAATTGGCACGCAGATGTGCAGACGTTGCGAAGAAAGAAACGACACCCAGTCCCATGGTGAACAAGGTGGACGATGAGGAGCCGCGCAGAGACCATAAATACAAAAGCCCTTCCTCGAAAGGTCAACATAGATGGCAAGTCAACCCTGGACCTCCAGGAAAACAACCCGGACACAACAAGAGAGCGTGCTACAGATGCGGTAGCTGGTCCCACGAAGCACATGACAGAAAATGCCCGGCAGTCCGGGCCAAATGTATGTACTGTGACATAATCGGCCATTATGAGAAGGTGTGTCGGAGAAAAGCATCCAAGAGCATGGTAAAATACATCGACCAGGATCATGAAGACCAGGAGGGAAGCACAGAGGAAGAAGTCGTCACAGTAATGTGTATATACAACCAGGTGTTGAGTGTGGACAGCAAAAGGACAACCAAACCAGTATTAGACATGACGATCGGTGGTGTACCGATAAGCGTGGTGGCAGATACAGGATCTCCACACACCATCGTCCAGAGAGCAGTATGGAACGAAATCTTCAGGCCACACTTAGGCCCAGAACTGGAGAAACTGGACATCCGACCAGTCACGTACAATGGGGACCGCATACCGATGGCTGGATTCCGACCTTTAAAGTTCGAGTTCAGAGGCCGATCCGCATTTTGCAAGCTGTACATATCAGAGAAAGGTCCGTCTGTATTGGGATGGCTGGATCAAGGTGACCTGGGTATCAAACTAGATCCCGGCGGGAAAGAGCAGATACTTCTCACAGAACCAGAAGCATGGCCAGACCTAGTCCGGTGGAAAGATGAATACCCCAAAGTATTCGGGGGTACAGTGGGCAGGCTGGAGAAATTCCTGCACAAGATAGTACTGAAAGATGAAGCCGTACCAGTGGCCCACAAAGTGAGGAACGTGCCCCTAGCGGTGAGGGAAGCCGTTCAAGGAGAACTACAGGACTTGGAGAAGAAAGGAATTATCGAACCAATCACGTGCGCAGAATGGCTTGCGCCATTAGTGGTGGTCATGAAGCCCAACGGTAAGGTCAGGCTGTGTGTTGACCTGAGGGAGTTGAACAAGAATATCGTGGTGGAAAAGTTCCCTCTACCAAGAATCGAGGAAATGTTGGCAAAAACCCGTGGCGTCAAGTGGTACTCCACCATCGATCTGACCTCGGCCTACCATCAAATTGTCTTGCACCCCGACAGCAGGAGATTAACATCATTCATCACCCCGTTCGGATGCTATCAGTTCTGCCGCATGCCGTTCAGACTGGCCTCAGCGGCTGCTGTGTTTCAGAAGCTGATGCACCAGTTGTTCAGGGATATGGACGGCATCCAGTATTTCCAGGACGACATCCTGGTAATGGGGCGAGACAAAATGGACCACGACGCAAAGCTCAACAAGGTGCTGAAGACCCTGGAGGTCAAAGGCCTCACAGCCGAATGGACCAAGTGCCGGCTGGGCATGGAGTCAGTAACCTACCTAGGCCACGAGATAGGGGTGCAAGGAATCACGCCAAAAACAGAAAATGTAAAAGCAATTTACGAGGCACCACCACCCACCAATAGAGAGGAGGTCAGGTCATTTTTGGGCATGGCGGAATATTATGGAAAATTTGTGCAGCACTTCGCCTCAAAGACACACCACATGAGGATGCTGACAAGGGAGAGCACGGCATTCCAGTGGACAGATGAGGCTCAGAGGGAATTTGAAACCATCAAGAGGGACGTCGCAGGCACTGTGCCACTCCAGGGATATGACCCCCAGGGCGTAACAATACTCATGACCGACGCCAGCGATAAGGGGCTGGGTGCGGTACTAATGCAAGATCGGGGACAAGGAAAATTGGAAACAATCAGCTTCGCATCCCGCGCATTGAGCGACACTGAAAAAAAATACAGTGTTATTGAAAAAGAGATGTTGGCCGTCGTGTGGGCAATGACAAGGTTCAGGCAGTTTCTATGGGGCACACGATTCCAGTTGAGGACTGATCACAAGCCCTTACTGAAGGTGTTAACATCCAGCGGACATGCCAGTGCCACGCCCAGGATCTCGAAGATGACCTTGAAATTGCTTGAATTCAGATACGACGTGGAGCACATTCCGGGAAATCGGAACAGAGTAGCGGACTACCTAAGCAGAGCGGCGGCCATGGAGCTAGGAGAAGAGGACCAAGGAGAAAAGGAGGAGATGGTAGCACTTACAGAGGACCAAGAGAGAGTCATCTGCAATCAGGAGTGGAGAGAAGCCTACGAAGAAGACCACACCATACAGGAAGTGAAGTAATACATTGTCAAGGGTTGGCCGGACAAGAGACGAACGAACGAGAACCTAAAACCATACCATGAGGTTAGGGAAGAGTTGTCGATGGACGACCAAGGAGTGTTCGTGTACAGAGGAGATAAAGTCATCCCCCCAGAAAGCATCATTCCCAAGCTACTGAACATACTACATGAGGGCCATTTTGGAATCGGAAAAATGAAACTAAGGACCAAGCAAAATTACTGGTGGCCGGGTATGGACCTGAGGGCGGAAAGACATGTCAGAGATTGTCTACAGTGCCAGGGAGCGGACAAGACGCTCAAACCCTTGCGTCCAGCATTAGGAAAGTTCGACCCTCCACAAAATCCGTGGGAAGAACTGTCGATAGACATTTTGGGCCCGATCCTCGATGGCCATGGTGTCCAAAAATACGTATGTGTCCTTATAGACAGATACTCAAAATGGCCTGAGGTAAAAGTAGATGAAGCAATGGACACGGAGAACATTTTAAAGTTCCTGTCGGACACTTTTGTGAGAGAGGGCATCCCCAAATCCATCCTGAGTGATAATGGCCCCCAATTTACCTCCGATAAGTGGAACAACTTCATGCAGGGGAATGGAATCATAACCAAACGTACGTCGATCTACCATCTGGCCGGCAATGGGCTGGTGGAACGATTCAATAGAGTAGTGATGGGAGCAGTGCAGTCAGCGATCTCCAGCGACAAGGACTGGGAAAAAGAGAAATGGCACATGGTATGGGCGTACAAAATGGATGAAATGGGTTCACTAGTGAGTACGTGATAAAAATGTAACACAAATGTGCATAAAGCTGTGCAACTCCTTCAGTGACTCGTAAGCCACGAGTCACAATCCCCGTGTTGATATTGTTCTAACCGTGCACTAAAAGGAGCGGAGTGCATCAGGAGTGTATGCACGCTGAAAGTGAAAAAAATGAAGAGCTTCAATAAACGAGAAAAGAACGTGTGTGCTGCAGATCCTCTGAACAATGAATTGTATTACTGCCGTTCCTACTCTGGTAGCACCCCAAATAAGGAAGAAAAAAAAAGAAGAGTAATTATGTCACGTCATGGACTGTCCGTAAAAATGGCATCACAGAGGAATGCGATTAATATAACATGTTTTACCACATTTTCACTGATGTTTTTAAAGGATGTTTAATATGGTGGGGAGTTTCCTTTGGTACATACGATACTATTTTCATGGTAAACAGGGTTGAACAGGAACGTTTTGAGGATTTGTGTTAGGTCATTGGTTAGTTTCTTTTGAGGGTGGAGCAAGTGAGTCACGTGGGGGTAGTACACACAGGTGAAAAACAGGGAGTTTCGAGGAAAGGTGGGTGGCAATATGGCGTTCCACACGGAGCGGTTATCACTTGGAATTACAACGAATGGATTACAGGTACAACGTGGGGAGCAGGGGAGAGTAAGATACGCAGTATAACCGATTTGGGGAATGCGAGGTGGATGGGATATTAGATCTAAAGTGTTTTCGGAAACTGATTCTGTTGAAACCACGAGGAGGGTGTTTATGGTTGTAGGGGTAATGTTTGGGGAAAGTGCACAGAAGGCAAACAGTTGAATAGTGGGAAGTTATAATTTTTGTAAAAAGGACGAATGAGTTTGAGTAAATGATGATTTTGTGTTTATTAATTATTATTGAAAAAAATGTGGGACTGACATATGCATTCTTAATAATCATAGATACCCCTGAGGAAGGTCAACATGAGACCGAAATGCATTGGTTGAAGATATGTAATGGACTGATGAAGTTATCTTTACGTGCCTATGGATAGGCCCCGATGGGCAATCCGAAAGCAATAAACAAGCGTGAAAATATGGAACTTTGTTTTCTGTGACGTGACGGACAAAAAATGAATAAATTATCGAAACAAAATGGATGAAATGGGTTCACTAGTGAGTACGTGATAAAAATGTAACACAAATGTGCATAAAGCTGTGCAACTCCTTCAGTGACTCGTAAGCCACGAGTCACAATCCCCGTGTTGATATCGTACAGGATTACCCCCACCGGGACGGGGTACAGCCCCTTCCAGATACTGAGAGGTCGTGAACCATTTACGCGCGACAACCGCGTGTGGAAGGAAAAAACCATAACGAGTGAGTGGTCCCCTGCAGTGGTACGAGCCAACTTGGAAAGGGCACAAACCATATATGCCAACCACTACAACAAACGCAAGAATGTGCAGAACACAGAACTGGAAAAAGGCGAGTGGGTGCGAGTAAAGCTGGCAACGTTGCAGAGGAAGGGAGACATTAAATACAGTAAACCAATGCAAGTTAAGGAGGTATATGACAGAGCGGCCTTGCTGAGTGATGGGAATGTGTGGTCCCAAGACCGCATGGCCAGATGCAACAAAGTCCTACGATGGCATCAAGGAGGAGCAGATCTGGAGGACATGTAAATGTAAATTGATATGTAAATTGATACTTGTATAGCGCACTACTCACCCGCAAGGGTCTCAAGGCGCTTGTACGAATACCGCTGTGGAACCCATCCTGGCTTTCCCTGTGAGGTGTCCACTCCTGAGCACCCCCAAGGTGGAGGCCAGGCATCCTTAGCGTTGTGGGGGCCGTTGTGGAGATTAAGCAAGCTATTGCCCAGAGTTGCAGAGTGGGACTCCATGATTGGAATAGGCACCGTGGCGAGAATTATCAGGTCCGTGGAATTTTGAGCCCAAGACCCGCCGAGGCGGGGAATTGAACCCTGGTCCCGGGCTAGACCTCTGCATCAGGGTCTGCCGCTCTAACCATTGAGCCACACTTCTATAGAGGAACCCAACGAGGAGCAGGAATGGCCCGGGTAGAGTTGCAGGAGAGAAGAGGCGAGCAGCAAGGGGAGGGAAACCCTGACGGTAGCCAAGAAGCTGCGGTGGAAATGGACGTGAGGAGAACGGATGGAAGCGCGGCGGCGCTGATAGAGGGAAGGATTGGAACAGAGAACCAGGAGAAGGGGAAGCCGTCCACCCCAGCAAAGGTAACCCGGAGAGGAAGAACAGTGGTGAGACCTGCAAGGTTTCGAGACTTTGAGATGGACAGCGGACTGTAAGTTAAACGTTCCTTGTTTGGGAAAAAAGGGAGATATGTAGTGTCGCGCACTAGTTGTTGCACGTCACGCCGCGACGTGACGTGCGGGCGGCCATCTTGGCGGCTGCGCGCGCACCGCGCATCAGAGGCGCGAAAGCCGACACGGAGAGAGATCGGCTCCGCGCTCTTTAGGGCAAATTTATCTAAATAAAAAGACGTTAACTACACATGGCTGCATAGTCTTTATTGTGCAACTGCACAACATTACAGAGCTTCCCATTTGCTTTTCCTAACTCCCTCTGGGACTTGATACATAACTTTTTCTGAAGTAGACTCTTTCGAGCTCTGCGAGTCGCTCCTTATGCTTATGCTCGTTTATTTTCCACTTATAGAGTGAACAAATGACCGAACTACTGAATCAGACTTCCCCCGAGGCCCGGATGGATAAACTGAGGAGCCGTTAATCCTACCTGCCGCCCTGACGGTAGTGTTGTGCGCGAGGTCCGGGCCTCGCGCAGAAGGTAAATTACTGTAAGGATGATGACACGCACACAGGATGAAGGGTATGCCGGAAAGACCCCGAGCGGTCTTCCGCGCTTTTAATATATCCCTCGGGGCGTGCCCGTCCCGAGGGTGAAGGCGTGCGTGTAAGTGTATGGCTACAGTGTTGGTGAGAGGCCGGGTGGCTCTCTACATCCCTCCTTCAATTTAGTTCTCAAATAAACTGTCCAAACACAAAGTCTAAGGGGACGTGCACATAAAGTCTCGGAGTCTTTGACTCGGCCCAGGATTGGGCCGCAGGTGGTATCTGTGGTTGGATCTGGCAGGATACTCAACAGCCCCAGCCGGGGTTGTTGTTTCATCTCGGGAGGAAGAAGCGCACCCCGTTGTTTCACTTCGGGGCCCGACAAGATGACGCCTGTCTTCTTCTAGCTGGTCACGGCTCTGGAGGGGCACGGAGTTTTGGCCCCCCGTTCTTCCATCGTCCGGACCATCTGCGCCGACATCAATGGTTTCGTCAGCCTCCTGGGGAATGCCATCCGACATTCCTATTCTTTTGAAACAGGATACGTTTCGTGTGACGGTCTGTTGGCCGAGGCGGGCAGTCACCATTGTTCCCCGAATCTTCTCCACGATCCATCGCTCTGGTTCAAACGGGGTTCTAAATTTCCACCCCGGGTGCCGATCTTGTACCACGACGATGTCGCCTTCTTGCAACCCGGGGTGTCTGGCATGTCTTCTTTCGCTTGCTTTCTGGTTCGTGACGGTTCTCCGTGCCTGGATGGCAGCACCGTCTCTCTCTTCAGGGGTCCATGTAGAGGACGCCGGGATGTTGCCTCTTGGTGCTCTTTTGAACATGACATGCGCTGGTGCGCAACGGGTGGTGCTATGAGGGGTCTGTCGATATGCACTCAGGAATTGGTCCAGCGCAGCTTCCGGGTCTTTGCCATCGTTGACGGCGATGCGGACGCCCTGTTGAGGGTCCGCATGAGCCTCTCCAGTTCGCCGTTTGCTTGCGGCCACAACGGTGTGATCTTGCGGTGTTTTATCCCTAGGCCCTCTAGGTATGCTTGGAACTCTCGCCCTTGAAAAGGGGGTCCATTGTCCGATTTCACCTCTTCGGGGAGTCCCATAGTGGCAAAGAAGTGGTCCAACGCTTTCTTGACTGGTCCAAATGCTGTGGAGGAGAGCAGCTCCATGACGGGGAATTTCGAAAAAGAGTCGACGACCACCAGCGTGTGTCGACCGTCTGGGAAGCTCCCGAAGTCTATGCTCAACTGAGTCCAGGGTGTAATCGCCGCTTCTTCAGTGATGACAGGGGCTGGGGCTGACCCTGTGATGGTGCAGGCATGACAGGAGCGCACCATCTCATCCACCAGGCGATCCATGGCTGGGAACCATACCTTGTTGCGTAATCTGGCTTTCGTCTTGGCTGTGCCTTGGTGGCCCGTGTGGGCGATCGCGAGGGTCTGTTGTTGTAGGCTTACAGGCACCACAATGAGATGCCCTCGCAGTATAATGCCTTCATCACCGACGCTCAATTCATGGCGGATCTGCCATAGCTGTTGCCGGGCATGGCTTATTTCCGGACGAAGTCCTTGAGCTCCTTCTAGAAACCGAGTCCAGCTTCCAGTGTCCAGGGCACTCTTGACACGGGTCAGAGTCTCATCTTCAGCGGTGGCTTTTCCGATCTCCTGCAGGGTGAGGGTCTCCGGGCAGGCAGCCACGGACACCATGTGGACGAACTCCTCCACCAATGGACCATCTGCCAGCGGGGTTGCTTTCCTGGTTACATCGGGATGCCTGGATAGGTAATCCGCTGGATTATGGGCGCCGGGCCGGAAGACCAGGGTGAAATTGTAGCCTTGTAGCTGGACGGCCCATCGTTCAATCCGCGGTGGGGCAAGCCTGGAGGAGCCGGTGAACAGGGGCAGGAGTGGTTTGTGGTCGGTCACAATGGTGAAGGGTTGGCCACAGAGATACAAGTGAAAGTGGTGGCAGGCCCACTTGATGGCTAACGCTTCTCGCTCGATTTGAGCATACCGTGTTTCAGTGTCCGTGAGGGCCTTGCTCGCATATGCGACGGGTTTCCAGTCATTTTGGCCATATTCCTGCAGTAGAACTGCGCCGAGGCCTACGGGGCTGGCGTCCACGACCAATTCGGTCTTCCTGCGTGGTTGGAAGTAGGCCATCGTGGCCTTGTCCAGAAGGCTCGCCTTAATTTCCTGGAAGGCTTGGTTTGCTGCGCCTGTCCATTCCCATTCATGGTCCTGTCTGGTGAGTGCGCGAAGAGGCTCGGCCAGGTCGGCCAGGTTGGGTATAAACCGGCCACAGTACGTGGCCATCCCGAGGAAGCTTCTCACCTCGGTGGGGTTTCTGGGCGTGCTGGCATTCTGGATAGCTTCCGCCTTCTTTGGGTCAACTCGGAGCCCTTCTCGCGTGAATCGGTAGCCGAAGAAGTCCACTGCTTCTTGGTAGAATGAGCACTTGTCTCTGTGGAGGGTTAGTCCATGTTCCTGTATTCTTTGTAGGGTGGCCCTAAGATGCGCATGGTGTTCTTCCAGCGTGTTCGAGTAGATCAGAATGTCGTCGCTTAAATTGATGACCCCACTCAGCCCAGACAGAACTTCCTTTATTGCATTCTGAAACACTTCGGCCGCCGATGACACTCCAAAGCTTAACCTCTTGTATCGCCGGAGCCCGACATGGGTGGAGAATGTCGTGATGTACCGGCTGCTCTGATCAAGTTCCAACTGGTGGTAGCCCGCGTTGAGATCAAGTTTAGAGAACCATTTCGCCCCGTTGAGGTCGGCGACGATGTCGTCCATGGTGGGCGTGATGTGGCGCTCCCGCTTCACAGCAGTGTTCGGCAGTCTCATGTCGACACACAACCTGATGGCACCAGGCTGTTTGGGCTTGGGGGCAACCACCAGTGGAGACACCCATGGAGTCGGTCCTGACACCTTCTCGATTACGTCGAGGGCCTCTAGCTTCTTCAGCTCCTCTTCAACCTGAGGACGGAGGTTAAAGGGCACCCTTCTGTCTCGTAATGCGACGGGACGGATGGAGGTGTCTATATGCAGTTTGACTTTCTTGCCTTTGAGTTTTCCGAGGCCACTGAAGATCGCAGGGAAGTCTTCTAGCATGGTATCGGCGTGTGATTGGTGGACTTGGTTGGCGAAGAAGACCAGCCCTAGGTCTTCCGCTGTGTTGCAGCTGAGCAGTGTACCTTTCTTTCCTTCGGTTACGTGGAACCGGGCCTCCGTTGTGTACTCCCCATTACGAATGGTGGTGCTGATGACGCCGCGTAGCGGCATGGGTTCGGTGCCTCCATATGTGTATATCCGAGTATTCGTCGGGGCCAGTATGGGTTTAGGCGACATCTGTTCATACTGGTCAGAGTCCATGACATTCACGGAGGCTCCGGTGTCAATCAGTGCTCTGATTTCTGATCCTTCCACAGAGATCGTGCACATGGGTGGTGGTCTCTTCCGGGTGGCTACCCTGCTGACGTAGGATACTACATATACTTCATCGTCCTCCTCGTCTTCATAGTACGGTTTCCCTTCTTGGGCCTTCGTGTCTGGCGGCGGGTGCTCTTGCTCCAGCGACAGTTGTCTCACTCTGGATGTCATTGACCGAGATCCATATCCGCTTCGCGCCCTTTGTGCATTGGGCCTGTATCGTCCTCCTTGGCACACCGCGGCAAAATGGTTGAGTCTGCCGCACTTCGAGCACGTCTTTCCTTTCGCGTTGCACACGGCGGTCGCTGCATGGTCTCCCCCACAGTAGGCACACTGAGCGTCCCGGGTCTGCCACTGTCGAGCTCTACCCCCCGTCGGTCTCCTCTGTATCGCGTCGACAGTTTCTTCCTTGATGGGCGCCATTTTGGGTGCGGCTTGCGGAGCTATGGGGGACCGGAGCGCCAGCTCCATTTCGTCTGCTCTGGAATCCGACAGTTCATGGGAGCGGGCAAGGACGAGAATGGCATCCAACGTGATGCCCGGTTGTCTGAGGATGAGCTTCCGTAGTAATTTTGATTTGCATCCCACGATGATCTGGTCTCTGATTTCCTCACGTGGTTCTGTAAACGGGCAGCTGTGTCATGTATTCCTATAGGTTCTAAATCGATCCCCCTATTCCTGACCCTATTCTGGTTAAACTAACTATCAAGTTAACTAACAGTCAGCCCATGAGGCAAGAACAGCCCCCATGATGCAGATACCGTTATCTGACGCAGTCACACTACGGCACAGGAACGTGTTATCTGATTAGGTCATAACGCTTGAGATCTAATTAGACAAGCGACATTCCTCCAGCCCCTGATAAGGCATACGACGTTCTCATAACAAATCAAACCTATGACAACCTGGAAAATCCGTGCGGCCATTGTTTTGATTTCACAGAGAACTTTAGTAAAGAATGTGCTAACGAGCAAGTCGTATGACATCTTTATTGACGTATCTATGTCCATCCTTACGTCAATCTCGGCACCTTTAAGGTATAAATATTGCCGATCTTGCCCTATGCAAACACACGCGTGGTGACAAGACGGAGCAGCCATACTTGCCGAAGCCGAGAGCAGAAGCAGACCCCGCTGGCAGCAGCCCCGCCTTCCTGACGCGCTGAGAGACGCGCTGCTATCTCAAGCCGAGAGACCCAGCACCGGCGTTTCTGGGCAGCCCCCGCAGGCAGCCTGGAATATCGAGAGCAGAGAAAGAGATACCATTCCTCATTCATCCTAACTTCCAGGTACAGAACTGAATAACCCCTCACAGAGAATTCTTTAGTTATTCACTTGGCAAAAACAAACTTAACTTAAACTGTAACTTTCTATTCCCGCCCACGCATTAGACTTAGGTCAGGTACACGGGGTAGGCGTATTTAGAAACACCAGTTGAGTACGTTTAGTCAAATGTATATGTGTATGTAAATATATTTTAATCATTTTAAACATCATATGGCTCAGAAACCATATCAATGTTTTTACAGTATTATTTTATACTATTGCTTTTAATGTATGCACTTTACTTAACTATAAGTATTGCAATAATATCGATCCATTTCTCATGTATGAGAAAAGAGACTGATCAATAAATAACACCTTTTTATTGAACACGCCCGTCTCTTCCTTTTCTCTACAATCTGATGAGACTAAGAATGCACGTACTGACTGAGTAAAATAATTGCCTTGTGCTCACACGACTCTCGAGATTGACTCTTGATTAGGGGAGAGCAAAGTTGTCATGTTCTATGGTTGTCAGAAACTAAATCCCTTCTTGTCTAATCAGGGAAGTTAATTCCTCCTTGAACATTCGAGAAAGTTTCTAGCGAACTCTGAGCTACGCTGGCAAACCCAAAAATTAAGTCTAGTATCGACAGTAGTAGACCTAGTTAACGTCTGGTCTAGGCCTTTACTGCTGTAGGTATTATTCCAATGCGCAGAGCCTATTGGGAAAATAGGAGCTACACTACATGGCGCCCAACGCGTTTGGAAAGGGCGATAAAACTAACGTAAGACATTTAGAGTAACTCAGTCGTGCTTTCTCACTCAGACCCCTTTTTCCATTATACTCCAAAGACGTCTGGAGTGGGTGAAAGGTAATATCCTCCAAAACCTCGCAGGAGGGAACTCCTATGTATGGTTCTTGGTATAGTCAACGTTGAAGGATAAAAACATTCCCAAAATATTGTGCATCTAATCTCTGTTTCCATAAAGAAACCTGATCTGCAAACAAACATAATACCATCCTGTCTGTAAAATGGCAGAGAGTGATGATGAAAGAGAGGCAGTTAGATTAGCAACTGAACTCGCAGATGCTGATGCTACCATGCAAGCAGCAGACCCGAATATAACACTCATTCCGGTCATTAAAAGGAGATCTATAACCTTAAAACTTATAGAAAATGGACTGACACCTAGAGGTGGCACAGTCATATTCGTAATCGAGGCACACGAATATCGGCAAACAGAGGTATACTATTCATGGATACATTTTCCAGCAGCAAATGCTGTAACAAAGTACTTCCACTATTACAAAGTAGAGGAACCTCCTGAAACGTACACTCCTTTCGAGGAGGTGGAAGTACCACTCAAATTCCAAGAGCATTTGCTCTTATTTGATGGCGCCCTAATACATAACAATCACATTACAAGGCTCGGTCCTTTAGGAAGACCAGGAGCAACGTGGCCGGTCTTAGCCGGATACACACCACATCCAGACATCGAAAGAATGCCTGCAGCAGAGCTGTTAATACAGCTAAAACAACTACTAAAAATTCATAGACAATTAGTTCAGTATGTAATGCGGACTTCAACAATTCAGCCAGCGATTAAACTTCCACAGCTGACCCCTCACCAGGGGAACACAAATAAAATTACACCACAGAACATCCAATCCTGCCTAGGTAAAGTTCCAGCTAAACGGGAACAGATACCATTCTGGTTGGCACAGAAAATTACCCAAATAGAGGCGGTGTTTCCTGACACCACCCCATTAGAAAAACACAGGATTCTGACTATATGTCTCCCAATGGGAATCGCACCACACATTGAGGACTGTGACACTTGGGGTACAGTCTTTGCTTCCATCTACACAAAAACGCACGGTGTTCCATCCATTTCGGTAATACCAGATGTGCTAAAACAAATTCAAGATGAATAGGGTCCAGAACCTGCTTTAACCCTTGGTATGAAATTACTAAAAGACTTCAAGCAGGTCTCGGCTATATTATTAGCCAACATAAAAGGTGAGGCAGCAAACGTGGCGATCCGCCAGAGGTTAAAAGAGACAGATATAGCAGACCAATCAGCTGAAATTGCCAGAATCATAGAAAAATCCTATGAAGAACTAGGCAGAGATAGTCTAGGTGGAATACCAGTAAAACCGCAACTGACTACAAGTCCAGAAAAAATATTTTTTAATAATAATTCACCAAAAAAGAACTGGGATGGAAACAAACAATCCAATCCTAAAGAAAAGAAATTCCAGTCCCGAGGGAGGTCTCCCAGGCGAAGAGAGAAATCTCCAAACCAAAGACAGAGGTCACCGCAGAGTGACCCCTCTGGGAATAGATATAACCTTAGAAATAGGGATAATATTAAAAAACCTGATAGATATCAAGACATTGATACACGTCCCTCTCAATCTTTTCAGACTTCCTCGCAGAAATCGGAAAGAAGAGGACGATCAGAAGAGCACGCCAAGTCCAAAGACAAGGAACCTGCTCAGCTAAAAAAGAAATTACAATTTCCAAAAAAGAAGGTAGCCAGTATCAAGGTAGTTAACAATGCCGAGAATACTGAGGACACAACTGAAAAACGGAGAGTGGGCTCAGACAATGCTAGACAGCGCAGCAGAAGTGAGCATAGCTCGCAAAGTCCTTATGAATCATCTGGAGACAGTGGACACGAATGAATATCTTCAAGTGGAAACTGCAGACACCAGAGTTAGCAAACCCCACAAGATATACGAGATAACATTACGTATAGAGGGAGATAAGACTAGGAAAATAAGGGGACTATTTTGGGATAATCTCTCAAAGGGTTATGACATCCTTCTAGCTGAAAAAGACTGGCCACCAGAGTTTGTCAGGGAGTGCCCTCATGGCGAAGAAGTAATTATGCCTGCCTTCTCGAATCAAATCCCGATTCATAAAAAATACACACTTGCTAGAAAGTGGGCAGTGGCCTTAGCACCTGCTTTATATAAAAATCATGTAGGATGGGATGAGGATTCTCCTCCTCACAAAATCCAGTTAAAATCACAACCTACTGCACAAAGGCAGTACCCAATTAAGCAAGAAGCTAAAAAACAGGTAAATGAAATACTAGATCAGCTAGAATACCAGGGGGTGATTGAAACTTGCACCTCACAAATGAACAATCCTTTGTTTCCGGTCTCCAAACCAGACAATTCATATAGTCTAGTTTTGGATTACCGACACCTTAACACATGTTGCAAAACCTTTGCAGTGCAAAACTCACACAGTGCTGCACTAATGAATAACATAGTGCGCAAAAAATACAAAACAACCTTGGACATCTCCAATGGATTCTTTTGTCAAAACATAGCACCAGAGAGCAGATATTTAACTGCATTCTCAGTAAATGGCACTCAAAAGCAATTCTGTCGGTTAGCCCAGGGGTACAAGAACAGCCCGGGGGTATTCTCAGCAAGAGTAACAGAATTACTACAACTATATGATGATGAAGCATTATCTTATGTCGATGACATTTACTTAACAGATGATGACTTGGAGACTCACTTGAAAAGGGTGAACACCATAATACTTGGGTTCGCTGCAGAGGGTTACAAATTCAACTTTAAAAAGTCCAGAATTGCCCATCTGACGGTCCTATTCTTAGGATATGAGTTATCAAGTGAAGGCAAAAGCTTGGCTGACAATTTCCTAGAGAAATGTGCCGTAATCCAAGCTCCTAAAACACTAAAAAACCTACAGTCAATTCTAGGTTTCCTAAATTTCGGAAGAACATACATTGCAAATTACGCAGAAAGGGTCAAACCCCTTTATGATCTAATTAAACCAGACTTTAAAAGATCCAATTGGACTCAAACACACACAGAAATTTTGAGATCCTTACAAACAGACATGCTAATTAAAACAAAATTAGAAACATGTGATAACACACGCAATCTTGTGATTCGAGTCATCCCAGGGAGATGCGGATTCACATACCTGACTTCTAATGAAGGAAAAAAGGTACCAATTGCATTCAAATCACACTTGTACACAGAAGCTGAACAGAAATTCAGTAATACAGAAAAAATCATTCGTGCAGTTCAAACCGCAATAGCTAGAGAAAAAGACATAGCTGACGGTAGACAGATCACAGTCAGAACAGCAGAATCAGCCTTTGAGGCATTAACAACACCGTGTAATTTACCAACAACAACATTGAATCCGGAATGGATACAATGGGTGAATTCAATCACAACGGACAAAGTATACTACTACTTTGATCCAGAACTAGAAGAATTAAAAAATCTAAAATATGAAAAGACGTATCCTCTGCCAATCGACATTCTTCCACTACGACATTACGCCTGTGTAATCTATACAGACGGACATGCTCAACCCTCCGTTTGGGGAGAACAAGCATACAACCCCACATGTGAGATTACAAAAGAAGTGTGGAGCGGAGGTAAACTAAGACCTCTATTAACAAAATCACACTCAGTAGAAACTAATTCAGAACTACAAACTGAAATAATAGCTTTGAAAATGGCGCTAGATAATGCGGATCGCGAATTCCCGACACTTATAGTGTCTGATTCATATTACTGCGTCAAAGCATATAACAAGGATTTGCAGACATGGATTCAGAACGGTTACAAAGATGACACAGATGCACCAATAAAGCAGAAACTGCTCTGGGAACAAGTAGCTCTTTTGAAAAAAGAACTACCAAAGACTCACGTGACACACTCACTGAGTCATCAGCGTGATGGCGTTCACGTTGTGGGGAATTCATTGGCTGAAGCAGCCGCAGCGGCAGCCACTAAACCGGCTCCCGTAGATCGAAAAAAGCGTACATTAAAATACATTGACGGTGAAACAATGCTGGCGGTGAAAACGTCATCAAAAGGCGACTGCTCAGCGTTACCGATCAACTATCCACTCAATTATACATACATAATCGATGCAAACTCCGTCCCTTTTGCTCGAATCCCTGGAGTGGGGGATAGAGTGATTGCAAACATGGACAGGAGAAGCTTGTTAATCGCAGACGCACACATGGGCGAGGGTCTCAGACACCTCAAACTGAAAGATTCTCTGGAAGAATTACAATCACGGTACTGGTGGCCAGGCATGAGCCTGCACTACACCATGTTTGTAAAAAACTGCCCAAACTGCAACAGAGATCGCAGTGGGGAGAGAAAGAGTTTAATACCTCGTCGTATCAAGGCAGATAATATTACCAGCAAAAAGAATGGCTTGCGATTAACATATACAGGCTAGTTTCCACTTATAATGTAGATCACCAGCACTCGGCTGACGTCCGGACTATTATACAAGATTTGCGAGTCTAAATGGCATATACGCTAAGAGCATGTTACGTTCGACCATTGTTTTCACTCTGGCACACCAGCCTGGGGGGAAACATGGCCAAATGAGCACAGCCCAGCGGGAATCTTCTCACTTCCTTCCTGAGGGTACTGGATGGTGTAAAGAAAAAACCAAGGCAGAAAGCAATCTATAATGGAAAGGATATTAGGTTCGGGAGCTGGGTGGGTGAAACATCTAATAAGTGTCCAACGTAGTCTAAATAACTTGCCAAGAAATTCTCTGAAGGGATTCAGTCCGTACGAATTATTATTTGGAACTAGGATGTTGATCTCTGACCTTGATAGTCAGACTTCAGTGGTTAAAGAAAAAAGCTTTGATGTCAAAGACCGTTTAGCTATTTTGCAGGACTTAAACAAAACAAGAAAAGACCTGAGCAACATACAGTTGAAACAACAGCCAACGACCACTAAAGAATCACCACCTGTCCCAGCAAGACCTGTCTGGATTCCAAAAGTCGGGGATCTAGTCAGGGAAAAGATCGCGGTAAAGAAGGAATTTGGGCCTTCCTACAGAAAAGCAGTTCCTGTCTTGTCTGTCAACGGGACAAGATCAGTTGTACTACCGCCACTTGCTGGTAAAAAGGAGAACCGAGTTGTATCCATCGACCTGGTAAAACCGCAAAATGTGGCCGATAACAAACAGTAGGCCAAGTGGACTCCCAATAAGTAGCAGAACACCAAGGTTTGCTACCAGCACAGAGGTCCTAACAAAAAGGCTCATCACATTCGAAACGCCTAAAGAAGAACAAGAAGGACTATGCAACAATGCAATAGAACTCAGACCTCTTAAAACCCAAATAAAGACATTTAGCAGAGACACACCAATCTATACTGAAGTACCAAGTGAAAATGCAAAAAACAGAAATCCTGAACCAATTGGAACAATTGACAGAACTGCATCCGGTTACTTCATCAACTTCGATGATTCCTCTGACGGCTTCAGTGAATCAAAGACACAGCCATCATCAAAATCCTTTAAAGACAAAGCTAAGGAACTTTTGAAACATCTGAAAGAAACATATCTGGTTTCTCCATGGATTGAATTTTGGGTGGGTTTTGGTGCATTTATCCTCATACTTTGGCTCATCATGGTATTTACTTTGGGACGCTTCGTTGAGGGAAAATATGCTAAAATGGACACAGCAAGTCAGAACATCAACTTGGTCCTCAAACCACACACATCTTCACATGTCGAGAAAAGAGAACTTTCTTCAGCCAACTTCACAGCCAATCCTATACCTGGTGGGATAGCCTGGGACAACACTGACTATGAAATTTATGGTCCGGTCGAGATCCTGAAATATCCACACCAAATCAAGATCTCCTTGAGTGACTTTGCAAAACCAAACTCATTTGCTGATGATTGGGACTTCGAAAGTATTAACAACATGATGTCTGACTTAGTAATGTCTGCTAAATTTACAAAACATGATTATTTGCAAGGTTCTACAAATTATGATAGTATGTATTGCTATAACCATTATGGTAACCATTTTTTACATAAATCTGCTCAACCTAGAAATGTTTTAAGTTACAATCAATGGGAACATTGTGCTACACCTCCAAAAGGAAGCTCTAGAACCGTATACGACAAATATTCATATTTTTCAGGTTTTAACATAAGTAATGCTGAAACATTTTATTTTAAATTGTCAAACAAGACAGGGATGAAAACCATGATAACCAACACAAAATTGATATATTCAGATTCATTCTTTGAAAAAATGAATACATTTGGATTTGATTATTGGGACAAAAATGTTGATTTGAAAAGTGTTTGGGGTACAAAAGAATGGCAAGTACAGGGTATAGAAGCTTTGTTTAGAGCCTGCATGATCCCAGAACAAATGATATTTTTAAATGACACTGTTCAACAAACCACCTGTCTTGGCTTAGCCAAAATCAAAGATTTAAATAAACCGTCTATTCCAAAGCCAACAATGTTTAGCAATAACTCTGATACAGATGAAGAGATAGACGTAAACCATATATTAAACCAAAACAGAACACATCCTGATTGGAAACAATGGTTGATCTGGCCCACAGATACAAATAACTGTCAAGATAGATTCCTGAATAAAACACAGGGTTTCAAAATGACCAGGCCAGACCCTAGATATCCCCAAAGACATCACCCAGGGATAATAACAACCTACAGTGTGGGCAAATTATGCCTTCAATGGCTACAAACTTCCACACTGCCTGAAATTAAGCAACACCTAACTTTACTTACTGATGGTGCTGACTTGCGTGATTTCATAATGGGACCACGCAAACAGCGTCAAAAGCGTTTCATAGCAGCCTCTGTATATGCAGCATACAATGAGGCCTGGAAGGTTACTCAAATTGAGACAGCAGAAAGAATACGGGAAATTGACCGTATTAATTTGGAAAAATCACTATCTGTAGTGGACAATGGGTTAATGACTCTGTCCTCCAGAATTTTTTCATTGGACAGCATTGTGTCTTCAGCAATCGATATATTATCACAAGACTTACTGTTATTACAACATGGTCAGTCACAATTGCGTTCCATTGTACAGCTTGGCTGGACGTTACAAAATCTGCGTTCAGGCTATGTGCCTTGGCGTTTAATCAACACAACGTCACTATTCCAAATCTTTAACCTTACTGATAGACAAATCGGTATGGCGCAAAAGGGTGCTGATTATACAATCTTGAGCATTGAAAAACTAGAAAGATTACCAATAACAATGTCAGAACGACCTGTCAGTGAATGGATAATCCACGGAATCATAAATATTCCAATCTCAACCTTCAGGTTTCAATACTGCCAAAAATATATACAGGCTGGCATGTACGAGAAATTGGGAAAGGGGTACCTTAAAACAACTTGGAACCTGCCCTATTCACATGCATGTGTCAGTAATAAAGGACAGAAAGTGTTTCTTAGTGGCAACAATTGTGCTATGTCACTAAGCGGCACGCTTCTGTGTAACGGTATTAGTTTGCACGGAGCCTGTGAAGGGAATTCATACAACCTTTCATGTCACCAGCAAGGCGCACCTGCAACTGAAATAGAACCATTCTTTCAAAGACTCTATAATGGGAGTTACATTCTTATTGTAGACCGCAGATGTTGTAGTCTTATGCCCGGGACTCCTTATCTAGTCACTACGACGGCGAAGGTCAAGTGCTGTGGACGTTCTTTATTCCCCAGCTCCTTTCCAGACAGGGAGGCAAGGGCATGGCCCAGTTTGAAAATTACTTCTATTCGAATAGATACTTTAAGCAGAATGAAAACAGTGCTTCTTCAGACGCCTACAAGGCTCACGTCATCAAAAGAAACGTATGATCTACAAGTCGCAAGGACGACTGCAGAGATACATACATTATTATCAACTAATTCCCCCGTACATTTCGCGGAAATCCTGAGCGAAATCTTAAATATTTCTGATACCAATGGGATCTCAGGGGTATTAAAGACAGTATTTTCGATGGCATTAACACCATTCAAAGCCATACTGGGTATTTTTCCAGATTTCGTCCATTCGATTTTTGGCGGACTTCCCCTGATCCTGGGACTAATTGCAGGAATCCTATTCTTAGTCCTTATTTTTCGTTATGGCAACCCATGTCACAGATCAAACTCTCGCGACAATGGAAGATACGATCCTAGCCAATGGATACCGGGACCGGATATCAAAAATCCTGGGACTCTCCCGGCTTAGAGACCTAAACATGACTTGGTTTCTATCATTTCGACCAATGTGGCAAAGGTGTGTTTTACCTGTACTAAGGTGTCTGCTATGCGGAGAAGAATGCGTGTTAGACACCTGTCTGACGCTACAATCGGATGCGCCAGTGGATGCAGATACACTGTTGGTTCCTACCAAGGTTCACGCTTTGTGCTGCCCTCAAAGGCTGCCAATCCTGATGACGGCATTCCTGGAATCTTCACCACTGCGATTGAAGAGTAGTGAAGTTCAAGATGAAAGCAGCATCGAACAGGTACGACCTTCTGTCAGCAATGCGAATCAGAATGTCAATGCAGACAATCATGCGCACGAATGCATGGTTACCCCTATTTCCGACTTAGTGGAACTTTCCCATGAAGCTGTTGACAGTTTTTTCGAAAGCCTGAATGATATGATGTTCTCTCCAGAACAGAAATAGAGACTTTTGAGCAAGCTCGCACACGGCGTTCCCTGAATTCGGCCTTCAACTTTAAAAATAAAGTCACATGAACAATTCTTCCCACCAGTTCATGGACAACAATTTTTTAGCAGCCCCAAATTATTTTTCACAAATTTTTCGGGACACTTATCTTCTGCTTAAAGTAAGAAACTATTCCTAGAGAACTAAGATTTCTATTTTTAGATACTTTATAAAACTTTAGTTGCCCGCTGGGATGTTCACAAATATTTTATTATGTGATGAGATGGTCTCGAACTTCCTTTCTGTATAGCTATATTAAGAGCCATTTCATGTGTATTTTTCAAATACCAAATTAGCAATAATGCATACAAATGCGTGTTTACTTTTGCATTTAATTCATAGCTTAAGTGCATACAATATATATGACTGCAATTTTTCAGTATATTTGAAAATTTCAAAATGCATTTATGTATTTTGGGGTGGTAAGGTATACACTATACTCTATAGTATGTTGTACTATGTTATACTATGCATAGATTAGTAAATATGTCCATAGTTAGCGTGGAGTGGGTGTCATGTATTCCTATAGGTTCTGAATCGATCCCCCTATTCCTGACCCTATTCTGGTTAAACTAACTATCAAGTTAACTAACAGTCAGCCCATGAGGCAAGAACAGCCCCCATGATGCAGATACCGTTATCTGACGCAGTCACACTACGGCACAGGAACGTGTTATCTGATTAGGTCATAACGCTTGAGATCTAATTAGACAAGCGACATTCCTCCAGCCCCTGATAAGGCATACGACGTTCTCATAACAAATCAAACCTATGACAACCTGGAAAATCCGTGCGGCCATTGTTTTGATTTCACAGAGAACTTTAGTAAAGAATGTGCTAACGAGCAAGTCGTATGACATCTTTATTGACGTATCTATGTCCATCCTTACGTCAATCTCGGCACCTTTAAGGTATAAATATTGCCGATCTTGCCCTATGCAAACACACGCGTGGTGACAAGACGGAGCAGCCATACTTGCCGAAGCCGAGAGCAGAAGCAGACCCCGCTGGCAGCAGCCCCGCCTTCCTGACGCGCTGAGAGACGCGCTGCTATCTCAAGCCGAGAGACCCAGCGCCGGCGTTTCTGGGCAGCCCTCGCAGGCAGCCTGGAATATCGAGAGCAGAGAAAGAGATACCATTCCTCATTCATCCTAACTTCCAGGTACAGAACTGAATAACCCCTCACAGAGAATTCTTTAGTTATTCACTTGGCAAAAACAAACTTAACTTAAACTGTAACTTTCTATTCCCGCCCACGCATTAGACTTAGGTCAGGTACACGGGGTAGGCGTATTTAGAAACACCAGTTGAGTACGTTTAGTCAAATGTATATGTGTATGTAAATATATTTTAATCATTTTAAACATCATATGGCTCAGAAACCATATCAATGTTTTTACAGTATTATTTTATACTATTGCTTTTAATGTATGCACTTTACTTAACTATAAGTATTGCAATAATATCGATCCATTTCTCATGTATGAGAAAAGAGACTGATCAATAAATAACACCTTTTTATTGAACACGCCCGTCTCTTCCTTTTCTCTACAATCTGATGAGACTAAGAATGCACGTACTGACTGAGTAAAATAATTGCCTTGTGCTCACACGACTCTCGAGATTGACTCTTGATTAGGGGAGAGCAAAGTTGTCATGTTCTATGGTTGTCAGAAACTAAATCCCTTCTTGTCTAATCAGGGAAGTTAATTCCTCCTTGAACATTCGAGAAAGTTTCTAGCGAACTCTGAGCTACGCTGGCAAACCCAAAAATTAAGTCTAGTATCGACAGTAGTAGACCTAGTTAACGTCTGGTCTAGGCCTTTACTGCTGTAGGTATTATTCCAATGCGCAGAGCCTATTGGGAAAATAGGAGCTACACTACAGCTGCTGGCCAGCCGGCGCAGCCTCGCATAGTACATGTCCACTGATTCAGCCTCAGTTTGCCACGCCCGCTTAAACTTGAACTTCTCATAGTCTGTGTTGACCTGGGGGTCAAAGTGGGTATTCAGCGCGGCCACCGCCGCGTCATAGTCATCGTCCGCACCGGTGTTCGGGAGAGACTCGAAAAGGTCGTAGATTTCTGGGCCTCCATACAGGATCAAAAGTGATCTTTTCACGGTGTTATCAGTTTCTCTGGTGCCTCTAAAGTAGAGGTTCAAACGCCCCAGCCACGCCTTCCATCGCGGCGCCGCAGTTGCTGGGTCTGCAGTCTCGCTGAATGGCGGAAGCGGGGCCACTCCAGTATGGGCATGGCTGACGATGTGAGTGTCTGCTCCGCGCCGTGGAGGTGGGCGTGGCGTAGCGGCATGTGCGGCCGTCCACATGGGCGCACCCCCTGTGGCGGCGTCGTTCATGATGATGACCCCTCCCTTGGATCACACCCCACCTGCGCGGGCCGCGCAGCGTGGAACGGAGTTAGGATGGTGAGCACGTGACCGTCTAGCTTCCTGACACGGGGCTCCCACGGGAGGCAGAAGATGATTTGGCCAGTGCTTGTTTATCACAGTACTTGCACTTCCCGGTGCAGCAACACACTCCCCCCCCAGGGCCTGAGCAGGCTGTGTCTGTGGTGCGGGGAGCAGGCAGCAGTGAGATCAGCACGTGTCTGGATTATTGCCCTTGCCAGTGCTTGATTAGAACTCCTTTCCAATGCAGACTCAGGGCCAGAGCAAGCTGTGACCACAGAGCGGAGGGCAGGTGCAGGCGTAGGAGGCGCCGGTGGACAGGGCCTCGGGGCTGACGTGCAGCGTCTCCCCTCTTCGCCACACCCCCTCTGGGGCAGCACACCACAGGAAGCGCGCTAGCGCTGTGCGCGCAGCGGGGCGAGCCCCCAGGCACCAGCACACACAGCGCGGGGGGGGGGGGGCGCCGGCAAGGACGCGGGGGTGAACCACTCACCGGACGGCTCCCGCCAGCTGAACACGCTCCGACCTCGGAGGCGCGTGGGCGGGGAGCCGACTTGAGTAGATGCAGCAGGCCGGCGGACGAGCTCCGCGGCCATGAGGGAACCAGGCAGAAACGGCCGGCAAACAACAGCAGGCAACGGAGCGGGGAGCACCAGCAGATGGCCAGGCACGCGCGGGGGCAGAACCGGCCTCGTCGCCAGTGTTGTGCGCGAGGTCCGGGCCTCGCGCAGAAGGTAAATTACTGTAAGGATGATGACACGCACACAGGATGAAGGGTATGCCGGAAAGACCCCGAGCGGTCTTCCGCGCTTTTAATATATCCCTCGGGGCGTGCCCGTCCCGAGGGTGAAGGCGTGCGTGTAAGTGTATGGCTACAGTGTTGGTGAGAGGCCGGGTGGCTCTCTACAGGTAGGTGTTTCTGTTGGTCCCTTTGAGCAACAAGCGGCGATTAGCGCTAATGTGAATGCACTCGGAAGGGAGCTCTCGTGCCTTTGGAGAATGTTTTGCGTTACATTTAGACAGCTCGTTCCAGGCTTCCTCCCTGATTGCTAGCCGTGTGTTTTTTTAAGAATCAACTGTCTAGACTAGAGCACTGTCTCACCTCGATTTAAAGATTTGCCATATCCGCTTTCTGCAGAACAGAAGCTCCTTGGTAAGTCTCCCATGTCCTCTTCACTCTACTCCAACATTTGTGAGACGGGGACTTTGTTCATTTATATATTAATTTTTCTTCATCCATTTATCTCTTTGCTGTAGAATCAGCGTGAATCCGGAGATTCCTTGGGCAGTGAAACTCGTTATAGGCGTTTTCTTCTCACGAATAGCGACCTTCCATTAAGTTTGAAGGATCTCCATCACACCGCATATCCCTTTTCACGGGTGTGAGGTAAATATCGAGTTAGCTAGTTAAAAAGGAAAACAATGTCCCGCTGAAATTTGACCGTCTGTGTAGCACATAGGAATCCTGCCGAATTCCAACTTTCTGTGTAGTGCATTTACTTTAACCTAGTGAATGCTGAGAATATATATATGTGTGTGAATGAGTCTGTTGTTTAATCTGTCTGTGTGTAACACATGGGATTCCTGACGAAATGTAACCTTCTGTGTAGTGCATTTACTCTATCCCGGTGAATGCTGAGAACATATATGTGTGTGAATGAGTCTGTTGTTTAATGCCTAGGGATTCCTGCTCTCGTCAGCCGTTGCTGGCTAAGATTAATCTAATTTGAGGTTACTCATAGTTGTGCGCAATTGTTGAGCTCACTATATATGCTATGAAATTACATGTAGCAACCTAAAAGATATCAATAATAATAATTTATGAATGTTGTTTCTCTACTAGTGCTTGAAATAGTTATACGCACTTAGGGATTGCAATTCTCTAAAAATGTGAATTTTGATAAAAAAACTTTGTGATTTCATAACTATAAAATGATGTTTTTTTGTCTATCACAGATTGGCCGCCTTTTGATATTGTCTGCCCCCCCATTTCCCATCGTGTATGTGCCCTGATGAAGTTGCGGCCGTAGATTGGGCCCGGCACCGAAACGCGCGTTGGCGCTTTTATTTTCCGTCCTGATATTATCATCTTGGGTCTCTGGCGCACTGCTGAGAAGACACTACAGGACATCTTCAGTGTATAACTTTGGGATTTGTATTGATGATGTTGTACTACTTGTTATGAGTTGAATGTGATGAATGGTTTGTAAGAGTATATGTTAGATGAGTGATTCTGTTGTGCTTGAATGAAAAACTTTAGGGTGATGTGGGGCTGTTTTTATGATTGAACTCTTGTCTTGTGAAGTGTTATTTTATGATGCTATTGTGAAAAAGAAAAAAGTGTATTTTGAAAAATAAAATAAAAATTTGTATCTTCTTATCTCTTGTTTTGTTAATGATGTGGTGCGGCATTGAAATGTAGTGAGCTCAAAACTGCGTAACTAAAATTCCTGGACTCCTTATGAGCCATTAACTGAAGTATATAGGGCAGCCTTTCCTTTGATTGTAATTGGTTCCTTTCCCCTGCTGGTCTGCCCTGCATTGTTCCCAGGGGGGCCCTATTTGTATTGGTTGCAATAGGATGACACCAGAAACAGCAGGGCTCAGGAACAGAATGAAATGTATTTGTAGTTACCAATGTTTGTTGTACAACCAGGCTCCTTCTGCCTCAAGTGACTACCGTGGGGCCTTTATATACAGTACAGAATGCAGCATAAACACAACCAAAGAGGGCACAGTGTCACATATGGGCTAACATAGAATTGCACTACAAGTAATATGAACAGAAGGTCCAGTGCCAAATATGGGTAACCATAGAAATGCAACATAAGCATAAAAAACAGAAATAGGTTTACCATGTTGGACGCTAATGGAATCCTTGAGTGAGGAATGCCCTTTGTCAACTAATTTTAGAGGGAGACAGGAAAGGCCTGGTATGATAGAGAAAAAGGAGCAAAGACCGATAAGTGTCTGTACAACTTTTGTCAAGGACATAGTGGGAGCCTAGGTTCAGGGCTGGAATACGATCTGTGAAGGAGGGGCTGGTGTGCCACGGAGGACTTGGCTGACTGCTTTCCAGGCAACTTGTACAGGGAGAAGTGAGGGTGTTCAGTGGGTTTGAGAGAGTGCGGGTGAAAATTGGAACCAACTGTTATCTATGTAGTACATCCATATGGATATTTCTTTTCTCCAGCAAGGAGGCTGAATAGAGCCTTTCCTCCCTGGCTGGAGACCAGTCATGCCAGACAGGTGTCTCAATATTCAATGGGGCTACACCAAGATTTTAATTTCTTCCTCACCCTGCCGCCTTCTTGTATCAGTACAAAATAATGGGGTAACCCAGTAGGCCGTAGGACCTGGGGACAGTGCTTTATAGAAAAGAGTTGGTTTTAATTGATCTGAAGATCGTGCAATTACATTAGCCTATCCTGGCTCTATACTAGTTGCCATGCAACCACAAACCAAGGGAGAGGGGGATGTATCATTTCTAAATAAAGGGAAGTGTATACCACCATTACAACACACAAATTCAATTGAGATGAATTCGAAATTGTATTTGAAGTGAAATTCAAATATAAACATTATCATATAACTGTTGCTCCATTGTGTGAAATGCAAGTGATTGGAAAAAAGTTCTTGTGTACAAGTACAAAGAAATCAGAAAGCATACATTCTGCAAATTAAGACGCTACACATTTGTGGTTTTAGCCTGTCTGACACCCTTTCGGGAATGGAGTGGTTGGCATTTCGACCCAAGATAGGACAATTACCTATAACACTGCATTCAAACTCACACAGTACAATATCCTACATCAAACCTGTTTGATCCCACGAGTGCCAAACAGAATATACCCAGATCGCCCGGCCCATTGCCCTAGATGTGGTTACCTGGACGCCCATTTCCTACACATGCTTTGGGATTGTTCGGAACTGATATCTTACTGGAGGTCAGTGATAGACCGCTTACAAGCAATTATAGGATAGCAGATATCCCATTCCGTTAGGGAGAAATTACTGGTACTCCTCCCTAGACCTAAAGAGAACAAACTTAAAAGAACGTTTCTGCAATTGGGATTAGTACTAGCCAAATTGAGAATCGCAATTAGGTGGATGAGTCCGAGGCCCCCCGCGATGGAGAGCTGGGCCAGGGACCTACGGGAGTGGGCAATGGCGGAGTTAATTCGAAAGAACAGGAGAAAAGTTGGAAGATGATGCGATGGCTTGGAATGTTATGATATCAGACATCTCCATGGGTGGGGCCCTACCCCTCCCGGTGGGGCCCTCCCTCGCGGAGGGCTGAGGGGGCACAGGTGGGTCACGCTAGCTCAGGGGCGGCAACAATACATGGGAGCCACTCTGAGCCATGATATGTAGAGGATTCGTAGCTCTTGTGAGAAGTAGTCTGGCTTATGGTATCTGGCATGGAGGGGGTATACCTTTCGCGACCCGTGTAGGGGAGGGTTTGTTTAAAAGTTATGACCTATATTTTTTAAGATACTGTTTATGTCCGGATCCAGTAATGTACTCCATTCATGCATGTTGCTACTGAGCATACACCATATTTTAAAGGGAATGTACAGGTACTATTGTCATGGCTACTGTGATGTATAGAGCTTACTGTGATTCTGGAAATTGATTAATTCAATAAAAATGCCTTTAAAAAAATAGGACAATTACAAACTTAATGGCAGGTCTTAATCAGGACAGTTGAGAGCAACCTGGAATCACAAATATTCCCATGAGGGGTAGATGTGGTTAAACTCGATCACGCAACGAAGGCCCACCGGCTCTTCATCTGTTGAGGAAGTAATATGCTCCTAAGCCCAATAGTTTCAGCTTTGAAAATGCCCAATAGAAGTTTGCACCTACTAAAAGGGATTCTTCTTTATATATATCCATTTAACAGAAAGCCATCTGATTTAATCAGGCTTCTGACTCTGCGTGTAACAAAATATCACTGAAACGTCTACCAGGTGTAACAATATTCCTCAAGCATTGGATGGATGCTGCAGATGTTTTTTTTTTTAACTGAGTGCAGAGGCCCTGTAACCAGACCTCAGGGCTTGTGCTCCAACCCTTAAACATGTATGTTCTATTGGCCTATACCCAATTGGCATACGCCAACTTATAAATCCATAGTATGTAGTACCAGCCGGGTATCCAGGGCCTGTAAATTAAACTATCCCCTTGGGGACTTCAGCACTTGTTTTGCCACCTTGAGAGGGACAAAGTAAAACATGTCTCCCAGCCTGCTACTGCAGACTAGTAGAGCAGTTGTACAACTGCGAACTCTAAGTTGCCCTTTAAAACAGGGGAGAGGAGTTGGCCTAACGGCTAGGGCGCTCGACCTCGGACCTGGGGATCTGGGTTCGAGTCTCGGTAACGACGCCAAAACCTCCTGTGATTCTGGGCAAATCGCTTAATCTCCCTGTGCCTAAAATGAAAGTGTGTCCTCATGTAACATAACTGGAAAATATGTAAAGCGCTCTGATACCCGATTCGGTTCCGGTCTAGTTCGCGCTATATAAAACTCTGCAAAAAAAAAAACCTGGGTTAAAGCCCAAACTCTCCTTTTATTATATGAAAGGCAACCCTACAGAAGGCCTATCAAATCCTAAAGCAAGGTCCAGCAAATTAAAAAGTAGAACTTGTTTCACATGTTCTGACTGTATAAGCTGAAGTGTTTACTGTGAGAGGCTAGTAGCCGCATTGGCCAGTAGAGGGTTAAACACTGACCGCTCAGCTGTGCCAACTTATGAATTGGATGTGAGAAAGCGGCTCTATATATACTGGACTAGAAGGAAGTACAGTGTGTATAGAGGCCACCAACCCCAGAGGTATAACAGAGGTTAAAGTCAGAACTGACCTTACTCTCCAAAGTGGTAGCTTGGTCGAGCAGTAAGGCAGTACCAGAGGACAGTGTATAGCATTTGTTGTACACACTCAGTCAGCAAAAGGTTTCACACACTCCAAAACTGAACTCCAGGCCAATTGTTGTTATATCCTCAGATATTGTTGTTTTATTTTTAGAACCAACAGTTATAGAAATATACTTTTCAAGGTACGAGTACTCTCATGTAAATACTTTGCAGAGGAGCAATACGTTTGTACACACAATAATTACAGGATAGATAATAAGCAACACAGTTCTGAAACACACTCTAGCATTGAGCACAATGGGTTTTTCATAGGAAATTACAGTTGATTACTTTGGTAGTTCCAAGACTAGATTTTAGATTCAGTCCTGGGGTCTAAGCTGAAACCAGATTAGCAAAAACGTTTTAGTTACTGTGATGAATTTTCCTGAATATAAAGCTGTTTTAAAAGTTCACACTTTGAACCTTTTCAAGGTGATTCTGACAATGTTATCCAATGGGAGTAAATTCAGGTTACAGGTAAAGTACGATCGCGTTACTTTTGTAACCCAGCACTAGTCTCCTAGGGCCAGCACTGGGGGCTTAACTCAAAACAGGTAGGTAATTGTATTTCAGTATTTCGTATGATTTTTAAAGAATATTTGCAGTTTTCAAAAGTAGACAGAAGAAATTTCATAGAAAAACAGACAATGGGTCCTTACTTTTGCGGTTCAGTGCTGGGCTGAAAGGTACAGTACTGACTTCTCTCCTGATCACAGGTGAGTATTTTCGAGTTCGGACTTTGGCTGATTTTATAGGAATATTTTCAGTTTTCAAAACTTCACACGTAGAAATTTTTCAAGTCAAAATGGGTCAATGTTATCCAATGGCAGGTAAGTGAATTACCGGTTTCCAGGTGAGTACTTGGTTGAAGTTAGGGTTCTGGGCGTAGACTCAGGGGTCCCCCAGGGTCAGGTGAGTACAGTTAGTTCAGTCCCAGCGGCACAGGGGCGGCCGGGTGCAGAGGTAGGTAGGCCCAATGTTATCCAATGAGGGAAGGGGAGCCTTCGGTTGGTGGCGGCAGGCTAGCAGGCCACGCGGTTCTGGGAGCTGGGCTCCTGGTCACTTGTTCACGGCAAGGGGGCAAGTAAGATAGGATAGAGAGGTCACATCCAGAGGCACTCGGGCGGCTGGGTGCAGGGTGCTTTTGAGCCTTCGGATGCTCAATGTTATCCAATGAGGATCTTGAAAAAGGAACAAAGGCTCGGGTACGGTGACTCTCCAGGGGTGACTAACACTTTGATAGGTAAGTTGGGATCTAGGAGCACAGGTAGGTACCCCAAAGGGAGGCACAGGGGGACCCGGGGCGCCGGGTGCAGGGGTGTCTTTGGGGGTCGGAAAAGCTTACCCTCGGCTGGTCGTGGTTGGGGTGGCCCCTGGTTCTGAGGCTGCAGGCGTCGTCTGGTTCATCGAGGAGGGTATTTGGGCACTGGACTTCAGGTCCCAGTCGCCGGGGGGACGTCCTCGTGGTCTTGGTTCGGGTTGGACCGGCCCAGCCCGGGCCGGCTGGTGCAGAGTGGGCTGGGCCGGAGCTTCCTGGTGGGCACCAGGTGGGTTGTTGCAGCAGAGCCTCTGCTGATGGGAGTCCCAATCTTCGAGAGGGTCAAGGCAGGCAGGTCCTCTGGGTGTCCCAAGGTTGCTGTCTGCGGAGGTCACCGGGATTAGGCAGGAGCAGGTTCCAGGATCAACAGGCCGGTAGGGCTGGGGCCAAGTCAGTTGTTGTTGTCCTGTTGTTAGCAGCTGCGCGGCGGGTCTTCTTCTTCTTGATCTTCTTCTTTTGATATCGGGATCTGAGGAAGGAAGGTTCAGGGAGCCCCTAAATACTAAATTTAGGGGTGTTACAGTGTCCCAGGGTTGGAAGGGACGTAGGATAGGAGTCTGACACAATGGGTACACCTGAGGGTGTAGCAGTCAAGAGAGAGGCAGACTCCTTAAATAGTGTTTTAAGCGAGGGTTTTATTTTTATGTATGATCTCTTCTTCCAACTGGTGATCCGTTCTCGGGCAAAGGCAGCCGGGTAGAAGGTCGACTTCTTGTGTGGCTCCAGCTTGCTTCAGGGTTGGGTCTTGGCTTCCCTCCGGTTCCGGTGCATTGGGAAAGAAGGAGAAAGGCTATATCAGGTCACAGTATGGGACCACACTAGGAGATCAGGGCCGGGAGTGAGGGGAACCGGTGCACGGGTGCAATATTTACAACTCGTGAGGTAGGTGCTCGTGAGAAGGAGGAAAAGGTATCAGGACTGTACAAGGGGCTATACAACTACTCGGGAGGTTGGATCCTACGTCCCACCCAGCCCGCCACTCTGCCCCGTACCTGTTGGAGCCACGCTCCTCCCGTGGGAGCGTGGCGGGGCGAAGCTTGGAAACGTTGGCCTCCTGGCTTCTGCAAAGCTGCTCCGGACTCTCCGACCCCGGTCTCTTCTCTCGCCTCAAGGTTTCCTCCCGTCTTCACTCCGCTCTCGCTACTCCAGTCAACTCCTTTCGCCTCCAGGGAAACGCCGTCCGTCGCTTCCGGGTTCCGTCTCTCTTTTGACGTCCTGTCCATGCTGGTTGGGGGAGGAGTCTGATCATTGAGTTCCCAGTTAAAGGGACCGTGTATCCTTGTCTCGGTCGGCCAGCATGATTCCTGTTCCATGACGTCCCAGGGGGAATCAGGTGGCTGTTGAGAAGTAATGGAGGAAGGTAAAAGAGGGGTGGCGGACCACCAGTCCGCTTCTGTGTTCTCTTCCACCCCCGCGACACTCTCCCCGTCACATACAGGTAGGGCAAGGGCAGGCACCAATGGGTCCCTGTCCTGGGGTGAGGACACCCCCTAGCCTGCTCCTCACTTGTGGGAGGGGGGGAAGTAGCCTAGCTGGGATTGGGCAGGGCTCTCCATCTACAAGATGGCCGGAGCCCGGGGTCGTGCTTCACCTCGCCTCCTCCACCTGAGGGGTGGGGTTGGCAAAGGTTGGCACACCCTCCTTCCTGATGAATTTTTGTCCCGCCAGTCTTCCCGCCAGAGTGGGGGTAGAACGGGTGGGGGGGCCAGTTGCTGGGGACAGCAAATGGTCTGGAGAAACTCTCAAAGGCGGTATGCCTTTGAAGCTTCCCCCTGTCCATCCTGGGGGAGGAGACATACCACCTCGCCCAGGATGTGCGTTGTTGCAGGCCCAGGAGAGCGGGGGGCTCTCCACCCAGGGGTCCAGCAACATGTCTGCTGTGTGGCAGCCTCTGCAGCCACTCAGCCCAGACGTGAATTGTAGGTTCGGGTTCTGGAGGGCATCTCTAAGATGCCCTCTCGTGCATTTTACATTAAATTCCACACTGGCATCAGTGCGGGTTTAATGTGCTGAGAAGTTTGGTACCAAACTTGTGTGTCTTCAGTGTAGCCATTATGGTGCTGTAGAGTTTGTAATGATGACCTCCCAGCACCATATACTCTTAAATGGCATCACTGCACTTACAGTGCCCAGGAATGGTCCTGGGTACTGTAGGGGCACAGCTCTCACCTCTGGCATAGGGCACCCAGCTAGAGGGGTGACTGAACTATGCCAGGGCAGTGGGTTCTGTGGGCATGGCACACAGGGATGTGTGCCATGTCGACTCTTGTTTTAGCTCTGTACTTAGGCACTCAGCCTGCAAAGGCAGTGTGTGGGTGCCAGGGTACAGGGCCCCTGAGGGTGGCACAATAAGTTCTGCAGCCCTCATGGGTCTCCTCTGGTCACCATGCCCTGGGTACCTAGGGTACCATTTACTAGGGACTGACAGGTGGCCAGAGGTGCCAATTGGGTATTTTGTTTCAGCATAGCTTTTCTCTTTAGGGAAGGAACACGGGCCCTGGGTACCTGATTGGCAGGGACCCAGGGCACACTCAGTCAAGCACATCAACAGTTCAGAAAAAAGTGGGGGCATACCAAGGCAAGAAAGATGGCACTTTCTCACATTGGACTTCTAAAGCTAGTACTTTAAGGTATTAAACAACTTGTTACATTGAGCCTGACTTGATGCCCAAGTCAAAGTCTCTTTACATTGCTGCTATATTCAACTTTTAGAAGTTGCCACTCAGTTGTCCAAGTTTTCCAGTGGCCATCTGCCAGTACTGGCCATGAGACAGTCTTCTGTCTGCACTGGGAAGACATGTCAATGGCTCCCAGGACAGGTAACGGGGATTTGCTGCTGGAGGAGGTGTTACCTGTGCCACATGTGGTTTTATCCCAAAAGGCGAGCATCATAGGTGAAGCTGCCTATGTAGGGTAAATGGTGACCACACTCAAGAGGGTCAGTGTTTTTTTGCTTAGGTAGACCGGTTGGTTTCTACGACAGAGGGGGGCACAATTTGGTCAAAACTCCTTCCATGAGCGTGTAGCGCCCAGGTAGCCACACTTCAAGGCCTGCCTAACGAGCTCCCCTCACCAAGAGAATGGTTCAACCATCTTGGGAGTGGACAGAATAGAGCACTCTGGGATAGCTAGATGCCACACTTCACAGAAAACGGTACAAAAGGGGGTGGTGATGGACGGAGCATCTGAACCAATCAAACACTCACACCCAGTCAACAGATCTGGGTTTAATCCATCACTGTTCTTTAGCCCACTCTGCCACCCCAGTTCAGACATGGCCATATGCAAATCAGTCTGACCCTGTGCCTCATGGGAACAGTCCAGCCCAAACTGCCAAGCCATGCCTTCCCTGTACCGGAAACAAGCTTCCTAGGACCGGTTTCTGGCATTTCAGCCGTCTTCACCAAAAAGAAGGGGGACCCCACATCAATACTAGGCAGGTAGACGGGGAAAATACAAATCAGGGAGGAGGGAGAAAACCTGCCTGCAGAATACAAGGTGGCCTCAGATGAGGTCCAAATATATTTGCACTAGCCTCAAGCCACACAAAAGATTCAGGAAGTAAAACTGGTGACATATGAACAGATATAGTGTTTTTTTTGTTTTTCTTTATTGAATTATTTTTTCAGAGTAAAATATTTTCAAATCATGCATTTCATGAAACAGCTGAGTTACACAAAGTTCATAATGGAAAAAATAACACAGCATAACAAGTGATTCTTCAATAGGAAGATAATTTAACATCAATTGAAAAACCAATATGTCCTCACCATGGCCCACACGCAAAACCACACTCTTATCTCAACAAACATACACATGCATACTCCTCACATCCAATTAAATGAAAAGATCACAATCACAAGTCACTCCGCAGAACTGTAATGATCAGAGATCAGTAGGGATAGTTGGAATGTTCTCCCAGATCAGTCTGTTGGTTCTCAGATGGTAAAGGTGCCACGCGCGTTTCGGTGTGAGACCCCAGCCGGGGTTACACCTTCATCAGGGCAGGAGTGGACGGGGGGGCACAGGGCGTAGGAAGATCTATAAAAGAGGCAATTGGGGTGCGTTACATACAGGAAAATTCTGATGAGGCAACAGAGAGGCTTAGACTCATCATAAGGAATACGTATTTAAAAAGGGAACTCCAGGGGTTAAAAATGGCTTTGGCCAAAAGACAAAGATTATCTAGGCCCACTGAGAAGAATTACAACTTAGGCAGGTGCATAAAGTGTTGCTGAACGGGTTAAAAAAAGGTAGGAAGGAAGATAGAGATGGATGAAAAACCATTAGAGACCAGATGTGCCCGAAAGTGAAAAAAAGATAAAAAGAAAAATAGAAGATATCAATCTGCGAGAAATAAAAGGTGCCCCTAATGAACTGAAAATACACCCAGGGATGTGCTGAACAAATAGTGAAAACATGCAATAGACACTGAGGAGGAAATCACGGGGAATGACCCTCGGTACCTTGTCTAACAGGATATTTCGGAGACCGGTTCTATATTTTGGCGAGGGCCTCTGCATACAATGGTCACGCTGGAGAAGGCGCAAACTTTTTCATGTCCAAGCTGCCGGGATCAAAGAATAAATAAGTTTGCTGTTAGATGGTCCCTCAAAAATGAAGATTTTACAAGGATGGGGCCACAACCCAATATAGGTGCGTGTGTATACATGTGCATACCGTGGTGTGCTCCAAATCAGAGCTCTCCCATATATTTAGCAGGTGGGCAGGATTCAAGCTGCTCCGGAATTTCAGAGTTATGAAGAGAGCTCTTAACCACAGGCAGCTGGGGCAAATCACCTAGGAAAAAAGAAAAGATAATGGTAGACGCGGCCTTAGGTTCAATCCACGCGGGGATAAACACAAATCCTCGTTCCCGCCGGGGTTTCAATGGTGGCGCGGAAAGGAAGCAGGGCTCAGGGATGGCACACTTCAGCCGTCTTCAGTCAGGCTTGCTTGAATCCAGTGGCAAAGTGAGCAAGGGACTCACGTCTGAGCATACCCAGCCAACTTATGGCGAACAAAGCGGTACAAAAGGGGGTGGTGATGGACGGAGCATCTGAACCAATCAAACACTCACACCTAGTCAACAGATCTGGGTTTAATCCATCACCGTTCTTTAGCCCACTCTGCCACCCCAGTTCAGACATGGCCATATGCAAATCAGTCTGACCCTGTGCCTCATTGGAACAGTCCAGCCCGAACTGCCAAGCCATGCCTTCCCTGGACCGTAAACAAGCTTCCTAGGACTGGTTTCTGGCATTTCAGCCGTCTTCAGCCAGGCTTGCTTGAATCCAGTGGCAAAGTGAGCAAGGGACTCACCCTCACCCTCAAACCCTGCCAACGTATGGCGAACAAAGCGGTACAAAAGGGGGTGGTGATGGACGGAGAATCTGAACCAATCAAACACTCACACCCAGTCAAAAGATCTGGGTTCAATCCATCACCGTTCTTTAGCCCACTCTGCCACCCCAGTTCAGACATGGCCATATGCAAATCAGTCTGACCCTGTGCCTCATGGGAACAGTCCAGCCCGAACTGCCAAGCCATGCCTTCCCTGGACCGGAAACAAGATTCCTAGGACCGGTTTCTGGCATTTCAGCCGTCTTCAGCCAGGCTTGCTTGAATCCAGTGGCAAAGTGAGCAAGGGACTCACGTCTGAGCATACCCTGCCAACTTATGGCGAACAAAGCGGTACAAAAGAGGGTGGTGATGGACGGAGCATCTGAACCAACCAACCAGCCCGAACTGCCAAGCCATGCCTTCCCTGGACCGGGTTCAAGCTTCCTATGACCGGTTTCTGGCATTACAGCCGTCTTCAGCCAGGCTTGCTTGAATCCAGTGGCAAAGTGAGCAAGGGACTCACGTCTGAGCATACCCTGCCAACTTATTGCGAACAAAGCGAAGTAATCAAAATCCTTCTCAGGGGTCTCACTGATACTTAGTCCTTTTAAACCAACAAAGAAGAAATTGGCACAGAAGCTGAAATATAAAAGATCATTTTTATCAAACTCAAATGAGTTGAGACTACGTCACACAGAAGCCTTAGCAACTGAATGAGGCAGTCTAAGGAGTACAGAAAACTGGGGCTTTATATATATGCTTAGAGTTACATAGTAAGCATAAATGCAAGGGGCAGTCTTGGCTCAAGTAAGCATGCAAAATGACTACGTTGGGCATACAAGATCTACTTGCTCAAAGTGGGAGGAGAGTTACTTCTCCATACAGCAGCAAAAATAGCCTGACAGTTATACTAGAGAAGCAGGTGCATTCTACTAGCTAGGCCCTTCTGGGCATGTGCGAAGTAGAAGATGCTGAATATAGTTTGTGTCTAGGCAGACTACAAGAGCAGTTAATAGAAAGGTAGGACAGAGCACGACGGAGAGGTCAGTGGTGGTGGTACAGTCAATAGCATTATTGCTTTGGTCTTTGGTCTTTGAGTACTAGGTGGAAAGCACAGGAGTAGGCGCCTCTATTCCCAGTGACTGCGGCTGGCTACCTGGGCCTTTGTACTTTATAGGTCTACAGGTTTGTGCAAGCAGTGCAGTCAGTGAGGCTTTGTGGTATACTTTCCTGATGCAAGAGGAAACCAGTCTGGCCATTGTGTCACCATGTGTGTCTCTGATTTATGTGTTTTGAATCCAGTTTTTCTTGTCTGTAGATTGTGTTTCTACTACCACTGGTTATAACTTTCTAAGTGTTCTGTTTATTTCCTGTGCGTGGCCTCCCTTTCTTCCTGAGCAGTGGCCAGGTGAGGTGAGGTTTTCTCTCCCCACAATAAGGGTGAGTGTCTTTCAAGTGTTCATAGCCATATTATAAAGACCATAGAAACGAGAGTTTGCAGTCTGTGCACTTCTTTTTGTTGACATAATTTGTCCATGTCTCTGTTTCTGTCTTTTGTATTGTGTCTATGCAGGAGAAGATACACTCTTTTCAGTTTGGAAAGCAGATGTAGATCCCACTTTCACATCACTTAAGTAAGTGTTGCAGTAGCACCATAGGTCCTGACGAAAGCCCTTGAGGCTGAAACATGTTGACCGAATAACAACATTGGTGGGTAGCAATTCCTTACATGCTATCAGCATACTGTTTTTAACCATACCACTTTGATGGTCAGCCCTAATAAAGTATTTCATGACATCATCGTAGGTATTTTTAGAATCACTTGGATTATTTTCCTTTTCTTCTTCTTTTTCTTTGAGCACTGCAACCTCAACCCCTCCCGCTCATATACTGTCATCTGTTGGTGAAATGTTCTGGGTCCATCACTAGGCAGTCCTATGGATTGTTTCCAAGGCAGACCCTAGAGGACACCATTTACCAACATATACCCAGATGACGAGATTCCACTTATGAGTGGGCTGATGGGTATCTTTTTCCTCTCCTTGTGCATCTTCTCTTGTTTTTGTTTTCTTGGTTGTTTCCAGATTAACTGTGTATTCTGGGCATGTAAAGAGGACACTATTAGGTCCCAATAGAGAGATTTGCTATTTTCTTTTCTCTCCCTCTGTATTTCTGAGACCTTCTGTACCTTCCGTGTGTTTTAGTTTTTAGGACAGAGCACATGGCAAACAAAATGGCTGTCAGAAATACAAAATGGCTTTCACAAAGCGGATAAGATAACTTCTAAATACAAGATGGCTTCAGCTAAATGCTAACCCATTGCTGGCAATTTACGACAGACCACCGTTTTAGCATTAGCTGAAGACATTCCCATGATCCAGTAGGAACATAGAAAATATTTGTACATTCATTTTTCATAAATGTATCAATTTCCTAGTTCATTGCTAGATGGGCATTTTCCTGAGCTATAAGCAGGAATACAAAGAGAACAAAGCATCGGGTCATAATTAACATTCAGATAGCAGAAGAAAGTAATGACCACTATTACAAATAGAATTATCATTTTTGTAGTCCTAAGCAAAAGCAAATCCTAAAATCATCTGGTAAATATTTTCAAGTCTCCTATGTATTTTAGTGACTATTATATACTCAGGTGAGACAGTGGCGATCCTTATCAATGCTCTCAGGTGAAATGGGAATGACCTTTATCAGAGTACAGACAGAACACTACTTTAAAACGATGCCAGCAGGACCATTTTGGATTCTAGGGGCGGAGCCACTAGAGGCTATTCCTCTTCCATGGCAGTTCAGTCAAATGGGAACATATCCAACACCCACTTTATACAGTGGCACTGGAAACACTTATGCAACTATGCCAAAGTCCGTTCTAAGCCTCATTGGTAGGCTTCTATCGTCCATCAAATCTGCTTCCGTTGTTGTCTTCCGCGTTGGGCCTCTTGATTCAGGCCTTTCATGAAAATAGTGCTTTTCAGTATCTGTTGGAGTGCCCTCCTGGCAAACACTCACAGCTCACTCGAAAATCTCAATGTCTCAATGCAGTGCACCAGTGTCTCTCCTCTGCGGCAGGCACCACAGATACTCTCATTATTCAGTGTCGGAGGACGCTCGGGCTGCTCTTTCATTTTATTTTTCCTTTCAACATGGGTACCACAATGTAGTGCCTTTTGCCTATCTTGGATCCTCCGGTGCACTGCCCTTCCGTTGTAGCAAAGAAAAGGGGGGTGGCCAAAACTCAGGCCAAGGGGCTCAATGGACAGCGCGCTGTCAGAGGTTACCAGCACATGACAGGTAGAAAACTGAAGCCTCAAACCAGCCCTGCCATCAACAACAGGGATCCTTCTCTTTCGCTCTTTTGCACTGAAACTCTGGTTCTGTGGCAAACAAGGAACCAGCTCCTCCTTCTTTTCTGATGTCCAACGCCGTCTGATGGAGCAAACACGATGCTTTGGAGATGCCATTGATGAAGCGCTGGTGATCACTGTCCAGCCTTGCTACTTTCTGAGTGCTGGGACTGTAGGTCCAAGAAGTCTGCCCTTCATCGGTAGCTGTCACTGATGACAATTAGGACTCAGCTTAAATCAGTGTTCTGCAGGTTATTATGACTCTTCCTTTTACTCTGGAAGCTCGCGCAGAACCTAGTGATGTAGGAAATGTGACACAGTTGTTAGTTTCCTTCAATTTAGTACAAAACAGGTCATTGTATTTAACAATGGGACTGCAAGCAGGTGGCCTGCAATCTGTGAGGGAGTGGCCAGAAGCCATGGGACAACTCTGGTCCAGAATGCACTGTCACTCTCAAAGGCAGTACTTCTAGTCTCTTCAATTGGGTACACTACATTGTTCTCACTAACTTTAATGTGGGAGCATATTCTCTGCCATTTAAGGGTAGATAGCTACATGGGAAGTCTATCTAAATGTGTGTTCTCACACATAGTGGCATTGTCTAATGGTGTAAACATTTTTTTTTAATGATTACGTCTAGGTGTTCTTAAATTCCTTATCTAGAACACCTCAAAAGGGAAATTGCATGATACAGATTATCAGGGACATGTAGATACCTCCCTTTAATAATTGTGCATCAGGTGCACTATGCAATACACAGGCAAATGATCAAAATGTGGAAACAAAAGACAAGAACTAGAGAGTCCTGGTATTTCCATGATTAGAACACATCTGATCCCACCAAAAATTAAAGCAGCAGGAACAAAAGGGTAAAAACCCAAATTATAATAGGCATTGAAAATTTGTCATGTTCAAAAAATAAACGTAAGGTATCTCCTATTAAGGTGGAAAACGTGTCTTACTATAGTATTGAGTCAGTTAACCAGTCCATCATTACCCTGACAGTCAGACTGGAAAACATCGAAGTGGGCCTAAAGAAAATTCTTGAAAACCAGCCTGGTCATACAAAAGGGAATTATACATAATATGGGGGTCCCTGGTACATCACTGCAGTCTGGAAGTGTGAACTTGAACAATATACCAACAATAATAAAAGGGCTGACTGGTGAAAGGAATACAGAAAAGGGAAAAGGGACTAGGACACAGCTAAAATCCCCAATAACTAGGCACAATGCGACATCGATCAGGGGAGAAGCGGCAAAAGAAAAATCTATAGGAAGAACAAGAAATTCCTTGGGTGATAGTCAGGCATGTGACACAACACCAAGCGTACGGGTGATACACAAAAGACCAAAGTAGTACACAAATTTTAACTCTACCACTGGCCTCTACACCATATACTGTAATCTCGGCTACTGTTCCAGTTCCTTCCCCGGGGAAAATGAAACTTGGTTTCCTTTAAGGAACAAAGCCATACACTACCTAGGAAGCAGAACAGGATTAACTAGTGCAATATCATGAGAAAAGTTTAGGTCGCCTTTAGCAAGAGCCGCAGATTTATAGTTCCTCCTTAGGGTCCAATCAGGGAACATTTAATCAAATGCTGCCCGTCCCTTAAGGGAAGGGGCAGTAACATGGCTAACTACAGGTGACACACTTTTAATCCTGTATATCTCTTTTTCTTTTTTTCAATGCCATTATAGCCAAATAGACATACACTGATGAAGTGTTGTCTGTCATGTTCACAGCATGAAGTATCATATCTGTGAAATTTAGTAACAAGAACAAGTCCAACCAACTGTTGTGTAACGATGGGCATCGTCATGACCATCCCCTCACAACACAGAGGAGCTTGTAATAGTATGAAACAACAAAAGCATAGAAACAAAAACATGCATAACAGAAAAACACACATGCAAAGCCATCAGGTATACTTGCTGTATACCAAGCACAGATAGCATAGACAAATTACAATAGCATATGTAAATGAGCAGTGACTCACAACACCATGTCATGCACTTTATGCACTGTGAACCTGCAGCCCAAAACCCAATATTCTGGCCTGCTTAATTTGTCAAGCTTAAAATTAATATTCAATTTCCTTACTTTCCTCACCCCCTTTGACAGCAGGTCACCTTAGTGGTGATTGGCTGTCAAATACAACTTACTTTGTCGCTTCTGACACACAGGACCAGCAGGAACAACATGTAAGCATGTTAAGCCACCTTCATTTTGACTGTCCAATAGTAAAACTGTTTCACAGACACTCTGTGTGTCCCTTGCGCCACAATTGTTCCTGTGAAAAATAAATCTGAATTTGCTAATCGTTTTTACCTAGGCATGTAGCCCACACAATTCTAAGAAAGAGATTCATCTTATTTTCTGTCTAAAACTAATGCAACCTTTTATTTTCTGTTAAATGAAGGCAACTACGTGGACATTATTTTTCGAGAGCAGAAGCAGTGCGCATATACTTGTCTAACAATCCAGAAGTCAGCTATTTGTATTATACCTAAATGTATGCATTTACTGAAGCCTAGGGCACTTTAAAGCTACTGTAAATGGCAAGAATGCTGTTTAAATAGTCTATTTTACCCAATTTTGACTTTGATATTTGGGGCACTTAAAAATGAATATCCTATAATTGTGTTACTTATTAATCATCCTCAGAATATTCTCTACAAATTGCAGAGATTGGACATTAGACATATCTCATGTAAATCCTTGAAAAATGAGTTTTTTACGCCTGCGCCGAGTGATATTTCATATGCAAATATCCTCATGTGATATAACACAACTTAAATTAAATGTTAATGCTAGGAGGTCATAGTATGAGTATTAAGCTTCATAAATATTAAAAAACAAATTTAAAAGCACTTATTTTTTAAAATAATTTGTCATAATTAATACTTTTTCTTTTAATAAAACCAATCATTGTTGATAATTCCACATATAAAAGCAAGCTGCATCCCTTGCCTATCATATTTAGACGCATTCATTCATAAGCCTGAGCACAGAAGCCTAACTTGAACCATGACAAATTTTTGCGCCACTTTTTTTTTTCCAAAGGACAATTATGATTTAGCAACAGAACCAAGAATATACTTATAAAAAAACTTTTAAAAATAGAAATCCCTACCTTAAACCTTTTCCTCATATCTAAAATAATGAACCTGTTTTTTTGGAACCTTTTTTTAAAACCGCATTCTAAAATGCAAAATTTTGCCCCGTGTTTAACTGAGAAAAACTGTTTTATTTCCAAGAAGCCAAAATACACTCAATTCACTAGCTTTGTCTGGCAGAACACCAAAAGAAAAATCGCTCTGCATATCTCCATTCATAAAATTGCGTAGAAAAAGGATCCTTGTATGTATTTTGTCATATTTTAATTCCCTGGGGATACAGAATCACCAAGGAAGAAATATGTTTTTATACCTAAACCTATTTAGGTATTCCCTCAAGGGAGCCGGCTAATTCAATTCACATCTCACTATGGTACCTTCAAAAAGCAACATATTCTTCGATGTGTGCTTGAAACAGGCATGCCAAAAATAGTGCAAAATAAGCAGTATTATAATCAAAGTAGTTCTTAAAGTACTCTTCGTACGTTGAACCGTTCAAAATTCCTAGGAGTAGAGAAAAATCTCATTACCTGCCTATATGTGTTGCATCACATACATTTACATATTCATAGGACTAACTCAAAATGTGGCCAATACATATCAAAAATGCCACAGTAAGTGTTTCTAAAACTACCTTACCAATCCAAGGCTTCAAACTTAGAACAAGTGCCGGAAAACGGCTCTTACCAAACAAATGGTTGTCCAAATTCTAACTACCAAGTTCTAAATGACCTAACAGTCTTTTTTTCTTTTTTTTTTAAATATTCATGCCAAAAAGGTTCTCAGTCAGGGCTGACATCATGTGGAGGATCAAAATCAGGAAGATCAGAAATATACTGGGCTGCAGAGACAGAGAATCCCCAGAATCCCTCATCTGTCAGATAGCCACTTCTGATGAGCCCCACGTTGGGTGCCAAACTGAAGTAATCAAAATCCTTCTCAGGGGTCTCAGTGATACTTAGTCCTTTTAAACCAACAAAGAAGAAATTGGCACAGAGGCTGAAATATAAAAGATCATTTTTATCAAACTCAAAAGAATTGAGACTACGTCACACAGAAGCCTTAGCAACTGAATGAGGCAGTCTAAGGAGTACAGAAAACTGGGGCTTTATATATATGCTTAGAGTTACATAGTAAGCATAAATGCAAGGGCAGTCTTGGCTCATGTAAGCATGCAAAATGACTACGTTGGGCATACAAGATCTACTTGCTCAAGAAAGTGGGAGGAGAGTTACTTCTCCATACAGCAGCAAAAATTGCCTGACAGTTATACTAGAGAAGCTGGTGCATTCTACTAGCTAGGCCCTTCTGGGCATGTGCGAAGTGAAAGATGCTGAATATAGTTTGTCTCTACGCAGACTACAAGAGCAGTTAACAGAAAGGTAGGACAGAGCACATGGCTAACATATGGCTGCCAGAAATGCAAAATGGCTTTCACAAAGCGGATAAGATAACTTCTAAATACAAGATGGCATCAGCTAAATGCTAACCCATTGCTGTCAATTTACGACAAAAGCGGTACAAAAGGGGGTGGTGATGGACAGAGCATCTGAACCAATCAAACACTCACACCCAGTCAACAGATTTGGGTTTAATCCATCACCGTTCTTTAACCCACTCTGCCACCCCAGTTCAGACATGGCCATATGCAAATCAGTCTGACCTTGTGCCTCATGGGAACAGTCCAGCCCGAACTGCCAAGCCATGCCTTCCCTGGACCGGAAACAAGCTTCCTAGGACTGGTTTCTGGCATTACGGCCGTCTTCAGCCAAGCTTGCTTGAATCCAGTGGCAAAGTGAGCAAGGGACTCACGTCTGAGCATACCCTGCCAACTTATGGCGAACAAAGTGGTACAAAAGGGGGTGGTGATGGACGGAGCATCTGAACCAATCAAACATTCACACCCAGTCAACAGATCTGGGTTTAATCCATCACCGTTCTTTAGCACACTCTGCCACCCCAGTTCAGACATGGCCATATGCAAATCAGTCTGGCCATGTGCCTCATGGGAACAGTCCAGCCCGAACTGCCAAGCCATGCCTTCCCTGGACCGGAAACAAGCTTCCTAGGACCGGTTTCTGTTTGATTGGTTCAGATGCTCCGTCCATCACCACCCCCTTTTGTACCACTGAAAGCAGATAAAAATCACCACCTAATGTAGACTGAAAACAGATTAATTATTCCAGTTACCCTCGGCGTAAATATGAAATAGACATGGGATAACAGGGGGATGGGCAGGCCCCAATACTGAAGCCCTCCGACCCCGCTAGTGGTGGTGGAAGACCGCTCCATGTTCTTACCCCATCCGTAGCCCCTCAACAAGTCTTTTATTTTCTGCTTTGCTTTTAAGTAAAGAGATTGGAATGGATATGACAGAAAGCAAATGGTACTCAGTAAGCAGGCCCCTGAAAGCCCTGTTCACTTACTTTTCGTGACACTGTCTTCGTGAGCCCCGAGAACAGCTAGCACGAGCTGTGCCAGGGTGGCCGTAGGGCAAGCTAGGAGTGTGAGCTGCCACACCTGGTTCCCCATAAATTAATTGACGTCCATGTGTGACCCATCACATCGTTGTCTGTGGCGTTCAGCCTTGATCCAAAATAGTCCTTGTTATTATGTTATAGTGAATACGCACATTTAATTACACCTCACTTTAGCCCCCCCCCTGCTGCTTGAATTACAAAATGCAGCAATTTTCAGATACAGTAGGTTTTTCGAGCTCCCGGTGCAACTGCACCCGCTGTACCAATGAAAGCTACGCCCCTGGCCACATTAAAGTGCAGGACTTCGACAGTTGCGACCTCTCCCGTCCTCTGTGTCCATCTGGTAAGGAGGGATGTCTCACTGTCCTGTTGTTTCCACCCACGCCAGAATGGAAACGATGGTTGTATGATGGCACCGGCCATGCACAGCCAGAGGGCACACATTTGTTTATTTTCTGTGGCGCGGTGGAGCCTGGGGCTAGGTTATTCTCACCCTGACCGCTCTAATAAGTGACTGAAAACCAACAAGAAGCGCGTGTGCAAAGCTCCATCTTGCATGGCAGAATCTGGCTGTAGGACTCTCCTCTGGTGCACTGATGAGGCTTGACAGTGAAAAATGGGGCCGCTATCACCAGCCCAGTGACCTGTCTCGAAATAGAATTTTCTCTCTGAATGAGGCAGCACCACTGGGGCTCCTGTGTATCTCCTGTGCATTTGATGGCCGAGCCTGGTGGGCCACTGATTAATTCCCCCAAAGGCGCTGTGGGGTTACTGTTTATTTATGTATAAACTATCAGATTTTTTTAGTACTATTGGGTACTGATAAAATAATAGCTTCTGGAACTACAAGTGCACCCCCAATGTTCCTGATTTACTACAGCTGCCCTTTACATTTCAAGATTCGACTCCACAGCGCGGATATGCTGATCCTGACACCCCCTACTATTTCAGTAATTTGGAACACTTAAAACCTCTACTACGCCACACACCTCTGTGGATTCTAAGAGTGGAAGACCACATGGGGCAAGCAGTCACGGGCGGGTGGGTTCACGCGGGGATCTATATATAATTTAAAAAAAGAAAAACGTATCTTTCTCCGTGACCATGCCGCCGCCTCAACTCCTGACGCTCTGGAGTCCTGGCGCGTTGTAGGCAGCCTCCCTCCTTCTGCTCCCCTAAGCCAATCCCAACGCTGCAATGGCAGCGTGTGATTGGTGAGGCGCAGCTGAGAGCGCCCCAGCCGGGCCATTTTCTCTATGTTAGCTGCATGCAGCAGCCTACATAGAGAAAAAGGGGTGCTATTTTAATGCTGGATATTGGGTTGTTTCTGGGGGAAGGGTGGTTGAAAGGGGGGCGCTGTTCATGTGTTTTACACTGTAAAGATTTAAAGTAATCGCACAATCTGAAAGAGACACGTTAGTGATAGATTCCTTACCTTAGAATATCCCCAGGCGTCAGACTGGATCCGGAAAATGTTGTGTAGCAATACCCCTGCGCGCCGGCACGCATCGTCTGCGGCTCCGCATCTGTCGTCGGCGTCGTTAGCGCCGGAATGACGTCGTCGGAGTACTTAGACGCCGCCCATGCGCGCTGACGTCAGTTCTTCTTTTTTCCGCGCCAGCTAGCGCAGATCCAGAGAAGCTCTACCCCTTAGTCATTTTTTGACTAAACTTTTTGATCTTTTTGATCATTTCTCTACTCGAGTGTTCGACTCCGACGGTGCCGGTAGGGATGCCCCGGTTCAAACCCTGTTCCAAGTGCGACCGGCTGATGTCGGTTACCGAACCCCATCGCCGGTGCCTGAAGTGTTTAGCCCTCGACCACGACGACCGCACCTGCTCCGACTGCCGGGCCCTGACGTCTAAAGCTGGGCGGGAGCCTTCCCGCAAGCGACTCGAGCTCCGGCAGTCGGCCCCCGCCCCGCTCCAGGTCCCGGTCCCACAGGAGGTCGAGGGACCGGTCGCGGGGTCGGAGCTCCGGGAGTGGACATCGGTCGTCAGGATCCAAGTCCTCAGGTACGAGGCATGAGAGGGCGGAGAGACGTCATTGTTCCTCCGACCCACCCCGACGCTCGCACGATGCGGCCGGGGGTTCGGGTGACACCACCCACGCGGCTCCAACGGAGTCGCAGGCATCGGCGTCCGTGGGAATGGCGCGTTGCCAGAGGAGGTCGAGCGGTATCTCATGGCCATGAGGTCCCTCCCTTCTCAGCCGGGTCCCGTGGCGCCTCCGGGCCCAGCGGCCCTGGCTGGAGGGCCTAACGGGTCGAGTGCTTCGGCTCCGACGCCGTCGGGTGCTTAGGCCCCGGCGCGGCAGGCCCTCACTGGATCCGCTTCCGGATCCGGGTCGTTGCCGGTCGACCTCACCGGCGCCGGCCCTGCAGGTGTCGCCCCCGGTGCCCACTGTGGACGCCGTCCCCAATCCTCCCTTCGGTCCGGATCTGGCGCCGTTGGGCGCCGCTTCCGACGGCCTTTGGAGATTTCCAATTCCATGAGACGGCCCCGTCTGCTGACCCTGCTCTGCAGGAGATGGGTGACGAAGGTGATTGGGAGGGGTCTGTGGACCCTCTGGCACAAGATTTCCAGTCTCAGCAGGACTGGACATATGAGCTTGGGGAGGCCAGTGGCATTGACATTGGATTTGTCTCCCCTCCCACCGTGGCTACGGAGGAGGGGGCTGCTTACAGCGTAGTGTTGACGAGGGCGGCCAAGGCCTTAAACCTTGAGCTCCCCGTCGCGGCCGTGAGGACTAACCTCCTCACTGAGGTCCTTAAACCGCAGGCAAGCTCCAATGTGCCTCTTCTGCCGTTTAATGAGGCCTTGTGTGACGTTCTTGTGGGCACTTGGTCCAAGCCTGCCACAGGTCCGCCTGTGGATAGGAACGTGGCCAGACGCTACCGCCCGGCCCCGGCCGACCCTTGCTTTTTGTCCACCCATCCCACCCCCAAGAGTCTGGTTATCCAGGCCTCCACTTCCCAAACTGCATTCCCGACGGCTCCGCTCGATCGGGAATCCAAGAGGTATGAGCAATTCGGGAAGAAAGTGTTTTCGTCCCTGAGCTTGGGACTGCGGTCTGTCAATACCGGATGCCTCTTGGTCCGCTACACCCACACCCTGTGGGACACGGTCGCGGACGTACTGCCACAATGTCCGGAGGAGGTCCGGGCTACCCTGGCCCAAGCCCTTGTGGAGGGCGGAGATGCAGCACGGTATTCCATCCGGTGTGGGCTGGATACCACGGACTCACTGGGCAGGGAAATGGCAACGACGGTGGCGGTTCGATGCCACGCCTGGTTGAGGTCCGCCAACTTTTCGGCCACTCTGCTGGACATGCCGTTCGATGGCCGTCGCCTCTTTGGCGACAAGGCAGACCATGCGCTTGAGCATTTTAAGGACTCCAGGGCTACGGCCAAGTCCTTGGGCCTCTCGGCCACACGCCAGCAATCGGGTGCCTTTCGCTCCTTTCGTAGCCACGGAAGGGGCGCCCCCACACGTGCTGCCAGCCACGCACCGCAGAATGTTCAACAGCGCGGTGGCGGCTGTGGAAACCGCCGTGGCGGCGGTCGGGGACAACGGCAAGGCCAGTCCACACCTCCCTCCGCAGCACCTGCCTCAAAACCTTCCTAGTCCGTGTTTTCAGGCCCATGTAACGCCAGTGGGGGGCAGGGTTCGCCATCACCTCTTCCACTGGTGCACTGTCACATCGGACAGGTGGGTGCTGCAAATCGTCCGAAGGGGCTACTCCCTCCCCTTTGAGGCGACCCCTCCAGCCATGCCACCGCAATTCCACCGCGTGTCGGGGATCACTTGCAACTTCTGCAAGAGGAAGTCACGGCCCTCTTGGCCAAGGGGGCCATCGAGCGCGTTCCTGGGCCAGAAGTAGGGTGTGGCTGTTACTCCCACTACTTTCTGGTACCCAAGAAAGGCAAAGGGGGCCTATGACCTATCTTGGATCTACGGAACGTCAACGGCTTCCTCCGGAAGGAGAAGTTCAAGATGCTGACTTTGGCTCAGGTCTTAGCTGCCCTGGACCCTGGAGACTGGATGGTAGCGTTGGACTTGCAGGACGCTTATTTTCACATCCCCGTCCTGCCGGCCCACTGGCGTTACCTGCGGTTCACGGTAGGCCACGAGCACTTTCAGTTTACCGTGCTCCCCTTCGGCCTTACCAGCGCCCCACGGGTGTTCACAAAAGTGATGGCGGTGGTCGCAGCTCATCTGCGCAGGTTAGGGGTGTCAGTCTTCCCCTACCTCGACGACTGGTTGTTGAGGGCGGGCTCGCCCAGACAGTCGTCAGTCACCTCCAAACTACGGCCGACCTTCTGCACTTGCTGGGGTTCTCCATCAACGTGCCGAAGTCGCACCTGTGTCCCTCTCAAAAGCTCCTCTTCATCGGAGCGGTTCTAGACTCGGCGCAGTTTCGGGTTTATCCTCCCGAACAGCGAGTTCGGGATATTCAGGCTCTGATTCCGATCTTTCAGCCTTTATCCCGAGTCTCGGTCAGGTTGACGCTGCGGCTTCTGGGGCTGATGGCCTCCTGCATCCTTCTGGTGCATCATGCCCGGTGGCGGATGCCGGCTCTGCAGTGGGACCTGAAGTTTCAGTGGGCCCTGCATCAGGGCAACATGTCCGATCATGTCTTGATCTCAGAGGGCACTGCAAAATAGTTGCAGTGGTGGCTCACGGACCGCGATTGGGTCAGTGGCAGAATCCTCTCCCTACCCCAACCGGAGCACGTGGTTGTGACGGACGCGTCCCTCCAGGGCTGGGGAGGCCACATGGGAGAGGCGAAGATCAGAGGTCTCTAGTCTCCAGCGGAGTCCCAGCTCCACATCAACCTTCTGGAGCTGCGGGCGATCCGACTTGCACTGAAGGCATTCCTCCCCTCTGTCCGGGGGAGTGTAGTGCAGGTGTTCACGGACAACACCACCGCCATGTGGTACCGCAACAAACAGGGCGGGTGGGGTCGTGGACCCTATGCCAGGAGGCTCTGCGCCTCTGGCAGTGGCTGGAACATCAGAGCGTGACCCTGGTGGTTCAACACCTGGCAGGTTCTCTGAACGCCAGGGCGGACGAACTCAGCCGTCGGTGCATGATGGATCACAAATGGCATCTGAACTCGGACGTGGCGCAAGGCCTCTTTCAGCAGTGGGGAGAGCCTTGGTTAGATCTATTCGCCACAGAAAAGAACGCGCAATGTCATCAGTTCTGCGCGTTGGAATTTCCAAGGCGGCACTCGCTCGGAGACGCTTTTCGTTGCGAGTGGAGTTGCGGTCTTTTGTACGCCTTTCCGCCTATACCACTTCTGCCCAGAGTGCTGAAGAAGATCAGGCGCGAACGGGCCCAGGTTATCCTTGTGGCTCCGGACTGGGCACGAAGATACTGGTATCCCGAGCTACTCAGCATGTCAGTCGATCCCCCGATTCATCTGCCTCTTCGGGAGGACCTTCTGTCGCAGCAGCAGGGGACGGTTCTCCACCCGAACCTGTCCAGTCTCCACCTACAAGCTTGGAGATTGAGCGGCGGCAGTTGAGGCCATTTGACTTGCCTCCTGAAGTCTGTAATGTCATTCTGGCAGCCAGGCGTCCCTCCACAAAGTCGGTATACGCCTGCAGGTGGAACAGATTTGTGGCATGGTGCACAGCAAAGGCTGTGGATCCACTCTCTGCACCCCTTTCTGAGGTTCTCCTCTTCCTTCTTTCTCCTGCCAAGCAGGGCTCTGCTCTGGGCACTATCAAGGGGTACCTTTCTGCCCTTTCCGCCTTCTTAAGGCTACCTGATCAGCCTTCCTTGTTCAAGTCCCCAATTGTATATAGGTTTTTGATGGGCATCACACACATGTTCCCTCCTGTTCCTTTCGTGATGCCCCAGTGGGACTTGAATCTTGTACTTACTTACTTAATGTGTGCTCCCTTTGAGCCTCTCCGTCTTCTTACTTTGAAGACTGCTTTCCTGGTTGCCATCACCTCTGCCAGGAGAGTGAGTGAACTCCAGGCTCTTTCTTCCACACCTCCTTTCCTCTCTGTCCATCCGGACAAGGTTGTGTTGCGGACAAGACCCTCTTTCCTGCCTAAGGGTGTCACAGCCTTCCACATCAGGCAGTCCATTACCTTGCCCACCTTCTTTCCGCCTCCGCATCCCTCGAAAGAGGAAGAGAGGCTCCACCGTCTGGACCCAAAACGAGCGCTCTCTTTCTATCTGAATTGCACACGCCAGTTCCGGGTGGATGACCAACTCTTTGTTGGTTACGTGGGCGCTAAGAAGGGAAAGGCGGTGCACAAGCGGACCATCTCTCGGTGGATCATCTTGTGTATCCAGGCATGTTACTCCTTGGCTAAGAAGGAGCCCGCTGTTGGATTGAGGGCTCATTCCACTCGGGCCACGGCGACTACCACTGCCCTGGGCCGGGGCGTGCCCTTGCAGGACATTTGCCAGGCAGCTACATGGGACTCGCTGCACACGTTTGCAAGACACTACTGCCTGGACAGCCAAGTCCGGAGGGATGGCTTCTTTGGCCGTTCCGTCCTCCAGGACTTTCTGGTGTGATTATTGGTTCGCAGTCCCACCACCGGGGTTTGTATTGCTGGGGTATCTATTCTAAGGTAAGGAATCTATCACTAACGTGTCTCTTTCAGATGCACAAGTTACTACTTATGTAACGATATGTCTGTAAGAGACATTAGTTAGTGATAGATTCCTTACCGACCCACCCATCCTCCCCGTTCTGCGAACCGATATTTAGGGTTAAGGTCATCCCCGTTCAGGGCCCTAGTTTCATGGCACCAGTGTTGGTTCTATCATGGCTCTGCGTATCTGGCGCGGAAAAGCTGTGTATCAGAACTGACGTCAGCGCGCATGGGCGGCGTCTAAGTACTCCGACGACGTCATTCCGGCGCTAACGACGCCGACGACGGATGCGGAGCCGCGGACGACTCCTGCCGGCGCGCAGGGGTATTGATACGCAAAATTTTCCGGATCCAGTCTGACGCCTGGGGATATTGTAAGGTAAGGAATCTATCACTAACTAGTAGTAACTTGTGCGTTAATAAAAGACTCCTGGGTGGGCTAGGCACTGTTGGTTGTGGCACACATTGATTGACCAGCTGATGTGCGGTTCTGCACTACACTGGTAGCGCCCTTTCTTTCTTTTGTGGTGCCTTTGCTGATTTTATCCACATTTTACTGTTTAGTGTGCTCTCGATAGGATCCTGCTTACTTACTTGACAACGCGAGATTCAAATCGCCCCAGTCCACCACAGCCTTCCTTGGCTGATTGATGTGGAGGGCGAGTTGAACCCGAGCGCCGGAAATCCTCACTTCTGGTCGGCCACTTCTAGATGCCATCTTGGCTGGCGGTCTAGTTGTTTAGGGCTCTCTGACGCTACCGGTATTTAACCGGTGTTTGGGCACATTAGCTCAATTGATTGTCCAGCTGATGTGCGGGTCTGCACTACCCTGGTAGCGCTGATAATTTTAACCCTTTCTTTCTTTTGTGGTGCCTTTGCTGATTTTATCCCCATTTTACTGTTTAGTGTGCTCTCAATAGGATGCTGCTTACTTACTTGACAATGTGAGCTTCAAATCGCTCCGGTCCACCGAAGCCTTCCTTGGCTGATTGATGTGGAAGGCGAGTTGAACCTGACAGCCGGAAATCCTCACTTCCTGTCGGCCACTTCTAGATGCCATCTTGGCTGGCGGTCTAGTTGTTTAGGGCTCCCTGACGCAACCGGTTTTTAACCGAGGTTTGGGCGCATTAGCTAAATTAATTGACCAGCTGATGTGCAGTTCTGCATTACTCTGGTAGCGCTGCTAATTTTAACCCTTTCTTTCTTTTGTGGTGCCTTTGCTGATTTTATCCGCATTTTACTGTTTAGTGTGCTCTCAATAGGATCCTGCTTACTTACTTGACAACGTGAGCTTCAAATCGCTCCAAACTCTCTGGAAGGACTATTCGGTTGTTTATGCTGTAGATATGTCTCCCCTACGCTACTACCCCTTTTACCCCCTTCCATCGCTCATCCTCGGCTGAAAATTCTCTAGCTAAATGTGAGGTCGCTGGCTAAGTATTGCCTAGAAATCCATGACTTAGTCACAGAGGAATCCCCGGATGTTTTCTTCTTGACTGAGACCTGGTTCAGTGAGGATATGGTGGCTGAACCAAATTTAGCATTGCCTTCCGGGTACTCCATTTGCATGGTTAACAGAGAGTCTAGGTGGGGTGGCATTGCGGTAATTGTTAAATCATGTTACTCATGTCTTTTCATTAAAGAAGTAATTGAGGGCAGCGAGTGTGCTCCTTTTAGTATCACTGCTAGTACCCATCTGACTCTATCTGGGCTACTAATCTATCGTCCACCAGGGTCTGCCTCTAATTTTAAAGTCGCCCTTCTGGAGGCTGTTTGCACGCTCGCTATGGGCACTGCCAATTTCAGTATTCTAGGTAATTTCAATCTGCACTTTGAACGCAAGACAATGAGATCTGTAGCTTGCTTTCAGACCTGGCTGCATACCAACTAAACCAACTGGTCCTCAGCCCAACCCACTTAGCTGGCCATTTGTTGGACCCTATTTTCTCGAATATTCTGCCTGCAGCTGTGGAGACTCCTAAACCCATGGTTGGACTGACCATTCGCTGGTAGTAATGTCCTTTCTGGAGAAAAGAGCCCCTCAACAAAGCTACCCAACTTCTGGTCTTCAAACGCCCTTGGCGTAAACTGAGGTTGGAGGACTTACACGTGCTTCTCGGCACGGACCCTCTGGGACCTCTTAATAACGCTGAGACAGGTTATAGTTTATTTTGTGATTGGATTACCCAAGGGTTAGACTCTCTTATTCCAGCTAAGTGGTCTAAGGGCCGTACCTCTGGCGCCAGCCCCTGGTATAATGACTCATTGACCACCTTAAGGAAGGCCTGTAGGAGATCAGAGCGTGAATGGAGAAAGGACTACGACCCTAGGAAAAAAGTATGCTATTTGGTCAAGATCAAACACTCTCACAGAACCATCTGCAATGTTCGAGCGACTTACTATGCCAATGAAATTAAGATTAGCCCTAACCCGGCCAAATGTATTTTCAAGATCCTTAAAGACCTTAGGGCTAGGAAAAATTCGGCATACGCTATTTCATCTGAACAGCAGTGTGAGGATCTGGCCACTTTTTTTGTTGTGAAAGTTCGTACCATCTATCGGTCCTTCCCACGAGTGTCCTCTTCTCCTTCTACTGCTCTTTCTAGATCCTCGCCACTGCCTTCTCTAATAGCTATCCCCAGTTTTTCACAGGATGAGTTCAGTCGGTTGAGCAGGAAAGTTAAATCTGGCTCTCCGGCCGATCCTTTAAAGCCGGTTCAGTTTAGGGAGTCACTCTCTCTTTTTCTGGCCCCGCTATGCCAGATAGTCAACTCTTCCTTTTCCATGGCAACTGTCCTGGTGCCGTGGAAACAGGCATGGGTCTCCCCCATTCTCAAAAAACCATTGCTTGACCCAGCTAAACTCGAAAATCTCTGGCCTATATCTCTCCTCCCTCGGGTGGCCAAGATAGCAGAGGCGCATGTTAATAACACACTAACTAATTTCTTGAGTAACAACAACATCTTGGATTCATCTCAAAATGGTTTCTGCCCGGGCCACAGCACGGAGACTGCTCTCCTGGCCATGACTGAACACCGGCGGACTATTCTCGATTCTGTTCAGACGGCAGCACTGATCTTGCTCGTTCTTAGTGACGCCTTTGATACGGTCTCACATGGCATTCTGCTACAGCGGCTGGAGGAGGCAGGTGTGGTTGACTTGGCTCGGGAATGGTTCAGATAATTTCTGACCGATAGATGTTTGTGAGTGTCAGCCCCTCGCTTCTTTCTCAGGCTCATTCCATCGATCAGGGGGTGCCCCAGTGCTCGGTGCGAAGTCCCTCACTATTTAATCTGTATGTACAGCCTCTTGCAGCGGTCGCCAGGCAGTGGGACCTCACCATGGTCTCTTATGCGGATGATAGGCAGCTGGTGGTGGCCCTGGCTGAAGGTTCCATATTGAATGCCTCAAAGTTTAGAGGCGGCCTGGCTGCCGTTGCAGAATGGATGACTACTAATTGCTTAAGCTGAACGCTAGCAAAACCGAGGTTTTGTTAGTAGGGAAGAAGCTTGTGAAGTGAGCGATGGTGGCCGAGTGTCCTGGCTTGTACACCTAATCCCAAGGCAGTGGTTAAGAACCTGGGGGTATGGATGGATTCCCCCCTCAGTTTTCAAGACCATACTAAAAAAGTGTCCGGCACCTGTTTTGGCCTCTTGCGGGGTCTTAAGCCCCTTTTGAAGTTTTTTGATCCACCAACGCGCCAACTGATTGTCCAGTCAGCTATTCTATCCCGATTGGACTATGCCAGTTCTCTCTGACTAGGGGAAAATCAGGCTGAAATAATACGAATGCAGTGTGTTCAAAACGCTGCAGCCAGAGCCTTGTTGGGGCTTCCGCGGTCTTGCCCCTCTACTGGCGCCATTCAGAGACTTCATTGGCTTCCCATGGTGTAGCGCATTCAATTTAAGACGTTGTGTCTCTCTTTTAGGATTCTACGCCTAGCTTGCTAAGTAACTTGCTTACCCCGTATGTTCCCTCGTGCCAGCTGAGCTCCTTGGGGCAATACCTGGTCACTGTTCCCCGTGTGAAACATGTTTGCGCAGGGGGCCGGTCTTTTCGCTGCCTGGCAGCCAAGTTATGGGACTCCCTGCCTGTCCAGATCTGTAGAATGGAATGTCTGTTGGACTTTGGGAAAGCTATTAAAACTTTCCTCTTTCCTTCAATTTAGGCTCCTTGGCCGCTTTTTCTATTCTTTGGTGTTCTACTGTCCTAGTGTTTAGGTCCGTTTTCTGATGCTAGTAGCACTGGGACACCCCTTTGCTGGGGCAGCTGTGTGCTATATAAATCCCAATAACATAACATAACACATGGCCATGGCGCGTCGGGTGCAGGGTGCCTTTTGGAAAGTCTTACCCGCTCTTGGTCGCAGTAGAGGGGATCCTCTGGATTGAGGCTGCAGGAATCGGCTGGGGTCTTGAGGTTGGTCTGGGATCTCCGGATCTTGGGTCACAATCGCTGGGGAGCCCTCCTCACGGTGTTTTTCCACTCGAGCTCGGGCCAGGTTCAGCGGGTGCAGAGTGGGCTGGATTCACGGTATCCGCCGGAGCCAGAGGTTGCAGTGGAACAAATCCGGTGTTCACGGGAGAAGCAGTCTTTGGAAGTGAAGACAGGCAGGTCCTCCGGGGTTTTTGAGGTTGCTGGCTGCAGGACACGCCAGGATTTCGCAGGAGCAGGTTCGAGGGGAGACAGGCCGGTAGGGCTGGGGCTAAGTCAGTGGGCGTCATCCTCTTGTAAGCTCTGCACGGTTCTTCGGTCCTTCTTCTTATCTTCTTTCTTGTCATTTCTGGATCTGAGGAAGCAAGATTCAGGGTGTCCCCTAAATACTAGATTTAGGGGTGTTACAGGTCGGTAGAGGGCAGGGACCAATGGGTCCCTTCCCTGGGGTGGGTACACCCCTATTGTGCCACCCTCCAGAGGGAGAGGGCAGGAGCCTGTCCCTGGTAGGTTGGGTTCCTCATCCTCAAGATGGCGGGGACTCGGAGTTGTGCTTCACCTCACCTCCCCCACCTGAGGGGTGAAGTTGGCAGAGGTGGGCACACTTCTCTCCCTCACTTGTTTTTACCACCGGTTCTCCCGCCCAAAAGTGAGGGCAGAACCAGTGGGGACCAGTTGCTGAAAGCAGCAAGTGGTCTGGGGAAGCTCACAAAGGCGGCATGCCTTTGAAGCTTCCCCTTCGTGAACCCTGCCCATCCTGGGGGAGGAGGCTTGACACCTCGTCCCAGAATGTACATTGTTTCAGGTCCCAGAGAGTAGCAGGGTCTCGACCCAGGGGTCCAGGAACATGTCTGGTGGTGGCAGCTGAAAGCAGCCACTCAGCCTGGACACTAGAGGTGGGTTAGTTTTCAGGGGCCCTGTGTGTATTTTTCATTAAATCCCACACTGGCATCAGCGTGGGTTTAATGTGCTGAGAAGTTTGATACCAAGCTTCTCAGTTTTCAGTGTGCCATTATGGTGCTGTGGTGTTCGTAATGACAAACTCCGAGAACCATATACTCTTAATGGCAGCACTGCACTTACAATGTCTAAGAATAGACTTAGACACTGTAGGGGTACAGGGCTCATGCACCTGTACCCTTACCACTGGTATAGTGCACCCAGCTAGAGAGGTGACTGATCTATGCCAGGGCAGTGGTTTGTGGGCATGGTACACAAGGATGGGTGCCATGTCAACTCTTCAGTTTGTTTTGCACCAAAACACACAGCCTGCAAAGGCAGTGTATGAGTGTAGTGGTACAGACCTCTAAGGGTGGAACAATAAGTGCTGCAGCCCTTGGAGGCCATCGGTCACAGTGCCCTGGGTACCTGTGGTACCAGTTACCAGGGACTGACCTGTGGCCAGAGATGCCAATTGGGTTAGTTTTGGGAAAAGAACACAGGCCATGGGAACCTGATTGGCAGGGACCCAGGGCACACCAAGTAAAAGTGCATCATTAGTCTGGCAAAAAGTGGGGGATACTGTAACACAAACCCACTTTACTACAGTAACTGACCCTAGAACACATCAGCACAAAATCCTACAATGATCCGGACCTGTCTGGTGTGATCAGAACGTTTTGCGGCCCCCCTCTTGGCGCCTGTAAGGTGAATTGAAGTATCAGGCCTACCATGGTGTGGGTGGGCCCGGGAATGCGGTGGGGGCCGCCAGACTGAGGGGTGCCTCGCTTCGCTGTACTGAAAGCTGAGCCTGCAAAACTGGATCACCTGTGACTCCATCATGACCCGCTGGTTCCCCCCGAACCGCATACTGGTGAGCCAGTAGCGGCCGCAGTCCGAAGAGGCAGCCTACAGTGCCCAGGGCAGTGCCATCCGCGAGGGAGCAGAATCGTGCACCTGAGGCGGGCTGGTGTGGAGCCGATTGGCACTGGTGCAGGGAGGCAGCTGGTGGCCCTAAAACACGAGTGATATACCCCTGCCAGCATCTGTGAATACGCTATTGACATTTAAACTGGTGTACGGGCCCATTGAGCTCAGAGCCTTTGATTGTTTCTGTTCCCTACGATGCGGCAGGCCGACCATACCCTGTGAGGCGTTTGGCTTTTATTGCAGCACTGGTTAGCCACAAACTAGTCAGCAGTGAATTGAATGCTGCTCTAGAGATACTGCAGCACTCCTTAACACATGTACACAAGCCCCTATGCGAGCCATAACACCAGTGGCCACTTGACCTTCAGGCAATATAATTTGCTCCATACCACTATCAGGCTTCTAGTGTGAATCAACTACCCTTACTTTAGCTCTATCCCGGCAATTTTTACTTACTTTGGTCACCCTCCTGCTATACAAAGTTGTGCAGGGAACATACTGAGACTTGTGCTTCTACTGTTCTACCACCCAGTGTGAACCCCAACATTGTGTCTGCTGCCACCATTCCAAGAGTTCCCTACAGCCTCTATTAGCCGTGATCGGGTGCTGGCAGCCTTTGGTGGAGGCTGCTCGTGTCCCCTGTGGTGGTATAACACGGGGGTGGCGGGACTCTATTGACTCTGCAATCTTGGAGTCTTCTGCATCATTCAAGCTCATGTAAAGTTGGATGGAAGATACTCTCTTCCGACTATTTGACCTGAATTGTGTCAAATCTTTATAGACTGAGCACTCACAAACACACAATGGACAAACGCGACACCAAACAGACCAAACTCTCCTTTGAAAACCAGTGCCTTCAGAGGCAAGATGGTGTCTGTGTGAGAGACCACGGCGGTTGCTCTCCCGCGGCTCGTGGCTCTTTGATCAGGGGTAAAGCATCTAAATTCCGTCATCAGTATCGCCCTATATCGGCAGAAAACGTTGAATGCAGAACACCTACCTTGAGTCCGGGACCGGTCTTGCTGGCTCTGCCGTTCGAGCGTTCTCTGGTGTGCGGGCGGCTCTGGCCGTGTTGGTAGCCTCATTGGCTAGCGGATCAAGGCTCTCACTTCTGCTTGTTTCCTGAGCATGCGTGAGTGCGGGCAGCTCTCAGCCTGGATCGTCACTAGAGTTAGGATGCCACCTAAACCGGCTCACACAACCAGAGACCGGAGCACTGAGGCAGTGCAAACGGGACTGGCTGCTGCGGGTTCCATTCAATCTCAGCGCGTGAAGGGGACAAAGATGGCACCTACCGGGGGAAGTAAGGTCGCCTTGAAAGGAAGGAAGGGCTCGGAGGCTGTTCCCTGCAAGAATGCTGCAATTGGAGAGAAAGAGTCACTCGGGCCAAAACTGGATCCATCTCAACAACAGGTTGTTAGATTTGGGAGTCTCTAGTTGGCATAGGTAGGTACCTGTGACAAATAGGGACCCTTTTGTCTAGTCAGGGTAAGGGGGTACACTCCTAAAATAACCCCTGCTCACCCCCTTGGTAGCTTCGCATGAGCAGACAGGCTTATCTCAGAGGCAGTGTGTAAAGCATTTGTGAACACATGCAGTAACCCAGCGACAACACTACAGATGGAAACTACACCAGTTGTATTAGAAAAATATGTATTTTTATATAGACTTAACACAAGACCACAAACAACAAAAATCCACAATACTATACTTTAAAAATGGTAGAAATAGCTTAGTTCTCTTAAGATGGTAAATGCAACACTTTGAGTTCAATGTACCTTTGGATGCGTAACGCTATACAACAAAAGTGTTGCAGGGAAGGTGATGCGATGGTTCCTTACACGCAGAAACCGTAATGCGTAGGTTTCTTACTGCGCTTCCGTGGCGGTGCGGCTTGCAGCGCCGTGATGCGATGAAGATCCGGTGCGATGAAAACAAAGATGGTGTCTTCTCCTTGATGCGACACGATGCGTGTACGCCCGACGGCCGTGTGGCGACTCAACGATTCTTCTGAGCCGCGACAGGCCCTGCGACACGCTTCTCCGGTGATCCGAGACGCTTCGGCGAGGCGATGCAACAACTGCAGCGGCGACACCCTTGTTCAGTGATGCGACGACAGTGGCGGCCACACTCTTCTCCAGTGATGTGAGACGCTTCTGCGATGCGACTGCTACAGCGGTGACACCCTTCTTCAGTGATGCGACGACAGCGGCGGCGACACGCTTCTTCTTCGTGAGTCAAGCTTCCAGCTCTTTGCGACACGCAGTCCCTCAGAAAGCCCAACACAACTGCAGGCACTTCCAAAGAACTCTTGGGGAGCTGGGGGTTAAAGTCTGTTGTCCCTGAGACTTCAGCAGGAGGCAAGCTCTTTCTCAAGCCCTTTGAGATCCTTCAAAAGTTGATGAAAGTACACACAAAGGTTCTCTCTCCTCTCTTTGGCAGTCAGGCAACCACTGCAGGCCAATCCCCGAAGCAGCACTTCAGCTTAGGGATAGTCTCTCCTCAGTCTCTCTGGTTCCTGTTTCCCAAAAGTGATCTAATTCTCTGAGGTCTGGGTCCCCCTTTTTATACACAGTTTCTCTTTGTTCTCTGAAGGCAGAGCGGCCTTTGCCTAGTCCAAACCAGTTCTGGTCAGTCCTGGAGCACTCTATTTACATGAATCCTTCTTTCCTTTCACAGTGCAGGGCAGAGACATCAGACACACTACCGGAGGTGGTGCCAGCATTGTGGAGGGAAGCCACAGCCCTATTCAGGTCCCAGGTGCAACTCCTCCCGCCCATCTGCATGTAGATCTCTCTATTCAGCCCTGTGCTGACTCACCCTGTCTCCTGGAATCCCCAAGCCCCTGCCACTCAAACTCCAGACAAGGAATACACACCCTAGCAGAGGCAGGCTTGGATAGTTAGGCAAGAAAATACCTACTTTCTAAAAGTGGTATTTTTAAATTCAAATTTGTTTTATTGATTTCAAAAGCAAAGACAGGCAATACAGTGCAATGGGAGGGCATTATATAAAGATAGCGGTTGAGACAGACATGCACGTCTTCTCCACAGAGCAAACTGCATATAAGGTACATGTGCCAGGCAATAAGTGTGATGTAAAACCCGTATGTGCTGAGCCTGATAGAAAAGCAAAACTTCAAAAATAGAAACCAAAAACCCCCTCCCCTCCCACCCCAACCAGTGTGCCATATCAGTAAAGCAATCGCCAGTGTGCCCATAGTTCGTTTAGCGCACCCCTTAATGGAGTCATGGAGGGTCGTGTGGGGTATCCGTAAGGCGTAGTAAACGCAAATATCTAGGGCATGTGATTTCATTGAATTCAGTTGAGAGGAGGACAATAGTGGTTGCCAGGCCTTACGGAACGTGGCTGCGGACTGTGTGAGGGTAGCCTGAATACGTTCCATGCCCAGTGTTTACCAGATTTTATAAAGCCATCCCGTGTGAGTGGGTCTGGTGGGCGATCCCCAGAGTGACAGCACATGTTGTGATGCAGCTTGCATGGCGATCCCCATTTGAGGTCCTCGGGCTGATTTCAAGGGGAAGGTAAGTGCATTGGGAATGCCTAGGATAGTATAAGCTGGGACTCTCAGGACTTCAGTGTCGAATGTACTGTCTATGTCATCTAAGACCACCTTCCAGTAGTCCCTAACTTCTCTACATTCCCAGAGGAGATGAGTCATGGTACCCCGTTCCCCGCAACCCCTCCAGCAAGGCGCACTGAGAGTTGGATTCCCTTTGTTAAGCCGAACGGGGGTAAGGTGCCAGTAAAGGGCTAGTTTCACCGCTGCCTCCCTACCTGCAGTGTTGCGCGTGGTGTGGGATGCCCTATAATATATGTAGCTTCATTCCGTCAGGGTCCTCCCCAGCTCCGCTTCCCAGCGCTTCTGTCCCGCCGCCCGACCTGACGTAGGTGGGGGTGTGAGCATCTTGTATAGTTCAAAAATGAGGTGCTTGTCCGACTCCTTCGTCGCTAGCCATTTCTCGAAATCTGTCATATGTCTGCCAACTAGGGGAGCGCAGTCCAGGTGTGTAAGCCAGTATCGGAGTTGAAAGTATTGGAAGAGGTGGGGGGAAGACAACATCATATCCTTGAGACAGATCGGAGAGGGAAAGAAAGCCCCGCAAATCAAAAAGGTGCCCTGCTGACCTGCAGCTCGTACCACGCCATTGTGAGAAGGCATGGGGGTCAGTGCCCAGTGGAAACTCCGGGTTGCCTAGGAGGGGAGTAAGTGGGGAGGGAAAGGTCGTCAGGCCCCGTTTAACGGCTACCGTATCCCAGACCCGCAAGATAGTGCGGGTGATGGGTGACCTCTGGAGGTATCGCGGTCTGTTGTGCTGGAGAAGGAACGGGATCTTCCAAAAGGATGTCTGGGCCATAGCTCTGTCTTGGAACAACCACCGCTTTTCAGATTCCGGTCTGTACCACTCCACCAGATAGCGGAGCTGGGAGGCCTGGAAGTATTGCTGGAGGTTGGGGATCCCAAGACCACCCTCATCCATGCCCCGGTATGCCAATTGTTTGTGCAAGTGCAGGCGTCCCCCCCCCCCAAATGAAGTGGTGTAAGGCAGCCTGTAAATTTGCGATGGTGCCAGCCGGAGGGAACACTGGGATAGTTTGGAAGATGTACAAGATCTTGGGCAGGGCCGACATCTTCACTGCTGCAACTCGCCCCAGCAGGGAGAGCAGCTGTTTGGACCATCGCGCGAGGTCAGTGCGAATCTGGGATGTGAGAGTCGCGCAGTTGAGGGTGACCGTCGAGTCCGTGGAGGAAGCGAGGGTAATGCCCAAGTATGGAAGTTGTGCTGCCGTCTGTAAGCCTCCTCCATACTCCGGTGCACCCGCGAGAGAGCGGGTGTTTCTGCCCAGGGGCAGTATCAGTGATTTCCCCCTGTTTATTTTGAAGCCGGATATGCCACCGAAGGATTTCTATTTCCCCAAAAACGCAGGAATTGAGCAGTCCGGGCGGTCAAGGGCAGCTATGATGTCGTCGGCGTATAGGCCGCTCGTATGAGGTTCCCCGCCAAAAGTGATGCCATGGATGTTGGGGTTGTCGCAGATTTTTTGCGCTAGCGGCTCTACTTACAGAGCAAATAAAAGAGGTGAGAGTGGGCACCCCTGCCTCGTGGGATCTCGAAGGGGCTCGAACGTAGGCCGCACAGGCGGACCCGCGCTCAAGGATGGTGGTAGCAGCTTGCGATCCAAGATTGAAAGCGGACCCCTAACCGAAAACGAGCCAAAACCCGCTGTAAGAAGGCCCAATCCACCCGGTCAAACGCTTTTTCCGCATCAATGGCCAGCAGAACTGAGTCTGATTGTTGGAAGTGGGCCTTATTGATCAGGTGGAGGATCCGTTTGGTGTTATCACTACATTGGCGGCTCGGGACAAAGCCCGATTGGTCGGGCTTCAGGATCCCAGGCAGGCACGGCCCAAGGCGAGCAGCCAGTACACCCGTAAAGAGCTTCAGGTCCAAATTAAGGAGGGAGATAGGGCAAAACGCCGAGCAGTGTGTGGGGTCCTTGCTGGGTTTAGGCAGCACCACAATTTCAGCCTCCAGCATATCTGGAGGGATGGAGCCCGGGCCGCTGAAGGAATTGAAAAGCCGAGTGAGGACAGGGGCTAGAAGCAGGCTGAAAGTTTTATAAAAGGCGGCTGAGAAGCCGTCCGGCCCCGGGGATTTGAGGGGGCGTAGGCAAGATATAGCCGCTATCACCTCATCCAAACGGATGGGGGCTTCCAAGGCGTCCGCACTCGCCGGAGACAGCGCGGTGATCTCAGCAGTCTCCAAGTAGCCATCGATGTCTCTACCTGAGACAGTGTTGGTGCGGTACAAAGATGCGTAGAAGTCCCGAAATGCTTCCGCTACCTGTGCCTCCCCGTCGATTTCCACTCCGTTCCCATCTTTGAGGCCTAAGATCTTGGAGCGTTGGGATTTGGCTTTCAGCGCGATGGTGAGTAGGCGACCGGTCTTGTTCCCCCCAACATAGTAAGTGTGGCAGAGACGGAGAGCAGCGAACTCTGCCCTGTCCGTATCCAGGCTGGCCAGTTGGGCCCTGGCAGCTTTCAATTGCCTCCACACCCGGGGAGCCCCAGTACGACTGTGAACGCTCTCGAATTCAGAAACTTGGGTAGTGAGGTTCTCTCTCTTTGCTTTACGGTCCTTCGCCTCCGCCACCGCTATCGCGATGAGTTCACCGCGGGCCACCGATTTCAGGGGCCCCCACAAGGCTGAGGCCGACGTCTCGGGCATGTCATTAATGGCTAAGTAGTCAGTAATACACTTGTGAAGTTGCTTAGTAACCTCTGGGCGCTGCCGGAGAGTTTCGCGCAGCCTCCACGTCCCAGGGGGACGTCTCGGTTTGGGAATCGTGAGCAGTAGCTCAACGGCATCATGGTCGGAGATAGCTGCTGGTACAATGCAAACGTCTAGCAGGCTATTGGCTAAGTCAGAGGAGCCGAGGAAATGATCAAGCCTGGCATAGGTGCGGTGCACGTGTGAGTAAAAGGTGAAGTGGGATGCCCCAGGATGTTTGGCCCTCCAGAGGTCCACCAGACCTCGTTTGTGTAGCCAGGCCTTGCCTGTAGTGGAAAGGGTGCCTGTATCCCCGTACCTATGGCCAGATCTATACATGTTAGTGTCCATCACCAGATTGAGGTCCTTCACTCGGAGCAGGAGAGAGTTAGGGATTGAAGAGTCTCTGAAATAGCGCTTTTCAAAAAGGTTTCCTGTCCTGTGTTCGGAGTATATAATGAACCAATTGTCAGTTGCTGGCCACCGATCAAGAAGTTATGGGCGAGGAGCCGGCCCTTGATCTCCACCGTTTTATTCCCCACCCGCCCTTGAAATTGCTTAGACACTAGAATGGCTACCCCTGCTTTTTTTCACTGGGAGAGAGGAGAAGAACTGCTGGGGGAAGGCGCGGGAGCGCTCCTATGCCAATCTTTCGCAAGCAGATGGGTCTCTTGGAGTAAGCAAATATCGGCCCCTGAGTTTTCCAGGTACGAGAGCACCGCCCTCCGCTTAATGGGATTGTTTAAGCCCTTCACATTAAGGGTCAATATCTTCAGAGCTGGGTCAGTCATCACTGGGCAAATAGATAGGAAGCTCTACGCGCGGATGGTAATGCCCCAGTTTGAGATGGAAGTGAAAGGCGATTGATCTATCCTGTGGAACCCCCCCTGGCACACTGGTTCCCTCCCTCAACCCCTCCCGCCGCCCCCAACCCAACCCCAACTGAAGACCCCCCATCCCCACTCCCTCCCCCCTTCCTAACACCATCTCCCCCAACCCACCGGCCCCCCTTTCAAACTTCAGCCAACCCCCCGTCAACCCCCTGCCACCCCTCCTGAGCCCCAACTAGAAATCCCCAAGAACAAACCATAGTCCCAGGCCTATCAGAATGCAGTTCAGGCCTGTAGAGTCTTAACGTGGAGGAGTTTGTGGCAGTGGCGACCTTGGTGGCTCCCCGCCCCTCCACCCTCCTGAATACAAAGCAAGGCAGGCAAATCCCCAGCCAGAGTGCCTCAGGATGGAACCGTCGCATCTTTGACCACCTCTTGTATGGCCGCGGCATGTTCCAAGGCCATGGTCATCGGGTGTGGTTTAAGGTCCACCTTGGGGGGGGGCGGCGCCTTCTCACTCGTTGCCACCCATCGAGGGAACGCTGCGAGGACCCTTCCTGCGATTGTCGTGGTGAGGTCTCCTCCGGCTTCTCATCCTCCGCTAGGTCAAGTCCCAGTAGGGCGTACGTGTCCTGGAGAGAGCGGAGTTGATGCAGCGCCCCCTTCCATTTGAAAATTAAATGAATAGGGTGACCCCAGGAGTAGGGCACCCCATTGTCTCGCAGAAATGTCGTGGCTACCCGGAAGGCCTTCCTTTTCTGGAGCGTGATGGCCGAGAGATCCTGAAATAGGGCCACCGGGGCGCCTTGGAAGTGGAGAGGCTGCTTCCGACGGGCCTCCTGTAGGATCCGCTCGTTCAATGGGAAGTCAGGGAGATAGGCAAGGATGTCCGGCGGGGGAGCAGGTGCACGCCGCGCCAGGCCAACTCTGTGAGCGCGGTCAATGCGAATAGCAAAGTCAGCAGGTTCACCAAGAATCTCCCGAAAGAGCTCCTGTAGGTAACAAGTGACGCTGTTTCCCTCTGCTTTCAATGGCACCCCCCTGATTCATATATTATTTCTCCGGGAGCGATTTTCGAGATCCTCCGAGTGCACCTGGAGGTCCACCTGCTGCTCCCGGAGACGGAGGACCTCCTGCTGTAGTAGTTCCACCTCCTCGCTGCGGGCCTGATTCGTTTCTTCCATTGAGGCCACACGCTCTCCCAAGCCATCAACATCCCTGCGGAGTTCGCGTTGTTCCCCCGCCAGATCCTGCTTCAGAGTCTGGAAGTCGTCCCTAAGTGTGTTGAAGAGGGATTCTAGGAAGGCTTTTGTGATGGGGCCCCTCCATCATCTTGTCCAGGGATGTTGGCCGCCGTCGCTGGGGAGGAGGGATTCTGGGACTTTTCCCCCTTTGGGGTGCTTTTAACTAACATATCCGTGATAGCACGGCCACCTCTGCGACCCGCGTTGGCCATATCGCCACAGGCATGTGGACGTCGAGGGGTAGAATGTTGTAGCGCCTACAGTCTAATCCAGTGCTTGGAGTGGGCACCCCCGGGACAGGCAGGCAACTCCGCTTGGGCCAGAGCAGTGTCTCACTGTGGGCACCCCTAGCCGGGCCGTGTCGCGTCTGGGCAGCTATCCCCCTTTCACCCAGAACTCCTCTAGTCGCACCCGGCCGCACTGTGTCACCCCAGGTCCAAGCTCCCAGCTCCCGCGTGGGTCACCACCTTTACTCCAGCAGCTCAGTCTAGGCCCGAAAGCCGGGGCCTCGAGTTTCGCGACTACTCACGTCGCATGCACCGGCCCCAGCCGTCCTGCCAATGATGCCTCTCGAGAGTTCTTAAAAGCAACTGGGAGGAGCAGAGGGTGTAGCGGTCGCTGGCCGGGAGTGTGTGTGGTAGCTTCAGGGCTGCTACGTAAGTGAGCTGCCTTTGTCTTGTCCTTGGGCCCTCCGTTCGCTGGCCTGCTGCGGGGCCCCACAGGATTGTGTGCACTCCTCCTCACCTCATCAGCGTTGGGGCTTGCGCAGTAGTAGGGCAATTCGGGTCCCCCAAGGCCCCCGGGGCAGCCGCCCCAGTCGCTCATTCCATGGTGTAGGCCTCGAAGCCTGGGCCTCGATTTTCGTGGCTCCCCTGCACCAGGCTCACCACTGTCAGCGCGCACCTCCTTCGAGCAGCCAGCAGCTGGGATCAGCGTTGCCCTGTCAGTGTTAGCTCATGGTGTGCGGCCCCTGGGTGGGGCCCGTCGCCGTCTCTGGACACCTGCGGGACTCGGCCCACCGCTCTGTGTAGGCCCGGGACCTCGATTTTCGCGGTATGCCGCCTACTGCCTGCGAGTCTGCATTTCTGCCGCCGCACGTATTGCGGCTGCCGGCGCCGGGACCCATCGACTCAGACTGGGTCCCGGCCTCCTTCTCTGGCTGTCTCGCTCTTTTTTTGTGTTCCTGTTGTTAAGCCCCACCTCCAGGCCTCCGCTGCAGCTCTTCCGTTGTGCGGCCGCCTAGACCGCGCGGCCCTCGGGTCCTCGGCGGAGTGGCGGCTCCGGGGAAAGCTGGTGGAGCAATGCGTGCCAGAAGCCGGTCAGGCAAGTCCACCGGTCAGTGGCAGAATTTGCCTGGGCTGCAAGGGAGGTGTAAGCTAGGAAAACGGGCTGAAAGGGGTTCAGGGCCGGGGAGCCTCGCAGTCCGACATCTATTCAGGCCACCATCTTGGCCACGCCCCCCCAAAAAAGTGGTATTTTTAAACACAGAGGGCCAGATGTAGGTCGCCAATTACCGGTCGGTAACGGCCGATTTCGGCCGTTACCGACCGGTAATTGGTTTTTGAGATGTAGGGGGCCCGAAATTTTACCGAATCTGTAAATTTGCCGATTCGGTAAATTTACAGATTCTGTAAAATACGGACTCGGTATATTTACCGAATCGGTAATTCCAGATGTAGGTGGCACTTAAAATAGTGCCACAGGCCCTTAACCCCTTTAAAGCTAGTAAACAAACCTCCCCAGTGCTGCGCTGTCCATTATCCGGTGCTGAACTGGACGTCCAACGGTCGTGCGCAGCACTGGGGAGGTAGTGCCCGTGACGACCGTTGGCCGACGGCAGCACTTAAGGGGTTAAGAATTCGTTATTTACCATGAAATACTATCTCATGGTAAACAACGAATTCCTGTGTACATGCACATCTGTGCATGTACACCTGTGCCATGTGGCACACATACATGCCCTAAGGGCATGTATGTGTGTCACATTGCACACAAGCCAGAATCAGGGGTGCAACAGGGTGTCAAAGTGACACCCTGTCCCCCTTGTAAATTCGGTAATTTTACCGAAACGGTATTTACCGATTCGGTAATTGACATTGATTCCTATGGGCCTCAAGGCCCATAGGAATCAATGGCAATTACCGATTCGGTAATTGATTCGGTAAATATACCTACATCCCGATTGCCAGTTCTTAAATACCGAATCGGTATGATTCGGTATTTAAGAATCGGTAATCGGGGATTACCTACATCTGGCCCAGAATGTTAAAGCCAACTTCACTAAAAGATGTAGTGTATCATTCTGAGCTCAGGCATACTAAATCCAATTTTCTACCTAGTTCCCTAAGTCAATTAGGATTATAAGATGTAATAATCATACTGCCCATTCTGGCCTATGGGGAACAGTTAGCCTTGCAATAGTGAAACACAAAAATGGCTGTAATTCACTATTAGGACATGCCACACACATCAGGGCTTGTCCTACCTTTTACCTACAATGCACCCTGCCCTTGGGCCTACCATAGGGGTGTCTGATATGAAGAAAAGGGAAGGTTTAGGGACTGGCAAGTGGGTGCACTTGCCCAGTCAGCATGGCAGTACCAGATTGCACACAGGCTCTGCAATGGCAGACCTGAGACACACTTTTACAGGATGCTTCTGTGGGCGGCACAGCCAGTGCTGCAAGCCCACCAGCAGCATTTGATTCACAAGCCCTGGGCACACAAAGTGCACTGTACTAGGGAATGACAAGTAAACCAAATAAGCCAATCATGGAGTCACTAATCCATACATCAATTTACAATAGGGAGAGCATATGCACTTTAGCACTGATCAGCAGTGGTGAAGTGCCCAGAGTCATAAAACAGCCAACAACAGGTCAGACAAAATACAGGAGGAAGACAAAAATTTAAGGGATGACCCCGCAAAAAGGGCCAAGTCCAACACAGGTGATAACAGCATTTTTTGCCTGCATGGCTGCAGTGGCTGGTGCACTTCAGCCAACCTCCAATAATGAGGTAGGAGGAGGGGGGAGGCCCCCAACAGCCCGCAGCCCCTTCAAGCCCAGGTGGGGATCTGATGTTCAATTTCCCTGTTAATCTTGAATAGGATGACCCTGGGGCCTAGTATTTGAGGCATTCCTCGCCTGAGACACACTTAGATGCTCAGAATTATGTAGACCCTCAGATTTGGCAGGAGCCGAGTATTGCCCCAAAAGTGGAAGGGGGATGGGCTACTAATCATAGAAATGGTAAGCAGGTGTTACTAGTACCTTCACCCTTTGTAGGGGTCAATCAAGAAATAAGGGCTGTAATAGAGGGGGCTCTTGGTCCCAGAAGCTTAAAGGGCTCACTGGACTTAGGAAACACATTTTTCTCTTTGACTGATGGCTCTGGCATAAGCTTTGCCAAATCTGAGGTGGAGAGTGTCTCGTTGTCTTCCAGCTCTATCCCCAGTAGCCAGTATGAAGGTCTCGGCAGGATTGATTGTAAGAGGAAAAACGTCAGGTGAAGTAAGGAAGGTGTCCCACAAGGACAGACTAAGGTTGGTCTGAAAAAACAAGCAACCGCTGCCCTAAAATGGGATTATTCGGCCACGCAAAAATCATATGAGGAGACTAACACAGTGGCTAAAGGGGGACAAGGTGGCCATGGCCCGAGGAACCAACTTTGAAATCGATATATGAATCAGTTAAACAGCATAAAGAAGAGATGAGGCTGGATGGTAGGAAAACCCGCCTGCAACAAAAACTCCAAGGGGCTTTGAGAAAGGTGGCGAAAGCCTGTGCAGAAATCAGCAAAAGATTAACCGTAGTTGAAGAACCAACGGCTGGCTTGGAGAACGATAAGGCTAAAAGCCAAAACCAGACAGAAGCGCAAGGATCACAAACAATGGATATGCAGTGGAAACTTGAAGAGTATGAAATTCGGCTATGGCCCAATAATCTGAGAATCTTCAGCATTGAAGAAGGGGGTGATATTAGAGCCTATGTACTGAAGCTGATGAAGGGGGCTTTTCCGGAACTCCACCAGTGGAACTGGGAAAACGGAAATTCAGCGGGTGCACCACTACCCATTTACACTCAAAAAGCCCAGTCAGCCCACCTCTGGTGAGTCGAAGCAACCAAGAGCCAATATAGTCTACTTCATGAATTTTCTTCTTCAGGAAGCAGTGTTTTCTAAGGCCCACCCTGACTCCAAGCAATCTTATAAGGGACAATCCTTCTTTACACGGCCCGATTTCTGCCATGCAACGGTGGAAAGGCGATGGCGTTGAAGGCAACTGATTCAACCTTGTCAATCACTAGGCACCGAAGCCTACTTACTAAACCCAGCCCGCCTGAAAATAATATTTAATAGTAAGGTGAGAGTATTCACATCAGAAATAAAGGTGCAGGAATTTATGGAGGAAATGCGGAAATAGAGACTGGACAAGAATATAGAATCAAGCTGACAACTTGTAATCAAGGGGTGTATATGGGGTATGGCAAAAGTAACACTTATGGTTGATGCTTCCTGGTATTTAAGGTGGTTAGTATGTGAAGGGGCCGTGGGTGGCAGTGGGGGCACAGACTTAATCACCCATACATCACTTGGTCTGTTTGCCTCACGGTTTGGATGGAATTTATATTACATATGTATAGATCTGTACCTTTATATCTGATTTTGAACATGCTAAATCTATGAGTTCATGCAACAAAACAAAAAAACACAAAAAAGACAATCTAAGAACAGAAATGCAAAAGAAAAAGTAATTGAAACAATGTGATTTTAACTGCTATTTAATCTGTTTGAAGCATGTGAATCTATGAAAACTTCAATACTGGAGTAAGTAAGTTACTTACCTGTAACTGTAGTTCTCCAGTATTGAAATCTTTCATAGATTCACATGCGACCCACCCTCCTCCTCTGGGAAGCTCACCTTCTTTTTTGCTTTCATGGGTGTATCTCCTACACTTGTGCTTTGAAAATCTGAAGGGCTGGAGCTACTCTCAGACGTGTTCTAGAGAGCAGGGCAACCTGATTGATTGGAACCTATATTTGGTCTCGTTTTTTAAACATGACTATGATATCTAACAAAACTAAGGAGCCTAGGGCCTTTCCTAGTTTAACTTTGCATTGCTGTTATATTGTACCTGGGACTCCCATCTCAGCGACTGGGAATGGTTCAAGCATGTGAATCTATGAAAGATTCCAATACTGGAGAAATACAGTTACAGGTAAGTAACTTATTTTCTTTCCCCACACCAGGTATTTCTCATGAATGGAAGTTATGAGTGCGTAACAGCAATTCTTTGCTCTTTGATGGACTCCATTCATAGATCTGTTGATAACATATAAAAAATGCTGCATCTTTATGTCCAGATAAAGACACGTAAGATCACAGGGAAATGCAACCTCTAGCTTGGTACAGGAATATTTGCATAGACTAATGTCAACTCATCTTAAAAAAAATGCTCTTCTACCATTAAGTCAACAAATGCAGAAACGTGCACATGGTAATCATTCCTCTAGTGCCTCAATAGGTGTAACAGCCATGGGACTCCCACTTATATTCACATATTTCAAAATTGGAAGTGGATCTCAACTTTTTCTCTCTTCTGCAATTGCTAACAATGCTGAAGGGCTTTAGATCTTGCACCTGATGATTAAAGTGAGGTTAGTCTAGAGGCAATACCATGTACTGCAGTTACGGCAGACTGGATCATTTTGCCCTGACCTTAAGTACAATATACTGGTTACCTGTGACCTTGAAAGCACTCTGCATCACACATCGTTCAATCTGTGATGGGACCCAGCTTCTAGCAATCAAATAGAAAATCTCAGATCAAGTATGGCCCAACTGCTGGCTGTAAGGAAACAGGCTTTTTGCAGGTTTACCCCTCTTTCCCTTTTTTATGCCCCCATTTTGACGACTAGATTCTGGTGTAATAGCTCTGAAATGCCAATAACCCTGCTAATCAGTGCTCAATGCATATGTTCTGACCATTAAAATGGTGCCTGTTTAATGTGCTTGTTACCACTTGGCATAGCCTAACTTACTTGTAAGTCCCTAGTATGTGGTACCAGGGGTACTCAGGGTCTGTAAGTTAGTATCCCTCAGGGACTGCATCACTTAGTGTGCCACTCTGAGTGGGACAAGGTTAAATATGGCCCCCAGTCTTCCATTGCAGACTGCAAGGCCAGTTTTTAACTGCTAACTCAACTTTGACAGTTAAGGTAATGGCAAAGCACAAGCCTCCCTTTTAAATATTTGCAACTCACCCCTAAGGTAAGCCTAACAAGCCCTAAGGGTGGGTGCTGTATTTTAGAAAGTGGAGCATGTACTTTTACATGTTCCAACAGGAAAAACCCTAAATGTTTTTTACTGTGGAAAGGATAGTAGCCCCATTGCCAAGTACAGAGTTATAGGCTGACACCTCAGCCACAGTCGGTCCTAGAACTTCTGGGGCCCTGGGAGAAAGGGAAGATGTGAGGCCCCTCTAATTTGCATGTAACACCACAAGAAGTGACATCACAGAAAGTGACATCGAATGACTATTGATCTTATTTGGCATTACTGATGAGACCTAATGTGGATAACAGTAACATGGACAAAAAGATAAATATACAAATTGGATAAGTCTGTATATTATAAAACTGTATTAAATAGATTACATTTGTCACATTGATGGGAAAGCTAGGTACAGGTCTCAGAAAGATGGATATTTTTACTCCATGTTAACAGATTGTTTCCAGATGAGCGCATGATCAAACATTCCAGTTCTGTCTCATAAAGGGGAGAGATCCTGTTGAGGTAATCGGAGGCGGGATCATTCAAAATATAAAATTAAACTAGAGAAAACCCCTCACACCATGGATGTAATCGCAAATTTCAAAAGGCTCAGTTATCTTTCTGTGACATTATTGTGCCACCTTAGGATGACATTAATACTTATTCATTTGTTTTAACATAAATCCTCTCACCAGTATCTCACACGGAGCTGCTAACACCCGTAGGGCAATCTTTTTTGTCTGTTGGCTCTTTACTCACCAGAAATATGTTAAGTGCAAAAACACAATACATATAATACAAAAATATAAGACACCGTTGCAAACAAAGATTGTACATAAATAAAAAAAGACTTAGAACAACCGAGACCACTACTAAATCATACATTGACTTGAAGGTATGCTGCAGATCCACTGGGTTTTCAAATCAACGTTTTTTATTTGGTGTTGGAACTATAGAAAGTAGTAGTGGCCGGCTTTAGTACTGGTGGAGCCCTGTGCGACAATGTTTGTTAGTACCCCCCAATGGCTCCATCTGCCATGGATTCCCTCAGAACCACTATGTAACAGTGCCCCTCAAGTCTCCATAACCACATTCTAGGTCAGATGCATTTAATTTGATTTACAGCGCCACTGATACAAGTGTAGGGTGGCAGAGCACTTTATATCACACACATTAGACAGAGACAACCATACGTATGTAAATCACTGTATAGAAAATATCACATAAGAGAAAGGATTACAAGGGGTAGGAGTCACATGACAATCATACTAGTAGGCAGTATAGTTTAATAGTGATTGGTCTGGAGAAACACAAACTCTGAATTAACAGCGTAATGTAATGGTTGGGGGTTCTCTTTAATAACCATAAATGATTTCTATCCAAATGAACCCATTTTGCAACATTAGGATAAACAAAGACTGGGGGAAAAACCATAATACTCTAATTTATACCTTGCAGTTTGCATGCACCACTAAGATCTTAGTTAATAGCTCACTGTTCTATGTTAGGATTTTGACTTATAAACTGCAAGTAACAAAAGAATCTCTGTCGTGTATATGGAGCATGCCTGTCAGAAGCGTGTTTTCCCTTTGCCGCTCGTGACTGTCACGCTCTGTAGTTTCTTTTGATGTTTTGATTGAGGTTCGGTGGGAGGTTAACGGATGTTTACCATTGGGGTGTCATTGTACTTGGTTCTTGTGAAGACGGAATGAACTTCACTAAGAATCTACATTTCTCTGCTTCGTGATTTTGGTAACTTGATACTTTCTAACACTGGCATCGAACAGGCACGGATTCACTGCCCTTTACTTCAGTGTATTTATTTAATGATTTTGCCATTTTGAAGATCTGGATTTATTGGAACTTTAACCGATACATCTTTTTTTTTTATTTGCCAAGATACTTCATTTCAGGATCTTTGCTGTGGATATTCCATGTTTGATTTGTATTGGTTCTAATTCTGCTGACTGCTTTCTTTGTTTCATGCTCTTGGATACATTTTTTTTGCATCACAAATCTTCGGTGTTCACCGTAAAAAATCAAATCGGAAGAAGGTCAAGGATGTTGAGGAATTTTTCCACATTACATTTTCTGTGAGGACTACCTAAGAGTTTGCATCTTTCGTATTTGTGAGCCGTTGTACTCACCTGCTTTTCTTGTGGAATTCCCGCAGCTCCTTGACAACCTTCATTCTTAACGTCAAACAATTTCTCAACAATCGGATCCGACGTCATCACGCTTCACACTCACCTCCAGGAAAGATGCACGCTGATAGGGTCACGTTTACGTGTACTTTCACCCTTGACCCTGCGTGCCACCATTTTGGAAAATTGTGCAGTGTTTCTTCTTCGGTGATATGCACAACGCATATCCTCAAGGCATTGTTAACACTTCGGTGATATGCACACCGCATATCCTCAAGGCATTATTAATATTGTAATAATCATCTACATGCTTTAAAGGAATCCATTGGTGACACGCACACCGCGTGTTTTACGAGGTACATTTTACAATACTTACTTCTGCTGCATTTCCTAGATAAGTGCTTTGCATGCCTTCAGCCACTTATTTTTTTCATCGGTGACATGCACACCTTGTAATATCATTATGTTTCATGGTTATTTTGATTTTAATTACTTATACTGTTTTTAAGGCTGATTTAAATAGCGGCTACTATTTATTTATTTATTTACTTTTATTATTACATACCCATGTCAGGAATCCTTCCTCCTCCTTCGTTTCTTACATCTGCAGGGGAACCTCCCATGGCGTGCGAAGTTTGGAACCTGTTTTCTTAGGTTACGTAGAAGTATCAGAAGGAGATGACTGTGAACCTGAAAGGAAACTTTCTTTATTAAAACATTGTTTAGGAGGTATTGGGTTAAAAGAGTTCAAAACATTACCTGCTTTAGTCAATCCTGGTAGAATTAATGTTTATCAGTATGCCTCTTCACAACTCAATTAACGGTTTGGCGAAAAGAAGAATGATGTAATGGAAAGATTTATTTTTTATTCACGTAAACAACAATCTGATGAGTCCATTGAAGATTTTGTATCAGCACGTAGAACTCTGGCGGTTTCGTGTGACTTTGAACATCATATCATATGAACAAGTCCTCAGAGTTCACATTTTAATGAGAACAAACAACAAAAAGGTTCAAGAGAGGTTATGGACCACTTCTGATTTGTCATTGAATGCTGCCATTCATATTGCCAAATCCGTAGAACATTCTGAAAAGTTTGTAAAAGAAATTAGAGGCAACGATGAAGGTAATTTATTCAATATCACCAAGGAAACTAACGAAATAGAGAAACAAAAGAAATTATTTACTCAAAGAAATGATAACACCACTAAATTTGACAACAATTCTAGGAGTGCAAAATATGAAAGACGGAAATCCCAATTACTTTGCTTCAGATGTGGGAGCAATAGACATTTGGCCACTTTTAAAGCGCGTCCTGCTTTTGGTAAAATGTATTCAAAGTGTAATAAGAAAGGCAATTTTGGGAAATTTTGTAAAACCATTCCCAAAAAAGTGAATTACATACAAAGTTTAGAGGGTTGTGACAATGTATGTGACAGTTATGAAAATGAGATTAACACTGCCATCAATGTTTGTACTGATGAAGGTTTCACCAAATTTCCTTCATATTTCATTACTGTAGATGATGTCAAACTGAGATTTTTGGTGGATTCGTGTGCATGGTACACTATTATTTCTTCAGATATCTTTTACGACAAATGGCCTAACAGAGCACTTGTCCCCCCTGATGTTTCACCCAGTGGTTACAAAGGACATAAAATTGATCTAGTAGGTTTCTTTTCAGGTCATTTAACTTGCTCAGGTCGTCATACATTTAGTAAAATTTATTTTGCATAATCAGGACAATCACTTTTAGGATGTCCACATCAAGAACAGTTGGGCCTCAGACTTGATCCTAGAGCCAATCCTCCTGTTTATGCTATTGAGTCACATATTATTTCTCAATCTAATTCAAACTGTATTGATAAACTGATTGTAGAATTTCCCAGCGTATTCATTGGGAAATTAGGGAAGTACCAAGGTTTTGAGCATGTTATTAAATTACATGATAATGCTGTTCCTATCTGTCACAAGGTAAGAAATGTACCACTTTCCTACAGGAATAAGTTAAAGGACATGCTTAAAAATGTGTGCCAAGAAAATATTATTGAACAAATTGAGTCAACTCCATGGGTTTCTCCCTTTGTCATTTCGATCAAATCTTCAGGCGAACTTAGGTTATATGTGGACTTACGTAGTTTAAATCGTGCTATCTGGGTAGATGCTTATCCTCTGCCAAATTTTCACGAAATGGTATCAACTTTTGGCGGTGCACAGGTATTTTCGTGCATCGATTTAGCCAGTGCGTATCTCCAGGGGATGTATGACGTTACAACGCATACTTTTACAACGCCTACCTTTACATGGTGAGTTTTACAACGCATACCATTACAACGCATAATGCTTTTGGGCGCTGGATAGTGAATAGTTTAATTTACTATTCCAACTCCAGTCCCCGTGGATAGTAGGGAAGGTGTTGGACAGTAAATTAAACCTATTCCCTATCCTAGAGCGCCCCCCAGCGCTATGCGTTGTAATAGTTTGCGTTGTAAAAGTTGCGTTGTAATGGTAGTTCATTGTAAAAGTTTCGTTGTAAAGGTTGTATACCATCAACAGGTTATTTTCGCAGAAGAATCAAAAAATTTAACTGCTTTTATAACACCAGAAGGTCTTTTTAGGTATTGCCGTATGCCTTTTGGTCTTGCCAGTGCTGCTTCTGTTTTCCAGAGACTAATGAAAGAAACGTTGGAGGGTTTATCTGGTGCCATTGCATTTCAAAATGACATTTTAGTGTATGGCAAGAACGATGAGGAGCATGATTATAATTTACGTAATGTTATAGCTGCTTTGTCTGGAAAAGGTCTCACTCTTCGTCTTGATAAATGTAAGATCAAGGCGAACGAGGTAGAATACCTCTGACATACTATTAGTGGAATGGGCATTAAACCTAAACGTAAATATGTTGATAGTATTCTCAATGCTCCTAGTCCTTCTTCGAAAGTTTAATTACATTTTATGCAAAATTTATACCTAATTACTCATCAAAAGTGGACCCTTTCAGATGTCTTCTTAAGAAAAATGCAACATTTATTTGGTCTAATGACGTCTCATGCCTTTGAAAATTTGAAGAAATTCATTATTAATGCTCCGTGTTTAAAAGCATTTGTGTCTGGAAAAAAATGCATCTTTATGGTGGATGCCAGCAATGCTGGTTTGGGAGGTGTATTATTGCAGAGGGACAATGGAAATGAGTGGATAGTAGCATATGCATCTAAAGCATTAAGAGAGGCAGAAAAACACTATTCTGTTATAGAAAGAAAACTACTTATTGTGTTTGGGGTGCAGAACATTTCAGGAGTTTTTTATGGGGTACCAAATTCACTATTCAAACCAACCATAAACCTCTTGTTTTCCTGATGTCTCCAGGTAGAGGACATTCCATGTCTTCACTCTTGCTAGGTTAGCTTCAAGGTTACAATCCTTCCAGTTTGAATATGTACAGGGGAAGGCTAATATACATGCAGATTGCATGACTAGATTACTTGTAGTTAGTGAGGAAGAGAGTCATGAGGATGATTGTGAAGTAACATTCACTACACACAATGCAAATGTATTACATGGTGAACAAACCAATTTTTGTGAAGAAGCTCGGCATTTAGAAATGGAAAAAGATGTTGAGTTAAATAATGTCAAAAAGCTCATAGTACAAGGATGGCCTGAACAGAGAAAACTATCAGGAGATATGACGAGTTATTTCAAAGTTCATGATGAATTGGCAATTGAGAATGCTTTAGTTACGAGAGGTGATACAATTATTCCTCCTTTCTCCTTGAGGAACACTATTATGAAGATTGCCCATGAAGGACACTTAGGTATTTCTTTTACCGGGAGACATATCAGAGAAATGTTTTGGTGGCCTGGTATTGACGTGTCTGTTGAGCATTTTGTGCACATGTGTACCAAATGCTCGGACAGTGATAAGTCAGCTGTTGTTCTACGTTCTGAACCTCAGCCCGTGGATTTTCATCTTAGTCCTTGGTGGAAATTGGGCTTGGACATTATTGGTCCATTTCATGTTTTACCCAAAAATGAAAGTTTTGGTATTGTACTTATAGACTATTATTCGAAATGGCCAGAAGTCAAGATGGTTAAGGAGGTCACTTCACAAAGCGTTATTGAATTTCTTGACAATATTTTCTGTAGAGAAGGCATTCCCCAAGAAATTCTCACAGACCATGGACCTCAATTTATTAGTAAGGAAATGGAATCTTTTCTGGAGAAGTGTGGAATTATTCATAGGAGAATAGCTGGTTTCAATCCTGTGGCGAATGGTCAAGTTGAGCGTTTTAACCGCATTGTGAAAGAAGCTATTTAATTATCCATTAAAGAAGGGCTTAATTGGCGTAATGCTCTGCAGTCCATGTTGTTGGCATACAGAACCTCGCCTAATTCTATCACCCCATTTAGTCAATTTGAACTTTTAAGGGGACGCAAACCAAGTACCAAACTTGCTCCTTGGTGGTTCAATTTTTTTTTAAGTGAAGATAAAAATTTTACTAATGTAGATTATGAATTAGTTAGACACAGAGTTAATGCTTACAAAAGAAAAATGAAACAGGTTATGTAAAGGAAAATGGGTACTGCAAGTAAACAAGGAATTGTGATTGGTGACCTTATTCGTTTAAAAAAAAAAAAAGGCGTTGCCAAAGGCTTTCCAGTTTGATCATTTCCCAAAAGAGTCATTGAAGTTTTTAGAAATGCCGTCAGAGTCGAGGGTGGAAGTGTATGGAATTTTAACAGGATCTCTTTGTTCAAGGGTATGGTAAATTCATCGGATGATTCCAGCAGTAATGTGTTTTTAGATGTTGAGCACAGTAATGTTCCAGTCACGCATGATTTGTTTCATCTTAATCATAATTGTTTTCCTACTAGGAGGATGCGAGATCATCATCTTCCTGGGCGGTTCAAGAATTTTGTCATAAATTAATTTGTTTCTTTTTGTTGTAAAAAAAAAAAGGGGGGGTTGTGTCGTGTATATGGAGCGTGCCTGTCACAAGTGTGTTTTCCCTTTGCCGCTCGTGACTGTCACGCTCTGTAGTTTCTTGTGATGTTTTGATTGAGGTTCGGTGGGAGGATAACGGATGTTTACCGTTGGGGTGTCATTGTACTGATAACTTGGATCTTGTTAAGACGAAATAAACTTCACTAAGGAAATCTAAATTTCTCTGCTTCGTGATTTTGGTAACTTGATACTTTCTAACAATCTCACTGTAACCCACTGACCTATTTACATTATGTGCATTTTGTGATCTGCATGCTACATATTCTTTGCAGCATGCACATTAACCCTCAAAGCATCTAGTTGACAAAACTCCATTATTCATCTGAGTTATCATGACATTTTTATTGTTGCCGAAAATTGCTGGAGTCTAGGAAGGAGTTAGCAAGGGCTTTTAAAAACATAATATACTTTCAAACATAACGCCCCCACCCAAAGTCAGCGCTCGGTGTGATCTCACTGGTCACACCGCCCTAGAGCCTCCCTGCTCAAGGGCCCTGCGACCTCAGTGACAGAGTCACTGTTGCTCTAAGGTTTGCTGCTTTATAGGCCTGCCCGCAAGCCTGGAGGTGAACTTCAGTATGGATTGTGGTGAACAGGCCTTCACGGTTAACCCACATTTGCCACTGCTGGGGTCCACCTGCTGGTGCTAAGACACCAGGGCTTTTAAGGTATAACTGGGCCTTCTAAGGTCTAGCAGGGGAATCTGCTCCCTCAGGAGAGTGGTTTGGGGTCTGGTCATGAACTCTGAACCTGGTGCCCCAGTCCCAAATTGGTCCGCTCTGACGATGGTGTCACATCTTACTGAGAGAAACTCGCACTGCCTTCAACTACAGCACAATTGTGCCCTGCTATAAACACCTGTATGCGACTCAGTTCAAATTACGCACTAGACAAAAGTAATATGCTGCCTAGAAAAAGAAAGTGACAACATCGTGGATAAAGCGCAAACCCATAAGAATGCAAGATTAAGTAATACATGTGAAATGTAAGAAGGACAACATGGTTACCTTAACGCTTTTGCACTTAGTATTCAGAAATCAGTGAGTGCTTTTTCCTGAAAAGTTAAGGACATGACTACAGGGCCCAGAAAGGACCTGTTTCAATGTCCATTACTTATATCCTTACAATACGTAAGCAGTATGGTTTAAACACAGAGCAGCGGTACGCATTTTATTTTCCAATTCACCCATCAAACATGTATTGCAATACTCCAGGATTGGTGCACTTCCCCAACCGGGGAGAACAATGTTGTTCAAAGAAAGACAAGAAAACAAAAGTAGCGCTTCCCTGACAAACTCTGTAAAGTGGCGCTAATGTATTTTGGGTGTGAATAAAATCGATCTGGCTACTTTACGACCCACTCTGTCTTGCTTTATTTTGTTATTTTATCACATTTTGAACCTTCTATTTCTCTTCTTTCCGAGGCTGCACTTTGGAATAGAAAAATGGCCAAAAAAGACATTTCCAGCAAAAGTGTTTTTCTTTTTTGGATCCATTTCATGGAGGAACACGTAAATTAAAGGAGAAGAAAGAGGAAGTAATGGCTACAAGGCCCAGGGAAAGGGGCCCCCACACCTGAATCTTACAGCTTGCTCCAGTGCTTCGAGGACCAGGGAACGGGGTCCCCCCTCCCCTGGGCCTCAAAGCAGTAACAAGGCATTTAGCAAAACACTGCCCTACCACAGCGGTTCTACATACATTTTAACTGTATATTAACATCAATAAAATCTTTGCTATGGGTGATGCAAAGGTTAACAAAAGCCAGTTGATCTGGCTGCTCCCTCCACCCCTTACACACCTCTCCTTAGCTGTGTCCAACTTATCCTGGAAACTAAGGGGCCTTGAAACAAAATGCTGAAAGGGCGCCTAGAATGGCTGGTACTTAACAGAGGCGCTGCTCTGCCCCTAACACTGATGAGTGGTGCTTGACAGGGATGTATATAGGTGGATGATTGGTGGACTGTAATGACCATATGAATTATGGCAAAAATAGTTACGTTTACTATTTAAAGGGTTTTGATTGGCTGCTGTGAAAGTTCAGTAAAGGAAAAGAATCAAATCCGACCCTCCGGATCGAATATTCCAGGAGCAGAGGGAAGGATTATGGCTTCTTTAATTGTATGTGCATACTAAGCCAGGAAAAGGAAATAGTGCATGATCCTCGCCTCCGTCTGAAAACTTTCAGTGGAAAAGCTAGGAAATGTTACAATCTAACTTAGTTACAAGGCATTCGCTGTACTGTATTACAGGTAGAACTAATTGCAACAAGCATTTGCAATGCAAAATGTCTAGCATTAGGAAAGTTTGAGCTATTGGTATTGTAAATGACACATTTTTTATTTATGTTTTGTTTTTGTAAATAGCGAAATGAATAGCTTTGTCATTTGCAATGCCAATAGTTATAACTTTCGCAAATGTGACACCTATAGCTTTTGTAATGCAATATGTGTTGTATTTATGTGACTTACATGTATTGATATTTCAAATAACAATGGCTTTTAATTTTTTTTAATAATTAATACTTAAATAAAAGTTATTGTAATTTATAATGGCAATAGCTTACACTTTTGTAAATAACTTTTGTGAAGATTATGTTCAGTGTATTTTATTGTGACGAAAATCCAACAACAGAAGTGAAATATTAACATCTTTTTGTTACATTTGTAATAAAGCTTGAAACATTGAGAGAACATATTTAAACCAGTTGTTGTTGAATGGTTGCACAGATTGATGCTGTGGTGGCGCTGAGTGATGTTGTGATAGCGAACGAGTGATGCTGTGGCGTTCAGTGATGCTGTGGTAGTGTATAGTGATGTTGTGGTGGCCCTGAGTGATGCTGTGGTGGTGCTGAGTGATGTTGTATGCTATGCTATGCTATGTTTTGCTATCCTATGTTTTGATTTGCTATGCTATGCTGTGTTTTGTTATGCTATGTTTTGTCATGCAATGCTATGTTTTGCTATGCTATGTTTTGCTATGCTATGTTTTGTTATGCTATGTTTTGTTATGCTATGCTATGTTTTGTTATGCTATGCTAAGCTTTGTTTTGTTATGCTATGCTATGTTTTGCTATGCTTTGCTATGCTATGTTTTGTTACGTGTGCTATGTTTTGTTGTGTTTTGTTATGCTATGCTGTTTTGTTGTGTTTTGTTGTTTTGTTATGCTTTGTTTTGTTGTTATGCTTTGTTTTGTTATGTTATGCTATGTTTTGTTATGTTCTGCTATGTTTTGTTCTGCTGTTTTGTTGTGTTTTGTTATGCTATGCTATGTTTTGTTATACTATGCTATGTTTTGTTTTGCTATGCTTTATGTTATGTTATGCTATGTTTTGTTATGCTATGCTTTGTTTTGTTATGCTGTTTTGTTGTGCTATTCTTTGTTGTGTTTTGTTATGCTATGCTATGTTTTGTTATACTATGTTTTGTTTTGCTATGCTTTGTTATGTTATGTTATGCTATGTTTTGTTACGCTATGTTTTGTTATGCTATGGTTGTGAGGGTGCGGGGTGTGAGGGGGTGTGAGGGTGAGGGGGTGTGTGAGGGGGAGTGAGGGTGAGTGAGGGTGAGGGGGTGTGTGAGTGTCGGGGTGAGGGGGTGTGAGGGTGAGGGGTTGTGAGGGTGAGGGTGTGTGAGGGTGTGTGAGGGTGAGGGTGTGTGAGGCTGAGGGTGTGTGAGGCTGTGAGGGTGAGGGGGTGTGAGGGTGAGGGTGACAGGGGTGAGGGTGTGTGAAGGGGGGGTGAGGGTGAGGGGGTGTGAGGGTGAGGGGGTGTGAGGGTGACAGGGGTGAGGGTGTGTGAAGGTGAGGGTGAGGGGGTGTGAGGGGGAGGGGGTGTGAGGGTGAGGGGGTGTGAAGGTGAGAGGGGGTTTGAAGGGGTGTGAGGGTGAGGGGGTGTGAGGGTGAGGGTGTGTGAGGGTGGGGGGGTGTGGGTGTGAGGGTGTGTGAGTGAGGGTGTGTGAGGGTGAGGGGGTTTGTGAGGGTGTGTGAGGTTGAGGGTGTGTGAGGGTGAGGGTGTGTGAGGGGGTGAGGGTGTGTGAGGATGAGGGGGTGTGAGGGAAGGTGAGGGGATATTAGGGTGAGGGGGTGTGAGGGGGAGGGTGTGTGTGTGAGGGTGTCAGGGTGAGTGAGGGTGAGAAGGTTGTGAAGGTGAGGGTGGATGAGGGTGCGGGAGGGTGAGGGTGTGAGGGAGGGTGAGGGGATGTGAGGGTGAAGGGGTGTGAGGCTGAGGGGGTGTGAGGGTGAGGGGGTGAGGGTGAGGGGGTGAGGGGGTGTGAGGGTGAGGGTGTGTGAGGGTGAGGGGGTGTGAGGGGTTGTGAGGGTGTGTGAGGGTGGGGGGTGAGTGTGGAGGGGTGTGAGGGTGAGAGGGGTGTGAGGGTGAGAGGGGTGTGAGGGTGAGAGGGTGTGAGGGTGTGAGGGGGGTGTGAGGGTGTGAGGGTGAGGTGGTGTGAGGATGAGGGTGTGTGTGAGGGTGTGTGAAGGTGAGGGGATGTGAGGGTGAGGAGGTGTGAGGGTGAGGGGGTGAGGAGGTGTGAGGTGAGGGTGAGGGGGTGTGAGGGTGTGTGAGGGTGGGGGTGAGGGTGGGTCGGGTTGAGCGTGGGTGTGTGTGAGGGTGAGTGAGGGGGTGAGGGTGAGTGAGGGTGAGGTGGGTGAGGGTATGTGAGGGTGTGAGGGTGTGTGAGGGTGTGTGAGGATGAGGAGGTGTGAGGGTGAGGAAGTGTGAGGGTCTGAAGTAAATGGTGGCAGGGCAGACATTAAAAGACCGAGAGAAACACAAATGTTAAGATAACAGTGCTCAAAGGGGTTGTGAGAAGGTGGAAATGGGATTAAAGGGAAAGGATGAAAAGTTACTTAGGAAAGAGGTCAGAAAGAAGATACAAATGAGTGGAGTGTGTGGCAGAAACAGTGAAAAGCAGAAAAGAATGAAGATGGATCCGAGAGGGTGCAAGTAGGGTCACATGCAGGAGAAGGAAGACTCGTTAGGAGAGGGTGATGAAGCTCTTGGCATTGCTGTGGCGGGGGCGGGGGAGCGCATTCCTTTGAAGTCTGATGGGGGGGAGCGGATCCCTTTGAAGTCTGGTGCCGAGGCTTGTGGTGTGCTTTGTGCATGCGCCTGGCTCACATGAACTGTGCCTAATCCGCAGCAGTTTGGGTAGACTTTTGAAACCCTCACTATATTATTATTCAAACAGTATTGTTAGATTTCGAGTTAGTGAAGCCTTTACCTGCTGAAGTCCAAAGTTGTGGATTGAGCCGGTCTGTCTCCTAGGAGATTCTGAACAGGAGCAAGCAGCTGCTCAGACCCCACCCCCAGCAAACCTTGTCTGAGGTTGCTGGGACCTTATATGGTGTGCTAGTGGTTGGCACATGTGAACACTGATTGGTGGTTGTATCTGGTGTTTCTATTGGGTTAGGGTTAATGTCCTCATTGGTTGGGTATTTGAGGGTTCTGATTGGTTTCTCGGTCTGTGATTCAATCATTGCAGGGTTGGGACTAGGGCTAGGGTTAGGATTTCTATTGGAAGTAGGGACTAGGGCATGGGTACTCACAAACTTTCTCTCAGGGGCCAAATATACAGTGTGGTTTGTGTCCGAGGGCTGCACCAGTGGGGGCGGGGTCAGTGGGGAAGGGGGCGGGGCTAGAGCAACAAAAAAAAACTGTGACCATGAGGTTGATCACAGGTCCCTGCAGCGGACGTCTTCGTCCACTGAGCCACCAGCCCTGGCATACACAAATCTCTCTCTTTCTTTCTCTCTCTCTCTCCCTCCCTCTCTCTCTCCCTGTCTCACTCACTCTGACTGTCTCACTCACTCTGACTGTCTCACTCACTCTGACTGTCTCACTCCCTCTCACTCCCTCTCTCCCACCCTCTCTCCCACGCTCTCTCTCCCCCACTGTCTCCCACCCTCTGTCTCCCACCCTCCCACCCTCTGCCTCTCTCCTACCCTCTGCCTCTCTTCCACCCTCTGCCTCTTTCCCACCCTCTGCCTCCTTCCCTTTCTCTGCCTCTCTCCCTTTCTCTGCCTGCCTCTCCCTTTCACTGCCTGCCTCTCTCCTTTCTCATTTCAAAAGGGGGTGGTGATGGACAGAGTATCTGAGTTAATCAGAACACTCCTACCCAGTCAACAGATCAGGGCTTGATCCATCACCGTTTTTTAGCTCACTGCACCAACCCAGTTCAGAACCTGGCTATATGCAAATTAGTCTGTCCCTGGCCCAGTGCATCATGGGAACAGGGCAGACCAAACTACCAAGCCAATTCTTCACTGGAAAGGAAACAAGCTTCCGGGGACCGGTTTCTGGCATTACAGCCGTCTTCGGCCCGGCTTGCTTGAATCCTGAAGGTGCAATGAGCAAGGGACTCACGTCTGAGCATACCCTTCCACACTCGTGGTGGCCAAAATAATTTCAAAAGGGGGTGGTGATGGACAGAGTATCTGAGTTAATCAGAACACTCCTACCCAGTCAACAGATCAGGGCTTGATCCATCACCGTTTTTTAGCTCACTGCACCAACCCAGTTCAGAACCTGGCTATATGCAAATTAGTCTGTCCCTGGCCCAGTGCATCATGGGAACAGGGCAGACCAAACTACCAAGCCAATTCTTCACTGGAAAGGAAACAAGCTTCCGGGGACCGGTTTCTTCCCTTGCGGCAAAGGGTCAGAGCTGATTTGCATATAGCCAGTGTCTAACCCAGGGTGGTGTGGAGTGAAATGAAAAAAACGATGGATTTAGGCCCAGATCTTTGTACTGGGGTGAATGTATGACATTGTTCTACATTCTGTCCATCAACTGTGTTTTTTGTAATTTTCACCCGAGTGGGCTGGGTATGCTCAGACGTGAGTCCCAGGCTCTCCACACCACTGGAGTCAAGCTATCCAGGCTGAATGAAGGCTGATAGCCAGAAACCGGTCCTTGGATGCTTGATTCCGGTCTGGGAAAGACAGGGCTTGGCAGTTCGGACTGGACTTTTCCCATGAGGCAAAGGGTCAGAGCTGATTTGCATATAGCCAGTGTCTAACCCAGGGTGGTGTGGAGTGAAAAAAACGATGGATTTAGGCCCAGATCTTTGTACTGGGGTGAATGTATGACATTGTTCTACATTCTGTCCATCAACTGTGTTTTTTGTAATTCTCTCCTTTCTCTGCATGACTCTCTCCTTTCTCTGTCTGCCTCTGCCTTTCTCTGCCAGCCTCTCCCCTTCTCTGCCTGCCTCTCTCCTTTCTCTGCATGCCTCTCTCCTTTCTCTGCCTGCCTCTCTCCTTTCTAAGTCTGCCTCTCCCTTTCTCTGTCTGCCTCTCCCTTTCTCTGTCTGCCTCTCCCTTTCTCTGTCTGCCTCTCTCCCACCCTCTGCCTCTCTCCCTTTCTCTGCCTGCCTCTCCCCTTCTCTGCCTGCATCTCCCCTTCTCTGCCTGCCTCTCTCCTTTCTATGTCTGCCTCTCTCCTTTCTATGCCTGCCTCTCTCCTTTCTCTGCATGCCTCTCTCCTGTCTCTGCCTGCCTCTCTCCTTTCTCTGTCTGCCTCTGCCTTTCTCTGCCTGCCTCTCCCCTTCTCTGCCTGCCTCTCTCCTTTCTCTGCATGCCTCTCTCCTTTCTCTGCCTGCCTCTCTCCTTTCTCTGCCTGCCTCTCTCCTTTCTCTGTCTGCCTCTGCCTTTCTCTGCCTGCCTCTCCCCTTCTCTGCCTGCCTCTCTCTGCATGCCTCTCTGCTTTCTCTGCCTGCCTCTCTCCTTTCTCTGTCTGCCTCTCTCCTTTCTCTGCATGCCTCTCTCCTTTCTCTGCATGCCTCTCTCCTTTCTCTGCATGCCTCTCTCCTTTCTCTGCCTGCCTCTCCCTTTCTCTGTCTGCCTCTCCCCTTCTCTGTCTGCCTCTCCCCTTCTCTGTCTGCCTCTCCCCTTCTCTGTCTGCCTCTCTCCTTTCTCTGCATGCCTCTCTCCCTTTCTCTGCCTCTCTCCCTTTCTCTGCCTCTCTCCCTTTCTCTGCCTGCCTCTCCCCTTCTCTGCCCGCCTCTCTCCTTCTCTGCCCGCCTCTCCCCTTCTCTGCCCGCCTCTCCCCTTCTCTGCCCGCCTCTCCCCTTCTCTGCCTGCCTCTCTCCTTTCTCTGCATGCCTCTCTCCTTTCTCTGCCTGCCTCTCACCTTTCTCTGCCTGCCTCTCTCCTTTCTCTGCCTGCCTCTCTCCTTTCTCTGCCTGCCTCTCTCCACCCTCTGCCTCTCGCCACCCTCTGCCTCTCTCCTTTCTCTGCCTGCCTCTCTCCTTTCTCTGCCTGCCTCTCTCCACCCTCTGCCTCTCTCCTTTTCTTTGCCTGCCTCTCCCCTTCTCTGCCTGCCTCTCCCTTTCTCTGCCTGCCTCTCTCCTTTCTCTGTCTGCCTCTCCCTTTCTCTGTCTGCCTCTCCCTCCCTCCCTCTGGGACACGCCGCCTCAAAACGCCTTCCCTGTCGTCCTCCGGTGCTTATGTTGGTCCCAATGGTTGTGATGTCACTGAGCACCAGGCGAGGGGTTGTGTGGCTCTGGGTCTCAGTTGAATGGGCTTGTGTCCACTGCGCACCCTGGTCCCACCTGTTAGCTTGTTGGTCTAGTGGGGTTGGGTAGCTACCCCCTCCTCCTCACTCCTCAGGTTGCTGGTGTGGCCCCCTCCCATGCTTCACAGGTACGAGCAATGATGAATCACTGCTTTACAGGAAGGCACGCGACTGAGATGCAGGGAGCACTCGCGTCGGGCTGGGACATGCCCCGTATTTTATGTCTTCTTCTGTTGTACGACGAGGAGGGATCCCGCTGCGCTCGCACAGATCACACTGTGCCGTCCAGATCCCCGGAGTGCAGCCGCGAGCTGAGCTCTCTGGCCAGGAACTGCTCCGGCACCACCCTCCTCCCCAGCGGGCCCGCACTATCCTCTGTGCTCACTGGTCTTGGCGGGGGGCACCCGTAGAGCTCCGTATTCTCCACCCGACCCTCGCTTCGTAGACAGCATCACGGAGCAGCATAGAGGACTGGGCCACCTCACCAGCCAGCATGCGTTTTGACACTAACAATTACTGTGCACACGTCAGATAAACAATTCGGTATCAATGTATTCATGGACAAACAGAAATGAAGCTGTTGGTTTGGTGAAAACTTTATGTGGTTCTTTTTTGTTGAATATACAAACGCCAGCCGACACGTGTTTCATCAAGCAAGACGAAGCCTGTGAATCATCAGGGCTGTAAAACATATATTTGTCATTGTGAATTGCAATCCGAGGGATACAATTTAGAAGTAATACATAATTAGAAAATTGGAAAACAGCGGACAACACAGCATGAGAGAATAAAAACCATGTGCACATTAAAAAACATGTGCAGCACAAGTGGGACGTGATGATTCACAGGCTTCGTCCTGCTTGATGAAACACGTGTCGGCTGGCGTTTGTATATTCAACAAAAAAGAACCACATAAAGTTTTCACCAAACCAACAGCTTCATTTCTGTTTGTCCCTGAATACATTGATACCGAATTGTTTATCTGACGTGTGCACAGTAATTGGTTGTATGTTTCATAATGTTCAGGCACCTCATGCCTAAATATTAGCTAGAGGTTACAGGGTTTCCGCTATACTGTCAGCACCGTTGTATTAGAATCTAACCTACTTCCATCACCATACCTCACCTGCACTATTTGAGCGCCCCTTACCTGTACTTGCCAAACCCACAACAGATCATACATTAACATTGACACAGGTAGGCAGCTCAACAGCACAGAACCAAACAGTTACCCTTGCTACTAGGTGATGGATAGGGACAAAGAAGCATCAGATCCATTCGACAACCTAGAAAAAGGCGGCCAACCTGCTGGCCCATCAACCAGTAGTAACCAATCAAGAAAAGAAACACTGAAAGATAAATTCATAAAACTTGAAAGACTGAAAAAAACAGAGAACGCGAGGTGGTGGGACAGCGCCACACTCAAGCAATATCTCAGATTGAACAGGGTCCCTAGGGGACTCCGATCTCAAATATTCCCAACCTTCGACGATCTAGACGACGATCTACTCAGTAGATGGGAAGACGCCTTAACCATCAACTCAAAAACATTGATCGACATTCTTATTAAAAGCGCGGAAAGATAAGTGTGTAAACTGTAAGCTGAAATTCTAACAGTAGAAAAAGAAATCCAAGACTTCAATCTTAAAGAAATCACTGAGAAAAATTACGCTATACTAAAAGACATCCTTAATACGCATCAGAAAGAAATCAAGGAGCGGTAAAGTAGACAACTGAAACGTGATGAAGCAGACTACAGAGAAGGAAGGGTCTTTACGTTTGCTCGTAAATACGACCAACTGGTCAAGAAACCTAAACCATCAGAAACAACAAGGGGTGCAGAAGCTGCCTCCAACACATCAAGCTCCTCTTCTCTCAACACCATTCCCAGTGAGAACGAAACTGACACGGACAGAAACACAAACGCCTCTAATTTTTTCAGCGAAATCTTAACTATCAGACGCGAGAAAAGGACCCAACAGCGTCAGAACTCCAAAACAAAACAAACAGAAGGGGGAAACGATCAGGGAAAGGAGGATTACAGAAGGAAATTGAGGTCAGGAGACACACGCAGATAAGTCAAGACACTCAAGAGGTACAAGTGGTGAACCTTTCCAGTAAGACTTTGTCCCAAGAGATGACGACTGTCCTTAGCAAAGGCCTGAACTTTAATACCCAAGACACGGGTGATCCATGCAAAATCAAGATTGACCTATTCAAGTTTGTACGGCGATTAAAACTTAGGAAATATTTTGCACATAATCCGAAGGAAACACATGCTAGGGATAAGACCAATACAACCCTTACTGGAGGTATGCAAACCATACGAGAAATCAAGGACACACACCTTCTCATGACCCTTGACGAGACAAATGAACAACCCCCTTACACATGAACAACTTTTACAAGACCTAGGGATTGAGGATGACAACACTCAAGCCAGCAATCTGAAATGTAAGTCCAAATGGACACCCAACTTACCAGCAGGCAACCCGATTGACACCTTCCACACACCAGTCCTCGAAGACCTAGAAGGATACGAAATCAAAACTCACAAACATCATAGACACAAAATCGGGGACAATCTCACTAGAAATGAACGGATAGCTTTAAAGACACTTGCCCTTGACAGGGAACTAGTTATAAAAGAAGTGGACAAGGGCGGAAACGTCGTAATCATGGACAGAAAAGACTACGAACAAGAAATTACCTCTCAATTAAATGACACTACATGCTATATTTCCATAAAGAACAACCCGATAGAGACTATAACCACCAAAATCAACAACCATCTCAAAGAATGGCAAGGGGCGGGACTTCAAATTGACGAAGAGGCACTATATTTAAAAGTCAACAAACCCATGGCCCCATGTTTCTACACATTACCCAAGATTCACAAACCGGCTGCCTTCCCGCCAGGCAGACCAATAATATCTGGAATAGGGGGACCCACCGAGAGATTGGCGGAATATGTGGACATTTTTCTCAATCCCCACGTCAAAAATCTTCCGTCATACATCCAGGACACCAAACATGTCCTGAGCATCCTCAGCGACATGCAATGGTAAACGGGCATGACCCTAGCCACATTGGATGTGGTGTCACTATACACCTCAATAGACCCCGATAAAGGTCTAGTGGCCGTTTCCAAATATCTTGACACAAGACCAGCCAATTTATGGCAACACACCAAAATGATCACAACCATGATGGATCTTATCCTCAAAAACAATTACTTCATGTTCAACCAAAAATGGTACAGGCAAACAAAGGGGGTAGCCATGGGCTCGAGGTTTTCCCCCTCGTTTGCGAACCTTTACATGGGCACATTAGAAACCACCTGGATCTGGAGCATCAATGGCGCAACATGGATAGATTCAATAGTGTATTGGGGACGATACATTGATGATTGTCTACTTATCTGGTCTGGCACACACGTGAAACTGCAAGCTTTCTTTGAATACCTCAAAATGAACAACATGGATATGAAGTTCACGTGCAGTTACAGCACCAGTAAAGTCACCTTCTTGGACTTAGAAATCTATATACTTGATGACACTCTACATACCAAACTCTTCCAGAAAGAGACGGCATGCAATGCCATTCTGAGAGCAGACAGCTCGCACCCTAAGCACCAGATAGACACCATACCCTATGGTGAATGTGTCAGAGCACGGAGAAACTGTAGCGAGGATGGAGAATTCCACAATTGCATAGAGGATATGCGAACACGCTTTCAAAAACGTGGTTACAACCAACAAGTTGTTAACCAAGCAGTCACAAGAGCCAAAAAACTGGACCGCAACAACACTCTACTGGTAAAAACTAAACCTATTGTCAAGAACCCGGAAACAAGAATGATCATGGACTACAACGATATCAGCCCTGTGGTAAGGAAGAGTATCAATAGGCATTGGAATATCCTTTTGGCTGACGCAACTCTTGCTCCATGCATTAGCTCCAGACCTCAGATTACATACAGAAGAGGCAAAACACTACGGAATAGGCTTAGCCCTACGGTCCTGCCCGCAAACAACCCCAACACGTGGCTCACTCCACACACAAAGGGATTCTACAATTGCAGCTGCTGAGGTGTTTGTAGATGGGCTAAAAACAACACCAAACACTTTCAAGGCTACCACAAACAGAAATATGACATCAATGACAATATAAATTGCAACACATTCGTTCTGTATATCCTGGAATGCACATGCCGTACTCAATACGTGGGCAGCACAATCCGGCCCCTCAAAGAGCGCATTGGTGAACACGCCAGAGCTATGCATCAGTAAGACCCCCGTTATCCCATGGCTTTACACATAGCAACGTGTGCTAGCCAATCCGCACACAAGAAATTTGAATTCTATGGGATTGACATTGCCAAACCAAACATACGGGGAGGTAATAGAGAACTCCGTCTACGCAGACTAGAAGCAACCTGGATTATGCGTCTGCATACTGTGAAATACGGTCAGAACATTGATTCAGAGCGACAAAATTTCCTAGATCCCTGAGAATCTAGACTATTAGTATTCTAATCCCCTGTCAAGTGTTTTCTACGGCCACCCTGCCATCTTATATCTGCGCAGAGCAGTTTGCGTCCTTGCCTTTCAGCGCTTTCTCATGAGCACTCATGCTCCAATATTAATATATTCTTACCCTGTCTCTCCTAACAGTATTTAATTGTGATGAACTCTTTATCTCTAACAGACATTCTACTGTTTATCTGGTCATTATTTTGAGTTGTTTAATCGAATGATAAAATATGTATATATATTTTTCTACATAGGTATTACATAAATGTTCCAGATTACCGTCCCATTGGGACTCCATACTTGTACAAACATGATCCCCATTCCACAATCACGTTACGGTCAGCGTTCTAGCTCCCAGCATGTTTACACTCACTTCCGGTTTCTACGGCGCATGTGCACCACCGCGAAGAAGTATTTACCACAGTCACAGAGGCTTACTGCCCCTTGTAGACATATCCCGTACTGAGCTACACCGTAACCCATTACCGCAGGTAAGAGCGTGTTTTCATGGCTCGTTATACCTATCAAGGCTTTAGCGTCACTACATTGTGACATACGGGCACGTTTCTCATTTACACCACAGGTTACCGTCCACAGTCGTACCCGACTGTTCCACGGAAGCACCCGTTTCCCTTTGCTTACTTCATGACGTCGACCACCCAGACTCTACACCGTTAACTCTACCTTACTTGGTGAGTTCCCCACCTCCCTCGACTTCTTTCTTAGCAAAATGTGGGCACACCTGTTCTCCATTAACGCTGACTTTCTCCCCTATTTTTGTCGTTGTCTACCATTAGAATACTCGCCACGCCATCTACAGGTATATCTTATTCACATAGTTCTCGAGACCACACTTTTACTGGAATGCATGACTTGCCCTTTCACTCGTACCTACCACTTGCCACCAAGCAAATAGCTGCACCGGGATCATGTTTTAAACCACTGGCGATGTACCGCACTGTTTTTTACCATCTATATGTATGTTTTATGGCTTACAGAACGAGACATTTGGTTATTGATGATATTTTCAAGTCGCATGTCTATTTATATGTATGCATGTTCATTATGCAATCTTGATTCAGGATTGACTTGGTTTCGGTTACTAGACATGCGATTTATTCAATTATGCTCTACGTGATATAGCTTCATTCTGTATACAAAACCTGAACTTTTAAGGCTCACCAATCTACTGGGTATGTGTACCATAAAATGTGTGTCATATGCTTACAAGTAAGAAAGTTCTTCCGACCTTGATTGTCACATTTGCATGATGGGTATTTCTAGAGTCGATAATACGATACCATTTCGGCTTAAATCTTGGGCACTGGACTATTTTTATTGTTCACATGCCTCCACTGTCTCGTAACTCGACCTTTCACTCGCACGCACTAATTAATGTTATCCTACACCGCACATGGTGCCACATGCCTCTTCTGATCGCTTCCCAGACACTGCAAATTTCAAAAATATTTTTAACAAATCTTTTGCTTCTACATTCCAAATAATCTGCACGAGCATCTGACCGCCTCAGGTAACACGGGCATCCGTCCATCACCCATCATGTTCTCATCTCCAACACCACTCATTTGAGGGTGTCATGCACTTTTTTTCCTGCCCCGAGAGGCGTCTCTCTGATTTACGCTGCTCACCCTCACTCATCATGTATAGCTATCGCCTTATGCGATCACTCACCGAGCACTCACGTCCCACTTGTGCTGCACATGTTTTTTAATGTGCACATGGTTTTTATTCTCTCATGCTGTGTTGTCCGCTGTTTTCCAATTTTATAATTATGTATTACTTCTAAATTGTATCCCTCGGATTGCAATTCACAATGACAAATATATGTTTTACAGCCCTGATGATTCACAGGCTTCGTCCTGCTTGATGAAACACGTGTCGGCTGGCATTTGTATATTCAACAAAAAAGAACCACATAAAGTTTTCACCAAACTAACAGCTTCATTTCTGTTTGTCCCTGAATACATTCATACCGAATTGTTTATCTGACGTGTGCACAGTAATTGTTTGTATGTTTCATAATGTTCAGGCACCTCATGCCTAAATATTAGCTAGAGGTTACAGGGTTTCCTCTATACTGTCAGCACCGTTGTATTAGAATCTAACCTACTTCCATCACCATACCTCACCTGCACTATTTGAGCGCCCCTTACCTGTACTTGCCAAACCCACAACAGATCATACATTAACATTGACACAGGTAGGCAGCTCAACAGCACAGAACCAAACAGTTACCCTTGCTACTAGGTGATGGATAGGGACAAAGAAGCATCAGATCTATTCGACAACCTAGAAAAAGGCGGCCAACCTGCTGGCCCATCAACAACCAATCAAGAAAAGAAACACTGAAAGATAAATTCATAAAACTTGAAAGACTGAAAAAAACAGAACGCGAGGTGGTGTGACAGCGCCACACTCAAGCAATATCTCAGATTGAACAGGGTCCCTAGGGGACTCCGATCTCAAATATTCCCAACCTTCGACGATCTAGACGGCGATCTACTCAGTAGATGGGAAGAGGCCTTAACCATCAACTCAAAAACATTGATCGACATTCTTATTGAAAGCGCGGAAAGAAAAGTGTGTAAACTGCAAGCTGAAATTTTAACAGTAGAAAAAGAAATCCAAGACTTCAATCTTAAAGAAATCACTGAGAAAAATTACGCTATACTAAAAGACATCCTCAATACGCATCAGAAAGAAATCAAGGAGCGGAAAAGTAGACAACTGAAACGTGACGAAGCAGACTACAGAGAAGGAAGGGTCTTTACGTTTGCTCGTAAATACAACCAACTAGTCAAGAAACCTAAACCATCAGAAACAACAAGGGGTGCAGAAGCTGCCTCCAACACATCAAGCTCCTCTTCTCTCAACACCATTCCCAGTGAGAACGAAACTGACCCGGACAGAAACACAAACGCCTCTAATTTTTTCGGCGAAATCTTAACTATCAGACGCGAGAAAAGGACCCAACAGCGTCAGAACTCCAAAACAAAAAAAACAGAAGGGGGAAACGATCAGGGAAAGGAGGAATACAGAAGGAAATTGAGGTCAGGAGACACACGAAGATAAGTCAAGACACTCAAGAGGTACAAGTGGTGAACCTTTCCAGTAAGACTTTGTCCCAAGAGATGACGACTGTCCTTAGCAAAGGCCTGAACTTTAATCCCCAAGACACGGGTGATCCATGCAAAATCAAGATTGACCTATTCAAGTTTGTACGGCGATTAAAATTTAGGAAATATTTTGCACATAATCCCAAGGAAACACATGCTAGGGATAAGACCAATACAACCCTTACTGGAGGTATGCAAACCATACGAGAAATCAAGGACACGCACCTTCTCATGACCCTTGACGAGACAAATGAACAACCCCCTTATACATGAACAACTTTTACAAGACGTAGGGATTGAGGATGACAACACTCAATGTAAGTCCAAATAGACACCCAATTTACCAGCAGGCAACCCGATTGACACCTTCCACACACTAGTCCTCGAAGACCTAGAAGGATACGAAATCAAAACTCACAAACATCATAGACACAAAATCGGGGACCATCTCACTAGAAATGAACAGATAGCTTTAAAGACACTTGCCCTTGACAGGGAACTAGTTATAAAAGAAGCGGACAAGGGCGGAAACGTCGTAATCATGGACAGAAAAGACTACGAACAAAAAATTACCTCTCAATTAAATGACACTACATGCTATATTTCCATAAAGAACAACCCGATAGAGACTATAACCACCAAAATCAACAACCATCTCAAAGAATGGCAAGGGGCGGGACTTCAAATTGACGAAGAGGCACTATATTTAAAAGTCAACAAACCCATGGCCCCATGTTTCTACACATTACCCAAGATTCACAAACCGGCTGCCTTCCCGCCAGGCAGACCAATAATATCTGGAATAGGGGGACCCACTGAGAGATTGGCGGAATATGTTGACATTTTTCTCAATCCCCTCGTCAAAAATCTTCCGTCATACATTCAGGACACCAAACATGTCCTGAGCATCCTCAGCGACATGCAATGGCAAACGGGCATGACCCTAGCCACATTGGTTGTGGTGTCACTATACACCTCAATAGACCCGGTTAAAGGTCTAGTGGCCGTTTCCAAATATCTTGACACAAGACCAGCCAATTTATGGCAACACACCAAAATGATCACAACCATGATGGATCTTATCCTCAAAAACAATTACTTCATGTTCAACCAAAAATGGTACAGGCAAACAAAGGGGGTAGCCATGGGCTCGAGGTTTTCCCCCTCGTTTGCGAACCTTTACATGGGCACATTAGAAACCACCTGGATCTGGAGCATCAATGGCGCAACATGGATAGATTCAATAGTGTATTGGGGACGATACATTGATTGTCTACTTATCTGGTCTGGCACACACGTGAAACTGCAAGCTTTCTTTGAATACCTCAACATGAACAACATGGGTATGAAGTTCACGTGCAGTTACAGCACCAGTAAAGTCACCTTCTTGGACTTAGAAATCTATATACTTGATGACACTCTACATACCAAACTCTTCCAGAAAGAGACGGCATGCAATGCCATTCTGAGAGCAGACAGCTCGCACCCTAGGCACCAGATAGACACCATACCCTATGGTGAATGTGTCAGAGCACGGAGAAACTGTAGCGAGGATGGAGAATTCCACAATTGCATAGAGGATATGCGAACATGCTTTCAAAAACGTGGTTACAACCAACAAGTTGTTAACCAAGCAGTCAAAAGAGCCAAAAAACGGGACCGCAACAACACTCTACTAGTAAAAACTAAACCTATTGTCAAGAACCCGGAAACAAGAATGATCATGGACTACAACGATATCAGCCCTGTGGTAAGGAAGAGTATCTATAGGCATTGGAATATCCTTTTGGCTGACAAAACTCTTGCTCCATGCATTAGCTCCAGACCTCAGATTACATACAGAAGAGGCAAAACACTACGGAATAGGCTTAGCCCTACGGTCCTGCCCGCAAACAACCCCAACACGTGGCTCACTCCACACACAAGGGGGTTCTACAATTGCGGCTGCTGCGGTGTTTGTAGATGGGCTAAAAACAACACCAAACACTTTCAAGGCTACCACAAACAGAAATATGACATCAATGACAATATAAATTGCAACACAAAATTAGTTGTGTATATCCTGGAATGCACATTTCGTACTCAATACGTGGGCAGCACAATCCGGCCCCTCAAAGAGCGCATTGGAGAACACGCCAGAGCTATGCATCAGCAAGACCCCCGTTATCCCATGGCTTTACACATAGCAACGTGTGCTAGCCAATCCGCACACAAGAAATTTGAATTCTATGGGATTGACATCGCCAAACCAAACATACTGGGAAGTAATAAAGAACTCCGTCTTCGCAGACTAGAAGCAACCTGGATTATGCGTCTGCATACTGTGAAATACGGTCAGAACATTGATTCAGAGCTACAAAATTTCCTAGATCCCTGAGAATCTAGACTGTTAGTATTCTAATCCCCTGTCAAGTTTTTTCTACTGCCACCCTGCCATCTTATATCTGCGCAGAGCAGTTCGCGTCCTTGCATTTCAGTGCTTTCTCATGAGCACTCATGCTCCAATATTAATATATTCTTACCCTGTCTCTCCTAACAGTATTTAATTGTGATGAACTCTTTATCTCTAACAGACATTCTACTGTTTATCCAGTCATTATTTTGAGTTGTTTAATCGAATGATAAAATATGTATATATATTTTTCTACATAGGTATTAGATAAATGTTCCAGATTACCGTCCCTTTGGGACTCCATACTTGTACAAACATGATCCCCATTCCACAATCACGTTACGGTCAGCGTTCTAGCTCCCAGCATGTTTACACTCACTTCCGGTTTCTACGGCGCATGTGCACCACCGCAAAGTAGTATTTACCACAGTCACAGAGGCTTACTGCCCCTTGTAGACATATCCCTTACTGAGCTACACCGTAACCCATTACCGCAGGTAAGAGCGTGTTTTCATGGCTCGTTATACCTATCAAGGCTTTAGCGTGACTACATTGTGACATACGGGCACGTTTCTCATTTACACCCACAGGTTACTGTCCACAGTCGTACCCGACTGTTCCTTCGGAAGCACCCGTTTCCCTTTGCTTACTTCATGGCGTCGACCACCCAGAGTCTACCCCGTTAACTCTACCTTACTCGGCGAGTTCCCCACCTCCCTCGACTTCTTTCTTAGCAAAATGTGGGCACACCTGTTCTCCATTAACGCTGACTTTCCCCCCTATTTTTGTCGTTGTCTACCATTAGAATACTCACCACGCCATCTACAGGTATTTCTTATTCACACAGTTCTCGAGACCACACTTTTACTCGAACGCATGACTTGCCCTTTCACTCATACCTACCACTTGCCACCACGCAAATAGCTGCACCGGGATCATGTTTTAAACCACTGGCGATGTATCGCGCTGTTTTTTACCATCTATATGTATGTTTTATGGCTTACAGAACGAGACATTTGGTTATTGATGATATTTTCAAGTCGCATGTCTATTTATATGTATGCATGTTCATTATGCAATCTTGATTCAGGATTGACTTGGTTTCGGTTACTAGACATGCGATTTATTCAATTATGCTCTAGTGTGATATAGCTTCATTCTGTATACTAAACCTGAACTTTTAAGGCTCACCAATCTACTGGGTATGTGTACCATAAAATGTGTCTTATATGCTTACAAGTAAGAAAGTTCTTCCGACCTTGATTGTCACATTTGCACGATGGGTATTTCTAGAGTCGATAATACGATACCATTTCGGCTTTAATCTTGGGCACTGGACTATTTTTATTGTTCACATGCCTCCACTGTCTCGTAACTAGACCTTTCACTCGCACGCACTAATTAATGTTATCCTACACCGCACATGGCGCCACATGCCTCTTCTGATTGCTTCCCAGACACTGCAAATTTCAAAAATATTTTTAAAAAATCTTTTGGTTCTACATTCCAAATAATCTGCACGAGCATCTGACCGTCTCAGGTAACACGGGCATCCGTTCATCACCCATCATGTTCTCATCTCCAACACCACTCATTTGTGGGTGTCATGCACTTTTTTTCCTGCCCCGAGAGGCGTCTCTCTGATTTACGCTGCTCACCCTCACTCATCATGTATAGCTAACGCCTTATGCGATCACTCACTGAGCACTCACGTCCCACTTGTGCTGCACATGTTTTTTATTGTGCACATGGTTTTTATTCTCTCATGCTGTGTTGTCCGCTGTTTTCCAATTTTCTAATTATGTATTACTTCTAAATTGTATCCCTCGGATTGCAATTCACAATGACAAATATATGTTTTACAGCCCTGATGATTCACAGGCTTCGTCCTGCTTGATGAAACACGTGTCGGCTGGCGTTTGTATATTCAACAAAAAAGAACTACATAAAGTTTTCACCAAACCAACAGCTTCATTTCTGTTTGTCCCTGAATACATTGATACCAAATTGTTTATCTGACGTGTGCACAGTAATTGTTTGTATGTTTCATAATGTTCAGGCACCTCATGCCTAAATATTAGCTAGAGGTTACAGGGTTTCCTCTATACTGTCAGCACCGTTGTATTAGAATCTAACCTACTTCCATCACCATACCTCACCCGCACTGTTTGAGCGCCCCTTACCTGTACTTGCCAAACCCACAACAGATCATACATGCGTTTTGACACTTACCGTGCTATTGGATGCTGAAACTATGACATTTCACAATTCAAAACCCTACCTCTGACATTCCCGTTTTGAAAAATGAGCATGCTTTTCTCAAAATGACTTTAACCGGGACTGGCAACTTTAATACATTTTATTTTTCATTATCTGTTTTTAAAATCTGCATAACTATGTACTTTTCTTACTCTTAACACTTTTTGAATATATTTCAGGAGCTAAGCATACCAGTGAGTCATACGATGTTTAGTTAACAACTTGTGAATAAACACACATATACATTTTAATTTCTTATGATAATATGTGATTGTTTTGTAGCATGTATTTTCATTCGTATTTTCACATGAGGTAGAGTTGTTTTCTGCCACTCAGAATATATTAATTATGACTGTGTCTTGTAGGTGCTGATTACGTGACCTGGGTTCATAGACACTGGTCATTTCAATGGAAAAAGTTTACGGCTTTAAGGGAGCAGGTGGTCTGCATTGTAGAGCCCCCAGACTTCTCAGGGCGATCTTCTCCCAATGGACCCCTCCTACCAGCTGCCCTGGCTGAGGCAGCTTCCGGGACACACACAGCCGCACTCGAGCAATTAACAGGTCTTTAAAAGACCATTTGCATGTTAATGGGGCTTTGTTGGCATTTCACCTCTTCTTAGGCTCCTGCAGCTCGACTCAATCACTGGAATCGCCCTGGCCCCGCAGCAGAGTCTCTCAGAGTTGAGCTGCTGAAACACTCAGTGTTTGCAGACACTCTAAACATTTTTTCCAAAAACACGAGTACAATGTCAGCAAGGTCCGCGGGCCGCAAAGGAAGGCTTGCCGGGCCGCCAGCGGCCCGTACTATGAGTACCCGTGGACTAGGGCTTCCTATGTTATTGGTTGTTGGGAGTAGGGTGGGACTAGGGCTAGGGTTAGACCTTTAATTGGAAGTAGCTATTTAGGGCTTCTGGTGTGATTGGTTGTTGGACCAGTAGTGGGACTAAGAGTAGGGTTAGGCTTTCTATTGGAAGTAGGGACTAGGGCTACCTGTACCATTGGCTGCTTGGACTTGGGTTGGGACTAGTGGTAGGGCTAAGGCCTTTATTGGACGTAGAGATCAGGGTTTTTTTAACTGATTGGGTGCTTGGACTAGGGCTAAGATTGGCAGTAAGGTCCTGGTCTCCTATTGGTTCTAGATGTTAGGGCTAGTGTTGTGATTGGATAGTGTTAGGGCTAGGGTTCCCATTGGCTGAAAGGGTCACCTGATTACTAGGGCTACAAAAAAGGCCAGGCTTAGGGCGTCTCAGCTAAGGGCAGAGAGGACAAGGGTAGTTGCCTGTTTGGGCCTGTTAAGGGCGGAGAGGACAAGGGTAGTTGCCTGTTTGGGCCTGTTAAGGGCGGAGAGGACAAGGGTAGTTGCCTGTTTGGGCCTGTTAAAGCCGGAGAGGACAAGGGTAGTTACCTGTTTGGGCCTGTTCGAGACTGGTCGGGACTAGGGCCAGAAATGCTGCCCTTTTCTCATTTAACAATACCCAGCCCACACCATCCACAACCACAAACAGAGCTACACACTCACACCAAATATACACCACGCACAACACTATGCACAGATTAATGTACCAGCATGCACCACCAACCCAACCAAACCACATCTACACACCCTACTATCCTAACTACCACACATATCCACCATCACCCACAAACAGTATACAACTCTATCCTATACCACTAACCAATACACTCATTACTAACACAACGCCAATCAACACCATAAATAACTACATCCCACTCAGACACACTCTCCCTGCTGTAATTACACCTAACAGTCCACCTTTTATCACTAACAAATATATAATGATCCTTCCATCAGTTGTCCAACAAACACCCTCCTCTCTCTTCTACCATAATAACATTAACACACAACACACACACTGCACACCACCACACTTTGTAACTCTTGAAACAAACAGGTGTAAGATAAACACTCTCACCTCTACTTCATTCCCTCCTACACACAACATACACTTTACACATAAACACATCACCACCCCCTCTACGTCACAACCTCCTCTCACAAACAATACTACACAACCAAATCAGGTGCATGAAACATATACATCAGCACCCCTTTTCACCACACCTCAAAAGCAAAACATATCACACACACCGGCACAACAAGATCTTCAGAGCGCAACACCTCATAATACTCACCATCACAAAATACAAACATATACCCACCTTTCAAAGCACACAAAGGAACCAACTCCAATGCCAAGCTTTCACTCTTCCACCACACCTAACACAGATACAGCAATACAGCACCTCTCTTCTAACCGCCTCTCATCCATTGTGCATCTATGTACCTTCCATGTACTTGGATCTGTGTGTCTGTTACTTTTCTCCTGAAAAAGCATATCCAATGCACTACCCTATTTCTCATCCTGTGCCTCTATCAATATATTTAATTGAAATATACTTACTTCTTTTATGTATCTATATACTTTCAATGTACTTATGGATCTATATATTTATCACTTTCTTCTAATTTAGCATTTCCATTGCACTAGCCTATTTCTCATCCTATACTTCGCTCAATATATCTTCTAGCCCAACCTTCTGACTCATCTCAAACTTCTTTCTACTACTCCTTTTAATGCACTACCCTATCTCTCATCCTATAGATCTATCAATATATCCTCTACATCCACTCTCTCATTTATCCCAAACCCCATACCACTACTATGATCGCCAAAATAACCTTTTCTAGACTCTCTCCTGCTCTACCCCTCCTTGCATCATCTGACACCTCTTTTTACTACACCGATCCTCTAAAACAAACATTTCTAAACTCTCCCCTCTGACTCCTTCCCTCCAAAACTCCTTTTTACTCATCCAAAAGCCTCTTCCTACTGCTGACTTAAAAAAAAAATCCTTCACTCTTTTATCCCTCCACTATCCTTTTTCAATCAAAATTAACAGACTAACATGTTTCACTTCTCAAATTCCATATTCCATATTCAACTATACTAATATACTGCCCAAATAACTGAATAACATATCTACTACTCAAATTACTTCATATTTATACTATATTAATTTTCAACACTAATCCTTTATGGGTTCCGGAGTGGCGTGCTACTCGCCAGAAAAGCGCTTTAACACCCATCAGGGGTAACAAGTTCTATATGAATGCAAAACATTCTTCCCCTTTTATCCATCCGCTATCCTTCTCACTCCAAGTAACAGACTAATATCCACCACTGAAATTAACTCATATTTCACCATATTAATTCACCACTAATCCTTTATAGGCTCCCTGAATAGCGTGCGTCAACAAGCGAGCGATAAATAAATACAAACCTTGGTCCTACTCTATCCTTCTGCTATCATTCCAAATCCAAATAACTGACTCACCTATCCACCACTTAAAATGTACTTGCATGTTTCACTATACTAATTCAACACTAATCCTCTGTGGGTCCCGGAGTAGCGTGCTGCCTGCCGAAAAAGTGCTTCGACGCCTCGTCGGGGTAGTAAGCGCTATATAAATGCAATTACAATACAATAATCTCGACACAAACAAGCATATGCTGTAGGTCCAGACCTAAGAAGGGTTGGGCAGTATTGACTGTAACACCAGAATCACCAGCAAGCGGAAGCACGGCGAAGCCCGTTTGTAGCCCATCACTGTCGTTGTGTGGGTTGAGCTCAAAAACCGCCCTTTTCTGACAGCTAGAGGTCTGGTCTTCGGCTTCTTGCGACTGGAACCTAAGCTTGTTTCCCGTACGTGGCCCGCAGCGTTCGAGCCTCTTCCCGCCATGACGCGCCTGAGCAGCAACGACGTCTCTGCCCCGGAAGCTGCGATGAGTCCTAGTATTGACCCCGCGCAGGTGATCATGAGAAAGGAGCTAGCCCGCTTTCCTTTTTTAACATTTTCCCAACCGGAACTCGTTTCTTTTTTTCTCCCCCTTAAATTGTTTTAGTTTGACAAAAAACGTTCTCATGCCTATGCCTTGACTTAATTTTTGCATTCTTGGTTTTGAAAGGTTAAGTTGAATGGGTTTATTGTACAGTTTCTTTTTTTAAGTTGATCGATTGCTACACCAAACACTGGTGACTAGATTCGTTCGTTTTACTTATAGTCCAGAGAAAATGTATTTGAAAGAACATATTTTTCATAAAAGTAGTTTACATCAGTGAGCGAGTTTTTAAATGTTGTTTACTGCAAACCTACCTTTCAGATTTTTTTATGTGAAGGATTTGTTTCCGACTTCTTTATCACTACCTTTATGAGTTGTATTGGTATTCTCTGCTGCAGCGGGATGTTCCAAGTATTTCGTCGTAGTTCGAAACAGCTGCCTCAGAAAATTAGGCAGATATAAATAAAACATGTATCAGTTGGGTGTTGTTAACTGGTATAATATATATTCCGTTTTCAGGTCGAAATGTTAAAAAGGTGGTAAAATTGTATGTTTTAATCAAAACGTATGCCACCTCAGAACATTGGCAGACTTAGTGCAGTCATACGCACTAAGGGGCAGATTTATGATAACTGGCGCATCCCCAGGGATGCGCTAGTTATTTTGCGCCGCTGCTCTGCCACCCATAGTGCGCCGCATTTACAATGCGGCGCACCATGGGGCAAAAACGGCACAGATGCGTGACGCATCTGTGCCGTACAGGTGGCGCATTGCTGGAGTTGCGTCGCAAGCGCGACGCAGCTCCAGCAAGGCTCAGGGGTGCCCCATCTTTACAATGCTGCGTCAAGACCTACGCCTGCTTCAAGCAGGCGCAGGGTTTTGATGCAGCATTGGCCTGAAAGTGACTGAGTGAAATCTTATAGATTTCACTCAGCCACTTTTGCGAGGCGCACCTGCCCCGGAACGCCCACCCTGCGCCGGAACGCCCACAAGTGGCGCAGGGCTTTACAACGTGACGCATCTGCCTAGATGCGTCACGTTGTAAATGGGTCGTAGGGATGCGCCATGTTTACGCCGCAGTTGCGTGACGCAAACGTGGCGCATTCCCACCATAAATCTGCCCCTAAGGGTAGATTTACGTTTCCTGGCGCATCCCTGCAAATCAGCACGGATGCGCCACGAAAGATGCGTGACGCAAGTTTATCCTTGCGCCACTACAGATGTGCTGCATTTACATTGCAGGGCATCATGGCGCAAGGATAAACAGATGCGTGTCGCATCTGCCGGCGTAAGGTTGGCGAAGTGCTGAAGTTGTGTCGCAGGTGCGCGCAACTCCAGCACTGTGCCAACCTGGCCTGTCCTCAACATGGTGCGTCATACCTTACGCCTGCTTCAAGCAGGCGCTATGTTTTAACGTAGCGGCGTCGGAAAAGCGACTGAGTGAAATCTTGTAGATTTCACTCAGGCACTTTTCCGAGGCATTCCTGCGACGGAACGCCCACCCTGCGCCGGAACGCCCACATGAAACCTGATGCAGGTTTCATGTGGCGCAGGGCTTTACAATGTGACGCATCTCCCTAGATGCGTAACGTTGTAAATAGGGCCCAATGGGGCGCATGGTTTATGCTGCCGCTGTGTCATAAAAGTGACGCAACGGCGGCGCAAATGTGGTGCACAGGGCTTGCAAATTTGCCCCTCACTCTCCTGCTACAGACGGACGAGTCGCAACTTCCTAAAGTAGTTTGATGTTATTTTTTTCGGCTTCAGTGTGTGGAAATGGGTACGACAAATGTATTTCTCCATATCGCTCTTCTAGGTGCTTTCTGGAATTGCTTGTGTTTGTACAGTATAAATGTTATTGTAACTCTTTATCTGCGTAATTTAACATGATGTGCCCTGGAGTTTGCCTTGACTGTTCAACTGTGGCCTAGAGAATCACTGACATCCTGCTATTTGAATTTTACCCATTAGGATAATAGTCAAAGACTAGTCCACTGAGATGTTAACTCTTTACCTGCTATGTGTGAGTTTGACCTGTGTCCTCTATCATCCACTAATGATGAAAACACACCAGTTTCCTTACTATATACTAGGGTTGCCACCTTTCCAAGAGAAAAATACCGGCCATTTGTTGCTGTTTCAAGAGCATGGAAAGGCCCAACCATGACACTAAATGGGGCTTTAAACAAAATTGTATGTATTCATTTCTAACATAACTTTTCCGCCTTTGTTTACTTTATTTTTTAAACCTCTTTTTATTGGCATTTTGCATATATTCAGCATTATTTCATTAATGGTACACATGTCCCTTATATCTCACATGCATCTCTTGAAACATTTTTTTTTTATACAAACATTAGCATTATGGCTTCATTTTATTTTACACGTGTGGTTACATATTTAGGTTTATACATTATATGGCTTCCATATATCTGTGGGGCGTGATGTTGGTCAACGTTTGCTCCTGCCAGAATATCAGATCTCAGAGGCAGTCCTTAAATTTAGGGACTTTTTCCTGACCCATTCGCAGGCCACCTGTCGTTTAGCTAACAGCAACCCTAGTGCTACATATTTCCTTTATCCCACTGCTATCTGGTGAGTGTAGCCCAGAAGAGCCAATATAGGGAATGCAGGTATTAGCGTTGTCATCTGTGTCAGCGCTGTGAAAACTTGTTGCCAGTATTGGCTTATACTATTACATTCCCAGGCTAGGTGCAAGACGTCTGCCCCTGCGATCCTACATCTGTCGCATCGGTCATTATCTCTGTTTTGGAATTTGTGCATTTTGACTGGCGTGTAATATATGCGATGCAGAAATTTCAAATGAATGATGCGTAGGCCGCTATTTGCGGATATCTGCCTGGTTTGCGCACAACAGTATTTCCACTGTTTCTGTCAGTTCAAATCCTAGTTCTTTTCCCTATTGTCCTTGTGCAGTGCATTGATCTGTCGGATGGGTAGTTTGAATGTTATGATATAATAATGAGACTATATGCTTAGGTGCCTCTAATTGTAGTAGTATATGTTACAGGGATAAAACCTGTGGTTTTAGGGGGAAGGTTCGGGTATTCGCTCTAATACTCTGCCTCAGTCCTACATAGAGGAATACATCCATGGACGTGGGGTCCCCTGTGTTAAAAAATGGTTCCATCGTGCGGAAATTTCTTTCTATGTATAAATCACCCACATTTTTAATGTTTATCTTTTGTAGCATCTGTTTAAAGCCTGCTTCCTGTAACACTTGCATATGTGGATAATATAGGAACGGTAGTAAGGGAGAATATATAATCGAGCTTTAAGCAGCTTGGCAATGCGCTTCCATGCACCAACAGTGCACGCCACAGTTGTGGGTTCTTTTTCCCGAGGCTTGAGAGTGCTAAATATTGCCCCCGCAAGGGAGATTGGATCGATGTATCCCTGTTCCACTGCTATGTGTAGCATGTATGGAGGTGGATTAAGCAAGTATGTCGATTAATGGGCCTGGGCACATATAGAATAAAGCTCCAAATTGGGGACTTCAAAGCTTCCTTGTGCGTACGTTTTGGTGAGTGTATCCCATTTTAATCTCGGTTGCTGACCTCCCCATGTCAGGCGTATCAGCTCTGTCTTTAATCCTGCGAATACGTGTTTACCAGGGTAATATGGTATATTCATAAATAAGTATATAAAAATGTTTAAAAAGGTGCTAAAACTGTCTGCAGCTGCCACGTCATTTTATAGGCATGCACATGCATGAAGACGTGTGTGTATGCATTCGTCATTATGCCTGTGTGCCTACATAATAACGCAAAGCGGTACAAAAGGGGATGGTGATGGACGGAGCATCTGAACCAATCAAACACTCACACCCAGTCAACAGATCTGGGTTTAATCCATCACCGTTCTTTAGCCCACTCTGCCACCCCAGTTCAGACATGGCCATATGCAAATCAGTCTGACCCTGTGCCTCATGGGAACAGTCCAGCCCGAACTGCCAAGCCATGCCTTCCCTGGACCGGAAACAAGCTTCCTAGGACTGGTTTCTGGCATTACAGCCTTCTTCAGCCAGGCTTGCTTGAATCCAGTGGCAAAGTGAGCAAGGGACTCACGTCTGAGCATACCCTGCCAACTTATGGCAAACAAAGCGGTACAAATCAATTGGGAGGCCATCTGGTCCTAGTGCCTTACCAGATTTCATCTGCGTTATTGCAGCGCGTATTTCATCTTCTTCCATCGGCGCTGCTAAGAACTCACGTTGTTTGTTACCCAACCAGCCCAGGGCCACGTCATCTAGATATGCAGCTAGATCTATCTGCCCTTGTCTTTTACTAGTGTATAATGTGTAGTAGTGTGTCGGTAACACTTGGAGTATTGCAGCACTCTCTCTATGGGTGTTGCCTTTATGATCTGTAATTATAAATACGTAGTTGGAGAAGCGAGGTCTCTGAATCTCTTCTGCTAGCACTTTTCCGGGCTGTTCACCCTTCCCATATTTTCGGGCTCTAAAGTATTTTCCCCAAAACAGGCTCTCCCTCTCTGCCGTTTCCTTATACACTCAGTTTTTCCCTCAGTTCCTTTTGAAGGATGCCATTTACCCTACTATTCAAATCTTGTTCCCTTTTCTTTAGACCTGTCTCGAGCTTGCGTAGTGTTTTACGAATGTCTTGAAGGACTCCAAACCCTTTAGCAATGCAAAATCCTCTGACAGTGACCTTGAAGGCCTCCCATACCATGGCTATGTTTGGCACTGTGTCTGTGTTTCGCTGGAAAAAGTCAGACATTTCTTGACCAAGTTCTGTGTGGAATACTCTATCTAGTAGTATACGCGGCATGAGTCTCCAATTCCTATATGGTGCGGTAAAGTTCGGTGGGGCTAGTGTCATTTGTACCGGTGAGTGATCAGAGTATGTTCTTACTAAATGAACTACCCCAGTGACCCCGGGTCCTACTCCTTTAGAGACCACCCAATAGTCTAGCCTGGACCAGGAAGAGTGCAATGTCTAATAATGTGTACCTTCTCTCCTTCCTGGATGTGGGTGTCTCCATGCGTCTATAAGGTCGTCGTTATCGGTAAGTAAGCTCTGCAGCATTTTATGTGTTTTGGAATAATGGTGAGGGAGGGGGTGGACCTGTCGCATTGAGGATTCAATGTTGTGTTAAAGTCTCTCCCCCAGATCAAGTGCGTAGAGCCTATTTCACATATCTTTCCCCAAAGTATAGCATAGAACTCCGGCCTGCCCACATTCGGCCAGTAGCAACTTACAAATGTAACTGATTCAGAACACAGCTTCCCCCACATCAGAGAGTATCATCCTAGCTGGTCATGAGCCATTCCCAATAGGATAAAGGGGGTATTCTTTTTGATCAGGATTGCTGTCCTTCTAGAATATGATGAAAAATGTCGATGCTCAGCCCATTTACCAGCTAAAGATGGGGTCCATGGGGGTCTAGATGTGTCTGTTGTATTATCGCTATGTGAATACTATTGTGGTCTAAATAGGTTAATATCTATCTGCCTTCGTTTACGTGGCTCACCCAGAGCTCTGATATTCCATGTTATCAGCTGTATTTCCTGCATCTTATTATTTTGTGTCATAGGAATTTTATAAGGGATATTGAACTGAACGTTCTAACGCCATTTTTGTCTGTAATTGAAGGTGCATGTGGGATTATCTCGGTATGTTGTGTGCAATGTTGTGTACCAACTTCTACATTCATTCCCTATTCTTCCCCCTCCCACAACGGCATCCCAACATTGCTGGAACCACTATTTCCACCCCCTCCCGAACACCTCAAAACATTAAACTCTAAAGTCATCACGAATTGTGGGAGAATTCCCTACGCGGTACGCCAGGTGCCAACACAGTTCTCCCTTCCTCCAGCTGGTACAGTATCTAGTGATGATCGGTTCTGATTTGTTGACATGTCCCAATAAGTCACTGATCTGCTTAATGCATCCTTTCGTGGTTATAACTTCTATTTCCAGCAGTGTCCTCTTCCTGCATTTTCCACCATGTAATCATCCCAGACTAGTATGTTGTATCAGGAAGCAGATTCAGCAGTAGTCAGCGTTTAGCACTTTATACATCTGCACCATTTGTTTCTGGACCCCAGCTGAGTTATCTTCTGCATCCGAGATCGGTCGCTCCGCCTCTGTGATGCGTGCCTTGTTTTTTTCAATTTTAGGTACTATGGAATCCATGCGGGTTGTCATTGAGTCCACCTTAGTCTCTTTAGACTTGAGGCTCTGTTTCATGGCAAGCAGAAGCATTTTTAACTCGTCTTCCTGGGTCTGCACTGGTTCCTGAGAATGTATGATCTGTGCGCCCACCTTCATCCTGTTGTGAGCGTGACCCCTTTTTGGGTTCAAAGCTTATTTTCCCCTGCTTTCCATCTGTTTTCCCCTGCTTTCCATCTGTTTTACCCATGGCCTTGTAACAGGATGTCTATTCTCTGCACAGTGTACTATGTCGTATCCTAGTATTCAATTCTCTTGCAGCTGCTTAGCAGACAAAAAGCCTAATTTAGAGCAGTTGTGTTTGGTGCTTTTTTCCGTTTACTCAGCATCCTTGGCAAGAGCTATTTTATGTTTCTTTTTTATTCTAGTTTATCACTGGATTGCCGCGGGCCAGTAGAACACTTGTTCTTTAAGTGCTGCAGAGTCCAGTTTAAGTGTTTCGCTCGCACTTTCTGTATCCTGCAGCAACCGCTTTCAAGTTTAGAAGTTTTTCTGCATGATATGTTTGTTTTGTGTATTCTTGAATTTATCCTCTGGTGTTTTTGCTGGTACATTTGTACAATGATCCCCGATTTCTTTTGAGTATGCTTTTGCTGATATTTTGCCCAAGCAGCTCCTTCCTCTGCAGATGTCTCCTATCGATATTGGCCGCTATTTTATGTATACATTTTGATGCCACCTAGCTTCACGCGGTAGCGCTCAATCACGGGTCCGCAGCGCACAACAACATTCTTTATAGCCACCGCGCTGTGTCCCTCTGACTGGAACCGCTTCCTTCACTGCTGTTCCACTTGCTTATTTACTTGAGGTGTCCCGTTCTCGCTGTCGGCACCACTTCATGCAATATCCATGCCCCAACCGCCTTTCACGCATCTTACTTGTATTATGTAGCACAAACTCCATTCCGATTCGAAGCTGGGAAGAGTGATCGCTATTCTCCCTTCTTCAGGTAGGGTTGTTTTCCTGTTGCGGCGGAGTTACTTTCGGTGCCAAATCTCATCGGGACCCTCCGATACATGCATCACTGGACCTTCTCCGGCCGTGGACGCCTTGGCCTTGCGTGACGTTGTTTCCAGCAGCCACGATCGGCCACACGTAGACCGGGCTGCCATGTCCGTAAACAATTGATGCCGTGGGAGCCTCCCTGCACCGTTTCTTGCTGCTGAAGATCGCAGATGGTGGTGGTGTTCAGGGTCTTCTCATTTCCACTTCTTTTATCACATGTGAGTTTCTAGGGCAGGATTTTGACGGATAAGTACGCCAAGCTGCTGGAGCCTCTCGGGAGTGTGGCCATCTTGCTTGTGCGCCACCTAGCGCCCCCTGCCTTTGTTTACTTTAATTATTACGAAGCAAACACGGGTAGAAAGAGGTCGGGGTACATAGTACCAATATCGGCCCAGCCCCAGACCTTTCATCATACAACACACCACTCCACCAATAACCGACACAACACAAGTTTGATGGCGAAAGTTGTTGCAGTTTTATTAGCATATACATTATGCTCATGTTTGGGTTATCTTACGGGTCGATCCAGAGCAGGCCGCCTCTTGCGACCCGCTCACCTGATGAGCCGTAACCCCCTGGGGTGTTAACCGCGGGGGCGTTGTCAGTTTGGGGGAAGGTCTAACCCCTCCCCTCGGCGGACCTCTATTCCACCCCTTGCTCACGCCCCCCCTCGGGGGGCGGAGCGTTGTGGCAACCCCGGTTGCTCAGGACTACAACCGCCCGAAGGACTAACGGGGCGCCGTCACTCCTCCAGGGTCCAACCCCGCGTGGACCTCCCTGGGGATAATTCTGCTCTCGCACCCACCGGGGCTCCTGTAGAGGGTACCCCTCTGTACCCTTCTGCATTGGATCGCCCTGTAACTCCGCCTGCAAGACAAAGACAGTAATATTAATAGCAACCCCCCCCCCCCACTTACTGCCCGAAAGCAGGGTAAGCGGAAGGGAGGGAAAAGGCAACGGGCAGTACCCGCTCAGGGTCCAGGCCTGGGAGGGCGAGGGTCAGCGCAAGCAGCGGCCAACGCACAAAGAGGGCGCTTGACCCTCGCCCCTTGGACTATATAGTCACTCCCCCCTCCCCCAAGACAAAGGAAGTGACATCACGGGGGGACCAAGATCCCCCCCAACCACTAGACCGCTCAGGGTCTGTGCCATCCTATGGCACTAAGGGTGGCCGCCCTCGTAGGTGGCCACCTTTGGTGTCCCGGGGCAGCCAATCATAGTGCCAATATCGGCCCAGCCCCAGACCTTTCATCATACAACACACCACTCCACCAATAACCGACACAACACAAGTTTGATGGCGAAAGTTGTTGCAGTTTTATTAGCATATACATTATGCTCATGTTGGGTTATCTTACGGGTCGAGCCAGAGCAGGCCGCCTCTCGTGACCCGCCCACCTGATGAGCCATAACCCCCCGGGGTGTTAACCGCGGGGGCGTTGTCAGTTTGGGGGAAGGTCTAACCCCTCCCCTCGGCGGACCTCTATTCCGCCCCTTGCTCACGCCCCCCCCTCGGGGGCGGAGCGTTGTGGCAACCCCCGGTTGCTCAGGTCTACAACCGCCCGAAGGACTAACGGGGCGCCGTCACTCCTCCAGGGTCCAACCCCGCGAGGACCTCCCTGGGGATAATTCTGCTCTCGCACCCACCGGTGCTCCTGTAGAGGGTACCCCTCTGTACCCTTCTGCATTGGATCGCCCTGTAACTCCGCCATGGCTCTGGGTGTGGCCGCCGCCGCCCCAGAGTCCCCCCACCTACTAGCTTCCTATTAGTACAACCTGCCGCTCCTAGTGCTTTCCGCTATATCAACCCCAACTCGTCATATCAACTTCGGGTAAATGAACCCCGTCTACATCAAAGCACACAGTGCATTTGGCAAGTAGCAACCCGAGCCTGATGAAACAAGTTCTCCTATGCTTCAGGCTACTTCCAAGTTTGTCGGGCGACACTATCCACCGCTCCTTGGCGCCAAGGACCTATTGCACTACCATTGCAATCACCGGCCTCCCTCGGCTCGGGCAAGGACAAGTCTGCTCTCTTCCTCAGCAACGCCAAGCTGGCACGCAACCAAACTTCCTTCTCACATCTGCCGCCCTCCGGACAGGGAGCTGTGCCAGTGATGTCCATGAACTTCACAACTAACTGCCAACTGTGCTTTGCAGATGTCCATCTAGTGCGCCATCCCCCAGTCTGTTCCTATTCTGTACAGCTGGCTGACCAGCAACCAACAAGCCCCTATCAGGTAAACAACACCACTGCCACTGGCATGGTGTCCCCTGTCTAGCTTGTGGCCTTACACCCTTACTTAGACCTACTGGTGTAGAATGGGCCAAAGTAAAGGAAACTGGCAATGCTGTGGTACAACTATGTGATTGTCTCAGCGTAGGCCAGGATGCAGCAGTTAATGTGAGGCCTATGCCGGCCCACTAATCTGCAGGGCTATCCAGCTTGTTCAGGTAAAGTGCTGAATATTGCCTGGTATATAGCCGCTATGCCAATTGCCTCCCTGTAATTTACAGAAGGAGCACTTAACTACCACAGTCGATGTTGCTTAGTTGCCCAAGATGAAGAAGCCACAGTTAAAGCTTTCTTGCATAGCAACCACGAACTAGCCACCCCCTTCAGAGCTACAAGCATAAAACTGCTATGTGTGACATTGCCATATTACAGTGCACGATGAGTGACATTGAAGGACTAAGAAAAACACTTTCTTGCTAGTACACATCATTGAAGATGAGAGAGACCCAATGTCAGAATTGCGCCCCTCAGACCCGCAAGCATTCTAGGCAGACCAAGGTTATCAGGCTGCTTTTGTCAGACATTCCATAGCTTGGAGTGTGCATGTGTGAGGCAGTAACCTATGCACGAAACCATGGGCGTAAAAGTGCCTGGTCTTGAATGAAACTGCGTACCTCAAATGGAACAGAGTATCACAAAATGACACAGTCAGTCAGAACTGCCCAGCTCCGCGAGACTGGAGATTTTAAGAGAAGTCCTCCATGTACCCACAATGTGGACCCGCCCAGTCGTCCACCATTCTACCCATGAGGTTACTTGTCCAGTCACCTAGGAGCTGTGGCCCGACAGGAAAATAAGACTTTGTTGCTGTTTGGTCATTGCCTAAAGTTGTTAAACCAGAACTGTGGGTATCGGGGAAGAAAACAAAATTCCATCATCCTAAACTGATCAGCCTGTGCCCAGGGAGTAGTTCCAACAAGGGTTTTATCAATGTGCTACAGGTATCAAAGCCCCCTCCCGTCCCTCAGTGGATGGGGCCTCAGACGTTCAAACTACTAATAAATTATTAGAGAACAAACGGCACAGCAATCCATTAATGCACAAGAGATGCATGATAAGCCCAACTCAACCTGTTGTTGAGCTGAAAACACATTTCCCATTATCTTTCGCATAAGTGCATGATTAGCCCCTGATGTGCCCTGCATCCAGCGCGAACATCCCAATTTTTGCTCCGTAAAACACCTTGTCCAGACTCAAGTAAGAGAGAACATCCAATTCTGCACAGGGCTGCCTAATAAGTCCCAGCTCCCATTTACTATCCATGTATTACTTCCATGAGTGAAACCTGCTCGCGTCCCACACCCCGGATAGTAATGACAACTGGGGAGAACATGGGAATCCCAGACCCTAACACACTGCCCCCAGTGTGCTATGATCCTTATACCTGTTGATAATTCAGGTGGCCCCCCATGTGGGTGGGGGGTTCTCGTGCGCGGTTCCTGCATTGGAGACAGAAAACATTGATTAAAATGTCCCCCCCAGATCCACTATCTGCATTCTCTTCAATGAGACCTGGCCCTCAATGCCCCACACGCTACCCAGGCCATTTGGGGTTCCGAGCACTAATAGTCAGCATTTACCTGCACCCTTCCACAACTAAAATTGACCTCCCGTATTAACTGAAGGAAGTCCATTCATAAACGAAACACTCCTCTCCTTTGTTCTGAAGGTGTCTACCCAAGTGTTCTGATGCCTAGAGAGGCTGCCTATTCTTGCAGTGTTATCCCTCTAACTGAGTAGATCCTCTGTTGTCGCATGCGCCCGTCACCAACCTCTGGTAACACAGATTGCTACCTCTAACAGTCTGTTTAGATCCGGGGTTTGCACGAGTTGCCCCAATGCTTAAATGACGTTTGATTATCACGTGAGACTGACCGCCTTGAATGTACCTCACTTGTACTATATGCGCTAATGTAATAGGCACCCAAGACCCCTTCTCCTGTGATGCCCAGTAAAAACATCTTCTACTATCAGCTCTTGTTAAAACTCACTTCTTGTAACTTCGCGTAGCTATGTACTGAGAACACCTATGGGAGTAACGGTTCTGTCCCCCTTGAGAAGCGTTCTGACCCCCACCGGGCAAAGTCCGTGCTCCAACGCCGGCGCATAGAACTGCAGAGACCTCTCGGAGCATGGCGCTTCTCCAGCGCTGTTCCTGCATTTGAAACAGAAAACATTCATTATAAGCTCTCCCCCCCCTATCTAACAATCTGGATTCTCTGTAATGAGACATGGGCCATCAATGCCTCACACGCTACCCAGGCCAAGCCTGTTTGGAGTTACAAGGACTAGTTTGTCCACCTACCTCCACCCTTCCAAATTTAATGGTTGTCCTCTCTATTATCTGAAGGAAGGCCTTACATTAAAGAAATTCTATTCTCCTTGCCTCTGGAAGTGCCTTCCCAGTGTGTTCTAGTGGATGGATAGTCTGCCCATATTGCAGTATTATCCCTCTGAGTTAGGTCCTCCTCTGTAGAATGCACCCATCACTAATCTCTGGTAACACACTGTTTGGTACTTCTTACATTCTGTTTATTCCGGTACTTGCACGAGTGGCACCATTGCCTACATAACGTATGTTTTCATTTTTGACTGTCAGCCATGTATTGCAGTATTTTTCCTCACTAGTACTATATATGCTTTAGTAATGTGCACACATGACACATTTTCCTTCTGTAATTCACTGTTTATACCAAATGAGTTCACATCTCGTACTCGCGAGTATCGGTTCTGTTCCCACTGAGAAGCGCTCTGACACCAACGGGTAAAGTCCGCGCTATCTAAAGCCTGGAGCAATGAGCTGCAGAAACCTGCCAACAGGGTTCCTTTCACCTCTGCATATTAAACTAAACAGTCTAATCAGCGACGAGCCTCTAGACTTGAAAGGTTAGTTCAGTCATTCCTTGTTTTACTGCTTAGTATTTATCTATGCTCACCATCCTGGAGTTTCTGCATCAGGTGGTTATGATTTCATGCACTCATTTCCTTATGCAAAGCCACCGCACTGTTCCGGTTCAACTTTGGTTAATTCGTAGCATAGCTTCCATAGCCCCAGCACTTCAAGACAGAAAGGCTTTTTGTCTACCCTCGCTACAAACGTGCATTCATGTGGGGACATTAACAACAGCTGGGCCCATGACACACATTATCGGCAATACGAAAGAATGGCAGTGGTGAGGAAGATTAGGAAGGAATGTAAACTGACAGAGTCCGCAACAGGGACCTCTACAAACGTAGAGTGCAAGCCACACTTTGTAAACACTTCAGGCCTGACCCTTCCGGCAGATGCTCGGCCCCTCGGCTCATTTACCCAGCTTGTCCCCAACCCTTCCGGACCGCCCCGCACCGGTTGCTTGCACATTCAGGTACGGAGAAAAGTGTCTAATATATATATTTTTTTACTTTCCACATTTATAATCGTGTTAAGGATACATATTTAGTCAATGAACGGCTTCTGCCGAAACCCAGGATAGAACCGGGAACCACTAAATCTTTAGTCTAATGCTCTCCGAACGGAGCTATCTCGGGCACTATGACTTCAATTCCAAATATTGTCTAATTCTATAGCGCGAGCTGGACCCGAAGGTCTTGGCGCGCTTTACAAGAGCACCGATTGCTTACACCTTCGGGTACGGGGTATTACTATATTTAAATTCAGTTAAATGCTTATTCGTATGGCTCTAAGTAGACCGAAAGTCCTTGGAGCGCTTTACATGAGCACCGGTTTCCTGCACATTCAGGCACGGGGGAAAGTGTATATTGTAAATTATTCACGCTTCTAAGCGTGTTAAGGATGATGATTTGGTCCCCAACCAGCTTCTGCTCAAACCCAGGACTGAACCGGGAACCTTTAGATCATTAGTCTAAAGCTCTCCGCACCGAGCTTTCTCCGGGCTCTTTAAATAGCATTCCAAATCTTTATAAAGCGCGAACTCGACCCGAAGTTCTTGGAGCGCTTTACATGCGCACTGGTTGCCTATACATTGATTTCCCACCGGATTGCAAGCAGCTCTGAACCCCCGTAGTTCAGCCTGTAACCTCAATGATCAAGTTACGGGCTCCAAGTGGTCACGGGGGGGGGAGGGGCTAGAGCACACCCCCCCATAGAGAAACACATCCCCTACGCCCATCCAAGGAAAGGAATGCACACAAACCGGCCTGATGGAATCAATTCCCCTGAGGGCGAGGCCCACATCGCTAAAGGTCCTTTGCCACAGCACCTCGACCGGTGCTGCGACCACTGCCGCATGCACTGCAGCTGGCGATGATCATGGGGTAGGGTGACAGGGCCGGAGCTGTAGGCTGCTGAGGCCCCCGGACCATGTTTTGAAGCTTAATAAGGCGTAAACTCGACCCAGAGGGCATTAATAGTCTTTAAATGAAAAGCGGATTACTTTAACTATAACCAAGGCCGGTACTAGAACCTATACTCACAACAGTGCATGGGCACTTACGACACCTGGCAGAGATTCAGAGACCACCGCCGCACGCAGCCCTTGCTCCGTAGCACCACAATACCCCGACTCACCCGGCTAAAACTCCTGGCATTGCAGCGAGAGGCCTTGCCCCCGGCAACAATGCCCGCACCTGGCTGGGCCCCCGCCCTTGCGAGCCCTGTAGGGGCGAGCATAGGCGAAATCAAACGGCTTATGCGACCGTGTACCTCGATGAGGCCTCCGTGGACATAGACTGCTGTTTTGAAATGTTTTAAACCGCAGCAAACTTCCAGCTCACTGAGCTGTCCATACTGCCAGATAAGGAGGGTGTCTGCCACTACACGCCCTACCATGAAGATCTGCTCGGCACCGCATTGGCTATCATCAACTGCACAGGAGCCTGACTTACTAAAAATACCTAAACCATATTCCCGGTCAAACGCGGCGCAAAATGACCCCACGACCAACAGCAGGGGTGACCCTGGTGTCCGAGCCGGGCCTCACGTCTGCCCTGGGCTTGATAGATAAACAACCCAGAGCCCTCTCCCGAGCCTCGCGGGTATGCCTGGGGGGGGATCTCCTTAACAGCGAATCCCTCCCCCACGCGGAAAACCCTCCTGCCCAGTTCTATGGATCAGACAATGTAGTCGGGTAGGAGTGGGTGGGGGACTTCGATGCATAACGCTAGTGTACCCATATTAAAGTGCCGGCGAGTGAGCCACGAAGGGGCGTGACTAGCGTGAACCACGGGCCCCTTACGCGCGGTCCTCAAACACCCATAGTACTTTCCCCTGTATCGTTGTGCGAATCGCTCACCTCATCACAGCTCTAATTAATCCGGTCATACCCGCACTTTAGGCATCCCGAGCCTTGTCCCCCGCTCGTGAGCCATGTACCTTGCGATCGACTCCCATGCTCTATGCCCGCGTGGCGTCGGCCAGACCAACACCCGATGTGCCCATGCTTACAAGCCCCTCTCGATTGCTGCCCCCCCCCCCCGCACGACCCCATTGCCGCACGACTCCTCTACGGACAACTCCACCTCCCCGTGGTCTCTGACCACCGAGCCCTGTGCAACTTGGGTTGTGCCCAAGGACGGGGCCCGGGGAGAGGCGATAAAGTGTCCCGCTTACCTCATTCACTACGATGCTCGACTAGGGAGACGAAAAGGGGATCTAAGGGTCCGGGACGGGGAGGGGGACTACTGACTACGACCAGAGCGGCTGTTGAGGCCTGGGAGCAGCCAGGGAAGCGACCTGGCTGGAGAGGGTCCAGGCCTGGGAGGGCGAGGGTCAGCGCAAGCAGCGGCCAACGCACAAAGATCGCAGATGGTGGTGGTGTTCAGGGTCTTCTCATTTCCACTTCTTTTATCACATGTGAGTTTCTAGGGCAGGATTTTGACGGATAAGTACGGCAAGCTGCTGGAGCCTCTCGGGAGTGTGGCCATCTTGCTTGTGCGCCACCTAGCGCCCCCTGCCTTTGTTTACTTTAATTATTACGAAGCAAACACGGGTAGAAAGAGGTCGGGGTACAGAGGACTCTGCCTCCTTTTCTTAATCGAACAACCAAGAAGAGTCCCACTGCGTTAGAATTGGCTATCTTCCCAGTGACCTTTATAGTTTTAAGGAAAACAGCAAGTTTTCTTAAAATAGCCCTTGCCCACCAAGATGTCCCATGGTGGCATGCTTCATCATCGGGTTCTTCCCGCACGCTGCGGGACAGGGCATGCTGCAACTGACGAAGTTGTGGGAGCACTTTGTAAGATGTAAACTATAAGGTAAATATTGTTTTAATAGTGGGAGGGTCTATTAGTGGGTTATTAAATACCTGGCTAAATAGGAACTAAATATTCATTCAGTCCTATAGCTGATATTATTAAAAGTGGGGAAAGGTGAAACACACGTCTATGTCAAGCCATTACCCCAAGGCTTTTCTTCAGGACCATAACAACAGGGGTGTGAATTTTAATCAAATATATCTACTTGTCCCTTGTCCTGTAACAAAATCCACTTGACCCCATTGTGCCATGTAATGCGTTGGCAAATGATGGCAGCAATCTCATTATATAAGAACTCTGAAATAGCCTCTCTGATTATGCCAGGGCTCCTTCCATAGTAGGGTTTGATTACTAGAAATTCCTTTATCTTGCCAGTCCATATAAACCTACTAACTTGTATGTTGTAGGGCATGAGGACTCACAAACATTTTCCCGGGGGCTGCAAAGTTTGGTCTATGGTGTGACCGAAGGCCGCACTGATGCCAGCAGGGGGGTGTAAAGTGGGTGTAGGGGAAGCAAAGCATGTATATCTAGTGCTTGGGTACTCACAAACATTCCCTCAGGGGCCGAAACGCATAGTCTGGGGTATGACAGGGGGCCGCACAGATGAATGGGGGTGTGGCTGGGGTGATTTGGGGGCGGGGTTAAGTTGGGCAGGGCATGGCATAGAATCGTGGGGATTCTGGTACACAAATTCTTCCACGTGGAGTAAAACCATGGATGGCATTCACAAAGTCCTTCTTTAAATAAACTGTTCAAAAGATTGAGGATGCACATTTTGAAATAAACATGCGGATGGATAGGTTTGAAATGTAACCATTAGCAATAAGGATGTGAAAAGGTGACATGTCCAACCTTGGAAAGGGCTGTAATAGATGTTGCTGCATCTTTAGTAACTTTTGAACCATTTGAGCTAGAAACAATTTTTTGTGCTAACATCTTCAGATTAGGCGGCATATGATGGATTATGTGGCAACTGTTGCAAATCTATAATTATCTCAAAATCACAGCAACCGCACATTCGCATAGTACCAGTTGGTTGTCCTGCCCATAGTTAAGCACCTGGCTAAGGAAACAGCTTTGCTGAATTAGAAATCCTGCATTCCTTCCCGGTGCTGTCAAGATCCTCTCCAATCTATCACTGAGCCACAGGCCAGGAATGCTCCTAACTTGCAGGACAATACAGGCCGTGTTAATACTGCAGCACTACTGTAAGCTATCCACAGGCATAATAAGATTAACACCATTGATGCTGGTGACGGAACCACTCCGTCACCAGCCACGGACGCGCTGTGCTGGTGACGGAGTGGTTCCGTCACGGCTCGGCCGCCGCGCCTGCCCGGCACGTTCTATTGAGCGGGCGGGGCCGTGACGGAACCACTCAGTCACAAGCACGACGCGCCCAAGGCTCGTGACGGAGTGGTTCCGTCACGAGCATGGCGGCGCCACGTGCCCCCCCCTCCCCCCTAGCGCTGAGGCGGAATTACTGCCGCAGCCAAGCAGTTAAGAAACAAATTGTCTTAATAATCAATGTTAAAACTCATACCACTAATGCATTGCACAACAAATTACACAGTAAATAAAAAAGGCATTTTCTCTCAAGAAACCTTTCCTATGTTAAAATTAACAAAACAACCATTTCTCAAGTATCAAAAAACTTTGAGATTCTGTGCTTTCTGTCCCAGATTCTGCCTAATACAGATGCATTTGCCACTTTTTACAAGTAAACGATTTTCCATGATTATGCGGTCAAATAGTAAAACATCAGTATCTCAATGATGCATGCTTCAGCAGAGCCACAGCACAGGATGAGCCCTGTCCCTATAACACGTAGAACCTCTTTTGTAAAAAAGCCCAACCAAAAAACAAAATGATGTTGGGTGACTACAAAAAGTACAGTTGAAAACGGGCCAAGTAAATACATTTATTCCCTTACTAATTTTACAAATATAGGAATTTTACATTAATAATATTAGAAGACATGCACCTGGCTCCTTAAAATCACTTTCTCTACTCTTTTGGAGCTCCGACTCTTGCATCAGCAAACACATCCTTCACCCCACCTCACTGTTCTCCTGTGCCTCCCATCTCCTGGCAAGCTGAGTTACTTTCAAAAACGAAACTCTGGCTGCAGATCCGTGGTGAGGTGCGGAAGTTGTACTACTTTCTCAATTCAGTGCTCTGCTTAGCTTCAGAGGAGATCAGGGTGGATCCGGTGAGAGGCAGCGCTGGTGTCGAGGCAGGGCTGGTAAAAACACACAGCCATGAAGCTAAATGAAGGTGGCGAGGAAAGGCAGAGGACAGGCAACTTGCTGGGCTGGAAAGGAAAGCCAGCAACCTGCATGCCATTTGTATGTCTCTTGCACTATCGGCTGCAAGCAAGTGACTTCACTGAGTAGGAATGGGGTGGGGGGGTAGGACAGGTGAGCAGACATGCACGAATTTGATTTCTGAGCATGCGCTTTTTTCCACTTTGAACGTAGTCCTGAGGAACGAACAGAAGCAAAGTAATGGCTGTTGAGCCTGCTTGTTTTCCACCCGGGGGCCGCATGGAAAGGTCTGGCGGGCCGCAAATGGCCCGCAGGCCGTACTTTGAGTACCAGTAATCTAGTGGCTATCTTTAAAAATAAAGGTTTTCCTAGAGTTAAGGGTCTAGCTTACTTTCCATAACTGCAATTAACCTTTAAATAAGTGCTTGCTGTATATTTAACATGTTTTTCCGTGTTAGTGCTGAGTTGAGTAAACAACAACCCAGTGCTGCTGCTGCTGCATGCAAACGTCAGGAGGGAGCATGCTGCCCCTACGGTCGTTCTTTGAGTATCACTCTTGTAGGGGGTTTCACCAACTCTTCTCTAATCTTTTCCCATACTGAGAAAGGTTGGAAATTTGCTCCTGACAATACAGACATATAATGTCTTCCACGGTTGGGGAAAGAAGAGGTTGGAGGGAAAGTGAACATGCAGACACTCAGATTTTTGCATGAGCAAATATACATCTGCATATTTGCTCATGCTAAAATGTAGTACACAAATTTTTCTTGAAGTACTGTTTCTTGGCCTACTTCAGTAAAGTCTTGTGAATTCACGGAAGCTGTTAATCTGCACTTAATGCAAGGACGTAGGGCACATTTGAGGCTTCATTTAATAATTGGGCCCCTAATTCTGTCTCTCTCTCACTCTGTCTATCGGGTAGCTTCACTGTGAGTGACAGCATTCGGTTCTTTCACAAGGAGCATATTGACACAGGATTTTTGTTCAGAATCAGGAACTACTGTTGCAATGTGTGCTTTTTGAGACCAATTTATTTTGCTTTTACCAATGTTTGTTATAATGGTGAGACCCGGCAGCTCCCACACCAATAAGGTTTTACAGAAACCATGCCAAAACAAGTCATGCATTGACAAAACCAAAAAGGCTGAACAACAATTTCAGACCTACTGGCTTTACCAATGCTTATTTATTTTTGTTTCTCATAATCTTATTAAAACTGGTTACCCTGATTTTCCATTATGTATATTTGTGGGAAATACTAGCGTACATCAACATATTTTACTAAATGATTCTGCAAAGAAATGGTGCCTACAATGTTACAGTAGTTTAGCAAAATGTTTTTTTAGGTCTCGCCTACGCAGCGCAAAAACGCTATTTAGGAGGGACCTCTTGCCATCGATCCGTACTTTTGTTAAAACTCATGCATGTTTTGCACTGCTCTCTATAAGCACACATGCACGTATGGCGTTTCCCTTGCGGGAGCGAGCAGCAGCGCCATCTGTTTGCAATTATCGCGAAACAGATGGCACCCCTGCTCACTCCCGCAAGGGAAACGCTTTGCGAGTCTTTCCCCCATTTGAAACCTCATCTCTGTGCTTCGTCCCTCATGGCGGCGCTCTACTTGTTTATTTAGGAATGTGCATGAATGCCGGTTTTTCTAAAGAATAAAGCTGCCAGTATTTATTATCCACGAGCTCGCCACTTCACACACAACCCGCTTAGTTATATTCCAACCCAGTGAGCACCGCCCTGAATACCCCAGCAACACGGAGCTCTGAAACAAAGATAGGTAACGGGGGCAACCGCAGGCTACCTCAAGAAGTTACTGTATGGTGGGCTCTGATTTTGTTGGTGCCGGAGACGCTCTCCGTTATCGAGCGAATGCACCCCTCTTTCTTTTAGATGTCATTCTCAGACTCCTGTGAACCCCAAACGATACAAAACTGGCTATCCTTTCGTTTTAGTATGAACTACCCTTGTTAAAGGAAAGATCTTAGCATCCACATAGGTCTCGTGACAAATACTTGAAGCTCACTTCCTAGTTTTCAGAGTTGTGGTTACAGGGTGAGAACCAGGAGAGAACGTTCTGGCTAGGCAGAAATAGCACTTACAACTCCGCTACACCTTCTTGAATTCTCAGACTTGAGAAAGCAGGTCCATTGCCGTTTATGTCCAGACTACAGACTGAAAAAGGAGGTTTTGGCGGGGGTGAGAACTGCGGCGCGGCGCCCCGGGACTATCTGAGCCTCTCTGCCCTGTCGAGCTATGGGGTGGGTTTTGCATACGTTCCCATTCTGCAGTTTCTAAGTACTGTAAATAAGAAACTGCAAGCACCCGTATTTGCATCTATTAATTAAAGTTAAAAAAACAAGCACTTCTGGCAGTCATAAGTCACCAGCATGCCACAACTCTTTTGGGACCTTATAAGGGTTTAGCCATGCAACAGTTGATGTTGCACTAGGGAAATTGTGCTGGATAACTAAACACTTATAAGGTCCCAAAGGCAAAACCTTTAGGCTATGCCAATGCTAGTCATTTGTGTTTTTGAACATTTTATTTTGAAAGCAAAGAATCATTAATCTTGCTTTCAAGCTTCTGCAAATATGTGCATCTAATCAGAGAGCATTCTGGGAGCATTATACATAGCTTCATATTGCTAAACATTGAAAAAGTGCGTACACATTTTTATACTGGAATCACTGTCAGTAGTGCAATTGAACTTACAACATTTACTTAGAGCCCTCACAATAATAATAAAGACTTTGCATTAATGAACCATAAATACAAGTTTGAACACCATTAACACATGGACAACAATATTACCTTAACTGCAAGCAACGCCTTTCCCTGATCCATAATGTGATAATGTAAACTGGCAGCCAAGGTTTTGTGCTGTAAGGGGTTGGGCCTACTTGTCCCAAGGACAAAATACACATGACAATATGTCCCGGGCGTCGGGCTATAGGAATTCCACATCCCTGAATTGTTCATTGCATGATCACTGCAGGGGGAGTGCCTGCTGCCCTCCACCCCTTTCTCTTAGTCCTTGCAGAATTTTAATCAACTCTGAGCTAAACATACATAAGAGAGAGTATCATCCTAACCCAGTAAACTTTTGCAAGGTCTGAAGAGGGGCGCAGTGATCCGCAGTGTCCAGAAAAGCAGATAACTGGTTGGTTTACATTAAATTCTGTAGTTTTCCAATCCATCCTCACCCAGTGAAAACAGTCTAAACACACATATCCAAGACATGATAGAGGCCAAAATAATTCACGTAAGTTAGAACGCACCACCTGTACCAGGAAGGGGCTACAAAGCAACCACATAAATTGTATAGGTACCCATGGTCATAGATAATGCTCCCACCACTCAGTCTACCACAACCTGGGTAAAAGAGGCAGTAGCTATTCTCTGGAAAAGTGGGGTGCTCTTACATGCCCCCTTGACCTCTGAGCCAAGGGGTGGGGGTTACAATACATGCAATGAGGGAGACCATAAGAGTTCAAATGATTGTCATGTTCACTGAGGTAAAATTAAAAAATCTACAGCAACTTTCTAGTAACTTGCCAGGAGATCAACATTAGATAGGATATCACCCTCTCCAGTGTCTTGCAGAAGATTTTTGTTTCCAATACAAGGGCTATGAATCCACTGTCTCAAACTTCAGAACCGGTTTGAGGAATGTGTTCTTTGTTCAAGTGTCCTTCTCAGGCTGCTGTACAGACTCTGGTGTGTAGGGTGGTTTGTTTTCACAACATGTAGTACTAGTGATGTATCCAGAATGGAACACCCACATCACAGGTACAGCGAATTGTGAGGTTTCTGTGCCTGGCTGTCACCAGCATATCTTAAGCAATAATCCGGTATAGACAAAAAGGCAGTCCCGACATAGAAATTTCTTCACCTGTTACAACAGAAACTGTTGCATCATTCCTCACTCCTACCATCAACCAAGTGTCACTGCTAGGGAAGAACTAAGAAGTCCCTTGCTAACAAATGTCCTCATAACATTTTTAAAGGTAGCCCCAGTCAAAGATAGCCTCATCATTCTCACATGAGTGTCTGTGTTTTGCCTACGTTTTTGTGGCTGGAGACATTCATTATCTAGGGAAGCTATACTCCTCCTCCATCGTGTGTTATGTAAAGCCAGGGGCATTCAAAGTGTATCAAACTACCTCTGCCTTCTGGTTTACTCCCACACAGCTTCTTCCAATCTGTGCTCTGTCTGTCAATTAGAGAGGTGTCCTTGCCTGTCCCTGTTTGCTTCAGATGGTTTGTGAGATTGATTATTTTTTGCCTGACGAAGGCGAACTCCCCTTCCAACTAACGTAAATCTTCAAATACACTGACAGCCTACATTATTTAAATATTGAATTGATTTATTTAAACTTTTTAATGGAATTGTGCTTATTTTACAACTTCTTATTGACATGCACTCACCTGGTTCCAACCACGGAGACAATATTGGAACTGATGCTGGCCCTCCTATCACCGCAGGAGCAAACGGCCTGAACAACGATTTTTACACAAAGAGTAACCTTAACAACGACTCATATACAACGACCTTGGACTGAACCACGACCTCCTTAACAACTACTTCATTAAACAACGAGTGGCCTTAACAACGACTCCAACCTTTAAACGTGAAAAGAAAAGTAATTTATTTAAAGTACTCATCAAACGTATACTAATTTTAATCAACATCTAATAATAGTCAGTTTTAATTTACCTGGTTTTAATTGGCCAGTAGATGGCACTGTAGGATTGTTTTCAGGCAGGAGGGACCCTGGGCACGGATCTGTGTTTCATTGTCTTAAAGCAGATGGAACCTCTGATTTGAGATCACAGACCCCCTCCACCCTGGGACACTTTGACTTGTGCACTTAGGTTGGGGGCGTGGAGGCTGTGGAGCAGTGTGGAACGGCACCCCTTGAGAGTGTGAGGCAAAGTGCGTGGGGCAATGTTGGTCAAGCCACGACAGTGATTATACCAGCTAGATACTACTGCAAAACCTTTAACAATCATCACCTCTTTTTGATATCCAGCTGCTAGGACCAGACCAATTCAATTGCTAGTAGTGCCCTTGTCCCGTGAGGCCTGAAGGACAGCGTCCCGGTCCCGAAAGTGAAACAACTTGGCAATATTGGGCCTCGGGGGGGCACCCAGCTTAGCCTTCCCGCCGGGGACACGATGAGCGCACTCATGGGGAGAGGGGTTGGCCTAACGGCTAAGGCGCTCGACCTCGGACCTGGGGAACTTGGTTCGAGTCTCGGTAACGACGCCAAAAACCCCCTGTGATTCTGGGCAAATCACTTAATCTCCCCGTGCCTAAAAAAAATAAAAAAATGAAAGTGTGTCCTCATGTAACGTAACGTAACGGTGCTATGTAAAGCGCTCTGATAACTGATTCCGTTCGGTTCAAGTTCGCGCTATATAAAACTCACAAAAAAAAAAAAAAAAAAAGTACACCCTGCTGGGAGGACGAGGACTGCAGAGGGGCAGTGTGGCGCAGCGACCCCTGCTGGATGCAGTGGGGGCCCAGAGGGAGGTGCTTGTGCACCCCCTGCTGTAGAGACTTTGCGGAGTGAAGTCGACCGCTGGGACCATGGTGCCTTCCGCCCATCACCTTATGCTGCTCTTGGGAATTCTTGTTAGGTAACAAGTGTAATATAACAGATATGGAAACGTTACTTATTTATTAGACCATGTATAGGTTTTCCTCAAACGGCGCTTATTTATTGTCTGTTTCTTTATTATAGTACCATGTAACCGCTAATTTTGAATGTTGCACAAAAAAACACTATCGCAGCTGAACCAGCACATTTTAATAGTGTTACTCCGTAAATTGTTTTTATAGTGTTTATGTGGCCCTAATCAGACTCGTAGCACTGAGAGTGAACTGGAGAGACATAGTAGTAGATTTGGTTTATATGTAAATGGAATTTATTTCGTAGTTCAGTGAGTCGTGGTTCAAAACATAGTGGTTGGGATTTGGTCGTTGTTTAGCACTCGTGATTCCAGAGGTAGTTGTTAAATCATACAACCACCGCAGGGCCGGGCCCAATTAAAGAATAGCGTCTCCCTAAACAAAGTGCGGCCCTTTGGTGAAAGGGGGGTTGTGACAAAATAAGAAAAGAGACTTGCGGTACTGGTTCCGGTCACAGCATTAACTGGAGTCCCTCTGAGTCTGCTAGGTAGATGTGTGCAGGACCAGGACCTCTAAGATTACTAAGACGCAATTCACTGGAAATAACTAGAAGAGGCAATTACAATCAATACACTACCGGCCTCTCAAACAATGGTTTTGCAGTAACTTCAGCAACATACTTGCAGTCTCTTTCAGAAACAAAGTCAAGTAAGAACTCTCTTTGTGTACCTTTTAACAAGTCACACACACAGTTCAGACTCTTCTCACAGGTAATTCCTTGTACTCCCCTTGAAACATCAAGGTAGAAACCCACACTTATAAAAAAAGATCTATAGTTTATTAGTAAAAATTAAAAAAAGCATGTCTATACTGAGCAATAGTTGAATTATAATTGAATATTGAAAAAAGTTGAAAAAACAAAATCATAACAATTAAAAAATGTATGTTTGCATACAGATAAAAGTTCAACATCATTCCCCTCACAGTAGTAGAAAGATGTATTTTTCATCAAAACCAACAGTTCAATACAAAAACAATTCATTGCTTGAATACATAGACACAGACAAGGACAGGGAGAATACAGTAGACAATCACGTATGTCTTTGACACACTAATCTGTTCTGGTCATTATTTAAAGTACACAGTATCTATAAATCATTGGTTTCTGCTGTATCCCTCATTGCCTATCAGATTCAGTGTTAAAAATTGCATCAACGCGTTTCGGTGGAATCCCAATGTTTAGAGCCACCTTCTTCAGGATAAATAGATTTCTCCAACAATTTCAATAAAAACAATAATACATTATAGTGTTGTTGTGAGAGGCTGGTCTGTTATATGCTGTCCACTAATTAAAGTGGGCACCCTGTGTAGGAGAGTAGGATCTGCTTCTTATAGTTACCCCCACTTTTTGCTGATGTTTCACTGTTTTCGACTTAGACTGGCTGAGATCCTGCTGTCCAGGACCCCAGCCTAGCTATTTTCTTCTCTAAATTGATTACATGTACTTTAGGTACACTCCAGATTGGATTCTGGGGTACCCTTATAAGTCCCTAGTATATGGTATACTATGGACCTAGGGCATAGGTACCCCAGAGGCCTCCCAGGGGCTGCAGCATGTATTGTGCCACCCCTGAGAAACCACTCAAACTGACACCACAGGTCTGCTACTGCAGCCTGTGAAAGGTGGTGCATGCACCCCTTACTTATACATAGGTTCACTATATCTACCTTATATCACTACACATATAAACCTATCAGTCACCCCTATGACAGGTCTTATCAATCCTGAAGGCAGGGTGCTGGGTTTTATGTGAGAGGGTGTCCATGCATGAGCAAAGCCCCTCTGCAGGCTTTGGAACCTATTTTCCGGGATGGTTTGTGATGCAGCCAACCATATACTTTTAAGTGCATTGTAACCTTGCAGTAAATGCTAACTTTAAAACGGCTGCTTAGAAACATGTCGTATTTGGTGTCAAACACCTTGGAATCATACCTCCCCCGCCTGTAACTGGCGGGGGAGGTATGTTTCCGCCCTCCTAAAGGGACATATGCAACACACCGGTACGAGTTTTCTCTACCTGGACATCACAAAATGGATACTGCCAGTCACAGACATGAGTCTGCCCTCCTGCTGCTGAGCCAAGCTCGAGCAGGGGAAGGCTTGACAACAGGCTTCCTGTCACAGGGAGGTGTAACCACCTCCCAGACAGACTTTAGTGTATTGGGGCTGGGTGGGTACACTCTGAGAGTGCTTTGATGTCTGCACTGGGGGGACATTTGGTGTCCCTGTGCATAGTCCAGTTCAAACCGGTTGCAAGAGCCATTGGCTCCTGCTCTGGCGCGAAACTGAACAAAGGACATGGGTGTAACCACTCCTCTGTCCTGACCCTCCCATAGGTGGGTCCCAAGAGTTTGCCCCACCCGTTCCTTCGGTATAAAGTAGGAACCCCTGACTACAGGAATTTATATTTTACCTGGACTAAACTCTGCTACAGTAACCAAGTACTTCGACGAGCTACACTACGCTGGATGACGGAAGAATCTTCCTTGGAGTAAAAGAGTTACTCCCCTGTAAGGCAGGCACCTAAACGCATCTGATCGGTTTGCATCTCTTGAGGACTCAGAAGATTTCTGCAACGCAGGCGGTGGGTTCCTGAGGTCTCTGAGGTTGATCTGCGCTCTCAGTAATTCTGAGGCCCGTATCCCTCGTGTGGACTGTGCAACCCGAACCCCTGTGCACCGTGTACTTTTGCAGCAGCATATGCTTTTGCCCCCCCTTGAGGCTGTGCTTTGGGCTATTTGTAGACCTGACCCCAAGCAGTGTTTCCACCGAAGATTTCTGGCCTACCCTCCACAAGTGTTCTCTGGGCTGGTATTTCGTGATTTATCTCGAGGTCCCTTCACGATCCCTGGTCCGTTGGCCTGTGGGTCCCTGTAAATCTAACCTTAACTTTCCGTGGGCTTTCCTCGTTGCTCCAGACGTGCCCTGACTCTTCATTGCTTGGAGAGTCCCCAGGACCTTGCTGATCCTCACCGAAGCTGATTTCCTCTTACTGTGTGGGTTGCAGTTGCCAAGGCTTGTTGTGTTCCATCCGGACACTTACCCCCCAGCACTCAACATCCTTCGTGGGACAGCTCACCTCCAGACTTTGGTCATCGGTGACGTCTCCTGGTCCCCGTGGCTGCAGAGTCCAGCATCTCTTCACTCACCTGAAGCACCCGACATCGGTGGGCATTCGTCTCCCGAGCCCCTGGTCACCCTGAAGTGACCCAGACTCTGTCCCCTCTGCTTTCAGGTTCTTCTCACCTCGAATCCAGGCTTGGATTTCACCGGACGCTTTTCATCTTCCCGGCAGCAGCACTTTTCTGTATCACGCCATTGAAAACGACGAAGATTCCCGACATCACTTGACACCTATGCACCTGGCTTCCCTGGGTTAGGTAACACAAGTACTCCAGTACTCACAGGGGTGCTGGCCTTTGAACCTTCTATGTTTGAAAGGGTTTGCTCAAAGTCCTCTCCGAAATGTCCTTAATCTTTAAAATTCCAACCGCGACTTTCCCATAGAGTTGTATGGAGCTCGCGCCTGTGTTCTCATACTGCAGCCGTCCTCCGTCGGTCCCCAGTGTCACTACCTTGTGTGGTGCCTTGGAGTCCCAGCGATTCTACGTGCTCTAGGCACTAAGTGTAGTCAAGTCGTGGTTGTTATACCACTTTCTTAGTATATGGTTTGGTCTCCCCCGGAGCCCACTGTGTTTTGTGCTATGTACTGTCGTTCTAGTGATTTAATATTGTGTGCTTTATTCTCAAATTTCAGAAAGAGGTTAGTAGAGAGTGTTTAGTAATAAATACATATATTTTATATATTCCTTGTTTGGTTCTCTTTCATTTGGTCATTCAGGAGGTTCTGATCTGGTAAAACAAGCTGCTTTACATTCCTTTGAGACTTAGCCTGAAGGCTGCTCTCCATAGCTACCACTAGGATAGCTTTCAATAAAGGTTTTCTTTAACCTAATCGTCAATAAGGGTTGTTTGGACTGGTACAAGGTGCCCACTATAATTAGTGGTCAGCATATACCAGGCCAACTTCTAACACCCTGCACCAGTCCAGACAACCCTTATGGTAATATAAAAGGTCTCTGACAACCTTAGAAAGCTATCCAATTGGTAGCTATGGAGAGCAGCCTCCAGGCTAAGTCTTGAAGGAGTGTAAACCAGCTTGTTTTACCAGAATGCAATCTTATAGTATAGATTAAATGAAAAGAGAACCACACAGTAGTTATAAAAAATATGTATTTACTATATAACACTATCTAGTACGTTACAGTACGCACATAAGACTTCAGCAAAGAAATGACAGTAAATAGCACTAATACACAGGGGTGCCTGGGGGGACCAAACCATATATTAAGAAAATGGTATGAGAAAGACTATGTCGAGAGGATGTAGAATCGCTAGGACCCCAAGGAACCACCCAAGGTGAGTAGATAAGAACCCCACGGAGGACGGGTGCAGCGTGGGAACACGACAGCGTGTTGCGTACAACTCTGTGTGGAAGTCATGGTTGGAGTTTTAGAGATTAAGGACCCTTTCCAGTGAACTTCGAAGAAACTCTGTGAAAAACAGAAGGGTGGAGAGCCAGCCCACCCGTGGATACCGAAGTACCCAAGTTACCTTACCTAGGGAAGCCGGGTGCATAGGTATGAAGTGGCGTTGGAAACTGCAGTCGAACCCAATGGAGGACTTCAAAGAAGAGACGCTGCTGGAAGGGAGAAGAATGTCTGTTGGAATCCAAATAAGGATTCTTGTCGAAGAGTACCTGAAAGCAGAGGGGACAGAGTGTGGGCAAGCGGGGGGTGATCAGGGGCTCGGTAGATGAATGCTCACCGATGTCGGGTGCTTCAGAATAGTTGGCGGTGATCTTGAATCTGCAGCTGCGGGGACCAGGCGACATCGAGGTTGACCAGAGCTGGATGCCTAGCTGTCCCATGAAGGATTTCGAGTGCTGAGGGGTTGTGTCAGGCGGGAGCACCAACAAACCTTGGCGACGGCAATCCACGCAAAAGGTCAAGGAAGTGTACGGTTCGGACCAGCAAGGTCCAGGAGACTCACCACACACAGGGAAGTCAGTGAAAGCCTGGAGCAACCAGGGGAGCCCAAGAAAAGAAAAGTTAACCGTCAAATGAACCCACAGGCCGGAGGCACAGGAATCGCAAGAGAACCTCGAGCAGCTTCACAAAACAGCAAGCCACGGAGCACTCTGTGCGAGGTGGATGAAGATCTTTGTGCAGAAAGTTGCCAGAGGTTGGGGCTACTCAGAGCCCAATGCATTTAAGGAATTCCCAACAAGCACATGCACTTGCAAAAGTAAGCGGTGCACAGGGGTTCGGGTATTGCAGCCCCCACAAGGGATTCGGACCACAAACTTGGTGAGAGGACAGCTTGGGCCTCAAGGAATGTAGAAAGCCACCTCCTGTGTTGCTAAGCCTTTCGGAGTCCGTCAGAGCTCGGGATCAGCAGACCGGGCAGCGGTGTTGCGGTGCCTGCGAAATGAAGGGGAGTGACTCCTTCACTCCATGGGAGATTACCTTCAGCTGTCTTTGATGCTCCACAGGTCCTTCACGGATCCTGTATGGTGCACAGGCACAGATGATGCAGCAGACTGAGATGGAGACGGAGTCAGGCCCAAATGAAGTCCAGAGTGCCCAGATGGTTGAAGTGCAGTGGTTTTAGGTTAGTATCTTGTCCACGACGAATCAAACGTCCTACAGCCAGGTAAGCCCTTAGCTACCCAAGGGAGAGGGTTGGAAAGATTCAGAGACCCTCCCAGGGGAGGGTCTGGACAGGGTGGAGGTTACTCCCATGTCCGTTTCCCAGTTTCGCGCCAGATTGGGACAAATGGCTCCCAGGACTGGTTTGAACTGGACTATGCACAGGGACACCAAATGTGCGCCCCTCATGCAGACTTTCAGTTGCTGGCAAGCGTACCCACCCAGCCCTAATACACAAACGCCTTTCTGGAAGGTGGTCACATCTCCCTGTGACAGGATGCCGATTGATCCCTGCTTGAGCTTGGCTCAGCAGCAGGAGGGCAGAAATGTGTCTCTGGTCGGCTGCAACCATTTTGTTCTGTCCGGAGTTAGAAGGCTGGCAGCAAGAACACCAGGGTCCCAACGAAGCTCGCTTCTGAGGAGTGAAATCATACCTCCCACACCGGTTACCGGTGTGGGGGTATGATTCCAACATGTTTGACACCAAACACGATAGGGTTTGTTTCAGCGGTTTTAGATTTGGTCATCACGCGGTCGTGTAATGCCCCTCTATATGTTGTGTATGGCTGCTTCACTGACACCCCGGGAGGATGGACTCCGTAGGCTGCAGGGGTGTCCTGCTCATGCAGTGGCACCCTCTCACTTAGCACCAAGCACCCTGCCTTCAGGATTGTAAAGGACTGCTATAGGGGAGCTTATAGGTTTTAAGTGAAGTTTCCCTTAGAAATAGCAAACCTATATCTTAAGTAAGTGGTGCATGCACCAACTTACACAGGCTGCAATGGCAAGCCTGTAGTTCTATTTTGCATGGCGTCTCATGGGTGGCATAATACATGCTTCAGCCCATGGGAGGCCTCTGGGGTACCTTTGCCCTGGGTATATGTGTACCATATCGTAGGGACTGACAAGGGTACCCCAGTATCCAATCTGGAGTGTACCTAACAACATAACAGTTTAGGGAGAAAGCAGGTTGGTGTCCCAGTCAGACTAGTCAAAAACAGTGTTACATCAAGCAAAAAGTGGGGGTAAACATAAGAAGCAGATACTACTATCCTACAGTTGTTAAGACTCCAACGTTCTTCTTTATATTCACCTTTGGTACCCAAACAGTTATATGCATAGGCCAACAACATTTCTTGTGGTTTTTCGTAGGCTTTGTTGACACAATTCACTTCTTAAAATATAGGGTAGTTTGATTCCCCTGGGTTTCTTCCCCTGTCAATTAGTCCCATCGTTGGCTTTACATTTGCTCATATAATGAGATGCAGAGCTCTTTTCACCATATATATTTTTCTAGAGCTTTACGAGTGTCAGGATGCGTTATTGGTCCTCATCACCATAACGCGTTTTGAACACGCTATTGTGAAGAGGACCAATAATGCGTCCTACGAAAAACCACAAGAAAAGTTGTTGCTCTATGCATATAAAATTTTGGGGACCAAAGTCCTTAGGCATAGTGGAAGCAGGGGGATTGGGGAAACTTGGGCATTGAATTCTAGCATACAATAAGGCGCCACAGGAGGTAACGTGATAGAGCCCTGCGCGCCAGGCCCACTATGGAGGGCGTATGAGGGGGTCATGACACTTAACTGTACATTTTTTTAAATCTCTTTATAAGATTCATATGCAAGTATATCAGATAAAACAATTTGGGTGTCACCATTTTTTTTTACCTTAATCTATTTATTTTTGGTTAATAGTAATTTAAAGTTTGATTTTCTATTAAAACCATACACAATAAAAGGCTAATCAGACATACATTACAAATCAAACCTGCAGCAAAGATACTTACAATAAACAAATAAAATAATTCAAAATGTCAGAACATGAATACAAAACACAAAATAAAAACCAGAATATATAAAATAAGAGCCACTTAGTGACCAGCAGTCTCCCACATTTTTTGAGCCTTACTTGAAAATGTATTAACCAGCAAGACATGGTTAGTTTCAGTACTTATTTTATTAACTCATTCCTTACACCATGACATCTAGTTCTAACATTGTGTCCCTCTCTTTTTTTACTAGATGCATCCAGTGCTAAAGTCCTTTGTCTGTGGGTCGCTGAGTGGCACCTGCTCCACTCTACTTTTTCAACCGCTGGACCTGGTGAAGACACGCCTGCAGACCCTAAGGCCTCCTGGGAATGGGTAGGTGCACTTGCTTGAACATGGTTGAGATATCTGGGAGTATGGAAACAGAGGAAGAGGGGAAAGAACAGTTTTCAGTGAAATTGGGTTTTAGGTGGCAATGGGGAGAAAAGTATAAACATCAGATGGCGGAAAATTTCTAATGTCCACCTGTGTCAGCGAATGACTTGGTGACTGATTTATTTCTTTTACACATATTTCATGCTACGTCACCTTTTGGCACATTTGGGATAAGGTGTCTTATGCTCATGCCATTTGCTCATATGGTCTAATGTCTGATTGCTAAAAGCAGATTCATTTTCTTTCAATGTGTTTTATTGAAATTGTTAATTTAAAACAAATGCATCAGCAGGTGTTTACAAGTAGATGTCTTAATCTTACCACAAGTACATTAAAAACATTGTACACATCCCCCTCGAAAAAGGTCTACTTGAATATCCATTTTTACAAAGCATACCTTTACCACACATGCAACACAACTCGTTGACCTTTACAGTGTTTTTTTCTTCATTGTAGAATTTTACACTACATTTGACGTTGTAACAGATTTTACATATATCTACATAAACTTAATTGTATATGTACATATAGATTCATGTGGATATATGTAGTTACTTTTCACAATATATGTGCAGAAATACACATATATGCATATATATATATTGGATCTGTTTTGGGGTATATACCCCTACACCCCCATATGTGTGAGTATGTGTGTGTGTGTATTTATATATATATCTCAAAGGTTACAGAGGCTTTCTAGTTAGGAACTAGAATATAAATAATCGTAGAAAATCACGGAAAAAATGGATACAGGGATGTTATAGTTAGCTACAGATTTTCCACACAGAACCGTAGCAATTCAGCAGTTTTAGTTATCTCAAGTAGCTATATCTTGTGCCTTAAGGTAACTATAACTCTTGCCCCCGCTATGCAGTTTTCTCAACAATAATTTCACTGGAAATGCTGCAGTGATATTATCTATGATGTCTTAAAAGATGTCATGAATGATGTAATATGTGGGGTAAGGAGGAGGACACGAGTTATAGTTACCTTAGGGCACGAGCTATAGTTAATTGAGATAACTATAACTGCTGAATTACTTTGGTTTTGTGTGTGTAAAATTTGCTCCCTGTTGGCCCGCCGACTCCATGTTCGGGTCTCTCGGGCCCACATCTCCAAGGTTTTTTTTTGTTTTTTTTTTAAAAACCTTTATTGATATTGCAATCAAATACAAATATGGGCCTACAACCCCCGGGGCTGGCCGCTAAGCAGTTAGATTAACAGAGAGCAATTTTTAATCACATGCAGCACCTCAGGGAGCAGAATCACCATGCCAGCGTACTCTTGGTCACTAAACAGCACAATTAAAAAACAGGATGTAAAAGGTTTTCATTTTATAATATAGTATGGAAGGATCAGGTGCCGAACAATTTCCCAGCAGCGAAAAACGGCAGGCAGAATAGTAAACGTGTCAACAGTAAACAGTAATCGGTCAAATCAATGGCGTTGGAACAGGCGGTTCAGAATGTGAGGGAATATTACGGTCAATTCACGCCTGCTAGTCACCTGCCCTAGGGCCCAGAGAACACCACGAAAATTGAGGCACGGATGAAAAAGCAGTGATTGATACCAAAGGAAACCCACTGCACTGACCCAGAAAAAGAAAAAGACAAAGAAAGATAAGAGAAGAGAAAAAAGGCCATAGAAACAAAAATAAAAATGAAAAATCCCCTCCCCCCAACCCCCCACCCTGCACCCCTGCAGATGACTACGGCCCCCCCCCAGCAGTGTGCCTGTCGCCCGGGAACCAAACCCGAAATATAGAAGAAACAGAGAAAAAGGAGAAAGAAAGGAAACCCCACCCAACGGGGAAGTGGAGGAGGGCGAGTCTACGCGTTCCCGGTCTCTCCCCCCCGCCCTAACAAAGGGGGCCCCCCTAAGCCAGCACGAATAAAATTATCCACCATACAAAAAAGCCCCGGGGGAAACTATAAACCCCCCGCCCCGGAATCCCTCTGTTAATGAAGCAGTCCTGTTACCAATAGATCCATCGTAAACAATTCAACCCACAATCTCAGCCTTGGCCCCGTCTATCAAAGTTGCCGAGTCCCTCGGATAAGTAAAGCCCCATCCCCGGAAAGTCAAAAGTCACACAGAAGCAGCCGGAGCTTGGGCCAGCAAACGGGAGAGGAATAGCAGACCCCAACGCACACGGCTTGCGCAAACGATGTCCCTCCCCGTCTCCGAAGCCAAGCATCGATGCATCCGCCATGTTGGGAGACCAATTAGGGAGGGGGTGCGACTCGTTCCGATACAGAGTATAGTGTGGTCAAAGAGTATCCAGGATGAGGGAAGCAGTGAAATGTTCCGATAACTGTAGGACCGGTGTGTCTGAGAACGTAAGAGAGTCACCAATCTCAGCACACACGATGAGTTCCATTTCTTCGGGGGCAGGCACAGCTTCCAGCACCGGGTCCAAACGCGCCACTAGGGCGCCCAACGGGAGACAGGTCGGCTGCCAGGTCTCAAAAATCAAGTCAGGGCTTGCTCCCGGTCCTATAATCCCATCTGCTGCCGACAGTAAATGATTGACCTGGGCCCTCACCGTCGTGTGAAGCGCCGCAAGTTCCGCCATTACCATCCGCAAGGAAGGGCCACATTGGGTCCGTTCCGCCAAGTTCCATACGTCCGCAGACATAACGATCCCCACGGAGAGGCACCTTCTCCGGGGCAGGATACGCCGGAGCAGAAACAAGCCGTGAGGGACGGGCCAGCAGCACGGGACCCCCACCCCGGGGCACCAGCGGTGCTAGTGCCGGGCCTCCGGGCCGGGGCCCCCCGCGACGCAGCACCGCGCGCCACCCGCCACCTCACCTCAGGTACAGCACCAGGCAGCAGATGGTTGCAAAGTAGTCCAGAGAAATTTTCAAAAGTTTCAAGGACCGGACCCAACCACTCTCCTCAGTCCGTTGTTGTTCACTTTGGACCCGAGTAGACCAGCAATCGAGTCCCCGGCTTCCAGTCTGGGTTAGGCCTCAAAACATTTTCGATGTTACTTCACCCCAGAACATCAGAAAAATTCCGTGGTCACACCATCGGGGTGCCGACTAGTTCACCCACACGAATCCGGGGCAGGAGAGCAGGATATTCGACAGGATAAGCGAGCGTAGGACGGAGGTCAGCGGAGCCGGGAGACTATACGGCCATCTTGGTCGGTGTCGTAGCTCCTCCCCCACATCTCCAAGGTTAAAAATGAGGATGGCTTATGGGCGATCTCTGAATCCGAAAAACAGTGGACATTTTATACATTTTTCGCTGACATATATGGACAAGGTGAAACGTCCCAAGAGGAGATTGGGCCCTTTCTTGCCTCTTTAACGTGGCAGCCCCTCGACCCCTCTTAAGAGGACCACCTCGAGGCCCCATTTACACTAGACGAACTCCAAAAGTTCTTGAAAAGCCTACCGGTAGGTAAGACCCAGTGCCCTGACGGACTCACGGTTCCCTTCTACCGCTTTTTTCTCCCTCACATCTAAGATTACCTACTCAAGCTTTTTAATTCCTTCTCTGATAGTATTAACCTGACTCCTACGATGACTCGAGCTGAGATAGTTCCCACGCCAGGAAAGGACCCAGTATCATGCGCATCTTACCGCTCTCTCTCTCTCTCTCCTTCTCCACAATATAGATGCTAAGATATATAGTAAACTCCTAGCAAACCAACTAGAGCCAAACCTTCCTAGCTTGATAGAGCCGGACCAAGTGGGATTCATACGCCACAGCCAAAGGGCGGACAACATCAGATGCTTAGCCCAGCTTGTGGAAAAGGTTCAGCGGCGAAACATCCAAGCATGTCTCCCTTCTCTTGACCCTGAGAAAGCGTTCGATAGGGTGGATTGAGCCTTTCCTCGAGAGGTTCTGCAGAAAATTGGGCTTGGGCCGGTCATGGTCTCATAGATTATTGCGTCCTACATTTCCCCCTTGGCGCAAATTAGGATCAACAGACTCCTTGCCCCCGTACCTTCTCGCTGGGGAACCCGGCAGGGATGCCCATTACCCTCTTTACTTTTTGCCCTTACAGTAGAACCCCTTGCAATAGCCATCCTTCGATCTACCACAATCCGAGGTATTCCCTTTGGTGGGGAGGACTACAAGGTCGCTTTATTTGCAGATGACCGGCTGCTTACTTTGACCAGTCCCAGAGACTGCCTCCCAGCACTAATTTCCCTCCTTTACAGGTTTGAGTGTGTCTCTGGCCTCAAAATTAATATATCAAAATTGCAGGTGTTGAACCTAACACTTCCTCTGCAAGAGGTTCTAGTTATCCTCCCTCACCACTCGATCCGATATCTGGGCCTCAATGTGACCTACTCGCTGTCCTCGTGGTTTCAAGCCAATTGGCCGGAATGCCAGCGTTCTGTTTAATAGGATTTACGCACTGGAAATTGCCGACTCAACTCAGTAAAAAAAATTCTATACTGCCGTAGGCGCTTCTCTTCTTCCAAACCCTCCCCACGCCTATCCCCCACACAGATATTGTTAACCTCCAGACCAGAGGGAAGTAAATTGTATCATTTGGGGCTAGGGCAAACGTGATTTTCTAATAAAATGTTAATACTGCCAAAGGATTGGGGAGGGGGGGGTCTCGCCTGTCCTAATTTTCTTGTCTACTATTGGGCGGCACACTTGCACTACATCTCGAAGCGGGCAGTCCGTGAGAAACATTGGTTTCATATGGATGAGCGGTGGTATGCCGGCATCTGTGGGACTTGGCCTGGTTGCCAAGGCGCCGCGGCCACGTGGTGCCTACATCGCTACCCCCACGAGAACTGTCCTGGACATATGGGATAGACTGGCTCAAAGTAGGAGTCTCACCTCCTTCCCCTCCCCCAATACTCCATTGGCCGAAACCCCATCTTTCCTGCAGCCTTGCTACCCAACTCTTTTCCAGCTTGGGTGGCAGGGAAGTGCTGCACGATTAGCGATCTTTTCAAGGGGGACAACTTTCAGTTTTTTGACCAGTGTAGGCAAGATTTCCACCTTCCTGCCACAGCAAGATTGCTGTACTATCAGCTTTGACATTGACTGTATACACCCACTGGGATACATTGGGCCGCGCACCAGCTTACCACCTCCGAGACATTGGTACGTGCCTTTGACGGCTTGTGAGGGCTGATCTCATGTACATACCAAGGTTTGCAACACTTCAACTCGCTACACCTTCACCCTTATCAACCGCAATGGCTTTCTGATGCTTCAGATGGTATCCCCCATGACCAATAAGAGCAGCTATGGCGGGCTATCCATAAGACGTACAGAAGGGAGACCGCTTATAAAGTGATGACTCGCTAGTATTATACACCAGCCCACCTTCAAAAGATGTTCCCTCCCCCTCACCCATGTGTTGGCTCTGTGACTCTGATATAGGCTCTTACATTCATATCTGGTGGTCTTGCCCAATGTTGGATCTTTTCTGGAAAGAGGTACTGAGCCACATCAAAGACATGGTTGATTTCCCCATCCCGAACACATCGCAGGTAACCATTTTAGGGATTCGACCCAAAGCTCTCAAAGGCATGACACACTCTGATTGGTGCCTAATCTTACACATGTTTGGGGCAGCCAACCAGGTTTGTGTTGCATTGGAAGAAGCCTTTGACCCCGCCAGCGATGTTGTGGCTCACTAGCCTGTGGCACACCATGGCTATGGAACTCTTTTTTTTGATAATCAATTTTATTAGGTTTATTACAACAGATAAATTGAATGGTTGCAGTTCATTAGACAACAGAAAAAGCATCGCAGTACACGCAGTTGACATGAGGAAAGGCTGTCCTTCAGGGTGGAACATGGCAGACCATACACTAGGGAGAGTTACACATAGAGGGAGATGGAGTAAGGAATACAATGAAAAGGATTATAGGCAGTTCCTCAAGGGGGAAGCATATTGAACCATTTACCCAACACCTTGTTAAAATAAATCAGGGTACCCCTGGGCTTCGAACATGGCCTCTTCCTGGATTCCGCACCAGTCCACTCCCCTCCTCCAACCTTTTATCTTGGGCGCCTTAGCCTGGGACCAGTGCGCCGCTATGTCTCTCTTGGCCACTGCTACAGCTGTCCCCAGTAGGCGCTTGTCCGCCCTTGAACCATCCAGGCCATCAAACACCCCAAGCAATAAACGTATCGGGTCATGAGGAACCTCCCAGCCCAGGGCGATCGTGAGTTCTCTTTCCACCCCCTCCAGAACGGCGTTAAAGCCGGACAGCACCATACCATGTGGTAGAAGTCGACTGGGGCTGAAGCACAGCGTGTGCATGCCGGCGAGGGTTTCAGCTGGGCCTGGAATAGCCGTGTTGGGGTGAGATACGCCGTGTGTAAGTAATATAGCTGGACCAGGCGTAGCTTGGAGAATGTGGTTAGGGTTTTGGGCGCCATAAGGGCATCCCTGCAGTCCGCCTCCTCTAGGGGGCCCACCCAACCCTCCCATTGAGCCTTGAGCCGGTCCAAAGAAGCGGGACCATTGTTCACTAAGGATCGGTAGATACGGGACACTTCACCCCTCCCTAGATTTCCCATCATCACTTGGGCCTCTAACGGGCTGAACTCTGGAATGGGGACAGGGGGTGAGACATGGGTGTGAAGGGCATGCCTGAGCAGTAGGTATTTATAATGTTGGGAGTGTGCAAGGGCGTGACGCTGCTGCAGTTCCGCAAAGGAGCAGATGTGGTCTCCCACCCACATATCACCGAGCACCGAAACTCCGATGAGGTCCCACCGCCGGAACCCCTGCAAGGACGAGACCTCTTGCATCCAGGACCCGTACTATAGTGGCGTCTGCCGAGTGAGTTTCCGGTCCCACCGCACGTGGCGGAGGGCCGTGCGCCAGGCCAGAAACACCGTCCTGGTGACCGGGGCAGGGCCCGTGGAACTGGGCTACCGTACAAAAAGGCCTGAATCTGCGTGAAGTCCGACGTATTGAGTTCCACGCGGTATGCAGGGTCAGACCAGCGCGCCGCATACCAATCGTGGACAACGATGAGCTTCGTGGCTAGATAATAGAGGTGGAGATTGGTTACCCCCATACCTCCATCAAAGGGGGGGGATACAACAGTGCGCCAGAGATAGGCGTGGTCTTCCTCCTCCCAGAGAAACCGGGTGAGAGCACTGTCCAGCTCGCGGAACCAGCTACCTGGCAGGTGGACAGTAATGTTTTGCATTATGTAGAGCAGTGGTTCCCAAACTTTTGACTCCTGGGGACCCCCATTGAGTCACCACTGGAAGCCGGGGAACCCCAAGCAATGTGTATGATTTAAATTTCAAACATTAAAACAGTAATTCTAAAAACAATAAACACACAAGTGCACACAAAACAAATACTCGAATTACTAAGGATTTTAGGGGCATATTTATAAGACCCTATCGCCATGGGAACAACACTTTTTGTGACGATCCCTTGGCGATAGGGGCTTCGCCTTATTTACAAGGCAGTGTTATGCCACTTAACATGGCTTAACACTGCTTTGTAAATAAGCCCCCCTTTCACGCAATGCATAGCTTGAAAGGGGTGGGCAGTGGTTGTTGCGGTGTGCGTTCCACCGCAACACCCATTGATTTTGACGCTGCCCCCTATTTACAAGGGCAGCGTAAATAGGCAGCACCAAAATTAAGACCAGGGAAAACCAGGTCTTACCTTGGCTAAACAAGGAGAAATGCTTTATTTCTCCTCGTTTTTGCTTTTTCATGTGTGCTGCACAAGGCAAAACATGTTGGATGTTTATGTGCAGGAAGGTGACCCTTCCTGCACATAAACAATCTTTTTTAAAAATGTAATTTTGTAACTTCCATGTGTGCTGCAGCACACATAGAAGTGACACCACTGCATTTCAAGATTGTTTGTGTGTAGTAAGAGGGACCTTCCTGTACATAAACAATCTTCCCCTGCATGCAGACACCCTTGCACTAAGGATCTCCACAATGGTGCAGTCTAAAACACATTTAGCATTATATATTGAATTGTATTAGCTTTTAACTAATAGTAAGTGAAGTCCTTCCTATGCACCAGAATACGACAATGTTTGTTGGGGTTCTTCAATGGTTCCCTTTTTATCACCCTCCAACAGTGCCTCTCATCTCTCAACAGCCCCGGTTGTCACACATATTTCATTTGTTTTATAGCATCTCTCGTCCCATTGTAGGATGTCATAGCACTTTACATCACACACATATAGAGACAATGAATCATACATGTAAATCAGTGTAAACAAAATGTTACATAAGGCAAAGGGGACTACAAGGTGTAGGATACACATGCCATTCATACTGGTAGGCATTTTTACAGAGTGCTTTGTCTGGAGAAGCACAAACTCAGGACTCAGAACATAACACAGTGGTTAGCATTGACTTTAACAATAAAAATGTATTTCCACCCAAATAAACATTTTAGCAGCATCAGGAAAGTGAAAGACTGAGAAAAAAACATAAGATATTAACTTGTACTATGCAGTTTGCAAGCAGCTCTTTGATGAAAGTTTACAGGTCACTGTGATAGATTAACGTTGTCACTTATGAACTGCACAGTAACAAAATAATCTCTGTGACAAAAGCAGTAACCCACTCACCTATGCACATAAATTCTGTTTTTTAAATGCATGTTACACGTTCTTTGCAGTAGGCTACATTAGATAACTCAAAGCGGTCACTGGACAAAACTCTCATCTCTCTCCAGCAGGTACATTAATCACTGGTATTATCTTGACATGTTTATTGTTGCTCGAAAACTGCTAATTATAGAAGGAACTTTGAAGTGCGTTTAAAACTGCTGCCTGCAGACCCCCTGAGAATGTGTCACGGACCCTTGGGGGTCCGTGGACCACAGTTTGGGAAACACTGATTTAGAGAAAGCGGGGGAGGACCATCATTTTGAACAGCGCACTCCTTCCCAAGGGATTAAGGGGGAGAGACTGCCATCTCTTAAGATCCGCCTTCATCTGGCGACCAAGGGCGTGACGTTTAAAGCCCATTCAAGTTCTGGCAGAAGGGCTATCCAAACGCCAAGGTATTTAACCAAGTGTCTCCTGAGAGGGATGTCCGATTGCCAGTCAAAGCAGTCTCTGGATGGATGCAGGGGCACCAGGGTCGACTTTGCCGGGTTGAGGCGGAGTCTGGAGACCCGCTCAAATGCGACAAGAGTCGCCAGACACCTGGGGCCGGAACTATCAGGGTCTTCCAAATAAAGCAAGACGTCATCCGCATATAGGGCTATCTTGTCCACTTGGCTCGAGTCCCAGGCCCAGCCCCGGATAAGTGGGTCCTGCCGGATGAGAGCCTACGGATCGGGAGTGCCCCGGACAGTTCTCCATTGATGAGTACTCGGGCTCTGGGGCTAGCGTAGAGAATTCTGATCAGACGGCGGAATGAGGGACCGAAACGCATCCTGTCCAGCACATCTTGTAGATACTCCCAGTTCACCGTATCGAAGGCCTCCTCAAAATCTAAGAAGAGTAGTGCAAAGTATGGGGTGAGGCGGCCTCGGTGAGCCAGAGCCAGATGGAGGCGGCGAATACAGTGGCGAGTGCCCCAGGCAGGCATGAACCCGCATTGATCGGGGTGGACAAGATCCTGCACAAAGGGCCGGAGTCTCTGAGCCAAGACAGTGGCGAAGATCTTGATCTCTGTATTGATCAGGGAAATCGGACAGTAGTCCCCACAATTTATGGCAACATCCGACTTGGGCGGGAATGCCCCTGCCTCCGCCACATGGTGGAAAAGGTCTACCAAGTGGGAGGCTAAAACATCCCGAAAGGTCGCATAATACTCTTGAGGGTACCCGTCAGGACCAGGCATCCTCCCGGGATGCAGGAGTGAGATAGCGTCCTGGATTTCCTCCAGGGTGAAAGGAGGATCCAGACCCTCCGCAGCCTCCGAAGAGAGACCCGGGAGTCGTGTACGTGTCCCGTCCAACAAGTCAGCCAGGGAAGCACTCTGGGAGCGGCCAGTATAGAGGGTCGCGTAATAGTCAGCAAAGGTCTGTGCGATAGTTGAAGACGTCACCTGGAGGGCTCCAGTGCTCGAGCGGATTTCCGGAATAATACGGTGGACTTTGGGATAAGACACAAGGTTATGGAGGAGCTTACCTTTCTTGTCCCCCCACCCATAGATACGGGCAAACGACGAGCGCCAAAGCAGACTCCAGCGATACCCGACGGATCTCCTCATGCACCACGGCTAGATGACTGGAGAAGTCCCCTCATCGCCCGCGAGTGAGGCCGGTTCAAGCCACTCTGCCTGAAATTCCAGTTGAGCTAGCTTGGCCATCTGTTCCGACCGTTTCGCGTGGACCAAGCCGCTGGTCACCCCCTGGATAACGGCCTTGCTCGCCTCCGACAACGTCCCCTGCGAGGGAACCGAGCCTATATTGGTGGAAAAAAAATAACGCATTCCTGGCCAAGGGATTGCACCATCGTTGAGTCCTGTAAGAACCAGGCGTTAAGCCGCCAAACCGCTCGTGGACCCCTCAGAGGGGTCCCGAGGCGAAGGGAAATGGGAGAGTGATCTGAGATCCCTCTTGGCAGTATCGCGGATCCAGACACCAGCTGGCAGTCCGTGGCCGGCATCAGGATAAGATCAATTCGGGAATGAGTATGGTGGGCGGCTGACGTGTGCGTGTACTGTTCCGTACGCGGGTTCCATACTCTCCAGACATCGCAGAGACCCAAGGCCGAGGACCAGCTTGAGAGGATCTTCGCAGAGGTGACCCGGGGTCCGGATGGCATCTCTGTCGTATCCCGCAGGGACTGCAGAATGGCGCTGAAGTCCCCCTACTACCATAAGACCCTGTGGGAGGGAGGAGACCACCTGTGTAAGATGTCGGAGTGTAGGGGGAAAGAGCGGAGGGGGAATTTAGAGGCATAGAAGGCTCAAGGGGCATCCCTCAATGGTTCCCGAAACAGCCATATAGCGACCCTGTGCATCAAACTCAGCTTTAACTAGGGCAAAGGGAAGCCCTCTCCTCAGCAAGATGGCCACCCCTCGGGATCCCCGTGTAAACCCAGAGTGCCAGACCCTATCAAAGCCATACCGAGACAGGAAGTTGCATTGTGTTCCCAGGAGGTGCGTCTCTTGGAGGAAGAGAATGTCCGGCGCGTGGCGGTGAGCAGCGCGGAGGACAGCTGTGCGCTTAATTCGGTCCAAGAGGCCATTAACATTCCAAGAAAGGATGTGGAGAGATCTAGTAAGGGTAGAGGTCATCCAGGGGAAGGAACTGTGGAGGGCCGGATAGCCACGTGGAACCACGCCCGCCCGAGGGAGAACGCCTCCCCACACCCGAACTCAGAATCGGAGTCATGATATTTGGTGGTCTGCCCATCACCCATGGGAATCAGGGAACGGAGGTAGTTAAATGCCAATAGGCACCCCCAGTGGCGGCCCGTAGGCGGCCAAAAATAACAAACTGATGAAGGACGTGATCTGCATGCCCGTTGGGAGGTAATCAAAGGAGCATAAACAAGACGAACTGCAACCAGCGGCCCGTAGGCGGCTAAACAAACTGTCGAGGGACAATGATGCCCCGCCCCACCCAACCCCCCCAACTCCCCCCACCCTACACTTCTGAAATGGAAGCATCTGTCGCCCAAAAACCCCAACTATTAACTACACCACAAAAGGGTGAGACGCTACTCTAAAACGGTTAGCTACAACCAGTCAGGAGCTTGGCTAAGTTGGACCCCCCTCCATATGTACGGATACATTCCCACATTGAGAAGCATGGAGTGGACAAAAAACATTAGACAGATTGAATCCAGGATAAAAATGTAAAGGTAAACCCTGGCTAAGTCGGCCAGTAGAGCCAAGGAAGATCCCCGGTCACGGTGTCGGGTATAGGATCGCCCCTAAAGGTCCAGAAGAATTGGGCGAAGGCATACCACCGGGAACACTGATCACACCCCCTCCTGCCCCCCCAGAGCCACGGATCACAGGGCTCCCCGATAGAATCGAGTCCGACATGGCCCTCCGCCAGGTAGCTTCCAGTCCAGGGGCGCTGCCCATGTCAATAAGGGAGGACACCAAAGCAGGGGAGGAAGCCCTCTGGCCCAAGGCCCGACTCGGGGAGCACCGGGGCTGCGTCCCCAGCGACCGAGAGCTCTGTCCCCGGTGGGCGCCCAGTCGTCTGGATCCCGTTCGGCTGCGTTGCACCCTGGGTGCCTCCTGGCCGGGTCGGACTGTCGTCTTCAGTGCAGGTGCCGAGGCTGCCTCAGGCAGGGGGGCTGCACCTCCGTAAGCCAGGTCCACGCCGCCTGCGAGGTGTCAAAGAAGAAGGTTTTGTCCTGAAAGAACACCTTAAGGCGAGCCGGGAAGAGGAGCCCCTAGCGAAGACCCATGGCCCTGAGTTTCTGCTTGACCTCATCGTAGGACCTGCGTTGTGATTGCACCTCCCTAGAGTAGTCCGGGAAGACCAGGATCCTAGAATTTTGGAAGTGCACTGGACCTTGAATCCTGGCGGCCTCCAAGATCGCGTTCCTGTCTCGGAAGTTAAAGACCCGAAGGATGATGGGACGAGCGGGAGCTCCAGGAGGGGGTTTAGGAGCAAGGGAACGGTAAGCTCGCTCCACCGCGAACCAGGGGGAGAGTTTCTCTTTGGGGATCTATGACCGGACCCATGCCTCGATGAAGGTATCGGTGCGTCCCTTTCCCACTCCTTCCGGAAAACCCAGGAGGCGCAGGTTGTTTCTCCGGGCCCTATTTTCCGCGTCCTCGGCCCTACAATGCAACTCCACGGTCTGTGCCTGTAGGCGGGTCACCTGGGATTTAAGCCTGCCCACGTCGTCCTCTACCGTGGAAAGACGGGATTCTGCTTCTGTAATCCGGGCCGTGGCATTACGGAGGTCCTGCCGGATCAATGCCACATCCACCCGCACTTCCCCAATCTTGGCCTCCACCGATGCCTGCGATGCACTGATCGCCTGTAGGATAGCGCAGAGGTCACCTCTGGCCGTTTCGGACCCCGTCACCGACCCAGCCGCCGGGTCGCAATCAGGCTTGGTTAATTGGTCCATTGTAGTTTGAGTGGAGGGCCCAGGGACCTGAGAAGTGCGATTTCTGCCCATGCTCCTGAAGGTTCAAGTGTGGGTGCGGAGAGGAGGGGGGTACGCAGCAGCACCCCAGCCGCGGCCGATCTCCCTCCCACTCCTCAGATTGAGGAAGACGGCCGTCCCCAGGGTAGTGTATCTCGTCCAAGTATCGTCGGCCTCTAAAGCAACTCCAAGAGGCCCAAGGCCCCGGGGCCCCTCATTGGTCCCACGAGCCCGGGCCCCTGGGTGAGAGGAAGGGGGGGTCAGGCACTCATGTGCGCCACTCGATTCAGTGGCCGATCCGCCCCACACCAAGCCAGAGCGCGCCTCCCAGCCTGCAGACAATGAGGGGGCAAGGGGGGCCCCTCAGCCCGTGGGTCAAGGCGGGCCAGGAAATCCAATGGGTCCTCAGGGTTAGGCACTCTCCCTCTCCAGCACCCTGTCGCTGAAGGGCAGATAACTCCAGTGCAGGGCCTGCTATCTGCAGCCCCCCACCTCCAACGCAAGAGCGAGAATGTCCGCAAGTCTCTTCGCTCCTCCCCACCGCGCACACCACAGGATGACAGCGAGCGCGAATGACAAGGGCAGGCCGGTGGGGGAGGAGGGCGCCCCAGCGGGGCACCTCCACAAGGATGTAATGGGGGCCCACACCCGCAGCAAGGCAACCTCGGGCGTCAGGAGCGGCCCGTCCCGCCCTCCAGCACCACCACACACTACGTATCTCAGGCGCAATCACTGGGGCTCCAATGCCTGCGCGGCCCGACACAGCCGACGAGAAGCACGGGGGGAGAGGAGGCCCACAACGCGATCCCCCACCTCCTCATCTCCACCAGATCGTCGCGCCGGCCACCAGCCCCTCCGCAACTGCCCGCTGGGTCTTCTCCGAGGGCCAGGCCGCGATCCAGTCTCGCAGCCGCAGGCAGGCACAGAGGCGACGCGGCAGCTCCACCGGCAGGGGGTCAGGCACCTCCAATCTTCGGATCCCGCCATATGTCCCGGAGCCGATCTGCCACTACCCCGGGCTCCAGGGCGGGAGGTCACCCCTCGGTTTCGGCCACAGCTGGGCCCCTCGCCGCCAAAACAGTGCAGGTGAGCAGGGCGGGAATGGGGCAGTCGGGCGCCCAGCCGGGAAGTTAGGCCACAGGAGCGGGAGCTACAGGGCCGCCATCTTATGGCAGGGGAGGCTGCCAGGAGATGAGAACCTGCAGGGGCAACACGGGCACCAGGCAGGCCCCACGAGGGGTCGGGCGCTGCGAATAGGGTGCAAGAGTCGCCCCTAGGACTCTGGAGCGTCGATGGCCGGTATTAGTGGGCTAAACTGAGGCGGATGACGGAGGGGGTCCGGAGCACTCCTAGAGTGCGACCACCATCTTGACGCCTCAAGCCACGCCCCCCGGCGATGGAACTCTTAACTAGTCGCATCACACAGACCAACGCTCACGGGACACGAGTATAACAACCCCTAATACAACATTTATCTGAAATAAAGCACTGCCTTTCCCTCCCCCGCGCCTGCGTGCATTGCAGCTCTTTGAAGACTACTACCACAAGGAGATGCACCCCCAGAGTGAAGCTTCATATGTGGCTTTCAGTGAGAGATAATTTATCAAGCCGCCCTTCCCACCATTACACTAGTCATATCTCTCTTAGTGCCTGCTTACAATCTCTTGACGTCTATTGGTTACGGCTTTGTCCTAAGTAATGATACCCCAGGGCCCCCCTCACCCTTCCATCCCTCCTTCCCCTTTTTCCCTTCAGTTAATATGTTCTCATGGACCCTGTCGGACATATACTTGTATGGAAAATCATCCTCTGTTACCGGGGCTAAGTCTCCATGGCAGGCACTGTATCCTGTGATAAATCTCAAATGCGTATGTATGTGGTGTTGGGCCATAGCCCCCTGGGCATTCTTGCCTCGCCAGAAGCGTACTTCCTGGATCCGCCAGTGTTACCTGTCCATATGGTTGATAACAGCACTGCCTATATCGTGTGTGTGTACACAGTTTTATGAAAACAATAAAAAAGATTTTTTTTTAAATAATTCTTCCCTCCATAAAGAAGCCTTCTTCTTCTTGGACACGTAATGCTCTGCTTTAAAAATGTATGTAAAAACAACAATTGATGGACAGAATGCAGAACAATGTCATACATTCACCCCAGTACAGAGATCAGGGCCTAAATCCATCGTTGTTTTGCTCACCATGCCATTCCAGTTTAAACCCAGCCATATGCAAATCAGTCTTGACCCTGCGCCCAATGGGAACAGTCCAGCCCGAACTGCCAGGCCAGGTCCTCCCTGGACTGGAAACAAGCATCCTAGGACCGGTTTCGGGCTTTCAGCCCTCATCAGCCAGGATAGCTTGACTCCAGTGGATTTAACCCAGATCTCTTGACTGGGGGTGAATGTATAATTTATTCAGCATTCTGTCCATCATTTGTTTGCGTAGCACTTAAAAATGTATGTGTCCTCCTTTTGAAACAATTCAAAATGCTGCCATTCATCATATTTCTTGGAAAGCAGTGCGTTAAGTACCTATCTCTTATGCCCGTATGGTTCGTGATATCTAGGTTTTATTGTGTAAAAAAATACATATGGTTTTCCACAAGATTTAAGTTATGAGTAGAACTCATCCTAGTTTTCTCCCTAAAGTAGTTTGTTTTCAATGTCACTCAAACTATTTCCCTTTCAGCATTTTCAGCACCCTCCTCTCCAACAGAAGGTTTTACATTCTGGTTGTTAAAAAATGTGAAGTTGTATATCTCTATACAACTTAGGACATTAGACAGTCATTTCATCTTTGTTAATTGTGCCCCTGCTCATGTGGATTTAGCTACTTTGAAGCAATCCGTTTCTAGGTGGGTTGTCTCCTCTATTTTATGCTGTGATAGAAATGCTAATAGAGCTTCGTCTGGTAGATTCAGAGTCCACCTCTGCATTACTAAGGAACATGTCAGTTTCTGTGAAATGTAAAGCAGTCACTTGGAGGTCTATTCTGTCCTGCACAAGACATTATTGTCTTTATTTTAGTTCTACAGCAAATAATGCTTAAGAAGTGCAAGCTTCTTTACTGACTCGTTTTGGTTAGTGGAGTTTTTTCTCTCTTCTCCTCTTTATCTGCTATATTATAGGGTTGGGCTTGTTACTGAACTCTGTTTTTTTGACTATGACTAAAGATCTTCTGGAGGAGTTGGACTAGTTACCTTTAATCCACGTTCTCCTCCTGGGAGATTTTCATTATAGTCTTAAACAACCATCCCCTTTCCTGGAGAAGAGACAAACAATGTAATTATATCTCTCCATTATCCTTCGTTCCTGTAAAGAATAACTGCCTCAATTACCACTGTGATGTCAGGACGGGATATTGGTCGTGTGCCTTTAGTTAAAGAAACTGTGACTGTTTCCAGCTTTTTAGGCTGCAGACTGTTTGGCTACATTGCCTTTCTTTTTGTTTTAGGTTTGTGAAAGAGTTTACTTGTTACTCTCTCAAAATAGTGAGTGTTTCTGTTTTTTAAAACGGAGTTCCTTTTTGAAGAAAAAGAACTGAAAATTAACCAATATAGCCAGTTATAGGCTGGGAAACATACCTTATTTCCTTTTAAAAATTGGCTTTTCAAAAAATAATTGCATTTATGTATTTTGTAAAACGTGCTGCCCGATCTCTTATGTGGATGGGATAATTCTGTGCTTATTAATATAATCAAACTTTCCTTCTAGGTTGCATTACAGGTAAGTAAATACCTTCTTTGCACAGCTATCTCTTACTCCTCTACCTCCATCATACTGATTGGCTCTGTGCACCAAAAGAAGATGAGAGCACCTCTCTGTTCCCTCATGTACAACACCAAAATGCTTCCCACATAGGCTTGCTAGAAATAAACCCCTATGCCAACCACTATCTCCCCTACATTAGGCATGGCTACCAATTCAAAAATGTACCCCACGTAGGGATATAAAGCACTATATACATTATATAATACAATTCAGTGGTTTACGCACCACCCAACCATCAGAAAGAGGACCCTTGCAGAACCCCCCTACATTTAAGAACCATTGAGTACGCTCTGAAACAAACAACACTCTATCTAGGCCCCTGGCAGCACCATGCATAAATGTAAGAGAGAACATGGGTCATTGCATGCTGTGGTGGGGGATTTTGATCCCATTTCAGCTGTCAACTTGAAGGAATATTTTTACATGGATAGGGAACAGTGAGTTATACGGATGCTGATGTAGGTCCCTGCCCATCTTGCAGGCTGTGATGACCAAATCTGCATGGATTCTTGCTAGGTTCCAATTTAAAGAAGTTGAGAAACTAGTGTGAAAGTGAGCCCTGACAACCAGACCTAGTGGATTCTCACAGTCCAGGGAACTTTGACAGAAGGACATTTTTTGCCCACTGGTCCCTTTATTAGGTGTGCTTGGAACATGCAGTTTGAGGGCAACATTGTTGACAAACCAAAGAGAAACACCAAAAACTGGGGCCTGCATCCTATAATTGCACCTTTGGGATCTCTTTGTGTGTCTCTGGAGTTCCAACCTACGAACCCAAGGGACAACAATGGTGGTGTCTGGTAAAAAAGGAAATTGAAAACATACAGTCTTTGGGGTGTACGGTCACACTTTCTGTACCACGCCAGAAGCCTCTAGGAAATGTTGGAGTAATGTGATTAGAGCAGTAGCTTAGCAAAGATAAGCAGGAGCTAATGATTGTAAGGTAAGCGATTCGGTTGACACTGGTACAAATGCTGCACGAGTCATGTCCACAGTCCAGGAGTCCTCTTTGATAACATTTTAGTGCACAGTATTAGGGCCTCGCTGATAAGACTGGAATGTTATCAGCGCCAGATATGTCAAGAAGTGTGACCGCACCTTACTTTTACTGAACTGAAATGGTAAACTATGGTCCCACTCGATCACAGGGGACTGCTTGGATTGTTAAATAGGTCTCAAAAAGCCACAGAGACGGAGCTATGCAACTGGGGAATCACACACCCACTTTGGGTGGATAAGAAAGCCCTCACACGCCGACCTAGTCAGTGTCATGCTTCATCATCGGGCCCCACCAAAAGAGGCCGAGTGCCTCTTTGGTGTGCTACGATGCCAGAAGACTGCGGAGCTGGTTGTGTGAAAAGGGCGTGCAGTGAGGTATAAAAGTAAAAGTGCCTAAAGGGTATCTGCAAAAAATATTTTAATGATAGATCCCTAGGACACGGTTAAAAGGGGGTTATGTGTCTGAATTTTTTTGCCAAAGGTAATGGATTGGTTAATTCAGAATTAAAGTTAGTCAGTCAACATGTTTCTGCCTTTACAGTGGTTTAAATTTACCTAGGCATTCATCAGGACTAGTTTATACCCCGGCGGTATGGACTCTCTTATCGTCCACCCTAACCTGGGGGCGTGAAAGTGAAAAATCAAAAATGTGATAAAGTGCATAAAAAGGGGGAAGAGCAGGTTGCTCATTCCAAAAATACTCCTGGATTAGGAGTGTTTCTGCACCTGTAAAATGAATAACACAGACAAACAAAGAAGACATACACACAATTAGTTGTTGGTATAGGTCATTGCGTTTGCTCAGGGTGCTCCATAGTTGTGGCATAGGTAGTGTTCCCAAATAAACACTAAAGTTAACACCATCCGTATAGCCCTATAGGGATGATACCACTAACTCTGGGTAAGTGAAGTGAAAATAAGTGCTTAATACACACAGAGTGACTAGAAAGGGTTAAAAACACGATAAAACACTCCATAGGAGGGATCAATGGACCAAAGGTCTGTGACCCCACCGAATGATTCAAGGATTCAATAGATATCTCACTTTAGATTATGGCGCTAACTGCACCATGGGTCTCGGGAGGGGGGTTGGAGCGTACCTGGCACATCCTGAAAAAAGAAAGTAAAGGCTTGAAATACATTGGATCGGGTTTGACTTAGCTCGATCACGTCGCTGAAGGCAGATCATGGTGGTTCAGCAACTCACGCCCTCAACGCTCTCAGCCCGCTTTTGCACCTAGCATAACCTCAGGACCGGACCCCGACGATGGGGAGCGGGGCCGGTTTCTGAGTTTAATAAGCGTTTGCTCGTTGCTCCTAGCTCTTCCGGGTGGGCGTGTCCCGCACCAAAGTGAGGCTTGAAACGCGCCGGCCCGGGTTAGGTGGGCGTGGCGCGTGTCTGATCGAGGCTTGGATTTCATAGCCAATCGGACAGTGCATGTTACCATGGCTGCCCTGCTGCCTCAATGTTTGTAATAAAAACTTTACTCGATCCATAAGCTGCTCAGTATATACTGCAAACAAGTATGCAGGCAGTGTGACATGGGTCAAGATAATTCAAACACTGTGGATTCAAAGCTGTACATAGGTTGTGGTGTCACAGAATTGGTAGTAGTGGATAGACAATATCAGAGGAGGATAACCTCTAGAGTGAGACTGTGGTGAAGGAAACCACACAATATATAATTGTTTGTGATATACACAAACAATTATACATGAGCCCACCAAAGAATCAAGGGTAGATGGTGGTGACAGCTTCTAAGACATGTGTCATAGACCACCTTGTTACCCCAGGACGGTATTCCACGGGATGTCATCATTCAACCCCACAGTGTTGGTACCCAAACGGTACACCCAGCGCTGTTCTTTTTCAAACAGCCTGTTCGAAATGTTAGTGGTGCCAGTGATTGCTTCTATAATTGTCCATTTCATGTCATTGGTGGTGTGATTGCAGTCCAGAAAGTGACGACTCAGTTTCGTCGTTGCTTTTTTGCACCTGATATTACTACGGTGCTCACAGATACTCTGTTTCACTTTGCGTGTAGTCATACCAACATAGCGTAGGGCACAGGGACATGTGATTAAATACACCACATTAGTCGAGTTGCAGTTTGTGTGTGCGACCTGGTTCCAGATCTTTCCTCGCTCCAACGAGAGTGTTTTTGAAGCCTCCGTTAGGTGGCACACGCTGCAATCCGAGCAAGGGTAGTGCCCTGTGATTTGAGGTAACCCCCATGCCGCCGTCACTGTAGGGATTTTGGGGGTGTCTTTTCTTTTGGACGGGTGTGAACTAAGGCATCCTTCAGACTTCGACCCTTCTTGAAAGAGAAAAGAGGCTTTTCCCAATGCTCTTTGGAGGATTTTATGATACTCCAATGTTTGTTTATTGTCTTCTTCATAAGGTTAGACAGGCTATTGAGGGTAGTTACACAAGTGAGTGGTATTGTTGCTTGGTTACTGTTTTTTTCTTCCAGTAAGGCCTCTCTCGGCTGGTTTCTTGCTCTCTTGAAACCCTTGTTTAGGGTTGCCGTTGGGTAACCTCTGTCTCTCAATTTCTCAGTTAAACCAGAGGACTGTTCTTTGAAATCCGTCAGAGTACTGCAATTTCTTCTCAGTCTAAGATATTGCCCATACGGGAGATTTTCCTTCAGAGGGCGGGGATGGAAACTGCTGAACTCTAGTAAATTGTTCTTGGCTGTTGGTTTTTGATGAGTTTTCGTGGTTAGACATGTGCTAGAGACAGAGATCACTACATCGAGGAAGACTATGTCAGTTTTGCTGGTGGTGTGAGTGAACCTAAGGTTATGGTCAAGAGTGTTGATCCATACCAAGAATGACTCGAGGTCACTGTCACTGCTTGTCCATAGGAGCAAAATATCGTCAATGTAGCGCTTCCATACAAGCATGGAAGATGAAAAGTCTGCCGATGGCTGCAAGATGTATTTTGCTTCAAAATCAGCCACATAGAGTCCAGCCACACGAGGGGCAAAAGTGCTGCCCATAGATGTACCTGAGCATTGGAGGAACAACTTGTTCTTGAAGGAGAAGAAATTATCTTTGAGTGCTATAGTCGCACACTCGATGATGAATGATTTGGGTGTCTGATATTTCCACTCAATTGAGTTCAGTGACTCTCTCAGGACTTTGATTGTGTCGTCCTGGGGGATGCTAGTATAGAGAATTTCAACATCCAGCGTCACTAAAGTGACTGAGTTTTCCGCGAAGGTGATGTCTGAGAGGAGCCGTAATAGGCTCTTGGTATCTCTTAGATAGGTCGGGGTTGACTGCACCAGTGGTTTTAGAAATTGATCGCAGAATCGCGATAGAGGCTCCAAGAGGGAGCCTATCCCTGACACTATGGGACGGCAGGAGGTGGCAACCTGTTTTTGTGCATCTTAGGCAGTGTGTAAAAATATGGTATTACATCGCTGCTGCTGTCCAAAAAATCAGCTTCATTTTTGGACTGATGTCCTCTTTCTTCCGCTTGTCTTACTAGAGTAGTGATCTTTTTGGTTAAATCAACAGTTGGATCTTTAGTCAGAGGGGTATAGTTCCTATTGTCTCGTAATAACTCCTCACAGGTTTTTTCATAGTCTGTGGTATTTTGAATGACAATCCCTCCGCCTTTATCTGCAGGTTTGATGGTTATTGCAGTATCGTTCTGCAGTTGTTAAAGTGCCTGGTATTCAGCAGTGGTGAAATTGCCAAACGTTCTGGGGTGCTGGCAGGACTCTAGATCTTTAAACACCACCTGTTCAAAAGCGGTAATGGCCGCTGGTACAGTATGTGGAGGCGGGGTGAACGTGGAGTTAGGTCTCAACCCGGTATCACCATTCCGAGTGGACTCATTGGGATCTATTTTGCCTTCGAAGAAAGCTTTTAACTTCAGCTTGCGGAAGAAACCAGCAAGTTCACAATGTAGTTTGAACTTGTCTGGTCTTGCTGTCGGGACAAACCCCAGGCCTTTCTCTAAAACCTGGACCTCAGTGGGTGTTAGTACCCTTGCAGAAAGATTCGTCACTAAGCTCACACTCCGCTGGTTCCTGGTTGTGGATTGTTGCTGCGAGTGTGGTTCGCTACAGAATCGTCCTCTTCCCAGGATACCCGGTTGCTGCCTTTCCTTTTCCCTCTTCCCCTCCGGCCGCTCTCTAAAAAAGGCGGTCTGTATTGGTAGTTGATAGGGGGCATAAACCCTGGGTTCCAACCCATAAAGGGATACTGAGGTTATTGGTATGGGTAGGAATGGGGGCCCATTCCCATTTGCGGTGGCTGCCATTGCTGATGGTGGCTCTGGTTGCCTGGCCTACCTCTGTTGTTCCTGTTGCCGCGATTGCCTCTTCTTCTTGTTTGTTTGAAGGAGCCATTGCTTGACCCACCGCTGTTTGAGGAGTCATCGTCTGAATAATCAGATTTATTTACATTTTTCACTGGGGGGGGTAAAGGTTGCAGCGGAGTAGGGGTAAACTTTTTTAAATTCAAATTTCTTTTGATCCTTTTGCAATTTCGTTGCTTTTGATTGCATTAAATTGTCCTTATACTCGTTGAGTTCTTTATTTAACTCATCCAACCTTTTCTTATACCCAGTTATTGTGGCTTTGAAATGTGATTCTGTCTCTCTGATTTCAACCATCAGTGCTTCAGAGAGTCTAAGCGCTGTTTTTATGATTAGGACGAGCCAATCACGCGTGCAGTGCCACGCGATCATGGCCCAGTCTTTTCTAAAGGTCGCATCATTTAGAAAGATGCGTGGGGCATTGGTAACTAGCAAGCCCCGTGGTGCTGTGTTCGAGAGGAGATATTGTTTTAAGATCGTCCCATGTAGGATAGTGCGGATGTGTTCACGTTTTTTCTCCGTGAGGTTTTCCCACTCGGTGGTATTTGCTATAGCCTGCGATATGTGCGGGTCTGCGAACAAAGCAGGATCTGACATAAGAGCCTCTACTTCAGATTCGGAGTATGTCAGGCCCAAGTTCGCCATGGTGAGACCAGAAAAGGAGATAGGAGTGCGTTTGATTAAAACAGGCAGTGGTAGGAAAGTTATTACCTCGCCTGGAATAAAATCAGACTCTCACAGCTGTGTGCTGCTAAGATACAAAACAACAATAGGAGAGGTAGGGAGATTAAGGAACACTCTCTTAGTCCCCGGTTAGTACGTATAAACAAAAAAAGAGAGGTTAAATAGGTCTGAAAAAGCCACAGAGACGGAGCGATGAAACTGGGGAATCACACACCAACTTTGGGTGGATAAGAAAGCCCTCACACGCCGACCTAGTCAGTGTCATGCTTCATCATCGGGCCCCACCAAAAGAGGCCGAGTGCCTCTTTGGTGTGCTACGACGCCAGAAGACTGCGGAGCTGGTTGTGTGAAAAGGGCGTGCAGTGAGGTATAAAAGTAAAAGTGCCTAAAGGGTATCTGCAAAAAATATTTTAATGATAGATCCCTAGGACACGGTTAAAAGGGGGTTATGTGTCTGAATTTTTTGCCAAAGGTAATGGGTTGGTTAATTCAGAATAAAAGTTAGTCAGTCAACATGTTTCTGCCTTTACAGTGGTTTAAATTTACCTAGGCATTCATCGGGACTAGTTTATACCCCGGCGGTATGGACTCTCTAATCGTCCACCCTAACCTGGGGGAGTGAAAGTGAAAAAATCAAAAATGTGATAAAGTGCATAAAAAGGGGGAAGAGCAGGTTGCTCATTCCAAAAATACTCCTGGATTAGGAGTGTTTCTGCACCTGTAAAATGAATAACACAGACAAACAAAGAAGACATACACACAATTAGTTGTTGGTATAGGTCATTGCGTTTGCTCAGGGTGCTCCATAGTTGTGGCATAGGTAGTGTTCCCAAATAAACACTAAAGTTAACACCATCCATATAGCCCTATAGGGATGATACCACTAACTCTGGGTAAGTGAAGTGAAAATAAGTGCTTAAAACACACAGAGTGACTAGAAAGGGTTAAAAACACGATAAAAACACTCCATAGGAGGGATCAATGGACCAAAGGTCTGTGACCCCACCGAATGATTCAAGGATTCAATAGATATCTCACTTTAGATTATGGCGCTAACTGCACCATGGGTCTCGGGAGGGGGGTTGGAGCGTACCTGGCACATCCTGAAAAAAGAAAGTAAAGGCTTGAAATACATTGGATCGGGTTTGACTTAGCTCGATCACGTCAGTGAAGGCAGATTATGGTGGTTCAGCAACTCACGCCCTCAACGCTCTCAGCCCGCTTTTGCACCTAGCATAACCTCAGGACCGGACCCCGACGATACTGCAATAACCATCAAACCTGCAGATAAAGGCGGAGGGATTGTCATTCAAAATACCACAGACTATGAAAAAACCTGTGAGGCGTTATTACGAGACAAAAGGAACTATACCCCTCTGACTAAAGATCCAACTGTTGATTTAACCAAAAAGATCACTACTCTAGTAAGACAAGCGGAAGAAAGAGGACATCTGTCCAAAAATGAAGCTGATTTTTTTGGACAGCAGCAGCGATGTAATACCATATTTTTACACACTGCCTAAGATGCACAAAAACAGGTTGCCACCTCCTGGCCGTCCCATAGTGTCAGGGATAGGCTCCCTCTTGGAGCCTCTATCGCGATTCTGCGATCAATTTCTAAAACCACTGGTGCAGTCAACCCCGACCTATCTAAGAGATACCAAGAGCCTATTACGGCTCCTCTCAGACATCACCTTCGCGGAAAACTCAGTCACTTTAGTGACGCTGGATGTTGAAAGTCTCTATACTAGCATCCCCCAGGACGACACAATCAAAGTCCTGAGAGAGTCACTGAACTCAATTGAGTGGAAATATCAGACACCCACATCATTCATCATCGAGTGTGCGACTATAGCACTCAAAGAGAATTTCTTCTCCTTCAAGAACAAATTGTTCCTCCAATGCTCAGGTACATGTATGGGCAGCACTTTTGCCCCTAGTGTGGCTGGACTCTATGTGGCTGATTTTGAAGCAAAATACATCTTGCCGCCATCCGCAGACTTTTCATCTTCCATGCTTGTATGGAGGCGCTACATTGACGATATTTTGCTCCTATGGACAGGCAGTGACAGTGACCTCGAGTCATTCATGGTATGGATCAACACTCTTGACCATAACCTTAGGTTCACTCACACCACCAGCAAAACTGACATAGTCTTCCTCGATGTAGTGATCTCTGTCTCTAGCACATGTCTAACCACGAAAACTCATCAAAAACCAACAGCCAAGAACAATTTACTAGAGTTCAGCAGTTTCCATCCCCGCCCTCTGAAGGAAAATCTCCCGTATGGGCAATATCTTAGACTGAGAAGAAATTGCAGTACTCTGACGGATTTCAAAGAACAGTCCTCTGGTTTAACTGAGAAATTGAGAGACAGAGGTTACCCAACGGCAACCCTAAACAAGGGTTTCAAGAGAGCAAGAAACCAGCTGAGAGAGGCCTTACTGGAAGAAAAAACCATTAACCAAGCAACAATACCACTCACTTGTGTAACTACCTTCAATAGCCTGTCTAACCTTATGAAGAAGACAATAAACAAACATTGGAGTATCATAAAATCCTCCAAAGGGGATTGGGAAAAGCCTCTTTTCTCTTTCAAGAAGGGTCGAAGTCTGAAGGACTTAGTTCACACACGTCCAAAAGAAAAGACACCCCCCAAAATCCCTACAGTGACGGCGGCATGGGGTTTACCTCAAATTACAGGGCACTACCCCTGCTCGGATTGCAGCGTGTGCCACTTAACAGAGGCTTCAAAAACACTCTCGTTGGAGCGAGGAAAGATCTGGACCCAGGTCGCACACACAAACTGCAACTCGACTAATGTGGTGTATTTAATCACATGTCCCTGTGCCCTACGCTATGTTGGTATGACTACACGCAAAGTGAAACAGCGTATCTGTGAGCACCGTAGTAATATCAGGTGCAAAAAAGCAACGACGAAACTGAGTCGTCACTTTCTGGACTGCAATCACACCACCAATGACATGAAATGGACAATTATAGAAGCAATCACTGGCACCACTAACATTTCGAACAGGCTGTTTGAAAAAGAACAGCGCTGGGTGTACCGTTTGGGTACCAACAGTGTGGGGTTGAATGATGACATCCCGTGGAATACCGTCCTGGGGTAACAAGGTGGTCTATGACACATGTCTTAGAAGCTGTCACCACCATCTACCCTTGATTCTTTGGTGGGCTCGTGTATAATTGTTTGTGTATATCAAAAACAGTGGTTTCCTTCACCACAGTCTCACTCTAGAGGGTTTCCTCCTCTGATATTGTCTATCCACTACTAACAATTCTGTGACACCACAACCTATGTACAGCTTTGAATCCACAGTGTTTGAATTATCTTGACCCATGTCACACTGCCTGCATACTTGTTTGCAGTATATACTGAGCAGCTTATGGATCGAGTAAAGTTTTTATTACAAACATTGAGGCAGCAGGGCTGCCATGGTAACATGCACGGTCCGATTGGCTATGAAATCCAAGCCTCGATCAGACACGCGCCACGCCCACCTAACCCGGGCCGGCGCGTTTCAAGCCTCACTTTGGTGTGGGACACGCCCACCCTGAAGAGCGAGGAACAACGAGCAAACGCTTTTTAAACTCAGAAACCGGCCCCGCTCCCCATCGTCTGGGTCCGGTCCTGAGGTTATGCTAGGTGCAAAAGCGGGCTGAGAGCGTTGAGGGCGTGAGTTGCTGAACCACCATGATCTGCCTTCAGCGACGTGATCGAGCTAAGTCAAACCCGATCCAATGTATTTCAAGCCTTTACTTTCTTTTTTCAGGATGTGCCAGGTACGCTCCAACCCCCCTCCCGAGACCCATGGTGCAGTTAGCGCCATAATCTAAAGTGAGATATCTATTGAATCCTTGAATCATTCGGTGGGGTCACAGACCTTTGGTCCATTGACCCCTCCTATGGAGTGTTTTTATCGTGTTTTTAATAACCCTGGGCGGGCGGCTACGTTCCGTGCACGGAGTGTGCGTAGTGCCGGCTTCTACGCATTTTGCGTAGCAGGCGTAGAATCTGGCACTATGCACGCTCCGCAGACAGAGCGTAGCTGGCCGCCACCCGCCTCCCTCCCGCCCTCCCTAAATACTTTAAATTAAAAGTGTAAAAGAATTAAAAGGCACTTACCTTGCCCGCCGCTGCCCGCCGCGTCCCCGGGGCTCGCTATCTTCATGGCTTCCGTCTTGTGTATCTAATGCGCATGCGCGAGCGGCCGCGCATGCGCATTTCTCACAAGACGGAAGCCATGAAGATAGCGAGCCCCGGGGACGCGGCGGGCAGCGGCGGGCAAGGTAAGTGCCTTTTAATTCTTTTACACTTTTAATTTAAAGTATTTAGGGAGGGCGGGAGGGAGGCCTGCGGTGCGTAGTGGGGCTACGCGGAGTGCGGAGGTGGGCGTAGTTTCTCGCCCACTTCACGTAGCTCCACGAAGCCCCACTACGCCCACTACGCCCAGGGTTAGTTTTTAACCCTTTCTAGTCACTCTGTGTGTTTTAAGCACTTATTTTCACTTCACTTACCCAGAGTTAGTGGTATCATCCCTATAGGGCTATATGGATGGTGTTAACTTTAGTGTTTATTTGGGAACACTACCTATGCCACAACTATGGAGCACCCTGAGCAAACGCAATGACCTATACCAACAACTAATTGTGTGTATGTCTTCTTTGTTTGTCTGTGTTATTCATTTTACAGGTGCAGAAACACTCCTAATCCAGGAGTATTTTTGGAATGAGCAATAGGGTGACCAACTGGCATTGGTGCAAATTCAGGACGGTGAGTGTAAAAATTCAGGACAAAGGGTCCAAATTCAGGACACAAATTCAGGACAGGAGGTCAAAATTCAGGACAAAACTTCAGGACAATAGGTAAGTTTTACAGACACATCAGAGGTCGCGCAATAGTATATAAGTAAGCCCAGCCATTTCCAAACATATTCAACCATTTGCAAACCTATCCATCATGTATCCTTCCATCTATCATTTCACTCATCCATCCCTTCATCCATCCTTTCACTCATCCATCATCCATCCATCCACCCTTTTACCCTATCCATCTGTACACTTATCCATCCACTCTTCATCCCATCCATCCATTCACTCATCCATCCAGCCATTTACCCTTTCACCAATCCAGCCATCCTTTCACTTACTAATCCTTCCACCCATCCACTCTTTTAGTCATCCATCCATCCTCCCTTTTTCTCTCCATCGACCTTTTCACTTAGCCAACCTTCCTTCCATCCATTCATCCACCCACCCATCCATCCATCTACTCATCCACTCATGAATCCATCCATTGACCCTATCACTCATCCATCTATCATTTCACACCTTCACACATCTATTCATCCTTTTGTCCATCTACCCTCCCTTTCACTCACTCATCCATCCTTACATCCACCCTTTCACTCATATGTCCATTCATTCACCCTTGCACTTATCAATCCATCCATCATTTCACTCATCCACCCACCCACCCATCATCCACCCAACCATCCACCCACCCACCATCCACCTACCCATCCATCCTTTCACCCACCCATCCTTTCACCCACCCACCATCCACTCACCCACCTATCCACTCATCCATCCTTTCACCCACCCACCATTCACCCACCCACTCATCCATCCATCCTTTCACCCACTCATCATCCATCCATCCATCCATCCACCCACCCACTCCTCATCCATCCATCCATCCTTTCACCCACCCACTCTCCATCCATCCATCCTTTTACCCACCCACTCACTCATCACATATCCATCCATCCATCCTTCCCCTCATCATCCATCCATCCTTCCACCCACCCACTCATCATCCATCCATCCTTCCCCTCATCATCCATCCATCCATTCATCCTTTCACCCACCCCCTCATCATCCATCCTTCCCCTCATCATCCATCCATCCTTTCACCCACCCCCTCATCATCCATCCCCTCACCATCCATCCATCCATCCTTCCCCTCATCATCCATCCATCCTTTCACCCACCCCCTCATCATCCATCCTTTCCCTCATCATCCATCCATCCTTTCACCCACCCCCTCATCATCCATCCATCCTTCCCCTCATCATCCATCCTTTCACCCACCCCCTCATCATCCATCCTTTCACCCACCCCCTCATCATCCATCCATCCTTCCCCCTCATCATCCATCAATCTATCCATCCTTCCCCTCATCATCCATCCATCCTTTCACCCACCCCTCCATCCATCCTTCCCCTAATTATCCATCCATCCATCCTCCCCCTCATCATCCATTCATCCTTCCATCCTTCCCCTCGTCATCCATCCATCCTTCCCCTCATAATCCATCCATCCTTCCCCTCATCATCCATCCATCCATCCATCCTTCCACCCACCCACTCATCATCCATCCTTCCCCTCATCATCCATCCATCCATTCATCCTTTCACCCACCCCCTCATCATCCATCCCCTCACCATCCATCCATCCTTCCCCTCATCATCCTTTCACCCACCCCCTCATCATCCATCCCCTCACCATCCATCCATCCCCTCATCATCCATTCATCCTTTCACCCACCCCCTCATCATCCATCCCCTCACCATCCATCCATCCCCTCATCATCCATTCATCCTTTCACTCACCCCCTCATCATCCATCCATTCATCCTTCCCCTCATCATCCATCCATCCTTTCACCCATCCCCTCATCATCCATCCATTCTTCCCCTCATCGTCCATCTTTTCACCCACCCCCTCATCATCCATCCATCCTCCCCCTCATCATCCATCAATCCATCCATCCTTTCCCTCATCATCCATCAATCCATCCATCCATCCTTTCCCTCATCATCCATCAATCCATCCATCCTTCCCCTCATCATCCATCCATCCATCCTTTCACCCATCCATCCACCCATCCTTCCCCTCATCATCCATCCTTCCCCTCATCCATCCATCCTTCCCCTCATCCATCCATCCTTCCCCTCATCCATCCATCCTTCCCCTCATCCATCCATCCTTCCCCTCATCCATCCATCCTTCCCCTCATCCATCCATCCTTCCCCTCATCCATCCATCCTTCCCCTCATCCATCCATCCCCTCATCCATCCTTCCCCTCATCCATCCTTCCCCTCATCCATCCTTCCCCCTCATCCATCCTTCCTTTCATCCATCATCCATCCTTCCCCTCATCCATCCATCCTTCCCCTCATCCATCCTTCCTTTCACCCATCATCCATCCTTCCCCTCATCCATCCATCCATCCCATCCATTTATCCTTCCCCTCATCCACCTATCCTTCCCCTCCATCCATCCATCCTTCCCCTCCATCCATCCATCCTTCCCCTCCATCATCCATCCTTCCCCTCCATCATCCATCCTTCCCCTCCATCATCCATCCTTCCCCTCCATCATCCATCCTTCCCCTCCATCATCCATCCTTCCCCTCCATCCATCCATCCCCTCATCCATCCATCCTTCCCCTCATCCACCCATCCTTCCTTCCATCCATCCATCCATCATTCCTCTCATCCATCCATCCTTCCCCTCATCCATCTTTCCCCTCATCCATCATCCAGCTACCCTTCCACCCATACATCCAGCTATTTACATTTTCTCTCATCCATCCTTCCCCTCACTCATCAATCCATCCATCCTCTCTCATTATCCATTTATTCACTCTTTCATTCATCCATTTACCCTTTCACTAATTCATCTAGCCATCCACCCATCCCTTCACGTACTTACTCGCCCACCTTTCCATATTAATGTTGAGCTGAGCCCTTTTCAGAAGATGCCCATCAAGAACTTCACCCTCGCTGCAGGAGCCATTTCAGGACTGGGACAGAAGGAGGGGGAGGGGGACAGGAGCCATCACAGGAGGGGGAACAGGATCCACCAGGGTGGGCACAGGGGTGGGCATGCAGTATTCTAGTATCATCTTGGGCTCCTCGCCCCCTCCTGCACAAGACAACGAAGACAGGCTCTCTTTCCAAAATGTCATCCCCCACTGTGATATACAGTACTTACAGGAGATACTCTAAGAGAACCGTTTGTCCTCCATACTTTGTTAATCAGTGTGGGTGCGATTGTGCCTTTTCTTTATTTTATTACATCATAGACTGCATGTTTGAAGAATCGAGGTTTGCTTACAATTTAGTGACAGTAATTATGCTCGGTGAAGAGAAGCATGTGCTGCCTCCGTGTAATCTGGCTGAGCGGAGTCTAGGATGTTTGGGGCCCGGGGTAGAAATGGAATGTGTGAGCCCCCTCTAAACTGCAGAGACGTGACCATTCAGGGCTGTTTGCATCTGAATAGATGCTCCTGGAGCTGCAGCCCCTCCTGTCAGTAACTTTCGAGCACCTCTTAACAGCTCATCAAGGGCTGGAGGTGTGAGGGGTGACATCCCGCTGTGCCTCTCCAATGCTGAAGGGTATCTGAGCTCTGGAAACAGCATCCTAGTCAAGAAGGGAGGTGGGGGGGCAAGCTGTGCCGGCTTTAGGGTTAGGCGACCGGTGCCCGGCTAAAATGACGGACAAATGGCGTCCGTTAAAGAATCCTTCACGGACAACGGACAGACGGCCAAAATTACGGACTGTCCGTGAAATTTACGGACGGTTGGTGACCCTAATGAGCAACCTGCTCTTCCCCCTTTTTATGCACTTTATCACATTTTTGATTTTTTCACTTTCACGCCCCCAGGTTAGGGTGGACGATTAGAGAGTCCATACCGCCGGGGTATAAACTAGTCCTGATGAATGCCTAGGTAAATTTAAACCACTGTAAAGGCAGAAACATGTTGACTGACTAACTTTAATTCTGAATTAACCAATCCATTACCTTTGGCAAAAAATTCAGACACATAACCCCCTTTTAACCGTGTCCTAGGGATCTATCATTAAAATATTTTTTGCAGATACCCTTTAGGCACTTTTACTTTTATACCTCACTGCACGCCCTTTTCACACAACCAGCTCCGCAGTCTTCTGGCGTCGTAGCACACCAAAGAGGCACTCGGCCTCTTTTGATGGGGCCTGATGATGAAGCATGACACTGACTAGGTCGGCGTGTGAGGGCTTTCTTATCCACCCAAAGTGGGTGTGTGATTCCCCAGTTGCATCGCTCCGTCTCTGTGGCTTTTTGAGACCTATTTAACCTCTCTTTTTTTGTTTATACGTACTAACCGGGGACTAAGAGAGTGTTCCTTAATCTCCCTACCTCTCCTATTGTTGTTTTGTAACTGCTTGGATTGGTCATAAGATTGTGGTGTTGATGCATGGTGGCAGGCTATACTTGAATCATCTTACTGCCACCAACGAGTGAGATCTCCTCTAGCTTCTGGTGATCTTTGGCTTAAAATTAAAGGTCACGGTGATAGAAATGGGATTTTTGGTCGGCTAGGGCATGTGCCAAAGTCTGGCAGAAACCACCACTCTAGTCAAAAATAACCCCTGCTCACCCCCTTGGTAGCTTGGCACGAGCAGTCAGGCTTATCTTAGAGGCAGTGTGTAAAGCATTTGGACATAACCAACAGTAATACAGTGTAAGCACTACAGAAGGACACCACACCAGTTTAGAAAAATATCCAATATTTTTATATACTTCAGACGAACAAAAACGATAAAAATCCACAATACAGTACCTAAATATCTTCGGTTATCAAAATATGCTTGAAACATAGTTCCTTTCTGTCGATAGCTTTGTCCGGGGCAATCACGGCGTTGTGAGCAAACAAATCCAAACAGCTCAAGCTGACCGCGGCATCGATCTCCTCTTTGTTAAACTCAGGAGCGCTGGCATCGGCAGGCGTCGGGTGCTGCGGTGCGACGTGCGGTGCCCTCAGGTTGCGGTGCGAGCAGCGTCTGATGGCCGCGTCGGTGAGACCAGGGTTGTGGTGCGAAGTGAATGAGGTGCTCGTCGCGGTGGTGGCAGGTCGCGATGCAAGCAACAGCGTCATCGTTGCTGAAGCACTGTAGTCGGCTGACGAACTAGAGTCGATGGGGCCGGCGTCGGTAAGCCAAGGCTGCGGTGCGGGATGAGGGCGGTGCATCGTGTAACTTTACGAGCGGTGCCCTCGAACCACTGTGCAAGCAGCGGCGTAGATTTCGGCGTGGAGCGGCCTTGTCGGGGAGGCCAAGGCGTGATCGTGAAGTGAGGCAGTGCGGTGCCCACAGGTCGCGGTGCGAGCACCAGCTTGGTGGCGGCGTTAGCAGGCGTTGTCGGTGAGACCAGGGTTGCGGTGCCTTCAGGAAATGGAGTCAGCAGCGGTGTCGTAGACGGTGTCGGGTTGCTTTTTCTTCTGTTGCAGCAAAAAAAACACAGTCCCCAGTGATGAGGATAGAAGAGTTTGAAGTCTTTGCTGTTCCTGAGACTTCTTGAACAGGTGGGCAAGCTCTACCTCAAGCCTTCGGAGAAACTCACAAAAGTAGATTGCAGAAAGTTCAGTCCAGTCCAGTCTTTTCACTGCCCAAGACAGAAGCAGCCACTGCAGGCCAACACAGCAAAGCACACAGTAAAGTGGTAGTTCCTCCTCACTGCTTCTCCAGCTCTTCTTCTTGGCAGTCTTCTTGACAAAATAGTTCTAAAGTTCAGGGGTCTGGGTCCCACTATTTATATTCCGAAATCCTTTGATCTCTTAGGCAGAGAGTGTCTGTGCCCAGCCAGAACCAGTTCTGCCTTCTCTGGTGTGACTTCCTGACAGGAGGTGGAGACGGCATTTTCAGAGGCAGACTATGCCCTTTGAGGTGCAAGGAAATCTCCCCTGCCTTCCCCAATTGCAGCCCAGGTCTATTCAGCTGACCCACCTAGACTATCTGGAGCCACTCCTTCTCCCCAGACTTCTGTCATCCAAAACCCAGACAGGCAATCCACATTCCAGCAGAGGCACACAGGATGACTGAGCAAGAAAATACCTACTTTCAAAAAGTGTTGTTTTCAAACACAGAATGTAAAAATCACCTTCACTAAAAGATGCATCTTTAGATTCTGAGTTCAGGCATACTAAACTTTCTTTTCTTACCTAATTCCCCAGGCCAGTTATGTTTATATGATGTTATAAACAAACTCCCCATTTTGTCCTGTGGGCAACAGGTAGCCTTGCAATAGTGAAAAACGAAATTGGCCGTAATTCACTATCAGGACATACCACACACACCAGGGCATGTCCTACCTTTCTCCTACACTGCACCCTGCCCACAGGGATACCTTGGGGCTACCGTAGGGGTGCCTGACATGCAAGAAAAGGGAAGTTTAGGGACTGGCAAGTGTGTGCACTGGCCAAGTCGACATGGCAGTTACAAACAGCGCGCAGACTCTGCAATGGCTGGTCTGAGTTACCTTTACAGGGCTACTAACGTGGGTGGCACAATCAGTGCTGCAGGCCCACTAGTAGCATTTGATTTACAGGCCCTGGTACACTCATTGCACTTTACTAGGGACTAACAAGTAAATCAAATATCCAGTCATGGAAACACCAATCCGTAACACAATTTACACAGAGAACATATGCACTTTAGCGCTGATGAGCAGTGGTAAAATGCCCAGAGTCCTAAAACCAACAAAAACAGGTCCGGAAAAAATAGGAGGAAGAAGCAAAAAGGTTGGGGATAACCCTGCAAAAAGGGCCATTTCCAACACGCGGGTAACAGTTTTAGTTCGTCTTGTTACAGCTTGAATTGCTGCTTCAGAGCAGCTTCATTAGTAAAACCCAACCCATGTACCTAAATAGAACCTGGATTAAAGGAAACAGTCTGGAACAGTGCTTCTCTAGACTCTCCCAGATGTATCAGCAGATTTCACTTAAATCAACCCGGATTAAGTTTTGTTCAGCCCTTAAAAAATAGGTATGAAAAACTTGAGCAGATAACCCATTGATATTGTAATTTCAGCTCGTTATATTACTATCTTAATTATTACAGAATTTAAGGTGTGTGCAAAATATTGCAGAACACAGTGCTCTGTGGTGCTTTATAATATGTACTATTAAAACCGATTCAGCAAAGTACACAGATGACCATGTAACGATTTAAACTCGTATTGTGGAAATATTGAATTATATAATGCTCTTATTTTGCAGGCCCCATGTTGTAATGTTGACCTTTAGACCACAGGGACCTATGTCAGACTAAACAGCCACCTGTCTGAGTACCTGTTAGAGGTGTCAGCAGTAGTGACCGATGATTACAATTAATGGCTTACTTGACGGAGAGTGTATTCGTGAGTGCCTTGGGGCTGTTTTCAACTGGTTCCAGCTGAACAGCCTCAAATGCAAGTCAGACAAGTCTGAGGTACTCTTTTTTGGTTGTACTTCTGATCCTGATTGGCAGGAATGGTGGCCGATTAATATGTTCCCTCCTGCACATTCCTCCCAGCAGGCAAAAAATCTGGGAATTAAGATCGACAATGGTCTGACGTTGAGATCTCAGATCCTCGGTCTTACGGGAACATGTTTTGGTCTCCTGAAGATGCTCCGGAAGTTTCTTCCTTTGCTTTCAGAAGAGCACAGGAGGATCACTGTGCAGGCCTTAATTGGCTCCAGATTGGGCTATTCCAACATCCTTTATCTGGGCCTACCGGAGTATCTACTACAGCGCCTTCAGGTGGTGCAGAATTCGGCTGCTCGGGCCATTTTCGGCCTTCACAGGCGAGCCAGAGTGTCCGGCCTCTTGCAGTCGCTTCACTGGCTGCCTATCCGGAAGCGGATAGTTTTCAAGGCGTTGACACTGGCTCATAAGGCTCTTTACGCCTCGGGCGCGAAATATCTGCAACGGAGGCTTACCTTCTATCGCCCGGCCCGATCTCTGCGATCCGAATTTCTCTTCCTTGCGGTGGTCCCTCGAGTAAAAAGGGCCCGCGTAGGGGGTCGCTCCTTCAAGCTGAAGGCATCGCAGCTTTGGAATGCTTTGCCATTGGCTTTACGTAGCATTTCTAATTTGCTGACCTTTAGGAAGGGCCTCAAAACTTGGCTCTTTGCCCCTTAGCATGTTCCCTCTTTTGTTTTGTTGTTCTTCTTTTATCCCACTGTGTTATGTTTTTATGCTTACAAGCTGCCAATAAAAAGCGCCGGGACACTCCAGTGGAGTAGCCGTGCGCTATAGAAATCAAAAATAACATAACATAACATAACATAAATCCAGCTGGACATGAGGCCATGAAAAAATGTTTGGATACAATATGAAAAGATCAGGAGTGCACCCTTTCAAAAGCACACCTAACTGTAGTTTCTATGTTGTGTTCTGCTAGTGTACTAATCAATACAGGCTCACATTTCTGTGTCAATAGTCACACAGTGATTAAAATGTATTTGCTGGTATGTGATGAGATATGTTAGAGTAAAGACTTGAGAATAAGCATCACATATTCAAGCACATATATAAGTCCTATAGCTAGATAGAGACCAGAATAGATAGCATGCTGGTCTACTGAATGGATGCTTCTTACTTAGTGGGGAATCCTCTTATGCTAGCAAATCCTTTATGAATGAGCCCTAGTATAATTTTATGTAAATGTTATTCTGTGGGACGGTTTGTGGTATAAAACTCACAAAGGGACTGACCGAGCAAATGCCTTGGTTACCTTTACCTTGTGTACACTGTTCTGTACATTATTACTTAGTTGCCCTGAACAATATAAATTAGTCTTTCAAAGAGGAGCAGTCACATTTAAGTTGCGAGTTGAAGGTTTACTCCCGCCTTATCAAAACCACCAACATTTTCATTGACTTAAAGAATTAATATTTTACTACAGAAATACAAAGTCAAGCATTTCAAGCGTAGATGTGCATCTCGAGTTTACATACATTGCACCATGTGAACATACTGTTTCCAAAACTAAAATTATAGCCCCACAAAAGATACTCCAGATACTCCCTGTAAATGTAATAAATTTGGAATAAGAAAAACAATGGCAGTCAGACTTTACGTGTCTACGAGTAAAATTCGAAAAAAATGAGCATGTGTGGGCGTGGCCAGTATTTGCCCGTGCTGCAAAAACTACTCACCAAAATGCATTGCAACAGTATTTCTGATAGAATACTAACTGTAGATTCCTTAACTAGTGAATTTAACCCCAGGCACCAGAATGGTTCTGGAAACTCTTTCCCAATTTCCTCGCGTGTCGTTAGGTGGCGTTGTGTCACTCTGAATCTGATCCTTACTGCCAGGTGTGATGTCAGGGCCTGCATATATGCGTCACCTCTATGCGCTGACATCAGTTGCTTTTTAGGTCGCGCTGAAGCCATCCCGTTAGGGATGCTTCGGTGAGATTAAAGTAAGGGCTTTCAAAAATGCAGCCAAAGTGCGGATTGGGTACAGTGCATGTGAGCACAACCACGCGCATTGTGCACAGCTTCCATTTGCCACCAGGCAATTCGTGCACGCGCTCTGCCTCTGCTGCCACACGCATTCAGCTCACCAGGCTGCACACCCCCTCAGCCCCCATATGCTCGCTCGCCAATGTCCCTCCCACCCTTCCTTTGATCTCCGCCGCGAGTTCTCACAGGCTCCTCCCCGCCCCCTTCCTTTAATGGCCCTCCCCCTCCCCCAGCACAGAGCTCTAATTGCTTGTTTCTTAATCAAACCTACACTCTAGACCCCCCTCCTCTTGCTCCCCAAGCTTCTCCTTCCTGGCTTTTGTTGCTTTGCATTCGTTTACTATCGTACCCTTGTAGTTTTATCTAACAAACTTCGTTAGTCTTTTTTGAGCTTCTGGCATTAGCAAGTTGCTGTTGGGTGCTTCCTTTCTTCAGAAGGCACGTCTGCGTGTCTTTTTCTTTTCTTTTCATTTAGAGCTCCAAGACGGCAATTTAATAAAAAGCCAGAACGGCCGGCAAAGCATCATGTCTTATGCGCTCCCATGCCTAGTAATGCATGAACGTGGATACATCACTGGTGGCTGCTTATCTGCTCTGTAGTTTCGCCTTTGATTTCTGGTTGCAGCCAGGCTCGGTCAGTGGGTGCAACAGTCCCTGGGCGGACGGCTCTCGGAGGATGTTACTGGCGCATTGTTTATCCTCATCCGTGCACGCATGCTCTGGCGTGATTGTGACTCACTGGAGGGTCTGCTGCTTTTAGAAAGCACACTTAGTCGGGCCACTGGTGAGGTCTCATAGCTGTGTAGAGAGACCAGTTGTGTTGTCTGATCCACTCCCATTTTTTGTTTGATAGCCAATATAATTTCTTACCTTACCCATACAAAAGCACACGGTTAGAGACCGTATTAGCCACAATCATGAGACATTGTTTTAAAACTTATATGAACTCCAGGGCTATTTGCTTTTAAGAGAAGCTGATGGACACATTAACTATGTGACGGTAGCACCGAAGCAATTGCTTCTTATCTTTGTATAGTACTTTTTATGTCACAATGTAACAGTAACCTACTTTTGTGATCACTTTTTTTTAAGGAACATCAAGTTAAAAGCACACCCAAAAAATGGGCAATTGTTTATAAAAGTGCATGCTCTTCAGTGAATCTAATTTTAATTTGATAATTAAATATGCATGAAGAGCAGTTCTTGTGTATGAACATGGAACATTTCTTACCTGCTTTTGACCTTCCCATTGCTGCTCGATGTGAGTTGCATGCTTCTACCCACAAGACTGTGTCCTCCCCCTCCCCCAATCAACTCCAGGCAACCATGTTTTAGAATTGCTTTGATACACGTTGTCTTCAGTCCTAGCATATACTCTGCACTCCCTACCTATGTCATGGCCGTTTGTTGAAGAAGGAAAACAAAATCCAACTTCAACATGATGGCATTCTGAGCATTTTGTGTTTCAAGGTACTTTCATTGGTCAGCTTGTGTCCTTTAAATAAACGATGATCAACCCCTCACCTTTCATTACCCAGTAATGCTATTTACTTCTTTAATCTCGATGTTTTCTCATGTACCTTCTCAGAACACCATTGAAAGAACTGGATATGTATTGGTGAAACGCCCCATACTAATGGGAGAGACCGTGAGAGTGGCGTGCATAGGTCCCGTAAAGCTCCTGTTTTGACAGTCTCGCTTGGAACTCTCATCTCCCTGATTTTTGCACTAGGAGTCACTCAGCTCTTGTAGCCCCAGGATGCTAAAACTTGTGGATCCTAGCTCATCATGTTTAATAGTTGGTGGTACACCACGCTCTACCATTTTACCAGGGCCGCTTTTTTTTTTTTCTTTTTTACATCGCAATAAAGGTCAGCGCTTACGTGTCTCCTGCAAACGAGCACCCAAGCTTCGCAGCACACGTTTAACTTTATAAGAAAGTTTATTAGGGTCCAGCTAGTTGAGAATGTGGGCAGTTCTTGATTGCATACATTTTTGTTTCTAAAGTAGATGAAGTTGTGCGTTTGAGTCCTTAAAATTGCTGACCCATCAGCCCTCGATTGTGGGCTTTGTTGACTCCGTATTTATGACTCACGTCTACCTTGTTTACTCTTGATCAGTGCGGATGGCAAGATTATTCCATGTCGGGTGACCTAAAGTTCCCTGATATATGCACGATCAGTGATCGGAAATGCAGAGTTTTACAAAGTTTCGCCCGAGATTACAAACTGAGTTGTGTGACAAACAATAAGTTTATTTTAAAGACCTGGTTATATGTATATAACCTGCTGTTCGGTTTTATTTCGCATCGCATGCGCAGTAAGTAATATAAAGAGGTTGGCCTGTGTGATGGTAATTGTTGAATTTCCCCTCTGTTGAGTGGTGTTTGGAAATCGACGTAAACAGGTGTTTTAATTGGTTGTCTTTTCTTGTTCTCTGAGCCTTGGTTTTGTTTACATAGGCAGGTTGGTTCTTTTATAGTATGCTGCATAGACACATTATTTCCGCGAGGTAGCACTTTTATTGATTGCAGCAAACATGGGTTTTTCCTAGTAAGGCGCTCGTGCCTGGGCGGAATTCAATTTTTTTTGTCCTGACACATTTATCAAATTTAGACCACTGCAGGATTGCCTATTTAAATAGCTGACTCTTGTGCTTTCTAAATGTTGAGCTAAGACTCCATAGAGGAACTCAGAAAATTAAACTTTTTAAAGTTTTTCAGCTGTGGCCACACTTTACAGTTTGTAGATGATGATGAACCTTTCCAGAAGAGTGTTTGATTTGGCACAACAAGAAAACCATTCCAGTTTTAGTTGGAATGGTTGTCGGGTTCGGGTTCAACTAGTTGAACCACTTCAAGCTCCTAGTTCCTCAGTTATGTAATTGTAGTAGACTATTCCCTGGGGATTCATGTGGCGCACTGTCACCAGTGGGCCTTCCTTTTCCTCACTGCTGGCCATTAGTTTATTTTTGCACTTCCACGTTATTAAAGCAAATTGCTGCAAAGGAATATTTTTTTTCTAGACTTCAAGCTGTTTACTGAGATGAAATGCATCGAGTTGCTGATCCATGCCACAGTTCAGCCTAATTTGATGATCACAAGTTTATGTAAAGAGCATGAACTCTGCGTAAAACAAAGTTCCTGTAAGGCCTCCATTTGTCACGCACACTAAATGTACACCTAATTAACCTCGCATTGTAATGGGATTATGCATTTTTTATGTCTTTTTAGAGCTGGGCATTCAGTTTTGCGAAGCCGTTTTGAACTTTTTCGTTGCTCCGTCCAAAACGAAAAGCTGGGGTTGAAACATATTGGCAGTACTTTCTCATTTATTTAATTTTAGTTAAATAACTTATAAAGCGCACTATCACCTTCTAGGTATCCTGACACTAATAGCCTATAGTGCATACTACTGTTGTGGGTGGGCAGCTGTGATCCTAGTGTTACACAGGAAAGAGCCACATTTTTAGCGATTTTTTGACATGTAGTAGATCCGTTAGAGATCTTAGAGCAACAAACAGGGAGCTTATTCCAAAGCTGAGCCGCTGTGACCATAAAGGCTCGACTGCCCTATCGTTTAAAAAAAAAAATAATAATTTTGCAACGCAGTTGAGGTTTGCAGATGCTGAAGAAAGGCATCTTCCAGGTACACGCTTTTGTATCCATCTTTGTAGAGGCAGGGGGCCTTTTCCCTGTAGTGCTTTGAAAACTATGCACAAAGATTTAAAGGCTAGCCTCTGATTTATTAGAAGTCAGTGCTGTTCTTTCATGGCCCTGGAGAAAGAGGATCTCCATGGCTCGATGCAGTCTTTCTAGTAGGTATTCCGGTACTTTGAGTAGCAGTGTGTTACAATAATCAAGCTTACTAAGTATCACGCTTCGCACACATGTTTTTTGCATGTGGGGCCACATTAATAAAAGTTTCCCTAAACTTTGGAGAAGAGCAGAGCAGGGGCCTGCCACTTTGTTTACAAGACTCTCCAAGGATAACTTATCAGAGGTGACTCCTAAATTGCACACCATGTCTGATGATTTTTTTCCAGTTAATACTTTTATTTAACTTTACGTTTACTTAATACTGTTACTACTGCTTAATGAGTTGTAGTCCGCATTTAAAATAAGCATTGGCATAGCCAATAGGTCTCGCTTTTGGGACCTTATAAGTGTTTAGCCATGCAACAGTTGATGTTGTTGCATCAAGGATATTGTGATGCATAACTAAATACTTATAAGGTCCCAAAAGCGAGACCTATTGGCTATGCCAAGCACTATGAGAATTTAACAAAAGCATGGTCTCTCTGTTCACTACTAGAGGAGCTGAATAAATATCAAACGCAAGGTTCTCTACTCTTTAGCAAAAGACACACAACTGATGGACGGAATGCAGAACAAATCAAAACATTCACCCCCAGTCAAGAGATCTGGGTTAAATCCATCATTCTTTTGCTCACCATGCCACCCCAGTTTAGACCTGACCATATACAATAGGTCTCGCATTTGTGAGAGTTTAAGCTATTGGCATTGTAAATAACAAAGCTTTTTATTTACGTTTTAAAAATCAACAAGTAAATAAAAGGCATTGTCATTTACAATTCCAATAGCTCAAACTCTAGTAATTGCGAGACCTATTGCATTGCAAATGCTTGTTTTCTATGTCTTCCAACGCCGATCTGCAGCTGGCAGTGCTGTCTTTGATGGACTTTTTTCCCTCCGTAAACTTTTTTTTCTTCTCTTGTTACAGTGTACAGATATTGGTCTTAAAATGACAGGTTATAAGCCATGCCATAACTGTCACTAACAGATGTTGGTGACAGTCATGCACAGTGTCTGCCTTTGGTGCCTCAGCACCTCACACGACTTGCTCCCTTACTGTGTGAAATGATTTGCAAAGCCATCTGTGACTACAAATTCAAATTAACCATTCACAGGAGCAATCGGTCCCAGTAAAAGTTGATGACACGGATGTGCTGTCGTTCCTGAAGCCTCTTACGAACGTTCCAAATCGAAGTGGCAGAATTTAGCTAAGTTGAACAAATCCCATAAAAAGCATTCCAAGTTGAAGCATTGGTTTCCATCGATCCGCCACTCGCATAATTTGAAGTTGTGCAATGTCCTGGGTAACTTCAGGCAGCGGAGCGGAGTCAATCACTGTTCCTGCTCCAGCTCCAGCTGACTGCTACTGTGGACGAGCTCCTACAGATGAGAAAAGCTGTGAAGTATTGGGTGCCTACTGATCCCCCTGGATCACCTTCGGGCTGCAAAGTGGCTACGAGTCGGGACCCCATTGGCGGATCTTTACCTGGTGCCGACAGTGACAGTCGCACTCGATCTCCCTCTGAGGTCAGCCGCTTACTCAAGCACTGCGCCACCAGCTGCTGCCCTGGCACAATGTCCAATGCCGTCCACAGCGCTGCAACCAACGCTAGTGTCCCGAGCCATGAGTCCGGTACCAACATCACCAACGCCGGTTATGCATCTCGTAAGTCCCAGTCCATATCAGAAACATGTCACCACTATGATGAGGATAATGGTGACTATGAAGGAGAGTTTGGTGATGGAGGGGACATATTTGTATACCTTCAAGTTTCCAGTGGTCTGGATACCTCACCAGACACTGAGTTATTCTCCCCCAAACCGGGCTATGGCTACTGAAGACACTGCCTCCTACGCCACGGTGATCAGGAAGGCAGTGGGGGTCCTAGACCTAAATCTTGCCATGCAAAAAGTGCAAACAAATGTCCTCCCTAACCCAGCTCAGACTAACCAAGAGTCTTTACTACCTTTTAGTGAGGTCCTCATGTTGCGCAAACTGTGGCTTTATTATAGTTCTACAAGGTTTGCATTCCCACCCAAGGGTGACACGGGTGAGCTTGGTTGAGTGCACCAATGATGAATTTGAAAGACAGGTTATTGTAGCCTCACAGAACACTACTCAATGTGTTATTGAAATAGAGTTATTGCTTTTGGTTTACTACCAATCCCTAAGAAGGGATCAGGGACACTGTGGTAACAGTAACAAACCAATTTTGTTGTTCAAAATATCACACATACGCACTGCACTAAGAAGAATTAACACTTTTAAGTAAAAGTATTTATTAAAACAGAAACAACCTGTTTTTCAGTATGTCTTAAACAACTACACAGAATGGTATAAAAACATCAAGAAGGCACGTTATAAATAACGAAAATACAATGAACATTTCGAACATAGTTAAAATGTCATCTAGGACCTAACAAACTGCTTCTATGCGCTGCACTAAGAGAGCATGGCAGGCCTGCATGGAATGCAATGTTGTGCACGCTTCATGGGATGTTGGCGCCGGATGACCCTCCGTGTTTTCCGATTACTGATTAGTATTGTGTGGTACATGTGTTGTAATGTGGCCCGAGATGTAAGCTGGACAGTAAAGTGCTTTCCATCTACCCCAAACTGTCATTTATTATCTCCAAGTAGTCAAAATATGCAAATGTATGATTGTAGTAACTGTACTTTCCTGTACCGATTGAGGTCCATGTTTTTACCTAACTCTATAAGGCTCCTGATCCCCTCCCCTACCCCACACCCCCACCTCTGGTTGTGTTTTTGCATTAGATGTTATCTATAACATTGTTTGATGGACATGGCAGAGTGAAGCCTAATGAGCTGTATATATGCAATTAATATGTACACGTAAAGTATAATTATACTGTATCATAACCTGGACAAACAGCCACGCTGAAGGAGTTTTAATGTTACGTGAAAGATGGGGTATGCCATTTGTTGTTAGCCAGGTAGAACTGATGACAGTGATGTCTTCATTCTACTGTGATGCTGATTTACATACTCTACCTCGCAGATTGCCTACTGCCTCCATATGGTAGTATATACGATTGTCAAATGTTTTATTGTAAATAAAAAAATAGAAATAAACTGATCCAAAAAAAAGAGAGCATGGAAGGCAGATCAACTTGCAGTCTAGAGTTTCTTAGGGAGAAGAGAAGCACTGCATACCTTGTTGACAGCAAAGGCTATCTTTATCAGTGGAGGCGTGAAGACTGTGTTCCCTGCGAATAGCAAACAGGCTGCAGTAGTGGTCTTCCTCCAGGACTCTGCGTTATCGGCTTCTCTGGTGAGATGTAGCATCTGCAAAGTGTGCTGACAGTAGGTGAGACCATTTCTGGCAGAATATGCCCGTATTTGTTCTTATTTAACCTTGACGTGATCAAAAACAGACACTAATCTCAGACTTATATTGCATCCGGTGTTGTATGCATGTCATTAGTCGAATGACTTGACACTTTCACAGTTCTTAGAAAGAAAAGGTCAGACAACATCTGCATCAAATGACAGGCATGACAGGGATTTTGCGTAAATCAGGAAAGATGGTGACTTCCATTGTCTAAGGTTGAGAAGATGGCAACTTCCGTTATCTAAGATGGAGTCACGGTCCACATAAAATAGTCAGACCTTGGGGCTTTACGTCGCTCAATGACCTCCTGGTGGGCAGTTTGGCGAAGCCAGGCTCTTATAATTTTTCAGCGGTAGTTCCTAGATTCTAGTAGTTATTCAGTGGGGGTCCCTGGATTCCAGAAGAGATTAAGTGTGGGCTTACAAAAGTTAAAAGGTTAGGAACCACTGCTCTAGGCTGTTTGGAGCAAAGGCTGATGCCTTTCAGATATTTAAAGAGAACATGGCCACGTCCCGCTCTCTAGGCCTAGCTCAGACTACTCAGCAGATCTCCTACCTTTCGGGGCTTCGGTTGGGGCTTCCAGAAAAGGCAGAGGGAGTATGTGCCTCAGAAGCAAAAGACGTCCCAGTCCTTTCAAGGTTGAGGCTGGAGCGCAGGCTGATAGTATCAAGGCTGCCTGGGGTAATGCACTACCCAAACCATAACATCTGCAGCTTCTGCGAAACTGCTTAAATTTGTCCGTGGCGGCACACAATTGCCTGGTGGTTGGTCGAGTCATCTTTTACTTCTCTGCATGGTGGAGCATGATGTCCGATCAATGGGTCCCCCAGATCATGGAACACAGATACTACCTACTCTTCCTATCCTACCCCCCTGATGTGCCAGCCTCTCTGCAACGCCTCTCAGAGGAATACGTTTCCATATGCCTTGGAGACGTTCAAGCTCAATTGGCCAAGGGAACAATAAACAGGATGGCTGCACCAGAATTTGGGACTGGTTGCTACTCCTGTTATTTTCTAGTACCAGAAGAAGGATGCGGGCATTCGCCCTGATCCTAGAACCTTTGCCCTCCAAAAGTCCCCCTCCCGAAGGATGGGTACATGATTCTCATCCTAGCTTAAGTCCTGTCTACCCTGGATCCATCAGACTGGATGATAGTGCTGGACTTTCAGGATGCATACTTTCACATTCCCGTCCTTCAGTCCCACAGTTGTTAACTGCAGTTTCCTCCTATCTGCAGAAGTTGAGAATAGCTGCCTTCCCATACCTCAACAACTGGCTACTGGAGACCGGCTCACCTCAAGCAGTCATAAGACACCTCCAGACGATGGTTTAACTGTTGACATTATTTTTGCTTTTCCATCAATGCCCCAAAGTCACAACTGACTCTGTCACAGCGGCTGTCCATCATCGAAGCCATCCTGGTTCCTGTACTTATCTGAGCCATTTTTCTCTGGACATTTGGGCTAGGATCCAGGTGTTTCACTTAATCTGGAGAGTAACTCTAGGCCTCTTGACCCCCTGCATCCTGCTTGTGGACCACTCAAGGTGTCACATGCGGGCTCCGCAGTGGGATCTGAAGTTTCAGTTGACTCAGCGCCAAGGCGACCTGTCAGACTTCATCCAGGTGTCAAAGCATTCTGCAAAAGAGCTGCAGTAGTGGCTGCTCAGCCATGATTGGACCGGCGGCAGACCACTCTTGAAACCCATCCAAGAGCTAATAATTGTGATGGTTGCATCATTTCCGGGTTGGGGAGGTCATCAGTGAGAGGTGGAGATCAGAGGACTCAACTTTTTGAGTTGTGGGAGATTCGCTTGGCAATGATGGCCTTTACTCCTCAGCATCACGGTGGGACGAGTGCGGATTCTCATGGACAACACTACTACTATGTGGTATTGCAAAAATCAGGATGGCATGGGGACATGGGTTCTGTACCAGGAGGCCTTGCGTCTCTAGCAGTGATTAAAGGCCCAGGGCATCTCTCTGTCTTCCCAGCGCCTGAAGGAATGTTTAAAAAGCCAGGGCAGAGAAACTCTGCGGCATTAGCAGATTACAAATGGCAGTTACAATGGTGAGAACCATGGCTCGATTTATTTTCCACCTGAGAGAATGCCCAGTGTACAGACTTTTGCGTGCTGGAGATCCAAAGGCACTTCTCTCTTAGGGGTGCCTTCCGTCTACTTTAGGTAGTCTTTTGCCACTTCCTCTCCTGCTCAGACTCCTGAAAATGTTCGAGAGACCTGGACCAAATCATTCTCGTGGCTCCAGACTTTGTGAGGAGAGTATGGTACCTGGAATTCTTGCCTTGAGCATCTGTCCTCTGGTTCGGTTGCCCCTGGGGGAGAACCTCCTGAGGACCTCGTGTCACAGCAGCACAGCTGAGTTTTCAACCAAACGTGCATAACCTACACCTCCATTGGTGGAGATTGAGTGGTGACAGCAGAGGGATTTCGATTTCCCTCCTGAAGTGGTTTGTGTCATCTTGGCAGTCAGGCGACCGATAATTTACCAAATTTCTCTATGCAGGACCCGGGGAGAAGTTTGTTGCTTTGTGTTCATCCTGAAAACTTTCAACTTCTGTGAGAGTGTGCAGATGACAACAAAATTAAAGCCTTACCTGAACACTGGGCCGTTGCCCCACATACACCAACTGTCCTGAGGAGCGAGAAAAGAAAAGAGGAAAAGGATAGAGAGTAAAAGAAAGGGCAAAGAGAGGAGGGAGCAGGGAGGATGAAGGACAAAACGCAGGCAGTAAGGGGGGCGTGGCTTAGCTAGCGGCAATGGCGGTCGCAGCTTACTAGAGCTCCCGCTTGCCCGCGACATATCCGCTTATTTATCCTGTTCCCCGAGCCTCTACATCACACCCAGAGTGAGGCGATACCTGCTGCGAGTGCCTGCATTCCTCCGGTGGGGTCGGCGGTACCCCGGGCACCTTGAATGCGACCGGGAGACAGCGAGGACAGTGCGGCCTGGTGCGCCGCTGAGAAGCAGGGGACTCGATTTTGGCGCACCTGAAGTGGGGGACGCCAGTGTGGCGCGACCGCCCCGTCGCTTGTCTGGCACCGGGATAGCCCAGCGGGACGCAAAATAGTCGGCGCATTCCCCTGTGAGCCCAGTGGGACGACTGACGATCTGAAGGGGTGTGAGCTCGTCTTGCTGCACGCTGCGGCCTGGTGGAACAAGCGAGGCCGGGGGCCTCGAGTTTCGCGACCCCGCCCGGGGCGCGCTGTGGATTGCGGCCGCCTCCGGGGCCGGACGAGGCCTCAGCGCCGTGATTGGCGGGGAACCTCCTTGATGCCCCTGCACAAAGGACGGCCCGGAGCACAGTGGGACGACGGTCTGTGGGCCCTGTAGCAGCCGACGAATCGTGAGTACCCGCGTCTGGGCCCCAGACGTCCATGGCGGTAGCGGCCGGACCTATCACCCATGGGGAGTGCACCACGGCTCGACTAGTGCAATAAAAGACTTGTGGGCTGGTGGTGGTGTGTGGGCCTGCCTTGACCTGCCTTAGCTGGGACACGAGACCAGAAACACGGAGGCACACGCCCGGCGGTGGGAGCGGTCGGTTGAGTGAGTCCCTGCTGGGCTGCACAGACGAGATAAGAGACCCCATATTGTCATACCTGTGTTACAGTTGGTGGCCCGTGGGTGGTTGGTCATCATGACCCGAGGAGGAGGTGGTGGTGCAACCAAGCAGCCGACCATAGATAAATACACAGGACCCACTGGAGGCCCCGGCCCCTCGGGTGGGGGACAACAACAACCCCCCCCAGGGGGGGGCCGGACAATGCAGCTATTATGGCCGCCATCACCCAGTCCAGGGATATGCTGGACGCCAAAATAGGCGCAGTTGGTGTTGATGTTACTTTGATCCGCCAAGATCTCCGGAACGCTGTAGCGCGGATTACCGAAGCGGAATCCAGGATCTCGGTGGTGGAGGATGATATGGGCTCCTTAAAGAAACGACTGGCAGCAGTGGAATCTGTGCAGAAGACTCTGGTGCTTAGGGCTGAGGATGCGGAAGGACGTGCTCGTAACAACCTCCGATTCGTTGGCTTTCCGGAACGTTGTGAGAAGGGGAACATGGAACAGTTTCTTGCTCAGTGGCTGCAGAGCTGGATGCCTCCGGAGGCCCTGTCCAACTGCTTCATCACTGAACGTGCACATCGCGCCTTGACCCAGAGGCCGCCGGAGGGCGAACGGCCCAGGGCGGTGATAGCGAGACTGTCGAATTATCACGACCGAGATGCCGTTCTGCAGGAAGCAAGGACCAGGGATGCCCTCCTTTATGAGAATCGAAAGATCATGATCTTCCCAGACTATACTAAGCTTGTGCAGCAGAGGCGACAGTCCTTCATGGATGCTAAGGCGAAGCTGCGGGGATTGAAACTCCAATACTCGTTGCTGTACCCGGCTCGCCTGAGGGTGATCTTTCAGTCCAAAACGCTGTTCTTTGATTCTCCGGAAGACCTATTTAAGTGGACGGATGAAACAGTGGCGCTCAGACCACATGCTCAGCCGGGACTGAATCCGGGATCTTCGAGGGGGTCGTCGCAGGAACGAGGAGATCGACCGCCCAAGAGTAGGAAGAATCGGAGATCCCGATCACGGAAGCAGTCAGCCTCTGTCTCTGATGCACAGGAAAGTGGCAGACCTGAAGACTCGGACCATTCTGGGAAATGACACTGATGAACTCAGGTACTCTGTGTTCCCTGTATGATGGTGTGGCTCCCGGGGATTGGAGAAGTGGCGGCTATGGCCCGGTACACTGGATGCTTATTTGATGCCTCCGCGTCATCTCGAGACTGTGTTCTTGGACTAGAGTGGGGTGGTGGGAATGGCTCGGAGATCACAGATTGGGGGCAGTCCCTCTCCTACGTTAGTGGGAGCTGTGTGGGGGGGGGGTGGCGATAACTGGGTTTCCGGGAGTTGGGATCCATTGGCATGGTTGGTCTTAGGCCCTCTGTTTTGGGCTTGAGATTGCCCATGCCGCGACAGATGCTTCATGGTTTTGTGAGGTATAGGGGGGGGGTTGGGAGGTGTGGGTAGTGGGTACAGTGTTGGTTGAGGCGGGGGGAGTTTGGGGGATGTGGGAGGGAACAGCTGTTGCTTTTCTTGAAGTTATCGAGAGTAGGGGTCGAAGGGGGGGGGTGCACGTGTTTTATGTGAGGATACTGATATTGATGCGTGGTGGGTGGTGTGGGCGCAGAGGGCCTTCATGGCGGGTTCCACCTGACTATGGCTGATATGACACACGGACTCCCAGTGGAGTCTCTACGAGTAGTTACATGGAATGTCAGGGGGATGCTGGACAAGGTGAAATGTGGGGCGGTCCTTCGCTGGGGAAAGAGAACCGCCGCAGATGTGCTCCTGCTTCAGGAGACTCATATGATGGGGTCGAGGCTGCTCAGCCTGCAGCGGTTTGGTTATCAGCAAGTCTTCCACGCTGGCTTTTCCAGGGGATCCAGAGGGGTGGCTGTTTTGATTCACCGTAGGGTGGCTTACATACATGAAAAGACGTGGGCAGACCCGCAGGGACGCTATTTATTTGTCAAGGGTAAGGTGGGTACTGAGCCCATAGTTCTTGGGAGTGTCTATGCCCCCCCCCCTTTGCAGTGGGCCCTGGCTGAGAAGCTGTTCCAGATATGGGAGGATATCCCGGAATCCATGGCGGTAGTTGGGGGAGACTGGAATGAGGTGATGGACGTGTGTATGGACCGCCAGAGGCGCCAGGAACTGAATGGGCCGGCCCCCCCCTTCACTCCCCCCCCCTCCCTCCTCCCCCCCTACTAGGCTGCATGCAATGAGTGATGGAATGGGCTGGATTGATACCTGGCGCCATATGCACCCCACAGCGCGCGAATATACGTTTGTATCTGCTGTACATGGTTCCTTTTCACGCTTGGATTATGTGTTCGTTCCCAGGGCGTGTATGTGCAGGGTGCGCGCGGCAGCCATCTTGCCAAGGGGACTGTCTGATCATTCCCCAGTGTCTATTGAAGTAGAACTTCTTAAGAAACGTCAACCTTTCAGATGGCGGATGTCCTCGTGGTGTCTCCAACAGCCTGGTTATGTCAAGCATCTTCGGGAAGTCATAGATCATTACTGGCGGGAGAACCTAGTGGATGATATTGACGCGGTAGTGGTGTGGGAGGCCTTGAAGCCCACTGTGCGAGGGGTCGACATTGCGTGGAACACTGCGACCCGCCATGGTCGTCGCGAGGCGATCACGGCGGCTGCGGCACTGGTGGAGACACTGGAGCAGCGGAGTCAGGGGGGGGGGATGAGGTGGGCATACGGCTACTGCTTCAGGCACAGCAATCCTATGCATCGGTCTTACTTGATGAAGCCAAGCAGGCGTGGCTGGCCACGCGGAGCAGGATATACCAGTGGGGGGATAAATCGAGCTCCCTGCTCCATAGACTATGCCAATATAGCATTCAACCCGACACGCTGCCTAGTCTTAGGGCTGAAGATGGGGTGGTCATTACTGATCCTGCCAAATTAGCAGCGAGCTTTGCCGCCTACTTTGCGACACAATGTGCTCCGTGTGAGAGCTTAACGGAGGAAGAAGTGGCTAAATTTATTGCTGACCTGCCCCCTAAAGCAGTGTCAGATGAGGCTCGGGTATCCTTGGATGCTCCTCTTACGGCGGAGGAACTGGGGGAGGCTTTGGGACAGCTCAATGTAGGTAAGGCCCCTGGGCCGAGCGGCTACCCATGTGAATTCTTTAAAAAATTTCATAAGCAATTGGGGCCCCATTATCGTCGTGCGCTTGAGGCGGCACGTGCTCAGGGTAGGCTGCCTCCCGATTGGCGCCATGCCGAGGTAGTGGTTTTCCCGAAGCCGGGTCGACCCCCCGATAGACATGACTCGTATCGCCCCATCTCGTTACTCAACATAGAAGCCAAAATACTGGCCAAGGCCCTGGCGAATCGGTTGCTTCCGTATATAACGGATCTAGTACACCCCGACCAATCCGGCTTTATGCCTCGCAGGGCTACGCGCCATAATATTCGGCGTGCATGGGTTGCGATAGATGCTATGGGGGCCACAGGTGAGCAGGCAGCCTTGTTGCTTGCTGATATCAATAAAGCATTTGACTCAGTGAGCTGGACGTATCTATTCGCGCTCCTACCCCGTCTCAACCTGGGTCCAGTATTTCTGTCCTATATTAAGCTGCTCTATACAGATATCACAGCTGCAGTGCGTGTTGCTGGGGCGGTGTCGGAGACCTTTCGCGTTGGCCGAGGAACCCGACAGGGATGCCCGTTATCCCCATACCTATTCGCCCTTGCTATGGAGCCGTTGGCCGCCTGGGTGCGTATAGATGCACAAATGCGAGGATTTGTGTGGCCCGGGGGTCTCTCTGACAGAATTGCGTTGTACGCGGACGATGTCCTTTTTTTCCTCACCGACCTGCGACGCTCAGGGCCGCGGATATTGGAAATTATGCGGGTCTTTGGAGAGGTCTCGGGCCTCTACCTGAACTTGGGTAAATCCACTCTGTGGGTCCTTGGGGGTGGTGTAGTGGCGGATCCCTGGACATTGGACCTGCAGGTAGCGGTCGGTGGCTTGAAATACCTGGGAGTGTTCCTCTCGGAATCAGTGAACCTTGCATGGGAGCGCTCTGTACTGCCGGTTTGGGAGCGGGTGCAGGCTGACGTGAAAACTTGGTCTCGGATGCCTCTTAATATATTTGGCCGGTCTGCCATTTTCAAGATGGTGGCGCTTCCACGCCTCCTATATCAGCTGCAGAACTATCCCCATCCAGTCCCGTCCTCATGGTTTCGGCAGGTCAACTCGGTCTTGGGACGGTTCCTGTGGGCTGGGGGGCCTGCCAGGGTGGCGCTGCGTACGTGCTTCTTATCTAAATACTGTGGAGGACTCGCCACCTCGGACCTCCTGTCCTACTATCAAGCCGCCCACCTGCTTATTCTCAACGACTGGTGGTACAGCGATAGGGGTGATCCGGCCTATGCGTTAGAACGTGTTTTGATGGGTGAAAATACGCTTCACATACTTCTCTACTCTGCTCAGCTACGGCGGAAATTGCCCCGAGTCACAAAGACTGTCTTCATTGTATGGCGCCAAGCGTTGCGACGTATGGGCTGGTGGGGTAAGCTGACTGCGGAAACACCACTATGGCATAACGGTCGATTGCCTGCACTGGCCTCCCTGTCGGGTTTTGATGGATGGGACGCGATCGGGATCTCGTTGTTGGGACATGTGATGTCTGGGGTTGCCCTCAAGTCGTTCCAGGAGCTCAGTGCGGAGTTCCACATGCCACAGACCCAGTTCTTCCGCTATCTGCAGCTTCGGCATGCACTAACACCCAGCATTGCCGACTTGGACTCGCTCCCCGAATTCAGCCCTATTGAGGCGAAACTGTTCATGGGTGACCTCGGATACAAAAAAAGTATCTCGTATATACCAAACGATGGTCACTCACTGCTCTTCCGACCTTCTTCCCCTGCGGACGGCCTGGAAGGCGGATATTGGTCCCATGGACGAGGATGATTGGCGGGAGGCTCTGGAGTCTCCGCGAGGGACTGCCATCGCAATGAGGCTTAGGTTTATCCAATTCAAATTTCTCCACAGGGCTTACTACACCCGCGAGCGACTGTGGAAAGCTGGACTGATTGACTCTCCGGAATGCCTGCGTTGTGGGGTGGAGATGGGCTCGCTGCTTCATACTGTATGGCTGTGTCCGAGGATAGCTGGTTTTTGGAGAGGTGTGTGGAACTGCCTGTCTGAAGTGCTGCACTGGGACCTACCCCGCACCCATCGTTTAGGACTGCTTCATATTCTTGAGGGAGTGGGGGGGAATATTTATAAGCGCCACCTATTGCTACTAGGGCTTGTCCTAGCCAAGAGAGACCTAGCACGGGCTTGGAAAGACGAAAGGGCCCCTCCTCTGTGTGCATGGAAAGCAGGATTAGATTTTTGTATGGGTCTGGAGCGACCGATATTTGAAGCGCGAGGATGCCCCCGCAAGCACTTTAAGATATGGAAAAGGTGGGCCGATTATAGGGACTTGCCACTGGATCCCCCAGTCGAACCGGAGGAGGGGATCTAGACTTCCTCCTCTACATGGGCATGTGCTTTGCGCCATACCTGCCACTTTATGCTCACACAATGTGGTTTCTTCTTCACACGTGCACCGGGTTAGGGAGGGACGACGGGGAGGGATGGGCTGTGGGTGGAGGGAGTGTTGGGGTGGGGGTGAGGTGGGGGGTAGTTTCTAAAGTACATGTTTTGTCATGATTCTAAATCGGACTCTGATCCTGCAATATATACTGTATTCAACTGCCTGGTGGTTTCTCCTGATTGTGAGGTGCCACATTGATTGCCGTGCTTGATTTATTCAATAAAAATCTGTTGGAAAAAAAAAAAACGCAGGCAGTAACATTGAAAAGGCACTACTTGTTGCAGAGTGGGGAGAACACCAGGTAGAGCCAAGGGCCACAGACATTATCCGAACCAGAATGAGAACCCAACATTGCAGATGCTGAACAGAAAGGAAACACCAACTGCAGCCAGGAGGAGGGAAAAGAGGATGACTGTGATCCCGGAACGAGAATTGGTGGTCGCCAACGACGGTCGCCAGCTAGCACACCACAGTCCTGGAAGGCTGTGGCTGCCGGGTGAGTTTGGGCAGGTCGGAATGTGGGAGGAGGGAGGAAAAGTATATGTGACATTTTTTTCTGTTGGTTTGGCATTCCAATTTTCTATTTAATTTAAAGTGGAGGCTCAACAGCCCATATGAGTAATTCAAGAGATAATATTTAAAGTATTAAGAGGCCGGGGATTTATTTTCTTTTTTAAATAATAAGTGAACAGGCATATTTTTTTCATTGATATTTAATACGTTAATATACCAGGAGCAGATAATCCCACCCACAGGTCAAGGGTAAAATAATAAGCTGAAGTTAAACCTAAGTTTTGTTTTTTAAAACTTTATTTTTCATTTTGTAATAACAACTCAGTGGGAGAACATGAGTGCACGCAGCATTGAATCCGCATATGTTTCATCAGGCCGAATATACCAGTGACACATGAGATAAAAACCTCTATAAATATCAAAGATCATGACCATACGTTTACAAGTGCATTTGGCTGTCAAGTGAGGCATACACCTAGCAGTATTATGATTCGACGTGGCCCCCACTGTTTATCTCTCTGTCATTAGCATTTGATTCACTTTGCTCAGTTTCATTCACCTCTGTGCTAAGCAGCTCCCTACATAATTCTCTCCACATGCTAATGTCCTCTTCCAGCTTCTCATCTTTCCTGCTCGCTTTCATGCGGATCTCTTCCGCCAGAGACCACTCATGCACATCTTTCAACCAATTATGTACTGTTTGGGAGCGATTGCTCATTCAGGCTGTGGCTGGGTCAACTGTAACAATTTATACACCACCTTCGCTTCTTGGGTCAGGATACTTGGCCCAACAGGCAGTGAATGGGGAAAGCCTCCACTCGTATGCCAGTTTCCACCCCACTTACTCTATCACTCGTAGTCGGTATCGAGGCGCCTCCGCACATCCCCATGCTAAATGCAGAAAGTCTGCTTTTTCCCTGTTACATCTAGGCTCTCATGTGAGCGATTAGGATCAATACAATGTAATCTCACGGGGATCAGATACACCCGCTGCAGGAAGTTCAAGTCGATTTAGCTTTAGGCGAGCGTTACAGGATACTGTGCATGTTAATTTGCTGGCCCCTTTCCAAGTCTTCTCCCCCATGGGTGTCTGCAAATCTTCATCCCAGGCAGCCCGTGCCCTAGAAGGAGGAGCCCTTGAATCCGCCCTCATGGTCTTCTATAATAATGACTCCAATCGTTGCCCACTCCCACATGTGAGCCTTACATCCAGTGTTTCAGTTGTTTGCGGAGAATTTGGATATGTAGGCCACGTTGTTCTGACCAGTTCCGAAGGCCCGCATATTGCATATACTGCCCTTGTCCCAAACCAAACCCCTCGCAAGCCCGTTCAAATGTGATAAAGGTGTAGTTGGAGTACAGATCCGCCAACACCCGGCAGACGCTCTCCCTCCAAGCCTGAAATGTCATGTTTTCTACCATTTTTCATACTGGGGTTAGGATCCAAATGCTTAATTACTGGTTGAATGTTGCATGCTTGAGTACTCGCTCTATGAATTTTTGCCAGAGATATGCTGTCTAACGACATAGTATAGATAGTATAGGTCTAGTCTGGGTGCTTCTAAGCCCCCCTCCTTGTATCGCCTAGACAGGACCTGCAATTACACTCTACTGCGCTTTCCCGCCCAGTATAGAGATACCAACACTGAGTTCAGTTGTCTGAAAACGCCATGATTATATTGCTCAACGAATTTTGCAGCAGGTATAGACACAGAGGCAATACAACCATTTTGCCACAGCAATTCTACCCATGAGGGATTGTGGCAGAGTGTTCCAAAAGGCCTCAGTGCTCTTCAGGGATTCAAGCACCCTAGTCATATTTAAGTGTAATACTTGTGTGTCCCCGTGTGCCACTTGTATGCCTAGATAACTGAAGTGACCAGTCTCACAACGCAAACCAAGCCTCTGCAGGTCTTGAGGAGTTTGTGCTGCCAGGCCCGCATATGGAAACATTTAAGACTTATGCCTGTTAATGCGTAAACCTGAATGGTCAGCAAACTCATCGAAGAGCTGCAGGAGATTGGGGATCGCTATTCGGGGGGAAGCAATATAAAACAGTGCATCGTCCACTTATAGTGATACTAGATGAGTACCGACCCCTAACCTGAAGGGTTGTTAAGGCTGAAAGTTGAAAGGCCATTAATCTACATTTCTTTCCCAGTAGGACCCTTGGTCCCTGTTTTTCTGTCAAAGCTTCCCTATTTGCCAGAAAGGATGGTGGGAGGTGCCATCCCTGATAGAAGACATTTAAACCTTTTATTTAGGTAGAGGGTTTAAGAACCATCATAACCAAATTTAACCTTACCTGAGTTTTGTTGTCTTCCTTTTGAGGGCACTGTCAACAGGCACCATATCACTATACCCTGAAAGGAAAGGAAAGGAAAGGGGGTGAAAAGAGAGACCGAAGAAGTCTGTTTTTTGCTACATCAACTCCTCTTCACCTACTCACTATCAAGACAGCATTCCTCATCACCATAACATCACAAAGCATTACTGCCTGTGTTGGAAATGGGATCCCCGGCTGGCCAGGGCTTTCGCCAAAGTCAGTCAGAGACCACCACCCCCAAGTCAGGGCAAGGGAATTACACGCCAAGATAACCCCTACTCACCCTCTAGGTAACGTGGCGCGAGCAGCAAGGCTAAACTTGGAGGCGATGTAGGCTAAGTATTTGCGCACGCACCCCAGCAACAACAACCAAAGGCCCACCACAAAGGAAACTCCACACAAGGTTATATAAAAATAGCCTTTGTATTACACCAAAACACATTAGATAAAACACACACTTTACAATGTGCCAGGGGCACGGGCAGGATTTACAGGGGATATTTACAAGACAGGGCCACCTGGGCCACTGTCAGGAATCAGAAGTAGCACTTTCAGAAATAATACTTTTGCATGTAAAATCACTGTAGCACAAAATAGCACACAACCAGTAACTACTGGTAACCAGGATCTCACTAGCACCACCTGCACTAGGGAGAAAACAACCACCTATGTATCACAATACCTGTAGGGGTGTAAGAACATAACACATGATGCAATGCATAACATTCATTCAGAGGTGTAAAGGCACATGACGCATAAACAATACATTCAGAGGTGCATAGAAAGTACAATTGCGCCAAACTCACGTAAGTCACCACCTGTGACTGTCCCTAGGCCACCTGGCCTTGTTGGGGCTAGGACGCCCTGTGTCCAAAGTGTCAGGGTCCTAAACGTGGCAGCTGCCCACGAAGTGCTGGGCAGCTGAATCACTGTTGGGCCACTGCTGGAGCCTCGCAGGCTCTGGCCAAAACAATGTGGGCAACAAGGGAGAGCCTCTCAGGGCTCAACAACCGCGATGGGGCCAATGGGGGAGCTTCGCTGGGCTCTCAAGAAATAAATTGGCCCCCGAGCCTCTCTTAGGCTCTAGACACAACTGTGGCGCTTCTCTGTGGGAGTTCCCCCTCTGGGGACTCGAAGTGAAAGTGGGGCGCTCAGAGCCTCTCAGGGCTCGTGAAATAATTGCCCCAATGAGCCTCTCGGGCTCAACTACCACATTATGCCCCCGGAGCCTCGGGGCTCGCAGACAGAAAATGCCCCTGAGCCTCGCAGGCTCCAACAAACAAATGCCGCCTTTACGAGCCTCTCTGGGCTCTAAACACAAAGCGCGAGGTCGCGCTACCGAGGGGGGGGGGCGGACACCGACAATGTGTCCCGGCGCCCCTCCCGTGTATGGTGCACTCACCGGCTTCCGGTGCAGGTCCGGGGCTCCTCTCCAGCTCGGGGAGCCTCGGGCGGCCCCCGCAGGCAGCGCCTTCCTCCACTCCGCCAATCAGAGCACAGGTCACCCGGCGAGCCTCCCGCAGCCACAACCAATGGCAGCGCGGCTCCCTGGTGACGCCCGCAGCTGCTCCGTGGCTTCTCCTCGGCTCGGGGAAAGGCGGGGCTGCTTCCTCCGGGCTGCGGCGGTGACTCCCCAGGCAAAGGCGGTGTGGGCAGCCGCTCAATTATTCAAACCCAGCGAGGTGGGCACTCGCTTTAAAAGGTCGAGAAGGCGCTCCCAAGCGCCAGGGGGCAATCACAGCGCTCCCAAGCGCTACAATTCAAAATAAAGCGCTATCACAGCGCTAGAGGCCAATAAAGCGCTCCCTCAGCGCTAGGACAAAAAGAAAGCGCTCTCAAGCGCTAGGGCCCCAAGTAAAGCGCTCCCAGGCGCTTAGCAGAAGCAAAGTCCAGCAAACTTCAGGGAAGTAGGCAGAGGGGCAAGGCTGGGCCCAGAGCCAGCACACTGGGTCTCTAGGCAGGGAGACACCCCAAGTGGCGGTCCTCTGGCCCAGCAGCAGCAACAGCCCCCTCAGGATCCTGAAAGAGAACAACTTCAGTGGGGACACAGCCCCATTTTTATACAGTATTTCCCTTTGTCTGTGGGTGCAGAGTGGGGGCGGAACCAGTCGCAGCTGGTTCTTGAGTACTCTGTTTACCTCAACCACCCTCTCTATTCACTGGCAGGGCTTGGGTCATTAGACGCACCACAGGGGGGCGGAGCCAGCATTGTGTGGGGAAAACCCAGCCCATCCAGGACACAGGTACACTCCTCCCACACATCACTCATGCTAATCTCCCACTCACCACCGGGCAGACCCATCCAGACTTCCTGGAGCCTGGCATGCCAGCCAGCTCCAGCCAATCACACGCCAGCACCCTCACAGCACACGTACAGCCATGTCTAGAAATGGCGCTTCCCTACTAGACACATACATGCTGCATACACCATCTCGCAGCATTCACTCTCACGAGTTCACACATACCAGACTCAAGCCTGTACACCCCACGCATCAGGAACTACCAGGGACACATACATTCCCCATGCATTCCTATGGGCGGGCAGGCCTAGCTCAGCACATGCACTCAGAGTGCGCACGCACTTTCCACTGGGACACAGTGAAAGTGCGCAGAATCCCAAAAATCATCATTGCCAGGTCACCATTTCACGCAAAAAGTCTAGGGGTGAACCTGCCCTAAGGGCCAAAGTCCAACAGCCTGGATAACCAGGTCTGGCAGGATGGGCACTACACCCGATCTGTCCTCCAGTATTTCCTGGTCTGAGCATTCCAGAGACCCACTACCTGAGAAGGTGTAGTGCTTTGGTATCCATTCACAAGGTGAAGAACCTGTGGTTAGAAGCGTCATTCAGAAGAACAAGCTACTTTTGGTAACACTTATTCTGGTAAAGAGACTATCTAACCGCAAATTCCTCGATGACCCCCCACTCCTCTCCGGATGGTCTCATACAGTGCTTTACTAGGATGCCAAATCTAAAAATCTGGACACTACACTGATTTCCATAGCTCTGTGTTCAACGATGCAGACACAGATCAGAAAGCAACTGACGTCAGTGCGTGCAGGTGGCGCATTTATGGAGGCCCTACCACCACCTTTGTGACAATGTGTGGTGAACCTGAATGACTCCACCTACCTGCGCACGAGGGAATTGCTAAAAGAAAATAGAAACCACTCTTGCGCCTGGGGGAAATTTGCATGGTTAGGAATCTGCAAACTCTCTAAAAGAAAAGGCAATGCTGAAGGTAAGTAAATTGTTTGGCTAGACCAGCGTTCGTATGGTCATGAATTTGCCATGTTAGGAGAGTATGAAACCTGCAAAACACCTGTACAAGGCTCAGAACTTGTGATGGAACGATTTTGCAGGGATTGACAATTCCTTGATTTAAAAAATAAATACATTATTTGTTTGATTAAAAAGTGAAGATGTTGAATGCAGTATTAGAAGCCCGTCTATGGAGCAAATTAAAAAGATAATAAGTATAATTAATAGTGAAGTCTATCAGCCCTTGTTGATAAGAATGAATAATTACTGTCTGTGCATCCTCTGCCTTACATTATAAGCATATAGCAAGTTTTTGAGGAGTTTGTGACCATATAGATGAATTAGGCCGAAGGCCAAGTGCCCTTATATATGGTCAGTGAACTCTCATAAAAGCAATAATTGTGTGTGCCCATTGTATAGTTGGCAATCACTGCAGTTTACGACCTGAACAGATGCACAAGTAGGCAGACATCTTCACACAGTCAAAAGCATATGCAAAGCTAAATAGTCAATAGCACTCTGGATTAAACATTGTCGATGTTCACATAAAAAGGACCACTTTTCTTAAGTCAAAGGCCAAGAACACTAAATCATGTATATAGTCATTGTGCTTTTATCATTCACCATAGTTCAGACCGATAAAGCCACATTTCTTAATCCACAAACCTCATTCAGCCCCTCTATAGTTGTGTGTAATACATCAGTCCATCTACACTACCGCTTAGACAGAAGTATGTTATTCAGTGTTGTCATTTTCTGGAGATACAATCGGCACCTTCCTCCCTTGACCTCTAATGAGAACACCCAGATGTAGATCTCTTTCTGGGGGCCTGCTGATGATCCTCTGTAAGCCTGACATGCTGCTGACTTTGTGCAATAACAGGCTTCCGTACCTCAGAGGAAGGATGTTGAGGAGGTTGAACCTTCTGTGTAGAGGATGGTCCTGGGTGAGAGTGAAGTTGATCATCTTACCCTGGCGAAACAGCTACCACCACGTCACTGGATGCTGGTGCAGAAAGCGAAAAGGAGCAGATCCTTTTGTGGGGTTCTGGACTGACAAATCCACAATATCAAACTACCCCTTGACTTCATCTCAGAGAACTCTGAACCCCTCAACATTGACATATGTGCGTGTACTCCTCAACGTTGACATACTAGAAGTTTACCTTCTCCTAATGACAAGCTACTCGATATCAACTTGGATTGGGATTGTCAGTGATGATGATGAGGTGCTGCCCATTCACCTTCAAAAGTGGCAGAAGTATCCTCCTGGGGAAAAAGAGAGGGTAGTGTGGTGGACTCTCTTCTATGTGCAGACGTGGATGCATTGGGAGACATTCTGTGCTCAGTTTCTCCTTTCCTTGCCTTGAGGTGAACGCCTTCCCTGTATCTCAGGCTCTTGTACAACATTTTCTGACACATAAAAGCATCTTTGAGTGTTAGGGAGTCATACATCGCAAATATCGTGGTAATCCTTCCTCAACATCTTGCTGCTGCAAGCTGGCATTCATTTAAAAATGAATGCATTGGCATAGTGCCAGAAGGAACAAGGATGGTGAAAACAACGTAAGGAAACTCATGAAAACTACACTTTTTCCACATAAAACGGTGTCAAACCACAGAAGATGTCTTAAAATGCTGAGAAAAAGCAAACAATTTGATGGTAATAACTAAAAACAGTTTAACTAGAGCAGATTTGTGTTTAAGATCTTCCTCAAAGAGAGGAAATAAACAAACTGCCTCACTATCACCCTGAAGGGGTTGGTGGAAGGGTGCAGGTTGCTAAGGTTCTTAAAGGGGCAGTAATGTTTTGTACGGATTGTATAGCTCACATTGGAGCACTAGTTCTTGTTTCTTATTATATTTGATTTCGTCTATTTTAGTTGTATTTTTTGACCCAGATATACTGTTATTTTGCTATTTGGGGTAATGGGTCAAAAACAGCATGCGTTCGAGCACCTTACTTTTTATGAATTGGACGGGTAAAAATGAGAAATTATCTTTAAAAGGTGAGTTCTTCGACGTCGCTCATGTATGGAGATAATGTACCTTTTATGAATTCAGAGGGAATTCCCATAGTGTAGTGAAGAACTAGAATTACATAGAGGTAACTACATTTACCTCCTTCCATCACAGGCTCTCAGAACCATCCAGCCAAACCTAGTGGGTCACAATGCGACCTACCTCGTCAATATTCATGAGATAGGTTGTAAATTGTGACTTACTACAATGGAATGCCACCACAGGGTTCAGAAGACCCCTATGTCTGTTATCTCATTTCAGTAAAGATTTTGTTTTAATACAGCCCATTTTTCCTAAAGAAAACGGGTCTGCCTTTAAGAAAAATAATTTACTGTTTAAAAACGTTTGAGTTGACAGTAGTCTTCTGGACCACCACCCACTCCCAAGCAAACGTATTTTTTTTACATTCACGAAGGCTAAAAGCTTCTACAGGAACCCGTTCCTCTTTCCATAAGGGTTTCCGCCACCTTTGAGTTATCAGGTAAATATCAATGTTTTGCCACTAGATTACCCAATTGCTAAATGTATTTACTACAAGTCAATAAGCCATTTATCGGTTGCAAGCTCTGTCAGTTAACGAGTTGCAAGTTTTGCAACCTCTAAATGGCTATGTACATCTGGACCTTAATATTTAGGTCAAGGAACCCCCATGATTGGTAGGAAGAGAGCAATGGATGAGGAAGGAGGACGGGTTTCAACGGAAATCAATACCAACTGGGTAAAAGACAGAAAAGGAAACAAAATACAATGGTTAGACGAGGATACCAACATGGATAGTGCATTTTTCATTTTTAACATCTCTTCATATGTATATTGACCCATGACGAAAGCATAATTTTATGTAAAGGCCTATGTTTTGTGATAACTGAGAGACCTGACCTTTTCAGAGTAAAAAATAAATGTTAAATTTTTTCAGGGAAATCATTATCCTTATTATTTTTACAAACCTGGTGTTGATTGCAATAATGTAACTGGTTTACACTTTTTTTTTTACAGAGTTTTATGTGGCGCAAACTTTACCCGAATCGAGTATCAGAGCATTTTACATAGCACCAGTTGCATTACATGAGGACACATTCCTTTTTGTTAGGGATGGGGAGATTGAGTGATTTGCCCAAAATCACAGGATGTTCAGCTGTCATTGCCGAGACTCGTACCCAGTTCCCCAGATTCGAGGGCTACAGCCGTAGCCATTAGGCCAACTCCTCTCCCCCCCCCTTCCACGTTTGCCACATTCCCAGATGAAGGCAGTAGAGATTCAAGCTTTTGAAAATATTATTTTGACATAAATCATTGACTTGGGGGAAGAGAATCCATACATTATAATTCATATTTCAAAGGTAAAAAGCCAAGCTGTGCAGGACTAGAATTATAATCTAGCTGTTCCAATAAAGCCAGCACAGAAAGGTGGAGCAATTCGAATAAAAGATGCTGAGAAATATAACGTAGAGATAATGACTCGTTTGAGTAACCCAGATCATTACAAAAGATTATCATCAAATTCCTCATCAGGATTATAGAAAAAAGTACAGATTATAACTGACGCTGGATTACTTTCTAATGAAATCGATGACTGGGAACATGCATGTTTGAACCGACCATACGCCAAAACTCCAGTGTTCTACAACTGGACTAAATACATAAACACCCTGTTAATCCACTTGGCCGATCGATTGTGTCAGATTGTGGCTCAGTTCTCTGACTACTCTGTCAATATGTGGACTTCTTCATTAAACCCTTTGTGCCACTGATTGTATCTTACGTCCAAAATAGCACTGAGTTTGTCAATTGTGTGCAGGACCTGATGTTCAATGAAGACCAGATTTACATGGAAACACTGAACATTGAGCCCCTCTATATTACCATCCCACAAGATTTTGCCCTTATGCAGCCCCAACACAAGCTCCCATTGACTTGATCATGGCATTTGTGAAAATAGGTATTATGAACAATTATGTTATGTTTAAAATGAATACTATCTATTGGTGAAAGGAGTAGGTACAGGAGTTTGCTTCGCCCTAAGTTTTAGCAAATCTTTTGTGTCAGACTTTGAAATTTGGGCGTGTTGTGCCCAAATATGCTGTATCATTCAAACATTTGACCGAAGTGTTGATACTTTGACAACATTGTTTTTTATCTATCAAGGGGCAGAAAACACTTCACAGAGCTTCATCACTTGGTTAAATGACCAAAGCAGTGATCTTAATTTTAATCACTTTATAGTAAGATAGACATTAATTATCTGGATCTTTTGGTCAAACAGTATAGGAAACCCACAGAGCGAAATTCTCTGTTGCTATATGTCCCACCTTCTGGGACAATCTTCTCCATGGTCAGTGCCTTAGAATTAGAAGAACCTGTTCCAATAAAATACTTAATTTAATAAGTCCTCCAGACTCAAATACAAATATTTTAGAGAGAGGATACCTGATGAAGATCTTAAATGATATATGAAACGTGGTAGAAATAACTCCATGGATCAATTCATTTGTGTGTGCACTTTCAACACACTCAGTAACAAATTGCAGAAAATCAGGCAGAATTGGCACATTATTTCTTTGATGATCATGAGTCCCACTGTGTGCCTTAAAATAGTTGGAATGCTTGAAAATATATGGAAGAACCTGCTATTAATACTCTCACAAGGGCATGGAGCTTACCCTCTGTCAGAACCCCTTTCAGAGGTCCACAGAGCCTGCAGGGGCTACTGGGCCCAATCGTGGATGTTGAGGCCTTTTACTCCTGAGGTCTTGTGGCCCGGCTTAATAGGGAGTCTGAGCAACTGGCCAAGTACCCCTTCCGCACTTGACTCTGTGTTAGACATGGTCGAGCAGTCCAAGGCTTTCTTACGAGGGGGAGTGTGTGTGGACACTGATTATTAAATTCAGGCTCACAACTCAAAATGTGCGCAGAAGCATTACAACCTGCATGGAGAACATGCACAGGCCGCCATTCCCTGGTTGAGCGTCAGTGGGGCCTGCTTCCTGTTCCTCAATGTGCCCGAGGAGAGCAGGAGTAGAGACGCGGGACCCAACCGATGGCTAGGTAAGCTGATATATATATATATATATATATATATGTTTTTTTATATTGCACCATGCTCGACCCTCCGGCCCCCGTGAAACTCCGCGCACAGTCCTCCCGCCCCCCCGCGCCAACACCCAAGAACCATGCCGGCCGCCACTTGTGGGAAGCTAAGGAAGTGGCGAAGTGTGAGGAAAGCAGTTTATTAAATGATGTGGTTGTGAGGCCTTACCATGTAATAAACTCCCTACCTGTACTGGGTCCAGTCAGATTAGCTTGAAAAGTCTTAGCTCAACCCTGGGCAGCTGTGGCTCTGAGTAATCCGGCTCTATTAACCGCATGCGTGCGGGCGGAATTCCGCCCGTACGCTGAGATTTGCGGTATCGCATGTTTCATGACGAGCTGGGCTCGTCATGAGCGTGCGAGGAGGCTACCTCATGACGAGCCCAGCTCGTCATGAGCGTCGAAGGGGTTAAAGAAACATGTGTAAAGCATTAGGATGTGCCCACACAGGCGAATAAGGAAAAACAATCTAAAAAAATCGAACACCAATTTATGAAAATAGGTTGTATTATTATCTTTAAAATGACAACTCAACCACCAAAATCCACCAGAGGATTCCAGAGATTTAAATTATTAGCCAAGTAATAAATCACTGCTTTTCGTTCAAAGTGCAAACAAGAATTGGCAACTACTGCAGTTAGCGGTTCACTTTGGAAAACGTATATAGAGTTGTAAACTTCTACTCCAGCCCGCTGTGGTTGACTAACTCTGGCAGGGAATTGTTCACAGTGGCCAATGAGGCTTTTTAGGACAGTTACCTCACAGTCAAAGCACTCTGCTGTTAAGTTTACTAGCCCTATGGGCGAATCGCTATATACTATAATGGAGTGGTCCTAATGCAAGGGAATCAGGATGCTTATTCAGTGACTGGGTATTCCTGGGTCTACTCGCCAATGGGACTGCTATCCTTTCTACAGTAAAAGTGACAATGCAGGGTTTTTACTGTTAAGAGATGCAAAATCACATTCCTGCTTTTCAATATTCAGCACCCTGCCTAGGGGCTTATTAAGCCTGCCTTAGGGGGGGCTTTTGTATATTAAACGGTAGGCTTGGGCTTTGCCATTACTTTAAATGTCAAAGTCGAGATAGCATTTTAAACTTGCTCTGTCAGTCTGCAGTGGCAAGCTAGGAGGCATGCTGTACTTTGTCACACTTTTGATAACACAGTAAGTGCTGCAGTCCATGTGGGACACTATAACTTACAGTCCCTGGGTACCCCAATGTACATATACTAGGGAGTTATAAGTATGTTAACTAATGCCAATTGGGTGTAAGCCAAATTAAACATACACTTTTAAGGGTCATAGCTCAAGCACTGAGGCCTGGTCGGGTGGGCCCCGTGTATTACAGTCATTACAACAGTATCTAATAGTCAAAAAGTAGGGGGAAAAGTGGGCTGTGAACCTACGAAACACCTTTTCCTCACATGAAGCAAGATTCACAAGGTGGCAGCACTAACATTCTTTTTGTCCAACCGAGAGTATAGATAGATTGAATTATTTCATGCAACTGTGGATGGACTTAATGATGTGTGAATTAAGAAACGAGGCCATATCTTTATAATGTATGGTAATTGATGACAGGACAAGCACTATATATATATTTTACGATAGTTGACTTCTGACATTTTTTAGTCAACCTGCATATTGTTCAAGCCATGGTGCTGTAGACTACTAAGCTCTGCACGTGTGCAATTGTGTCAGCACTTCTTTCTGTATGTACATTCGTCTGGATTGGCATCAGTTCTGATTGTCAGCTGTGCGATTGGTAAATGCCCCGTTTTGCCTCTATGAGAATAATCTATCTCTCAGTCGGAGCAGTGTTTACCCACTCTCTGTAACTAGAGTTTGACACGCTTCACCATGTTTCTGTGTGTGTGTATATATATATATATATATATATATATATATATATATATATATATATATATATATATATATATATATAATATATATATATATGTAACACCAAATCCTGCCCACGTGTATTCCACAGCATATGATTGCAGGAACGGACCTTCACAGAGGGAAAAGTTTTCTGAAGTGCGTTTATTTCCCAATCACAACATGACCCGTTTCCACCGGGTCACCCCGGTCTTGATCACATGACATGCTTGAAACCTGGCGTGGTTTAAATACTCTTATTACAACGCTCTCCTCCGTTTTGAATAACATGGAGGTAGACGACAGACTTCACAAAAGGAGTTAACTTGATAACAAAGGTACCTATACATAATATATTCAATGCTATTATCTGCGAGTTTTGAACAAAAAGTTACATCATATGTAAAAATATGTTTTGCTTAATATTGCAAACCCCGCTTCATGAAAAGTTTAGGTACATAATCATTATTTCAAGTATCTCCACTAAACATTCTTGCAAATGTGCAAATCCGCATATATATATATATATATATATATATATATATATATATATATATATATATATATATATATATATATAGTCGCGGCCAGCATGACTCGCGGGTGGGGGGGTGGGGCTTTGTGCAGGGTGGAGGGTTAATTTAATAAAATAAATATATATATATAATTAAGCCACCGGCTGTGTCCTGCATCTTTTTTGCTCTCCAGGAACAGGAAGCAGACTGCCAGGCTCCCATCCTCCCGCAAGCCAATCAGAACGCTGCAAGCAACGTTGTGATTGGTCGGGACGCAGCCCAACCAGGGGGAGGCCGCCTGCATGAAGAAGGGCAGAGTGCGCATGACTGGTTTGGGCAGCCCTAGGGGACCGACCAAACAGTCTTTGCACACTCAGGAGTGGACAGGCACACCACTCCTCCCCTGGTCTCAAAGCAGCCCTGCCTGCAACCAAACATAAAATGGTAATAATGGCAAGTTACCATTTTATGTTTCTGCTTCTTGCACTGCGAGAAGCTGTGGGCGACGCTCCTCCGCCCTAGTGGAGGGGTGTGTGTGTGTGTGTGTGTGTGTGTGCACTTGTGTGTGTGGTTGTGCACGACCAGACTGTAACTGGTGCACCACTGTGTCCCCTTTAGGAAGAACACTATTTTTTTTTAACTTTCCAATACCTTTTTTACCACATACCTTAATCAGTAATTATTAAATCATGATAACAGCAAGGTCTGATAGACTACACTATTTATCATACTGATCTTTTTAATGTGCTTAACAGACGGGCTACTGACACTGCATTCAACATGTTAACTTTTAAATCAAACTATTTGTATTTTATTTTTAATGAGTGAAATATCGATGGACCCGTCAGACGCCTTAAACGAGTACTTTGCAGGGCTCCTTCTCATGGCAAGTTCATTACCATATTTACACAGTTCTGGACACGTTCTTTGAATGCATTTTGATAGGTTATTTTTGCAGCTTGGGCAAATAGTGACTCCGTCTACACACTAATCATCATTCAACATTTACGCACGTGGAGGGACAAATAGACCTTTTTCCTTTGATTCCAGATTTTTTTCCATTTAGAATGAGTATAACATATTTTGTTGGGCTATAATTTTGTGTTTTGGATACTCTAAATTCACGTGGTGACCATATAAGCGGAGTACCACTTCACCTCTGGTGGTGCCTGGCTGTAACAAAATATTGGGTAGATAGACTCTTGTTGTCAGTGCCAATTTTGGTCTTTTTGAGAAAGAGGGGGTGAACTGGTAGCTCACTACTTTAATGGGACTGCTCCTCCTTAAAACGGTACTATATTACTCAGTGCAACTGAGTACCAATGCATAGAACAGTGTGCACACAAAACCAGGGCTTTAACTAGTCGGGCAGGCCGCCTAATTGCTTTATAGGCAGCAATCCGTTACAGTCAGTAAGGCCAACATAGTAGCCCTTGGATTCGTGATGTCTGTCTAGTTGGGAGTAGAGGAAACCCTATTTCTTGTTCGACACACTGTATGTAATTCATGACTGGTTTGCTAGCATACGCAGATTCCTCACTAATGAGTAGGTTGCATCAATTCAGAGGACTTTCTTGATATCTACACAAGCGTCATGGTCGGGTCACAGGATATGTGATGCTTATTCTGAAGTCTTTACTCAGACATATCGGACCGCATATCAGCTAATATATTTTTTCTCTCTGTGTGACTGTTTACTACATATGGCAGCCTGCATGGATTTCTGCACAAGCAGAACACATTCGGAAATGATAGCAGGTTCATTTTGTTTTAAAAAGGATACACTCCTGACATTTTCATTTATATCCTCAGATTTTTTTCATGTCTACATCTCCAGTTGCAGTAAGGCATTGAGTGTAATCAGTCCTGGTTTTCAGACTAATATGGATCGTTATTGTCTACACCTTCCAAAAGGTACTCGGACAAAGGTTGCCTTCTTGTCCTCTTGGGGCTTTTTCGACACCTGTCGCTATGGATAAAAGTTCAACATTACATCATTGGGCCTTCAGCGGTCTGTGACATAAGGCCATGTTATAAATGTATTTATTTATTTATTTATTGAAGCTTTGTATAGCGCTAGCTGGACCCGGGGGGTATCAGAGCGCTTCACAGCAAATACAGATATGCAGCAAAGGAAAATAAGCATAGAAAAACAGGAATCAAGAACAACAAGGAGGAAATAGAGTCTGTACGACAATAACTTGAGCGCAGTATGGGACGGAGATCAGGGGCGAATCAACCGGCTCTGGGTTCAGAGAGATAGCGGAGTTCCACCGTCAGGCGTGGGGTTCTCCTTAAGCACCGGAGTGTTCAAGGAAGAGGGCTTTGAGTAGCGATTTGAATTGCGGGAAGGAGGCGGTCATTCTGATGTGGGGGGGGTGGAGTTCCAGATCCTGGGGGCATTCTCCGCAAAGGATTTATTTGAGGTTTTGCGTTTCTGTAATTTCAGAGGGATGAGTAGTAGTGTGTTGGAGCTTCTGAGGTTCCTGGACTGACCCGCTCTTTTGAGTTTGGAGGCCAGGTATTCTGGTTTGCCTGTATGCACGGCTTTATGTGTGAGGCAAGCTGTGCGGAAGTTTGCTCGTTGGTCAATCGGGAGCCATTTCAGATCTTTGAGTGCCGGAGAGATGTGGTCAAATTTCTTTGTTCCTGTGACCATTCTTGCTGCTGCGTTGAGGGTGAAGGTGAGAGGTCTCAGGTGCGACTTGGCTGTTCCAGTCAGCACTGCGATGCCATAGTCAATTCTGGAGAGCACAAGTGCCTGCGTGGCCTGTTTCAGGTCTTTGGGGGGGGAGGAAGGGTTTAATTTTGTATAGAAGTTTCAGGTTCAGGAACGCGCTTTTGGCGGTTTTAGAGATGTGTTTATTCATGACCAGTTTGGGGTCGAGAGTGATTCCTAGGGATTTTGCGGAGTCCGTTGGCTTTAGAGAGACATTGAGGGCATTTAAGGCTTTGAGCCATTCCACTATTTGTGGGTTTTCATCTTTGTTCGAAATTAGGAGTACTTCCGTTTTTTCTTCATTCAGTTTGAGGTGGTTGGCTGCGAGCCAATGTTGGACCTCCATGAGTGTAGCATTTAGTCTGTGAATGTCGGCGATCAAAGTGGTTTCCAAATAGAGTTGTGTGTCATCCGCGTAAAGGTGGAAGGGGATGTTGGAGTTCCTTAGAAGTGAGGTGAGGGGTTCCATGTAGATGTTGACGAGTTGTGGAGAGAGTACTGACCCTTGAGGAACTCCTCTGCTGATGGGGAGGAGGTCTGATTCGAAGCTGTTGATCTTTATTTTTTGAGTGCGGTTGTTAAGAAAGGAGGAGAACCATTTTAAGTTTTTTCTATGCCCGCTCTCTCTCGGAGGGCATTAAGTAGGAGGGTATGATCCACTGTGTCGAACGCAGCCGAGAGGTCAAGGAGGATGAGAAGGCTACATTGGTTGGAGTCGAGTGACATGTGCAGATCATCTAGGACATTTAGGATTGCGGTTTCAGTACTGCAGCCCTTCCTGAACCCTGACTGGTGTGGGTCCCGTAGATTAGAATTCTCAAGATGTTGGGTTAATTGTGCAAGCACGCATCTTTCAAGAATTTTGGCTAGGAACGGAAGGTTCGAGAATGGTCTGAAGTTGTTCATGTCCATGAGATCAAGGCCAGGTTTTTTCAGAAGTGGAGTGACTTGACCTAGTTTAAGGCAGTCAGGGATGAAGCCCTCGTTCAAGGAGCTGTTGATGATCTTGGCCCAGATAGGGGCTAGAGTGAGCTTCAAATCCTTTGTCAGTCTCGAGGGAAGTTGATCGAGGGAGTGAGATGAGAGTTTAGCGGCGGCGATAAGATTGCTTATCATTTCTTCCTTAACCGGCTGGAATGGTTGTAAAATATGAGTTGATATGGTACAAGGTCCTATTTGTTTGCCACATATGTTTTAATTGTACTTATAAGCAAGATCACTGGAATTAAGCGATTGTGCTGCAGCTGCTTTTTTTTGCATAGTTATCAATTTGCTGCATTTGCCACATAATTCATCATGTGCTGCATAAACTGCAGATTTTAACAACAAAATATTGTTTCTAGCTCAAACTGTTCAAAAGTTACTAAAAATACAGCGACACGTGTTGACGTGCTGTGAATGCCTCTTTGCCAAGTTTGACTGGTCACCTTTCAGTTTTTTTTATTTCTGTATTTAGGTGTTAAACTGGTACTTATCAGGTGGAATCAATGCTCAGACAGTTTTAATAAGGGTACAAATTGCAAAATAACAAAGTAACACTATCACAAAATGTGTCGCATTATGAAGAATAATTTGCCTTTTCTTGTTCATATTTTACTCAACCCTGGTGCATAATTTGGCCCTCCCCGTCACATAATACCACTGGTCCTAAGCAACACGTGGCACTGTATTGTTTTCACTAGTTTGCAAAAACTTTATCACTGTTGTGATGATGATACACTATAAGGTGATGAAGTTACAATAACAGTGGTTCCTCTTTTCGCATTCTTTGTAGCAATGTTTAGGTCTTACCTTGGCAGCGATTGCGCTGTCTCTTTGAGACATATTCAGAATATGGGTTTTAAGCTCAGCCAGCACTTCTGGTTGGTTGGTTGGACTGCCTTTTGGAAATTCATTTACTGTGGTTGGTCATTAGTGTCCTTCTGTCCCGCCTTTTGGCGCTTAGTTCCCTCTCATGGAACATCACCGATTGTTTCTTTTGGTTGGCCATCTCTGGCCGTCTGTTGCCTCCTCGCTCTCAGATGCACCCCCTCCCTCCCGCTATTGCTGCCGTTCTTCCCGATTTTCTTCGCGTTGCTTTCGTCACTGCATTCTTACATTGGTTCTGGTGTTCGCAATTCACTGCGCACAAATTAGCTGGTATAGATTTTAATAAGTTTGTTGTGAACCTTGACGTACTCTGTGCGTACGTTCACTCCACTTCTTATTTCTTTTAGAACCATTTCTGACACTCCTCTTAAGGCACACTACTTCTAAGGTGTTGTGTTACACATTAGCGCCGCTTTACAAAGTTTGCCAGTGAAGCGCTGCATTTATTTTCTCGTCTTTCTTGGAGCAACATTGTTTCCCCCAGGTGGGGAAGTGCAGCATTTCCTATAAGTGTTTGTTTTTTCCAGTATGTTGTTATTTTTTTTGTTTCTTGACGTACTTTGAGCGGTCGTTAACTCTGATTCTCCTTTCCCTTATAACCATTTCCGACACTCCCTTAAGGCACACTACTCCGATCCGGCCGCCCGTTGCCTTATACATTAGCACGACTTTACAGAGTTTGACAGTGAAGCACCACTTTTGTTTTCTCGTCTTTCTTGGAACAACATTGTTTTCCAGCTACAGCACTGGAAGCCAAGGAAGAGAAGCTCCTGTCTTCTGCAAGGGGAGAAATAAGAGAACCCAATATTTGCTATTGCCACTCTTCAAAGCTCGCATAGTGCTAAGAGCACTAATCTACACCATGTCATGGCAATAATCTTCACCATGCTGTAGTGAGTGCAGCCTCCGGGGAATCTCAAATCACAAAATTAGGTTTGTTTTTGTCACACATTACAATTTTAGTTTTTATGGTGTTTGTGATCAGTTTGTAATGACTGCATCATGCAGATAAGCAATATGGCACTTTAGTGCCATTGGCACCTGATGCCTTACTACAACATCATCAGCGTATAGTAAAAAATAATCAATTTTTAATTGGCACTGGGTGAAAACACTGACTAGCAGCTTTATTTTGTAGGCTCAGTCCGAAACAATGGAAAATAGCAGGGTTGCAACTGTGCACCCCTTTTTTAAATGTTTGTAAATGGAAATTTCCTTAGATCGCCCCATTCATTCAGCTGCACTTGTACGCAGTTTGCAGAATACATGGTGTTAACGTAGCTCATCAAATCAGAAGAAATCTTCTATATGGTAAACTTATGCCAGAAGATTGCACGATCCACTGTATCGAATGCTGTCTCTGTGTTCACGAAGAAGGTATGTATATAAAGTACCCTGCACCATGGACTTCCTGACCAAAATAAACAAACCGAAAAAACAGCACAAAGGCATTGTGCAGCATGCTCATCCCACATTGAAAGCCACCTTGTTTCGTTGGGTGTATTCATTTATTATTATAGGCTCAATGCTTCAATGTCTGGAGAAGACCTGTTCAAAGGTTTTCTTTAAACAATCAAGTAGGATAATGTAATCTATATAACATCGCATCACTACAGTTTTTTTTTTAAACATGACTTTTATTACGTGTTTCCTTTTCAAGGTGGAAGTTTCTGAGGAACATCATAACTGAATAGAAGAGTGAAAAAAATTAGCTCACTATGTGATCTCCTTGCCACATTATTGTGAAGGCAGCTGCCAATCTGGGCATGACTTACTTATTAATAATTCAATACTTTTTATTTTGTTAGATAATCCTTCATTAGATCTTATAAAAAAATGTCTGTCTAAGTCTTCTGTGGAATCATCCAAATTGTCACATCTACATTATGTAGATAGATTTTGATATTTTGTGGGGATAGGTGTATCAGGATTGCTCAAAGTTCAAGATCATTTTAAGTTCATGAACACGCAAACTGCAATGGTCATTACTCTAGATCGCAGACCTGCCAAGTATCACGCATCAGGCGTGATACTAACGCATTTTTGTGCAGTGGACCGCATCACCGCACAAAAATGCAGGGTCTCGCATTTGTAGCGCCTCCTGGAACCACCACCAGTGCAAGGAAGTCAATGCCCTGGCCGAACACATTGAGCACGCAGCGCGGATCGCATGCTTCTCAGCTGGCATACTTTGAGATTGAAGTAGTGTGCAAAGTCGATTGCTGAATGTACAGCATTCACATGACCTGGTGAGGTCGGTCACATGATTGCAACAGTGTATCTGTCTCTGGGCGCCAGGCAGGGGAATCAGTAGTTACGTTTTAGTAGTTTGCTGCTGCCCCCACGCCGCAATAATTCTTTTAGCACCTCCTCGATCATGCGCGCAAACACCGCCTTTCACTGGTCAGTCATGGCAGAGGCATAACTTGAAGTAGGAGCGGATGAATATTATAAAAGATCCGGCTCAGCTGTTGGTGAGGAGTACCCCGCCGATCGGACCACCGCAGGCGTGCCTCGGCCTCTGTGAAGCAGACTACTAGCGTTAGTGGTGCCTGCTGACTCGCCGTTCTGACCCTGCTGCACGCCACTTACGGCCTGCTTGGTACTCTGTGCAGAGGTATAATCGTTGGTCCGTGGCCTAGGGGTTAAACCAACTTGGGGCCGGGCTGCTGCCTGTAGCTGTGTGTACCAGCCCGGGGGAAGGCGCCTGCTGCTGCCGGACCGTTTCCGCTCGTCGCCTACCTCAAACAGAAGTAAGTGTAAAATTAAACATCACTTATACCTCTGACATCATTAAACAATCGGTGCTCATAAAAGTGATGTCCCTTTGCTAATTAGATTTACAGCAGCCGAGTATCAAGAAAGGTCATGCTTTTTATTTTACGTTTGTCAGAGCGGGAGAAATTAAAGCGGAACGCCCGTTCAAAATGTCGGGAGTAAGTCTGCATTCAGTGCCCCATCGAACGATGATGGATGCTTTCAAATGAGAACATCAAATCTTTAAAACAGCCCCCACCCGCCTCCTTCTCTCCCCGCCCCCACTATAGCAGTCATTATGTTATTTTCTTTGCTTGAGGTGAGAAAGTGGCAGGCACACTTCGCCGGTTTCTCAGCACATAATCTGACCCTGCTAAACTGACTTTGCTGAAATCTACAGAAACTTTCTTTTGTTTCCAGTGCCGCGGTGCACACTCTCAATGAGAGTGGTGCAGATCCCAGTGAGTCTTCGTGTTGTTTAACAATCAGCTAAGAAGGGCACTCGGTGCTTCAGTTTCTGGTGCTTTCAACAGTAGTAACATCTTCTTAGAGTACCTTGTTGCTCAAATTGGTGCAATTATTGATATGTATATTTTTTCAAGGTCTACATTGCATGATTTGGCTTGCGAGAAATTGTCACTCATAGTCATTAAAAAGTCACTCATAATTCTACTGAAATTATTAAAATGTCACACATTGCAATTCGAAACCTTGGCAGCTATGAGATCGTCTTCCATTAACTGCTTAAACAGAGTGTATTTAACCGCTTTTTTATTTCTTAAATATAAAGCTTTATTTCTCCTATAAGCGAAATATTTTTCCTCAGTGTTGTCCTTTTGCAGTGTGTATAGACATTTCGGTAAACTGTTTTGTTTTTAGGCATTCTTCATCAAACTAGGCACAGTCTGATGTCTTGGGCACACTTCTACATAAAAAAATAAATAGCAAGGCAAAACCACTTTCATTATGACGCTAAAACTGATTAGGAATTACCATTTCTTTGAATTTAGCTAATCACCCATCTTCCAGACTCTCAGTCGATCATAACGTGCATAGTAGGCCTTTAGATGCCATATAGGCAACTCGGGGACAAGAAAGTATTTCCCCTAATGACTTGTTTTCCTCCCATCCTTTCTAGACCTGGAGTATGCCAACAATCGGTCAGGAGACAAAAACTCTGCATGTTTACTCTTCATCAGATCTCCCGATAGGGCAACTGGATGGTGTTAATAGATCTGCCTCCGATTTTAGGCCTGGAGGTAGTTTGCGAAGTTTTGCTAAGCGGAACTCCGCAAAGTTACAAAAAAAACTCTGCGAAGTTCTGCGAGTGGCGAAGTGGAGTACAGTGCGAACTGCAGATTGTGCTGGTATTCCTGCCGCTCGGTGGAAATTCTACCTGAGCGGCAGCTGGCGCTCGCAAACTTACCGATCGCGAACGGGGAAAAAACTCCGCTGCACATCACGAAGTGGGGTTTTCTGCAGTCCGCGGAGTGCAGACAACTCAGCAAACTCTGCGATCGGAGCAAAGTTCACCGCCCAGGCCTAATTTTGTTTTGATTTCAGCACCAAGAGTATTTTCCAAGTGAATAGTAGAAGTTGTCGCTATCTTAAGAAGAAAAATACTGTATTTGTCAATCCATACTTGGTGTCTGCAGATCAGCTGAGCAAATTCGTTCTTCCTGTGTAAAGAATACAACAGTTAGGAGCATCAATAGAGTCACGACTGAAAAAGTGCATCCTTAGGAGGAAAGACTGACATCTCTACTTTGGAAGATTCCCTCTCTGAAGGAAACCATAGCTCCGTCCATCAAGCAGCATGCCTTCATGCATCGTTCTAGTATCCTGTGCCACACTACATAGACGGTCATTGGAGAAAACATATGTTTGTGTATATATATATATATATATATATATCCACACCACTCCACTCCACTCCCACGAGCAGGTTGCTTGCGCTTTCTCTCCCCAGAAACAACGTGGAGCACAGACCCAGATTAGTGCCAAAATTCCTATTTATTTAGCTGTTATTTTGTCGGCCATTACGCGTTTCGGTACACAACGTACCTTGATCACATGACACGGAAAGATGTCACCTGATTCCTTAAATGCCAACAATTCTCACTTTTTTTCATTTTTTGTGATGCAATCTTAAAGTGACAGTGCTCATATTTTAGTGCAAGCGCTACATTGTAACATCTTAGTTGTAATATCGGTACAATACCAGACTACAATTGACCTCTTTACAAGTTTATACAAATGGTTTTATCTGTTAACTTGTGTAATTTCGCATAGACATGTGCAAATTACGCAATACAGTACATCCCTTTGTGCAAATTTCTGCTATTTTTGTGCAAAACTCGCAATAGTTATTACGATATGAATACCATACGTGCAAATCCTACTTTTTTGTGCAAATGAACAAATCAATACTGTATATAAATATAGTGCAAATTCAAGTGTATGCATGAATAAGAACTTGTATAAAAACTATATTTTTTATCTATATACAATTAAAATTCTGTACATTTGCTATATACAAGATATATAAATATCATAGGAACTCATTTTTCTTGAATCTTTCAATTACAGTGCATATACTTGTGTGGTCTGGGTCTTTGATATGATGTCTACCTCCCATAATTTTTAAGAGGTATATAGGGTCTGATTGTCTTAACTCCCTTTCCAATGTAGCTTTGTATCTCTCCACTCAGAAGCCTCTGGTGGGAGTACATTGTAACGAAATTTGAAGTGTGGTAAAAGTGAAGTTGGTTAAAAAATGTGCAAGAATCTAAATAGTGAAAATGAACAGTAAAAAAACATAAAAAGTTATATATATGCATTGTTTAAAATTATCCCTGTTTTTTAGGATATACCTTTTAGTCTTACTCTTCTGATTCGTGAGGTTACTGGGTTGTGGACTATATTGCTTGGATGTTAGTCTTTGTCTGTTAGCTTTATCAATCTCGATAATTTATTGTATAGAAATTGACATTTGTGCTATCTTCTCAAGGCCTGTTATTGATGTTCTTGATGTTATAGACAGGTATATAGGTCTTCCGGTATATTCAGACCGTGAGGATGTTTGGAATCTAGTTCCAGGATATACCTGGTTTCCAGTTTCCGAAGTTTTTCATCCCTGTCCCCCCTCTCTTACTTTGGGGTACAGTATCTATCAGGAAATACTTGAGAAGCCTAACATCCCCTTGATGTTTCTCATTAAAATGACGGGCAACAGGATATGTTGGGTCTCGATTCTTAATTGCACGTATGTGTTGTAGTATTCTTTTATGCCCCTGCAGCTTTGTACTTCCAACATATTTCAGCTTGCAGGGGCATTCTAGAACATAAATCACATATTCTGTTTTGCAAGTTAGCATCTGCTTTATCTGATGTTCCCCTTTACCGAATGCTAATGCAAAACTTTTTGTGTTCACTCCATTTAAACATGCCTTGCACGTTTGACATTTATAGAAACCCTGCCTTTGGTTGAACCAGTTCTTTTTGGGGATTTCTATTGGATTGTTAACCACCAGACAATCTCTCATATTTGGAGCTCTCCTATTCGTAATGATCGGTTTGTTGGGAAGGTGAGGTCCAAGTACCGGATCATTTTTCACTAGAGGCCAGTTCTTTTGGATTATACGTCTGATCTCTCTATGTTGCTTATTGTATCTCACAATCATCCTAAATTCCTTATCTGATTGTAGAGATGTATCCGGTACCTTAGTGTTTTTGCTAAGGCTGATTGTAGGAGTGATGTTCTATCTACCTCATCGCTTTTCCTTATGGCCGTGTCAATACATGTTGTCGAGTACCCTCGTTGCAGGAATCTAGTTTTACTTGTTTGTTGGGCTATTTTTAGTTCTTGTGTTGTACTGTATATACGCTTTAGTCTGAGCATTTCCCCGTAGGGGATGCTCTCTATTAGGTGTCTGGGGTGGTGACTGTTGGTGTGTAGAATGGAATTTACCGTCGTAGGTTTTCTGTGTATTTTCGTCTCTAATTTCCCACCCTCTACGTATATCTCTACATCCAAGAATGTTCCACAAATAGGGCTGATTTCTGAAGTAAAATGTAAGTTGATATCGTTCTGATTAAGATCATGAATAAATATTTCTGCTTCTCTCTTTGTGCCCCTTCAAACAATGAACAAATCATCGATATATCGCCACCAGCATTTTACATGTTCCATAAATGCGTTTTCAAATTTTCTATGGAGGACCAGTTCCTCCCACCATCCCATATGGAGACAGGCGTAACTCGGGGAGAAACTGGCCCCCATAGCTACACCGCGTATTTGCTGATACAGAACATGTTGAAATAGAAAAATGTTATTATGCAGACAAAAGTCCATCATGTCAAGGATCATTTTACTGTGCTGCTTGTGAATTTCCTGTCTTTGTCTTAGATAGAATTCTGTTGCCCTCATTCCGTCCTTGTGGCTGATGCTCGTGTACAACGATGTAATATCCATTGTAATCAATAAGTAGTCTGATTGCCATTCTAAATGACTGATTTTCGCCAAAAAATCTCCTGTGTCTCTTAGGTATGAGGGTAATTTATGGACAAATTCTTGTAGAAAATGGTCGATATATTGTGACATGTGTTCTGTTAGACTATTTATTGCCGAGATGATCGGTCGCCCTGGTGGTTTTTGCGGATTTTTATGGAGTTTTGGTATGAAGTATAACACTGGTATTGTTGGTTTGTCATTCTTCAAAAATAGAAACTCCTCTTTGTTTATGAGGTCTAAACCTTTCCAGGCTAACAATTTGATGTATAATTTTTCATACGTGCTCCTCAGTGTACTCTGATCACATCGGCAATAACAATCTTTGTCCGCTAGCTGATTTTGGGCCTCTTAGATATTCAGACTTTTTCCAGAGTACCAAATTGCCCCCTTTGTCCGCATTTCGTATTACAATTTGTCTGTTTTTTGGCAGTTTGCTCATCAATTGGTTGTAGCTAGTTTCCAATTTCTTTTTCTTTCTGTTTTTTAGTTTGTTTGTGGCGATGTTTAACTCTTTAAGTTCCTTAGTTATTTGTTCATGATATATATCGATTCCATCTCTTGGCATGGTAGGGACAAACTTAGACTGAGATTTAAATTTAGTGGTACATATTTCAATATTTTGAGGTGCTGCTGTTGGTTCACTTTCACATTGTATCGTGTTACCTTGTGACTGAGTAGATGCCATGTTGTCTAAGTCTTGAAATAGAATTCTCTCCTGGGTATTGAACATTTGTCCTGTCTGTTCCTGACTGTCGGATGTTGGCTCTCCCAGAATATTCCACTCAGTTTTTCCTTTGAGCAGATGATATTTTTTTAATTTTAGTTTTCTAATTCCTTTATAGATATCCATTCGTGTGGATGCATAATCAAAGGTACTTTCCGGGGCAAAGGATAATCCCAGGGATAATAACTGCAACTCCGCTGTATTCAATGTTACATCAGACAGGTTAGTCACAGTTATATTGTCAGTCTTTTTCTCCCTGGTTCCATTTTCTCCATTTATTTGGGGTTCCACCTGCGTGTTTGATACCGCCTGGTATTCTCTCCTTTCCCTTGCCCGTCTCCTTTCTCTACGTTTGCGGTTACGACTTTTGGTTTTGCCGGTGTTTTTGTCATTTGTCGCTTTGGCCGGAGGGTTTGCTTTTGTTCCTCCACCAAAAAATCCAACTCTTCAATTAGAGATATGGTTGTTGGTACTCGCCCTTCCCTTGCGTCTTCAGACTCACTTTCTATTACTGAGCTAAGACTTGACGTAGATGATTCGCCTTGCTTGGTTTGACGATTGCCCTTGTTTGCATTTTTGGTTACTCCACTGAATTTAGAAATTTTCATATTTTCATATTTCTTTGCAAAAGTGAAGATTCTACCACACTCATAGTCGATTCTGTCTCGATGATACTTGTATGTTTTCCATTCCCTAATTTTTTCCTCTTCCTTTTGCAGACGGCTTGTCATATCTTTTCTCAGTTTAGTTTCATCATCTGTTTGTCCCATTGCTTTTATTTCATCATTTAATTCATCAATCTTTTGTTGTAACTTTTCGCGGTCTGTTTCCGCGTATTTCACCAGAATTATTATCATCTTCCGTGATGACTCCAGAATCGTCTCCGCCCATTCTTTTAGCATATTGGGGTCGGGTGTCTCGTAGCTTGGTGTTAAGAGAATACGTAAACCTCTCGGTACACGATTTACATCAAGATAACGCTGGAGCGACCTTCCCTCCCACCATTTGCTTTGCTCCTGTTTGCAGAGCTTATCCAGTGCCCGAAATGTCTCTCTTAATGTCTCACATTTCGCTCCAGATGCCCCAGATGCATTCTGGGATCTGTTGTTCATTGGTGGTGTTGCTGCATCATCAAACATTTCTACCGCTTTTGCCTCACGATCTTTCAGCGTATCTGCTGACATTGCTAACAGCTGTTAGCTTTATATTTATATAGTTAGCGTACCGTCACTACCGATACCCGGCTATTTTGTTCACAATTGTTCTCACAGTACCGGTCGCGTGACTCCGCTATTGCACACTCGTCACCCAACTTTTCAATGCAGTGCAGTTTGTCCTACCTTCGGCTTTCGACGGCTTGTCCCGTGTCCTCCGACACATGACACCGTTGCTCCGCTTACTCCGTAGGAACTGTGCACGTCTAGCACCGTTGGGGGGCTGCTCCTAATTTACAATCCTCCAGGATAACTCGTCTGTTTTGGTCCGTTGCCAGACTGCTTCCTCTTGCTACGAGTCTAGCCCTTTGCTGCAGACGAGGGGTCCGTGTACTACCGGAAAAAGAAGCTCACCGGTAAACAATATACACACCACTCCACTCCCACGAGCTGGTTGCTTGCGCTTTCTCTCCCCAGAAACAACGTGGAGCACAGACCCAGGTTAGTGCCAAAATTCTTATTTATTTAGCTGTTATTTTGTCGGCCATTACGCGTTTCGGTACACAACGTTCCTTGATCACATGACACGGAAAGATGTCACCTGATTCCTTAAATGCCAACAATTCTCACTTTTTTTTTATTTTTTGTGATGCAATCTTAAAGTGACAGTGCTCAGTACACTCAGTGCTCAGTGCACTCAGCACCGCCTGCCACAATGGCAGGAAGGCATGCTGTGCACTTCCATGCACACATGGTAGGCACCGCGCGGTGCCTGCCATGTTGTCCATGGAACTGCTGGGGGGTACCATAGGTACCCGCCATGTGCACCCCCCCCCCTCGGAGTCCTTGGGGGCCCGCAATGTTCCCCCAAAGCAGACTCCGCATGCCTTTCCATGGCGGGAAAGGCATTGCAAAATGCCCATCCTAATATGGCTGGCGGTGTCTGATAGACACCGCCACCATACAGAACCCTTTTCCGCCTGGTCGCAAGGCGACCCGGGACCGAAAAGCGGCGGATGGTCTTTCCGTCCGCCGCGGACCCCTCAGCCATACTAATATGGCAGGGGGTCATTCCGGCACGGATGGCGGGCGGATCGCCCCCGCCGTCCTGGCGGGGGCGATCCGCCCGCCATCCTAATGGGTCCCTATGTTGTTAACACAAGAACATCAACAAACATTCTGATAGAGACCTCTAACTGCAGATCCCTCGCCTTTTGAATTTTCCCAGGTGCCAGCCTGGATCCTAAAACTTTAATAGCAATTCCCTTGGGTATTGGCATGCGGCATCATGTGGGTCCATGTTAGGTCTGTTGGTTTCGGATGTGATGTCAGGGCCACTATAAGACCACCTCCGCATGCTAATGTCCGTTCGTCTTTCTGCGCCTTGCAGTGCCAATCCAGAGCTAGCAGTTCTGCCTTTTTGACAGGCCGTTCCCTCAAGAAATGTATATTTTTCCACATTAAATTCTCCCCCAGTGTGCAGATATGGGCCCTAAAAACCAGGTTTCAAGCTGTGTCTGGACTATAACGGACCATTGTCGGTGACTGACAACCACAGCGTCTGCCTATGGTGTATTGGATTCGATCACGGCTCCAAGTTGCTTTGATGTTGCTGTAAGATGAACTGAAAAGCAATTTGAGACCCAAAGGCCAAGCTTGCCATCGCAGAGCTCTAAAATAAGTAGAGAAATCAGTCACTGTCGAAGGCTTGGATGCACACTCGCTCCTGGGATCGATCTCAAGACTATTCTACTTCAAGCTGCAGGAGCTCAGGTGAGTGCAAATGTTCACACAAACAACACAAGACGTCTAAGCACGGTTCACCAACATTCTGCCAGTCTGAGTAGTGCAACACCTTAGGAACATCGAGGCCCTTTTAGCTGCTCCTGAACCGCTGTAGCTCGATATCCTTCACCCTCAGTGGACAGACACAGAGTATGAAAAGCAGTGCCTGAAAGTGGCCGCAGCTTCCAGCTTAGGTACCTTAACAAATCCCTCTGGAGCATCTTTGGGCCCCACGAATTCAATGCCTGAAGCCCGCCGAAGTCTGTTGGCGGATCCATCCCCGATGCTGAGCGCACCACTCGGTAACCACATGAGGTCATCCTCACCTCTGAGCATGGCACAGCCAGCTCCTGTTTCATCGTAAGGTCTGACTCTGCCTTTGGCGCTGATACCAACTCCACAGATGCAAGCCCTTATGTTGATTCAGACATCCGTTTCAAATCTGATTCTTCTATCGGATTCTGACACTCCAGCACCATGTCATCCCAACTCTGTGTTGTATGAGTTTGACCCAGATAATGATGATGATGGTAATGTTTTTTATGAGGAGAGGGGTCATTTTTTGATGATTTGAAGAATGTGAGTATGCTTGACACCTCCCCTGGCCTCTTATCACCTAATCTTATTACCCCAGAAGAATCTGCCTCTTTCACAACTGATATTAGGAGGCAGCAAGAGCACTGGACCCATCCCTATCTATGCACGAGGTCAGGACCAATATTTTAACAGAGCTTCTTTACCCTGCATACCATCCAAGAACCTCAATAATCCTTTAATGAAGCCCTAACAGATATGCTTGTGGTTGCCTGGGCTAAACCAGGACCTTGCCCATCAATCAACAGGCAAGTGGCAAGACTGAAAATGCCAGCTTCTGGGGATCACGATGTCTTGTTACAGTATCCTACCTCAGAGAACTTTACTTTACAGGGATCATCCAGCTGCCTGAACCCCAATTGCTTTCCTACCACTCCACCCAACAGAGAATTCAAACGGATGGATTTGTTTAGCTTTTTCCAGTACTAGTCATGTAATCCATGAACACCTTGTGTCTCTTGGGAGGTATTGGCACACCTTGTGTCTCTTGGGAGGTATTGGCACACCTTGTAGGACAGAGTGGTGGATGAGTTGCCAGCTGTTCCTAAGGACGTCAGACATACCCTATAACGTCTGATCCTTGATAGCTAAGGTGTTGTGAACTATACAGTTTGCTCTTGCCTTGACACAACCTACAGCCTTTTATAGGGCAGTCGGAACCAGCATAGTGCTTATGCGCCACTCTTGGATTGGCCCCACAAGCTTCTGTTCGGATGTCCAGCAATCCCTCATGGACATGCCGTTCGATGGCTCAAACGTTTTTGGGGCAAAGGTGGACACGGTCATCGAGAATTTTAAGTAGAGCACAGTCCCTTTCGTACCTTTGGATTTAACTCACCCAATTTGGCAGTTCCCCTAACAACAATGCTCCTTTTGAGTCTTTGGCAGGACATATTTGCAGAGGCAGATTTAATTTGAGCCTCAGCAATCAGGGGCGAGGCTAGGGTGTCGACTGACAGTGTTCAGGCCCACAAGACCCAGACCACAACCCTTCTGCCACAGCCGCTGTGTAACTCCGCTTTAATTTACCCTTGGTTGCACACGGTCACCTGGTAGGGTCACCTTCCACTTTCACGGATGGTGGAGCATCATGTCAGACCAAGGGGTGTTGTAGGTGGTAGCGCACAGCTAATTTATACCTCTACTATCCTCTCCACCAGATATGCCACCCACAGTACAACACCTAGCAGAGGACCACTTGTCCATACTTCAGAAAGTATTTTAAGCTCTTTAGTCCAAGGTAGCAATAGAGAGGTTACCGAAAAAAGGCAGAGGCCTTTACCCCTTCCTAGATCTTAGCTCTTTGAACTTCTCGCTTCAGAAGGACAAGTTCAAAATGTTCACCCTGGCCCAAGTCCTGTCTGCCCTGGAATCAGGAGACTGGGTGACGGCATTCAACTTGCAGGGTGCATAATTTCACATCCTTGTCCTGCAGTCGTTACCTGTGGTTCTGGACAGTTCAAAAGAACTTGCAGTTCTACATGCTACCCTTTGATATGACCAGTGCACGTTGGGTGTTTTCAAAGGTGATGGTAGTGGTCGCAACCCATCTGCAAAGGTTAGGCATACCAGTTCTCCCATACCTCAACAACTGGCTACTGAAAGCAGGCTCACCTCCGTCGTCAACCACCCCCAGACGACAGTCAATCCGTTAATATCATTAGGTTTTTCCATCAATGTGTCGAAGTTGTACCTGACTCCGACAAAGCGGCTCCCTTTTATTGGAGGCATCCTTAATACAGTGTTTTTTAGAACTATAACACGCCTCAACTTATCCTGGATGTTTGGGCTACAACCCAGATGTTTCAACCATTGACCTTTGATTCGGTGAATGCAGCTTTGAGGTTTCCAGGTGTCTTGGCCTCATGCATCCTGCATGTGTACTCCACTTAATGGCACATGCGAGCTCTGCAGTGAGATGTGAAGTTTCAGTGGGCTCAGCACTAAGGCAACCTTTCAGACTTCATCGAGATGTCGAAGGATCTGCGGTGGTGGCTGTTGAACCACAATCGGATCAGAGGCAGACCCCTCTCCTTACCCCACTCTGAACTAATGGTTGTGACAAATGCATTATTGCTGAGTTGGGGTGGGGGGTCACCTGAGAGAGGTTGGAATCCGACAACTCTGGTCTCTGGCAGAGGCCCAGCTCAACATCAAATTGTTGGAGTTGTGACCGATTATTTTGGCCTTACAGACTTTCCTTCGAACCATAAAGAGGGGAACGGGGGTTGGTTCTCACAGACATCATGACTACCATGTGGTATTACAACAAATAAGGCAGAGTGGTGGCATTGGTCCTGTGCCAGGATGCTCTGCACCTCTGGAAGTGGCTGAATGATCAGGCATTTCCCTGACCGCCCAACACCTGGCAGGATAGATCTTATAATGACAAAGCAGACAAACTCAGCTGCTAGTGTCTAGTGCATCATGAATGGCAGTTACACTTGGAGCTCGCACAAGACGTCTTCCAGCAATGGGGTGAAACCTGGCTCGATCTATTTGTCACAGGAGAAAGCACGCAAAATGCTTGTCCAAATTTTGCGATTTGGAGTTCCAAAGACAGTCCTCCCTGGGAGTCTCCTTCTGTCTGTATTTAGGATCAGGACTCCTGTGTGCCTTTACGCCCTTCCCTTTCTTGCCCAGAGTGCTGAAAAAGATTAGAAAAGACTTGGGTGCAAGTCATCCTAATAGCTCTGGACTGGGCAAGGAGAGTGTGGTGCCCAGAACCTCTGGCCATGAGCATTTGTCCTCAAATTCGGCTGCCGCTTTGGGAGAACCTTCTGTAGCAACATAATTGGAGACTGAGCGGCAACAGTTGTAAGCTTTTGTACTTCCTCCTAAAGTAGTTGGTGTCATTCTGGCAGCCAAGCCCCCTTCTACTAAGTCTGTCTTTTAAGGGCACTGGGAGAAGTTTGTTGCTTGGTATTTCCCCAGTCATGTTTAACCCTTGCAGGCCAGCTTGTCAGAAGTCATCCTGTTTTGTCTTTCATTTGGCCACAAAGGCATTGCTGTTGCCACTTGGCATTGACAGTGGTCATTTGTCGCTCCTTTTTGCCTTCTTACGGTTACTGAATCAGACCTCTTTCTTTTAGTCATCTGTTGTGATACCTTTTTTGAAGGGGCTGATCCACATGACCCTAATAGGGCTCTTAGTTTTTCCATTAATCGAGTGAGAGAATACTGGCTTATCTGGGGCCAAAAAGGGACAAGCGGTACAGAAGAGGACCGTCTCACCATGGATTGTCTTAAGCATAAAGATCTTCTAAGGACGAGCTTGGAAGTAGCCCCTAGAAGGTTTGTGGGCTCTCTCCACCAGTGCAAAGCCTGCTACCACTCCGTTGGAGTGGTGTGTGCCAGTCTCTGACATTTGCCAGACCGCAAACCAGTGCGTCTCTCCACACATTCACAAAGCACACCTGCTGGGACAGCCAGGTCTGGTGGGATGGGCACTTCGTCGGATCTGTCCTGCAAGATTTCCTGGTCCGAATAATTCCACGGAGCCATAACCTACGGAGGCACTGCTTTGATATCTATTGAAAAGATGAGGAATCTGCATTTCGAAGTATCTGTCAGAAGAACTAGTTACTTACCTTCAGTAACACCTTTTCCGGTAGAGACTCTATCTAATTGCAGATTCGTCACCGACTCACCCTCCTCCCCTTTCTGTGGAATAGACTCATAAATCCAATAATAGGATCCTAAATCAGAAAAATCGGCACACTGCACTTCTGATTTCATTGGCTCTGCGTCCAATGTTGCAGGATGAAATCAGAAAAAACTGACCGTGCGCAGATTTGACAGTATTGTACTGACCCTGACATCGCATCCGGAACCGACACCACCTGTTGACGAGCGATGGAATTGTTATCAATATTTCCAGATCCAGTCTAGGGTAAATTCACAAGGTGAAGAATCTGCAGTTCTATTGTCTATACCAGAAAAGGCATTACCAATAGTAAGTAACTTGTTCAACATTTCGGATAGTCATCCTTCTAGAAATGCTGTTGCTCCTACAGGTGGTGGAACAAATACATTGCTAGATTTGCATGACTCGTACTTCTATATCTTGACACATCCTAAAGCGTTGAAGTGCCTCTGTTTCCAAGTGTTCAGCTGCCACTTCCAGTTTCAAGTTCTAGGCTTCAGATCTTTACAAAATGTATGTCCTCTGCGGTGGCATTCCTCTGACGCATAACGTTTTCCTTTACCTAGCTGATAAGCTGCTAAAAGGGATGACGTTCTGAGGCATAAGCTTCAACCAACACGTGCCTGCAGTTTTTCCTCAAATTCAGACTGACCCTTTACCCAGCTCTGTCTCTCAGGCTAAACTGGGAGCAGTTCTTAGGCACCATTCAAACACCAAGGAAGGGAATGCTTTCTCTTTAGAGTAAATCTTTTGTTCTCAAAACAAATTCTCTTTCTTCCAGTACATATGGAAAACAATAGCCCCCCTCTAGAAGTCTCTGCTGGCAATGATACCCTCATGTGCCCCTTACATTCCCAAGAGCCACATACAAATAAGACCTAGAAAATTTGAGTTAGACCTACCATTGTTACACTCTCAGGGATCCACCATAGATAAAGTAAATATTAAGGCATGCATGAAGTCATCGCTTTGGTTGTGGACTGACAGGAACATTGCTGCTGGTCTTCCCTTAATGCCGCAGCCCTTCAATTTTGTGAGAGCCACGGACACCTCTGTTGATGGCTGGTGAGCACAGCTTCAGGAACTCTGCACAATGGAGCTAAGGGCAAAAGTAGAGACAGTGCACATAAATGTGCAGGAGCTCAGACCATACACAGTAGCCTTCCCTTGTTCCTCCCCAGACCTCAACGGTCCTCGGTTCTCATTTGCATAGACAACACCACATCCATAGTTTATTTAAACAAGCAAGGGGAACATATTTACTAGCACAGTCGGAAGACCTGCAGCGCTTAAGACTTGGGCATTTCAACATGGTATTAACGTCTACCAGGTCAACAAAGGAGCGCGTACAATCAGCAGTTTTGAAGGAGAATGTCACAATTGGCAGCTAAATAGTAAATAAATATTTGACAGCTAAACCAACAAGCCTTATGCAGAATATTTCATCTATGTAAAAAGTACAGAGGAGAGAGGATGTGGCCTAACGGCTAGGGCGGTCGACCTCCAATCTGGGGAACCAGGTTCGAGTCTCTGCAACGTCTTTATGTAACGCAACTGGTGCTCATGTAAAGCGCTCTGATACCTACGGTTCAAGTTTGCGTTATAAAAAACACCCGCAAAAAATAAATCACAGACTCCACCTTTTTGCTATGAGAACCAACATGAAATGCCAGTACTTTGCTAACTAGCAGACACTGGCAACCCGTGACTCGGGGAGATGCATTTTTGATAACCTGGTATGGAACATTCACCTATGCTTTTCATTGGTTTCTCATTGTTCCTTGGATGCAACTTGGGCCACTTTTTTAGATTTCTAAATTCATTAATGGGGACTACTTTTATTTTGGTGCTCTGGTCTATTTTCTGTCCTGGTCTGACCCTGTTCCTAGATATTCAAAACATAATGGCAGGAAGCGTTAGACAAACATCAAATAAAGATTAACCCCTGCCCAGGTTAAAGACAGCTGCCCAAGAGGAGACTGGAAGAGCTATGCTTGGACTGTAGCACACTTTGATTCTCCTAATGTTAAAGAATGAAGAAGGAAACAACCATAATATCACCAAGTATCTTAGGATTAATAGCAGGGAAGGGGAGCACAAGGGAGGGCAGGAGAAAAAAATAAGATGCAAGTGAAGTGAAAGGCCTAGTGACAAACTCTTCGGCAAACAATAAACTCACTGATACTCAGTGTTGCCAGGTACTGACTAAAGGTTTCAAGTGCAGATTTATACTGTCTCTGCCAGTAATTACCCAGAAACGACCCTTACTTTCCCTTCCTGTTGGCCCTTTTCAGTTGGAAAATCCCTTTTAAGTTAGTATAGCAATGACCAGAATCTTCAATTTGATCGTATGCCACCCTTAAATTGTAATTATACTTGTACCTCATACAAAATCACCAGCCCCTCTGAACTGCATATTGTGCTGCCGCATTTTGAGCCTTCCTGCCTCTCTTGACCAAGGCAGTATCAAGCTATCATTGAGATCTACTGTGGCCAGCATGAGCCCTCCTTGTCTCTTAATGGTGAGTCCTAAGAGGAGAGCGGTTCTGGTTCAGATCTTCTTAGCTAGGTTAGTGGCCAGGAGTGTAGATTCTATACCCCCGCCTTTGGCCGTATGGCTCTTTAAGTCATCCAATATAGACACTTCAGCCTTCCAGGGCACTGCATAGACAATCTTAAAAAGACTATGCACTTTTTTTTAAACATCTTTTTATTAACAAAATATAGCTTTCCATGTAAGGAGACAACACACATAGCAGTGGGTCAGCCAAGTAGTGATAGTACAATATACAGCAAATGCCACACCCTTAGGCCAATCGGCACTGCCAGTGGACCCATCCCCCCCCCCCGGTACCCCTACAAACCACACCCTCCAATCAGTTAATAAATCCCCCCTAAAAGCCATCCATGCCTCCCAGACCTTTTCCCGTTTACGTGGGCACCCCCTGCTCTGGTACACCACCAATCAAGGTCCCTTTTCCAACCTTCTATCAACGAAACCTCTGCACCTCCACCCCCCCCCCCCCCCCCCCCCAGTTTAGCTACATTTCGTTTGGCCACCACCCCGGCCAGTGCCAACCAAATAGTAGCCCATTTGGGCCATACTTCCTCCCCTGTCACTCCCAGGATAAACCATCTGGCGTCTAATGGGACCTCGGAGCCCACCACCTCAGACATAACCCGCGCAATGACTTCCCAATACCTCTGTATCAATTGGCATGCCCACAAGATGTGAAAGAACATCCCTATCTCATTGCAACCCCTCATGCACTTGTCTGACCCACTAAACCCGATTTGATGCTGCACGGTTCTAGGGACATAGGAACGATGGAAAATCCGGAGCTGAACCAGGTGAAACCGTGCCCTGAGCACTAATTCTCTGGGGCTCTGTAGGGCCTCTGCCCAGTGATCATCTTCAAGGAGTCCAACATCAGATTCCCAGGCCTCTCGTAACGGTCCCAGCGGATCGGGCGTGTTATTAATTAACTTTTTATATGTAAGTGAGATGGCCCTGTCCACCATGGGATCGAGTAGGAGCCTATCTTCTAGCCCAGAATACTCCGGCAACCGCTCCCCCTCTTTGAGATGGCAGTGCAAGGCATGCCTGACCTGCAAGGATTTTAAAAATTCTCCCTCGCCCATCTGATATTCCGTCTGCATGGCCGAAAAAGCATGCATCTTCGCCTGTATCCAAACATCCCCCAGCAGATCTATCCCAATGGAACTCCACCCACGAAAGCCCTTCAGGCGCGCAGTCTCCAACAAGAAGTCTCCTTACCTCAGTGGGGTTTGTTCTCTGAGCCTAGCTTCCCACCCCATCACCTTCGTTGCCTTTCGCCACGCCGCCAGCACCATCTCCGTATGAGCTGGAAGACCAGAGTTGCCCCTCCTCTTCCTGTATAGGGCAGCGAGGTAGGTGCCTTTCCCCATGGCCATACGATCTACCTGATATGCAGGTTCTTCAGTGGGGGAGAAGACCCACCCATTGATACTGACCAGTTGCGTCGCACAGTAATATTTCCTGAGGTTCGGTACTGCCAACCCTCCCTCGTAAACCCCTTAGTTGCAATTTACGTAGGGTGATTCTTGGGTTCCCTAGCCCCACCCCCCCCCAGCAATGTGCGCTTCTCTGCTTCCACTGCCCGGAAGACACTCTCCGGAACCACGAAGGGAGTATTCTGGAGCAAGCGTGGTAGGGCCTTCATCCTAAACAAAGGCTATGCACTTTTAAGATGATCTGCCTTGGTCTTTAAATGGAAGTGGTTCTGCAACTTGGGTATTTAGATTGACTGGACAAAATGTCAGTAAAAAGTGGAACACCCCTACATCCTCTGCTTGGTTCTGTGCTCAGTTAGCAAGATGCAGGCTCCATGCTTCCAAGAATATTACAGAAGTTTGTATAAGAAAAAAATTGTTATGAAAACTCACCAAAGTTGTTTTCTAAATGTGATGACAGATATTTATGGTGATAAAGATATTTCTGTACCTTTCACCTTCCTAAGTCCTTCTTCTCCAGGAAATAGATCTTCCCGTATTTTGTATGTTCACAGATTTCATAAGTTTTAAATACAAAGAACTAAGCAAATTTGGCAATCTGACCATTTAATTACTGACCCTGTACCCAAGCCAAAACAGTCTAGATTGATTGTCTTTTGCTATATTTTGGGTTATTGACACTCTATCATTCATTACCTGTTACACTTTAGTCCAATTATTCACTACTACAGCATTGCTTTGAAATGTTCCAAACTTTGTAAAGTGGCTCCACCATACATTTATGAAGCATTACTTCCTCTGTGTTCCTTTCAGCCATTATCAGGGACAGACTTTATATTCTATTAAGTGTTTATGACTATTAATGAAGAGCCCCTGGAATAGTTACCGCTCTTACGGTCTAGTTTCCCAGGATCCTTCACTCCCCTAAAAAGAACTAACTTAACTGCCACTGACGGAATTTGGCAGGATACTGTTGGAGTGATCTTCCGTAAAGGAGCAGGGTCAGTTTTGCAACATTTAAAGCTTTGATCGATCAGTCTACCCTGCCCTGTTTTTCTCTCCCATTTTCATATCCTCGTTTGTGTAGTGATTTTTTATTTAAGTGATGTATTTTGTTCATTTTTAAAGAAATAATTTGTCAATATTGACACTATATAGCCTGTAGAAAGCCTATCAGAAATATTAATGTTTCTAAAAATTGCTTGTATTGTAAAAAACAAAACTGTGAAAGAAGTGTACAGGTAAGTAACTTTTCATTTAGAGGGAAACTAAGTGACCTCGTACCCTTAAAGAGTCCAAACAGGCCTTCCTTCTAAGTACAACCTTAGTTCAAAGCGTGTTCTAAGCACCATTTGTACTCTACGTTTAGTCTTTGAATTTTGAAAGCCATCTCTTGCTTCTGGTTAGCAGGATGGAACTCTTAATATGCTCCATGCTGTTTTAGCTGGGCTCCTCCTCGCAGAAGAAAATAGCCACGAAAGACGGGGAACTGCAGTATTCAGAGCTGCAAACCGCAGAACACATTTGAAAATCTTTTCAGGAGTATAACCAATTGAATCCCGAAACAAGTGACTCAGCTGGCTCAAACAAGTAAGCAATACATGTGAGCTCAACTAAATGCAGGCTTGCACCAAGCCAAGTAAAGAACTTAAGTGATTGTCATAATGTCCCACATAATGTGGCAAACCTGAGATAACAGAAAAAAGAAACAGGCGGTTCGAGCACTGCTGAAGTTGTATGGGCAACTTAAAAAGTTAACTGTGCTCCAGGAATACCCTCTACTCCAGGGTGTGGCGTTTACTCAGGAAAAATCACAAGTTCATAATCAACTCGTATGCCTGGTCACAAGTATGCGCTGAAATATCAGCAAAGGACGTTTTCAATAAAGTGCTTAATTGTTTAAAGTTGTTGAGACTCTCTTCTTTATTTGATAATCCATAAATTAATTCGACATCTAAATGTTACTCCACATATTTAATGTCTCCATCACATTTTCTTAACTTGGCAAACCAAGAGCTTGCATCGTTTCCGCTTACGAACACCCTTGTTTTACAAAGCACTGAAAGGTACTCTTGCATTGCTCTTTAAAAAGGAGGCCTGTGCCTTCCTTTTATAAGCTGTGCTAAGCTACCTCAGGGCAATTCATTCTTTTGGATTCATGCACACGGTTAGAATCAGCTTTGAGCCACTGTGCAGCACTAAACTCGGATTTAGGTGCTCCTTCTGGTTCAGGATTTCTTCCGTTTCCTGTGCAATCTAGTATTTCTTAAACCAAGATTATATTCAACGTGCAAAGTTTATTTCTTCGTCCTCATAGCAGGTCAATAGCTACTGACATCATAAAAATCATACTTAATGCTGAATTACAACTGATTTAGTGGTCAGTGGAAGGTGCCTTACCGTATCACCTGTGACATCAGCAGCCGCCACCGGGAGCTCTCTCTCATCGGAGAGCCTTGGAATGTTTGTTCTTATTAGAACACTTAACATCATTGAATTACATTTGACGTGTAGTCATCCTTGGTTCTCCTTAATTAGAAGGTGCCTGCTCCTATGTGTGGTGCACTGATTGGACATGGGTAGGGTGTTTTTTTTTGTTTTTTTTTGCATTATGCTTATTGTCTGCTTACTGTAATGCTATTACTCCAGTGAGTAGTTGTAACTGTGTCACTTTGCCTTTTCCCTGTTTCTCTACAGCAGCAAGCTTGGGATGGTGGCCTTGTTCCTCAAAGTGGTCCGCACAGAGAGCCTTTTGGGACTCTGGAAGGGAGCCTCACCTGTAAGTAAAGCTGTGTTGGCTTCTTGTTCCTTCACAATTTCTGTGGCTGTAACATGTCTTTATACACCAGTTTACAATGGAACCTGCAAGAGGGCAGGTGCCAGCAGTGGGTTGTTTTTGTGTCCGCAATATTGCCATCCTTCAAACTATTATTGATAAATATGTGATTAATAGAGCTCAGATAGTCTATAGCTAATTTGTAGATTTTTCTACAGCTTTTGACAAAGTAGATAGGCCTTTCCTGTGGAGGAAATTATTGAAGTTAGGCGTTCCTATAAGTTTGCTAAGAATAATAGTTGCAATTCATACAACCACATGGTGTAAGGTACAAATGGGATGAGATAAGGGCTTAACCCAAGAGATATCCATGCAAAACGGTCTTAAACAAGGGTGTTTACTTGCCCCTCCTTTTCTCACTATTCTTTTGTGATTTACCAGACTGTTTCCAAGAGGTAAATCATTTCCCACCACAATTATCAGCACACAAAATGCACCTTTTAATGTAGGCCGATGATGTGGTTTTATTTGATCTAACCCCAATTAGTCTTCATTCACATTTTACCAGGATTGTAGAGAGCTACAGTCAAAAGGACGTTCTCATCAAAGAGGAAGAAGCTCATTCTCTTTTTCCAGCAAATCCTCAAACCACAATCTATTTCCTTAACTTCTCTGGTTGCCTGTCCACCTCTCATCCATGCCAATAGGATTGTATGACGATCGAACACGTGCCTTTTTGATGATCCCTTTACAACGCAATGCCTATACCACGGCATGCCTATAGCACAGCATGCCTTTACCATGAATATGCCTTTACCACGAATATGCCTTTACTATTCACGTCTTTACAATGTACAGTAAGTGTATATATAAGGTAATTTAAACATGTGTGTATGTATATATATGTGTATATGTATGTATATATGTGTATATGTATGTGTATATGTATGTATATATGTGTACATGTATGTATATATGTGTATATATGTGTGTATTTGTATATATATCCACATCAAACTCCAGTATTTCTTTCTTCTAAAGCAGACACTGCAGATTCTGTTGTAAGTACGTTCTATATAAATATATATATATATATATATATATATATATATATATATATATATATATATATATATATATTATGTATCTAACACGATAGTCGTCTTAAGAATAACCAGACACCACGCTTTGGTCCAAATTGCTCCTTAGTGAGATTTATTGGCAAAATCCAACCGATGCGTTTCGCAGCGTCCGCTGCTTGTTCACGAGTACGGGTGTGTTGCAAAATCAATAAAGTTATATCAAAACAAAACATCATGTGACATTCCTTTCAATCATAGTGAAAAAAGACTATACAATTCATTTTGCGGTCAGTGAATTCCAAATTGTCAATAAAGCCAGTAAAAGCATTACTTTCATGCAAATAAACAGGCATTTTCAATGTCGCACTTCGTGACTATATCGGTGTGGAAAAACAGTAGCTTCTCTTTTGTACGAGCATTGCTTTTTTAGTTGCCAGACTACATTTCCCATACTCCAACAAAGTGGAATTATGGAAACCCGGTTCTACATTACAACGTGAAAACCTCCCCATTGTATTCGTATCATTATGAACCTCGGATTCAATCGGCAATCATGCCCCTGTGAGCAAAAAAAGCAACACTTCACAAATTTGCAGCCTTACATAAATTTCACGCTGCAATTTAAACTTGCTTAAATCATTGCCATAATATTATTCCACCAACTAGTTTGTAATACTTTTTCTGTAGCAAGCTACCATGTTTAAATACAACCCAAGTGGTTATTTGTCAATCCATCACATTGTAAAAACAAAAGTTATAGTCGTGCTTGAGTATAGCCCTAGTGGGCATAAATCCAACATTATAAACACAAAGAGACACCAAAAAAAAGAAAGTGTTTTCACCAAAGATCATCTTCTGGCATATATCGATTACAAATCCTTTTGCTCTTTAACCTTCATCAATTGACTCCATCCGACCACAAACAATCTGAAATTTAAAAAAAGAGAATGCACTGATTAAAACATAGTGAATATACTGATAACATACACACCCAAACACAAGATTCAGGAAGTGGTAAAAAACCTATCAGCTAAAACTTTCCATGAACCAATTTTTAAAATAGACAAGCAGTGACACATATTCTAGCCCAAGTGTACGGCAATTGCCTCATCTCCATTGTGGCTGATGGTTGCAAAGTATGATACTTAATTATCATTTTTGATTCTAGCCGTCTTAGTTCTTTCAATCTGTCAACCCCCCTTTCACATTTTGAGATGCAATCCAAGACGACAAATGATAATAGACTTGTGTTGTGTCTGTGATCTGTAAAAAAGTGCTGTGCAATTGGGTATTGTTTATCGTGATGAATTATTGCCCTCCGATGCTCTAAGACCCTCTTATTAGCCTTATGAATAGTACTACCAATATAGTACTTGTTACATGGGCATCTGAGGGCACGGACTGCATATTCTGTATCACATGATAGATGCTTAGTGATTCTGAAAGTACCACATTCAGCGGATAACTTGACCGCCTTACAACTGGAGCTGTACTTACAGGCCTTGCATCTGCCACATACAAAGAACCCTTGTACAGCTCCAATTTGTGTTCTAGTTACTTTGGGTTGTGAGGCAGGACATATCATATCTTTGAAGGACTGAGCCTTCCTATATGTTTTCTGAGGTGAATCTCCTATGCATTTTTCTAGGTCAGAGTCAGTTTGCAGAATACTCCAATGTTTCTTAAGACATGTCCTCACATCATACCATTTGTTACTAAATGTTGTAATAAGCCTTATCAGTCTATTTCTGGATCGTTAGTTGTTTTATCCTTAATTTGTAAGAGGTCATCTCTATTTCAGGCCTTAGCCTTTCTACACACTGTCGTTATGCATGCCCCAAGCAACTAGAACACAAATTGGAGCTGTACAAGGGTTCTTTGTATTAAGGGTGGGCGTAGTTCGCGAAGTAGCGCTACGCGAAGCGCACTTCGCACTACGCGAACTTCACGTAGCACTACGCGAGCTGCGTAGTAGCATGTTCGCACTGTGCAAGATGCGTTTTCAATGATTGCACAGTGCGGACAAGCATCCGGCACTGTGCAAGCATTGAAAACGGCATCTTGCACAGTGCGAGCTGTAGTTTTCTGCTGCTCGAGTAGATTATTACTCGAGCGGCAGCTTTCTCAACGCGAACAGGTAGTTTCTCATTGAGAGCGGTCACGAGCATGCGCAACCACTCACAATGAGAAACCTGACCTCCTCGCGTTGAGAATCTCGCCGGGATGTCAGTTTGCTTGCTCGCGGTCGCGAACATGACGTTCAGGACCGCGAACAAGCAAAAAATGACCGCTGCACTACGCTACGCTGCACTACGCATGTTCGCACTGTGCTACGTGCAGCTCGGGTAGTGCGAAGTTGCGAAAACTTCGCAAACTCCGCGAGCGTAGCGTAGTGCTTCGCCCAGGGTTACTTTGTATGTGGCAGATGCAAGGCCTGTAAGTCTGATGGAGTCAATTGATGAAGGTTAAAGAGCAAAAGTATTTGTAATCGATATGTGCCAGAAGATGATATTTTGGTGAAAACACTTTTTTTTTGGTGTCTCTTTGTGTTTATAATGTTGGATTTATGCCCACTAGGGCTATACTCAAGCACGGTTTTCACGTTGTAATGTAGAACCGGGTTTCCATGATTCCACATTTTTGGACTGTGGGAAATGTAGGCTGGCAACTAAAAATGCAATGCTCGTTCAAAAGAGAAGCTACTGTTTTTCCACACGGATATTGTCACGAAATGCGACATTGAAAATGCCTGTTTATTTGCATGAAAGTAATGCTTTTATTGGCTTTATTGACAATTTGGAATTCACTGACAGCAAAATGAATTGTATAGTCTTTTTTCACTATGGTTGAAAGGAATGTCACATGACGTTTTGTTTTGATATAAATTTATTGATTTTGCAACACACCCGTACTCGTGAACAAGCAGCGTACGCGGCGAAACGCGTCGGGTGGATTTTGCCAATAAATCTCACTAAGGAGCAATTTGGGCCAAAGCGTGTTGTCTAGTTATTTTTAAAACGACTATCGTGTTGGATTTTTAGGGGTTGGCGAACCCCGCTGCGACCCCAAGCGGCATTGGTCCCTTTCGCCAATTTTTGTTGGATATATATATAGCTATACATATAACATGAAGTCCCTCTTTCCGCGAGGCTTGCATGCGGTGGTCTGAGACGGGTGCGGGCATGCCAATTATCACTATCCAATCCTTAACTTTGAATGAAGAACACTCAGACGACCCCAAATATGCCACAAAATATGACTCAATGGCTCTTCTGACGCGTTTCAGCTTTCACCTTGTTCACGGTCAACTTAGGGTAGCACATCAATCAGGTGTACATATACAAAGCAAGCAGTGAAGATGGACTCTTTCATAAATATGTTAGGAGAAAAATGCCACCCCACCCGTCATCTTTAAATGGGCTTCCAGGCATGTTAATATAGCACCAGTAGTTACATATTATATAACAGTGTACTCTTAATCAATTAAATAGATCATCAAAATCATAAAATATGAGATTTTTAGCTTTATAATCCTAAATCTCATCAAAAATTAGCATTGCAATAAAATATTCCAGATTTAATTGTCACGACTCGGCATCAGCATATATACAAACGCCGACGCCGCCAACCTTTTCATCCGTATTTACTGTGAATTGTCCGTTCAATTCTTCAATTGTGTAACCAAATTAGATATGTTGGCCACAAAGCCTAGATGGGCCATGTACAGTAAAATACATGGTTATAATAATAAATATATCTGTTAAATACATGGAACTATACATGCATTGTTAAAAAGAAACATTCAGTGCCCAAGTGGGCTAATTTAAAGCATGTATTCTTTCAATTCACTGTTTAGCAGTATTGCTAATGTTTGGTGAGATTTAGGATTATAACGCTAAAGTTCTCATATTTTATGATTCTTATGATTATTTAATTGATGCACACACACACACCACACACACATACACACACACACATACACACACACAGATTTACCTTCATTATCCTTACCTTGCTTTTTGTAAAAGCATGCATGGTAAAGGTATTGTGTGGTCAAGGCGTCTTGATAAAGGCTTCGAATGATAAAACCATTGTTGTAAAGGCTGTTTCCTTCCGATAAATGGGTGGTAGGAATTGTGAACATTCTTCTCAACCCTGGTGCAAAATGACATCAGACTCCTTGGTTTTGGATACCCTCCAGCTCAGTCACTCGATATAATCCATTTCCAGGTCACCTCAGAAACCACAGAGAAATGACCACCATCTACATCTTGGCAGAATGTGCCTTTTTTCATTCTTTAAAAAAAAAATATTTTTTGTTGTTTTTCAACAAGTAACAAGACCCCACATAATCAGTGACATAGCGAAACAAGGACAGCAGACCCATCAGAGCCTATAATGAGCTGTACATTCCCATTTATCCAGTTCCACCCCTATCTACACTTCCCATTCCTCCATCTTGTTTATCAAATATACACTGAATACTCTCACTTGTCTGAAGCAGCCCTCTGTACGTTTGCCTTGCTTCTAGATCTTCCATTTCTGTGGGCAACCTATGCCTTCATAAATCAGACATTCCGCCAACATGCGCCTGTCCATATCCTCTTTCCAGGCAGCTAGGACTGGCTGCTCCCAAGCCCCAGTTCTTCTTGCCACTCCCCACCCAAGGACCATCTATATCTTCATGTATTTTAGAATCATTTCCTCCACCCAGATGTTAAGTATGAAGTGTTTTGTTGAATGGTGGAAAGCATTACTCCAGTCATGCATGTATGTAGTGCTTCCCTATACTGCTGTATATTGTGGTATTCCCACAGGATATGAAAGAAGGACTCTTCCTCAGAACAATACCTCAGACAGTCCTCAGAGTTCATTCTACCTACTTTCTTCTGCACCATTTTGAAGTAGTAGCATTTATTCAAAATCCGCATCTAAGCCAGTCTAAAACCTGACCCGATCGTCCTCCCTGGTGGGGCTCTTAGGGCTTCATCCCGGGCCCTTTCGTTATTTAGACATTAAACACCATCTAAAATTCTATACTGACAGATTGAAGGCATTCAGGAAATCATATCAACTATTAATTTCCACTGGCAAAGCCAGCAAAGGTTCTGATTTTTCTAATCAGGGCATTGCTGGTTAGACCTTCACATGCATAGATTTTTGCCACAGAAAATCTGGCATTCATCTCCGAAGCAACATCTGAGCCTATTCTACCAGGGCCTGGCAGCGATACCCGCCCTCTCAACAGCAGTGTCCAATTGCTGGCATGCAAGGCAACCAACATACGTTCATGGGCACGCACCGAGAGACTGCTGTAGGACAAGTAGTTCTGCAGAGCCATGTTACCTCTCCTTGGTTTTGCTTATTATACTTGTGCTCTTATGGTTGTTATTCAAGCATGCGGTTTCATGAAAGATCGAGTGTTGATGAAGAACATTTACTTATCTGTAAGTACATGTCTCCAACTTTGGTAGAAGGGAAACACTTCCAAATGTAAGGAAATACTATCAGGCAGCCCAGCGCCATTATGTCAATAGATGGACTTTCACTTCTCAAGGCGAACCAGCTCAGAGAATCCATAGGTATATTCTGCAGAGAATTTGTAGATATATTATGTGGATGAAGAGCTACACGCTTGTTCTAGTTGGTGGCTATTTATGCTTACAACCCACTTGATCATTGCCTTAATAACTATTTCTGAAGGTGTGCGTCATAATGTCACACATAATTTATCACTAAAACTTGACTGCCCCAATTGAACTCTTCTGATTGTATGAAAGCCTGCAGATGTCCACTGAACCATAATATGTTGTTCTGGATTTGTTCCCTTAACTCTCCCCCTCGCCTCCCTGTTTTTCTTTTATCTAGTCCTTCATCCGGTGCATCCCTGGTGTGGGACTTTACTTCAGCACTTTGTACTCTATGAAGCAACACTTCCTGCTTGGCCAGGACCCAACAGCCATGGAATCCATTCTGCTTGGTACCACCTCTCGTGCCATTGCAGGCATCTGCTTGCTGCCCATTACCGTGGTGAAGACTCGTTATGAGGTGAGGCGATAAAATGTGTAAATAATGGTATGAGTTGAAACACATTTTATTACTCTAATTTTTAGATATCTTGTGTACACTGTGGCATTTGATGCCACAGTATACAAAAGTTGTAAATAGGAATGTCACCTTTTGAATCTTATTCCTTATTCTATGATTTCCGTCTTTTAGAGTGGGAAGTTCGGCTACAGAAGTGTATTTGGGGCACTGAACAACATCTACCGGACGGAAGGAACCCGTGGGCTCTTCAGTGGCCTAACCGCCACCCTTCTACGTGATGCCCCCTTCTCAGGGATCTATTTGATGTTCTACACTCAGACCAAACGAATTCTGCCAGAAGGTGGGTGAAATGCAATGATGAAAGCAGAGAATGGTTGACACGGTGCTAGTAAGACCCACATAATTGCACACAGTCTGTTCTGGTGGACATTTGAGGATCCTTGCATTGTCACAATTTAGTGCTCAGGAGAGGATTTGACCTGGTGCTGGTTGTGGTGACAGTAACAGGTAGAGAGCAAAGTAGACAAAGCAACACAGTCCAGCAACATTTTTGTTAGCCTGTTAGGAGACAAAAAGGGTATTTACTGACACCAAAACATTTCCCAAAGAATTATACAACACTGCTTGTTTGTGGACGAAGGTGACTAGGGGTCCCATTAAGAAAGGCACAGAAAAATAGAAGCATGAATGGCAAAAAAAAATCAAATACATTATTTTTTTGTAAAGTTGGTGGCATAGAAATAAGGCAGCAGTGAAGGGTCGGAAAGATTTCCTCTGTTTATAAGGCAATATGAGGAAGATGCTTACAGTGCCAAAACAGTAAGGAGAAGTGCAGGGGGGAAAAAAACGAGCAGGACTCAACATTTTAAGAAGAGTACATTTTCTTGGGATGTCTTGGGCCGTCATCTGATAAAGGCATAGAAAAGAATTCACAGTGTGATTATGGTCAGGTGCTAGTCAGAGCTGTACCCACTGGCATTTATGAGCGCGTACCACTGGTAGAGATAATTTTATTTTTAAGAACACAACTGTGCGTCAGCCGACTATTACAGATAGGCACAGTGGTAAAACAATTCTTTGGTCCGCGTAGTAGAATACAGACATTCACAACAGAGGGGCAAACAACAATTCTAACTTGTCTCAATGTGGGGATTGTGGCAAAAATCAATGACGAATAATTGTCTGCTGTCAGTAGTGAGAGTGGCATTTTGAGACTGTGCCTTAGTGAATATTTGGCTTGTGGTATGTAGTCAAAAGACATTTTAACAGAAATTATAGTGCCTTATGTTTGAAATGACTGATGTTACACTGCTATAATCCACATGATAGTCCTACATTAATTAAGCATTTGAGATTGACAAAGATCATAGCAGATTGAAAAAGATGCATTGGGGCACAAAGAATTTAGGAAGTGGTATATTTAACACTAAGAACCCTAAGTCCCATAAAAAAGTAGTGCAAGACAGAACATAGGCAGTGAATATCCAGAAGAAATATGAACAGGACAGAGTTGTGATGAGAACAATCCAAAACACCAGCACCTTTATGCGTATACAAATAGTTTTGGTGCATGGGTAACTATTAATTTTGGTAGGTTTGCTTGGTATGTGCTTGGTAAATGAAAAGTAATAAAGACCTAGTGTTGTATTCAAGAAAAACATTTACTCACCAATAGAAATATGTATAGCTCTAATAAGGTATGAGTTGAACTTGACAGCAATTCTGATGTTCCAAAATGCTGAAGCTAAGCAGGTCGGTGGGGGTACCCTATACTCTTGTTAATTGCACTGGCTAGATAGCAGTATAAAAAAAAGGTTATGTATCTGTTGCTCTAGTTCTGCATTTTAGGAATTTTCATTGAAGTTATAAATGCTTGTATAATTCCCGGCTGCCTAAACGGACCCTGGATCTACTTTCTGCATAGCCACTCTTTCTTGCACTTTACAGTGTTGAACATCTTTATCCAAGAGTTCATGTAAAATCATAGACAGTAGAAGTCTATCACAGGTGTCATTTTTACCCGGAATAAGAATGAATACAGTTTATTACTTTTACCACAAGCTAAAACGATTACTCTATTGAATTTCTTGATGTTACACTCAACATTCAGAATAATACGCTATTTTCCATGCAAAGCTATCCTTCACACAGACACAGCTCACATCCCAAATTATATCCAATAGCATTGCAATTCTTCTTCAGAAGACGTTACCCCAGAATAGTCTTAGAAAGTTCTAACAATAAAACCATCAAGACAGAAAAAAGTCACTTCTTTTCAACCATACATACAGTAGGGAAAAGGAGAATCGTATACTCATTATCACACCATATATGAAATACAGCTTGAACATTTTCCGAACCTTACACAAACACTACTATGTGCTAAATACTAGAAAAAAAAGCACACCGGCAATGTGGGCTCCAAACGGCACACTGGTGTGTAATTAATACCAAATCTGTTTCCTCTAACGCTTTACTTTTGTGACCCCATTGCCAAGAGGCCACCCCAACACAAGGTCAAGAAATAACAAATGAAAAGGAGCGTTCAATTCTGTACAGGATTATCTGTTGCAAAAATAACAGATGGTTAAAGTGTTCTCCAGTAATAGATCAAGTAGTCATGATGTGACGAATAAAAGTTATTCAATAGTCTTGCGAATTGCTTTGATTCCAATTTTATTTAAAAAATTCCATTTTTGACAGAAGCAATCCATTTGGCCCAGCCAACGTGTTTTGTTCCTGTGAGACTTCATCAGGGCTTGATCAATATCCCAATGTTGTCATCCACCCAGTGTTGGCTCCTGTTATCTCATAAATTCTCATAGATACAATTTTGTACCACTAGATGGTGTGTTGCGCACCCATCTTATCTTCATCCTTTCTGCTTCCTAAACTATCTGTCATGTTAAACCTCTTTAAACATTGTGTTCATGAAGGTGAAAATGCAGCCTGATAGGCTTACATTACACCTCCAAAATATAAATCTATTTTCTGTCAGGTAATTATTTCCAAGAGTTTAACTCAATGTCTTTTTACATCTGCTGTAGAGTGGACCCTCGCTATTATTTTTAGTCAGAAGTCGATCTGTACATCAAGTGTCCTTCATGTGGAAGGAAGAAAGCGGCATCAGATGCCCACAAGGTCTGTGTGCTCTCTCATTCTATCAATGTGGCAATTGGATGCAAGTGTCTAAAAGAACACTCAAAGACAGAAATGCACCAGACTTAGAAGCATGAAGGCGGAAGAAGAAAGAGGAGGCTTGAAAGATAGACCTCTCAACCTGCCCCAACTGAGGAAGATTCCCACAGTCCCACGGAGGGAGATCTACAAAACAAAAGATCAAATTGCAGACACAGGACATTCATGTCGAGACCTATGCTGTTGAATGGCTCAGCCCTACCTGTTTAACATCAAAGGATGGCCCACTGGTGACTCATCACAGACACCCTCAGCATTCTAAATCCTAGATGTTAAAATATTCAAGATTAATGACTAAGGGGCTGATTTAGATCTTGGCGGAAGGGTCACTCCGTAATAACGGTGACAGATATCTCATCCGTCAAAATATAAATGCCATAGGATATAATGGAATTTATATTTCAGTGGACGGGATATCCATCACTGTTGTGACGGTATAACCTGTCTGCCAAGATATAAATCAGGCCCTACGTGTTATTCTTTACCATCAACAGCTGCTTCTCATGTCAGATCGACGTCGACCTGATTGCCATCACTGAGCAAAGAACAACAGCGACACTACCACAGTTGACATCGAAGAGACTGCTGATATACTCATCATCAGGGAGATATAGGACAATGTTGCTGCATTCTCCATCAATGTCAAAAAGATCACATAGTAACCTGTCATCATCTTCAGGATGGTCTTGGTCTCCTTCAATTCAATTTGGACACATTTCTCTGACACACTCTTCTTCTACTAAGAGGTAGAGAAAAGAAACCACTATTTCTCTTGTACGACGCTTTAGAATGATAGCGGATACTTCCCCGGCCCCATTGTCTTATCGCACGATAAGACCAATATACCCATTTGAAGATCCATTTCAAATACCTCTAGAGACTCTGTATCTTTCTCCAATGAAGAAGATCTCGAAGGCCATGTCCATTTCTCCTTTGAGAAAGTGGATACACTCCTTTCCTACATCAACATCGCCGTTAAATTTGCTTCTCATCAGTTTCCTTCTACATTTTCATCAGACTCCTCTTAAACTCCAACTTCTCTTTCTCCTACTAGAGTATCCCCAACAGAGGACATGTTAACATTCCATAATGTTCTGGCAAGAGGATCAGCAAAATCACACATTGCATTGGAGACTTCCCAACCATTAGTCATATTGGAGACCCTTCATCCAAGGGCTGCACTTAATCCTTACCATCTTCAACCGTCTCTGTTGCACCACAAATAATTGTCATGCAGACTGGATCTTTTGACGAGACTTCAGGGCCAAATCCAACACCTGAGCCTTCGGTCATTAAATTTGTCTGCATGACTCCTGAAATCAGACAGTTTGGACATCTAAATCTATCTAGTGAATGTATGAATATACTAAAATAATCAAAATGCCCTTCCACAAGACCCTGGCATTCATTAAAACGGAAAAGATTTTGCATCTGGTGTAATAACTGGTCATGAGCTGATTGCTGTTCAGGAAGACTTGATACTTCTATACTTGCTCTATCTTCCAAAATCAGTTACAAACTCCATGTCTGCACTTTAGCTGACATTGTGCAATCGTTTTGCTTTACCCTAGTCTCCTTTTTCTGATGACACTCAGCTGGTCATCTTATTATCTCCGGGCTAGACCAGGGTAATACCTCTGGGCACTGAGGAGCTGTCTCTTGTCTGGTGGGCGCCGCGGCTAGGGCGACTGACTCCGGAATCTGGGGATCACGGTTCGATCCCCGGCACCGGCTGCAGATTAGCCCAACACCATGTGACTCTGGGCAATAGCTTGCTTAATCTTCCCGACGGCCCCCAGCGCCTAGAGACCCTTACGGGTGATTGTGTGCTTTACAAATGTGGATTATTATTTCTGGTTGGAAGAGTGGCAGCTGTCTTAAGCGGAACGGGGATGTTATCAATGGGATTTCTGGTTGGCTGAGGTATGTACCCAAGCAAAGTAGTAAATACTGCTTTTGTCAGGGTAAGGTAGATACACACTAAAAGATCACTTAGGCTCACCCTCTGCTAACTTGGCACTGAGCAGCCAGGCTTATCTAAAGAGGCTATGTGTAAAGTATTTATTCAACACACACACAGTAACACAGTGTATATACCACAAAAGACTCCACACAGGTTTATAGGAATAGATTATTATATTATAAACAAAATAAGACCAAAACGACAAAAATCCAATGTATGGAAGTTGAGATATTGAATTTTAAATGAATAAATGCAGTAAAGAAGCTTAGAAGCAAGTATTGCTAAAAAGGTTACTTTAGGTCGTACTGGACTGGGGCAAAGTCAGAATTCAGGTTGACCTCGATGGAGCGCCTGCCAGCTACAGGACCTATTCAGGCCACGGTGAACAAAGTACCTCTACTGGTTGCAAACAAAGAGATGCGTCGATTTTCTCAACGCAGTGACAGCAATGTGTCAGTACCGAAGACGGGTGCTAGAGTCAAGAGGCAATGAGTGATGTGTCGGATTCCGCCACGCAGTCGAAGGGATGCACTGATCTTTGCAAGCTGTAGCTGCGGAGATGCGCTATACGATGCGTCAATCTCTGCAGGCAAATCGCTGGTTTTTGATGCGATGCGACGGTTTTACTACCGGAACCTGGTTGATGTACTAGTTCTGTTACACACAGGCAGGAGATGCTTCAAAATTCATTTTGCATTCTGGGCCACTCAGTGAGCCAGGCATAGGAGCAGGGGTAGAGACTTTGATATCCCTGCGTCTCAAGAAACAGGAGGCACGCCAACAAGCCCTTGGAGATCACTTGGAGTGAAGGCAGAGTCCAGCTCTCCTCCAGCTGAGTCAGAGTAGCAATCCTAATTACAAGTGGCATAACACTAGCTTCTGTTCACATCAATATAATTGCAGTTATCATTCTGGCCTCCTACTGATCGGTGAGGGAAGCAAGTTGCGTACATACATATGAACAAAGAACACAGTCGAAAAGTGCACAAGGTGGCGGGAAAAAAAGAAGTTAAAACTCTATCCCTAAGGATAAAACTGGATTCTTGTTCTACCAGGCCCGGTTAAAAACGGCAAAAAGTTACTTACAAATGTGAGTGCATCTTCTCATCATTGTTCATCCCTATGGGGAACATGCTGCCTGCTTGTAAAATGAAATGAAATTATAATCTTCATAAAGTCTACATTCGATTACCACCTCGGGGATGCTTGGGAACAGTGTCTAATGCAAAGAATTTGGCAAGTGTCTAATCACTTTCATGGGCCTCTCAAAAATGTCGAACAGTGCTGTAGCTGAGATCTATGTTTGTGATCGCTCTCCAATGTTCAAGAATGCGCTTTTTGATTGGAAAGGGGGTGGATCCTACGTACCATTTATGGCACGGACACGTGATAGCATACACCACGTGAACGGTGTTACAATTGATGAATCTGGGGATTTTCCATGTCTTGCCTGTTTTCTCTAGTCTGACTTCCTTTAAATCTTCGCTGTGGCTACAGGCTTTACACTTCCTACATTGGAAAAACCCTTTGCTTTGATCTAGCCAGGTGGTTTTTCTTTGTTTGAGATGGCTGCTGACTAGGAGATCTTTAATTGATAGATTCTTCCTGTAGGAAAGTGATGCTGTGGTGCCAACCTTAGACTTGAGGAGTGTGTCTTGTGTTAGGATATCTCCTTGATGAAGAACAATCGCACTCCATTCTTAAAGAGTTGGTGAAATAAATTAAATGCAGAGTAAGTCGGTGCTATTTGGTAATTCCTCCAGAGTAAAAGGAAAATTGAATCAGTACAGTAGCGTTATCCCAGAAGTGGAAAACGTCCCCAAATGCACTCAGAAATATGATTTCGAAAACACTTCATTGACAATTTTGAGGAGGGTTCCTTTAAATAAAGTTTTATTTGAATTTCCTTGAATTCTTCAACTTTTCATGATGGTACACATGTATAGCCCTTGCCCAATGCATTTCGGGCATTAGCCCTTCATCAGGGGATTCAGATTCTGTCAAAAAGAATATACACAACGTTGTGACAAACGATAATTGACATTCCTTTGAGAGTCACATTTTTTTAGAAAACATTAACAGAGAGATTTGTTTCAGTAAACAAGCCTTATATCCCAAGGTGTTCCATAATGGACAAGAAAGTGAAGGTGTCCAGGTATCGTGTGTTGCTCAAAAAATAAAAAATGAAATCGAAAATTATAGTGTGGATTAACAGTGAAACAAAGAAGGGTGAAGATGAGCAATCACGGTGTGCATAAAAACCGAAGTGCACAGGCGTCAACTATGGTGTTCATATCGTGCCGAGAGGTACGTGAATATCGCAACGTTAAAGTGAACGCTAGTCCATACCTTCAACATGCGGATATTATATATGTACTCAAAATCACAACTCGTTATGGATAAGAGTGTAGAAAACAGCGCGTTTATCTGAAATGTGCGAGAGAAATAAAACGATCAATAGAGTGACACGCACGTAATCTTTTTAAAGTAGCAAACCGTGTGTAAACATAACTCACAGATGTTTCTGGCTCAAAATTCCTTTCCCGGAGTTAAAAAAGCTTCTTTATCTATTCAATTCAATAAGAACTTTATTTCGGTTTAGTTTACAAACCATAAAAGTACAAAATACAGCAATCCAAAATTCATTGTTAAAAAAGAAGGAATCCTCATCGGGATACAATAATACAGAACTAGCAGCAATTTATAGCAGCACGGATTATACCAAAATGTATAAGTACGTATACATAAGAAAATTTAGATAAAATTAATTACAAATCCAGGCATTTTCTATACTTTACAATTGATTTCAGAAATTCTAGTACAAAAAGGATGCTATCGCTATGTAATAATTGTAAATACATCATAGCAGGTCTGATCTGACAAAAATTAAGTTTCTTTAAAAGCGGTACCAGATAGCGTTTATGGGGAAATTCATAAAATTTGCATAACAACATAAAATGCAACATATCCTGCGGAGACTTTCCGTTGCAGCCGCAGGGAGCTGCTTCTTTGTTAAAAATAGTTTTTTGTGGCCTAACAAGCATATAATAAAATTGATTCATTCTGAATCTAGTTAATAAAAAATTATCATAAGAGGTCAGAGAGCCCATTAAATAAGGTTCAATGTGTAGGGTTGTTTTTAACATAACATATGTTCTAACACTCGATTTCTGAACCTCTATGGCTTCCCTCGATGTTCTCCTTTCCATGAGGAACGCCATTTTGATTGCCTCGACATCCTTCATGGTAATACAATCAGGAGTTTCTTTATCTACAACAACATTAAAAAGTAAGTCAGTTTGGATGCACATTTTAATATTGGTGTACCGCTAAATTGGGAGCATTTAAAAAGCATCTTACCCCGTGTCTAGTGGGCGTAAACCTACTCCGGCGCTACCGTGTTGTTACCGGAAAACAAGATTTTTCTACTTTCGGGTTAGGCGCGTTTCGAAACACGTGATCAAATAAGTGCAAAGGAAAAAATACTATGGTGGCCGTATAACAAGAGAAAAGAAAGATCCCCGAGAGGGTGTAGATAAAATGAATCGGATATGCGATTTCCCTAAATGAAATGAGTGTGAATATAAGAAAAACGTGAGAAACCTTTAGGGGCAAGGCTTAAAAGAGCCAGTATGTGAAAGCTCAGTTTATAACACAACAACCGCTGTGCATGTCAAAGACGTAATAAATCATATATTTATAAACATGCATTACATTTTTATCACAGGAGAAAATGAAAACTGAAAAAAGAATTATCATCACTGTGTGGATGTCTGATGATGTATAGTATTTGTGAAATACTGATCAGTAGTGCACTACTATACTGGGTTTGGATGTGAGGGTATATACAAGAATCTAATCATGTAATAATAGTTCACAAAAAGCAATTGAAATCTACACGATCATTTAGTCCTTTTGGATAAACAGTATTAAGGAAATTAATCCAAAATATTTCTCGGCGTAGAAGATATTGCGTATTGTCTATTCCAGGGAGGATCTGATGTTGTTCCAACACTAGAAACCGTAGTTGACTTGGTTTATGATTGTGGGTATTACAATGTGATGCTAATGGTGACTTGGAACTTCCGGTGCAGATGTTGCTTTTGTGCTCTTTTAGCCTCGTTTTGATTTTCCGTTCCGTTATTCCCACATAGGCCAAACCACAGGGGCATTTGATCATATAAATGAGATTGCTACTGTTGCACGTCGCAGTCACTCTTAATTGTATTGTGGTTCCTCGACTTGGGTGTTGAAATTCTTTGCCTTTTATAATAGCATTGCAGTTCCCACAATTGTAGCAAGGTAAAGTGCCTTTATGTGAATGCTGTTTCTGATCCTCCCTTTGATTTAGTAATTCCTTAATATTCTTGGTGCGTTGATGTGCAAACCTCGGTATGTTGGAAAATATTCCATTGAAATCATCCTCTAAGGATAGTAAGGACCAATGTTTTAAAATGATTCCTTTGATTTGTTGACTTTCCGTTGAATATTTTGAGATGAAAACCATTCTGTTCTCCTCTTTGGACTTAATTTGTGTTTTTAACCCCTTGGCCGCGGCGGTAATTCCGCTGCGGCGGTTGGGGGGCTGCGCGGCGCCGACATGCTGGTGACGGAACCACTCCGTCACCAGCCACGTGGGGCTGTGCTAATGACGGAGTGGTTCCGTCACGGCCCCGCCTGCCTAATAGAACGCGCCGCGCAGGCGTGAAATCAACGCCGCACAGGCGCGGCAGCCAGGCCGTGACGCAACCACTCCGTCATTAGCACAGCCCACCCGTGGATGGTGACGGAGTGGTTCCGTCACCAGCATAGAAGGGGGTAATAAGGTAGCACGCTGCAATTTCTGTGCTTTTGATGTGGCCTCTTCTAGGATTCCTTTTGGGTAAATTCGCTCTTTAAATTTAGTTAAGGTAGTTTGCATGCTTTCATTGAATGATTTCTCCGTTGAAGAGATTCTTTTTAATCTTAACATTTGAGAACATGGAAGATGTTTCTTGAGGGAATGTTGGTGAAAACTTTAAAAATGTTGCAGATTGTTTCTGTCAGTACTCTTAGTATACACAGTGGTTTCCAATTTTCCATTTATGTTGTGTATCATCACATCCAAAAATGGGATTTGGTCTTTGTGTATTGTGTGGGTGAAACCGATCCTGTCATTTACCTGATTCAATTTGGTTATGGCTTGGATTAACTCATGTTCAGATCCCTTCCATAGAATGAATGTGATCAATGTACCTCTTATATAAGAGGAGGTTGTGTTAGGATACCATCTCTTTCTCAGGATCTGTTTAAGTTTATCCGACTGTGTGGTAAAAGTCGTCATAAACCTTATTGGTGCTGTGTCAAGGTTGTTTCTTTCTTTCCTATTCTCTACTCTGAAAAGTGCCTCAGTTCTGTATATATACATTTGTAATGAGAGGTAATCTTAGGGTTCAGGGGAGGGTAGTATTAGGAGCCAAGGGTAATTTTTAGGGTTTGGGGTGGGGGTGGGTAGTGGTAAAGGGATGTAGGAGTAATATTAGGGGTGGGTGGTGGTTAAGGAAGGTAAGGGTACGTTTAGAATTTAGGGGTTGATAGTGACAAAGGAGGGTTAGGAGTAATGTAAAAAAGGAGGAGTTTGGGGAAGATTCCCCCAAAAGAAAATAAATGAATTAAATATTATATATAAGGTTTAGTTGTGGGAAGTAGTAAAGGGACGTATGGGTTATTTTAGGGCTTAGGGGTGAATAGTGGTAAGGGAAAGATAGGAGTAAATTTAAAAGGAGGAGGTCCCCTCCCCAAATAGAAAATAATTCCATTAAATCTAAGGTTTAGAGTTAGGTATTGGTGAAGTGAGGTAAACTGAAGTTTTTGGGTTTAGTGGTGGCTAGTTGTGAAGGCAGGTAAAAAGTAAATAATAAAAAAACAGGGGTGCAATTGAATTCTTTTCAGAAAACCGTTGAAAACGTGGTTTTCCTAACTATCTTGAACCTGGCATCCTTCACCATTTCTACCTGGTTTTGCAACAGTTTGATTTTTGCGGTGGGAAGGCAGTGTTAGGCAGCCATGCACTCTACAAATCAATCCAGTCAAAATACATTTGATCCATAAAGGTTCATTTAGCGGGTATAGCTACTTATTTAAAGTCTCCACAGCAGTTGTCCTTTTTTAAGTTTTGGTATACATATGTTAAATCATTCAGTGCTTAATCTCAGCCTGTGGTTGCAGTTGGGACCCACGGGCACTCACTTTTAGGTACCACCCCCTATTTTTCCCACACGACTGATCCAGAACAAGAAGGGAAAAACACAAAAGAGGGAAAGAAGGAAGAAGAGAAAGCCCAGAAAACAAGGAGATAAGGAAAATGCTGGTATGGAAAACACCTGCAAGAGTAAGATAGAGGCTGGGCATGTCTAGTGGTGAATTAAAGAGACATGAGGTGATAGCACCGGCTGCAGACGTCTGAGCAAAACTCATTAGCAACACTGCATTAACTATACCTTGCTACTCTTCCATGCACTGTGTTCTCACAAATTATGTGATTTGTGATGTCATAAGTGCTGTTGTAAATGCTATATCAGATGGTCTAAGTGATGTATTATGAAAAGGTATAAGCAGTGCACATAGGAGGTGCACATTATAGTTAATGTACAGTGGCTACCGAGTTCAATACTCAGTGTATAGAGGTGTGTGATTTATAATAATTTGAAGATGTTGCGTAAATTATAAATTTACGGTGTACGTATAGCTTAAGAATTCCTAATGTTTGTGTAGTTTGTTTGGTTTGAATACAAAAAATAAACAAAGCTATAGTATTTTAAAGGTAGTGCATAGTAATAAATTTAAGGTATAACTTTCAAATTTCTAATGTTTTAATAATTTAAGTTTGGTTTATATATAAAGAATAAATAAAGTTTTAGTAACTATAACTTATGATAAAATCTTACTATAGATCTTTATTACTTTCATACAGTTACTGATGCCATACCAAACAAACACATACAAGTTTTGGTGTTTGAGATTCTGCTCATTACCACACTGTCCTGTTCACAACGTTCTGGACCACACTCCCTGTGTTTCCTATGTTTGTTCTTGCAACACTTTTTTTTTTATAAGACTTGGGGTTCTTAAAAGTTATATACATCACTTCAAATTGTAGTACCCTACTGTATCTTTTTTTAACTGCAGTGATCTTTATCAGTCTCACATGCTTAAATAATGTATGGCTATGATTGTTAAATAACTACATATGTTTTTACAGCCTTGACAAAGTTCAGAGGACAAAACACGTGTTGATATATTTCTTGTTAAAACGTGTTTTAGACTACGTAACACAAACGTTGTATGAGTGTTCCCGTTAAACTGTCCATGCTTAAGGAATGACTGTATAGCCATTCCAACTACATTTTTGGGTACCAAGATGCACTGATTGTAGAGCTCCATTTAACTAATTATTACTACTAGAATACAGTGTTTCTATATATGTTACAAGTCTATGTTTAGTTTAGGACCAATGTGCAACCATATCCCATTTCTTACCATTGTAATAATTTGTGGTGAATAGTTGTCTGACAGTAGTGAGATTCTGGTATCTTGTGAAATTGTGGTGGTGAATAGTTCTCTTTGATGTCCTAATAATTTATGGCTATTGGGTTGTGAATCGTTGTCTGTTGGATTTTGCCAGCAAGGTTTTGTGTTCCACTGCAGTATGGCAATCAATAGCTTTCTGAATGAATTCAATAATGAGGTGTTGGCATTGTTAGGATCATGGTGGTGAATTGTGTTCTGAATTAATTCTGAAATGTGATGATGTGGGCATTTTTAGTAGTGTGCTGGTGAGTGATGTCAGAAATGGATTTTTTTCTTCTGGCTGCAGAGTCACATTGTAAGTGGTTCCATTGTAATTATTTAATGTACTGTGTGGTTCGTGAAGTGATCTGTGTTTTTCTGTGCTGCAGAGCAAGATCCAGCATTTGCACCCCTTGTGAATTTTGGATGCGGAGTCCTGGCTGGTGTACTGGCATCTGTGGTGACACAGCCTGCTGATGTCATCAAGACACATATGCAGCTATCTCCTGAACGCTACAGCTGGTCAGGCCAAGCTATTGCAGTTATATTTAAGGTAATTTTGTTTAGAATGTTTACTTCCCCTTGTTGTTGTTTGTATTGCTCTTTTGTTGTTCAGTTCTTTTTGTCTTGGCATCTGACAAGAAGGGCAAACATGCATCTGCCCCTGAATTCCTTTAACGTTCTTAGAAACCCACCATTCTGGGTTACTTACCTGACACAGGCATTACAAATAATGAACTCATTTTGGAAGTGCTGACAAATTATCTTTTTTTTAAACAATAGCTTGCCACTGAATCATCCTTCTTCCAGGTTGTCATTCTTACTGCTAACGTTGGCACCTCGCTGTCCAAAGCCTAAAAACAAAACCTTGTGGGGGTTTGCTCTTAGGCACCTCCTGGCCCTCACACTTAAAAAAGGTGAGATAACCATGACATCCTATTTTGCTGAACTGTGAATCACCCTCTCAGCCATTTCTAAAAGCTTTTTTAGCTTGTGTTTTCTGTGTTTATCCTACTTCCTGAAGTTAAAGGGAAAACAAGCCCAGTAAGTTAATGAGTTTGAGCAATTATGCAGAGGTTAATTTAGAGTTGGCTTGTGCCCCACCCTGACCAGGTTTATGGTTGCTGTTTGACCAGGGCTCACACCCCAGTCAACCAACAACCCAATTTCTTACAGGCAGTTTACAATCTGTACTCACAGGCTGCAGTGGCAGGTCTGAGATCTGTTTAAAGGGCTACTGAAGTGGGTAGCTCAATCAGGGGTGCAAGCCCACTAGTAGCATTTAATGTACAGGCTCTGGACACAGGAGAGATAAGGTAGCTAGGAAGGTACAAGTAAAATAAATATGCCATTTAGATATAAGCCAATTCTACCATGTTGTAAGGAGAGAACACAAGCACTTTAGCATTCATCAGCAGTGGAAAAGTGCACAGAATCCTTAAGGCAGCAAAAAGCAAAGCAAGCAACTAGAATGGTTGAATGCAAAAGGTTAGGGGGTAAACCACTCAAAGGATGCTAGGTCCAACACACTATACCCCCCACCCCTGATCCCCCCCACTCCTCTGAAAGTAGGGAGAACTGCCCATCCCCTTGGGAGTCCTCTTCCCTAAGCTTGCACTTACTGGCCTTGATATTCAGGCCTGCAGCACTTCCCAGAGGTGGCACTGATGGTCCTTCCAGCTAGAACTGAAGACCGCAATGTCAACCAGATGGGTGGTACTGAAGTTCTCCAACCCTGCTAGGGCCTGGTTGACCAACCTTTGGAAGGTGGCAGGGGCATTCTTGAACCCAAAGGGCATCACCCGGAGCTGGAAGTGCCCCTTGTGGGTAGAGAACGCATATCTCTCTCCAGCCCCCTTGGCAAGGCAATTTCTCAGTACCCAGAAATCAAATGTGCTGAGGAACTTGGCATCCCAATCGATCTATTAGGGGGATGGCGTGTGCATCAGACTTGGTGAGCAGCTCTGTTAAGGTCATCGAAGAGCCAGGTCTTGAGGTCCTTTCTGAATTGGTGCAGTGTCGGGCTCCATCGGAGATGAAGGGGGAGTTTGTTCCAGGTCTTGGCTGCAAGGTAGGAGAAGGATCTTCCACCAGCTTTGGTTTTGTTGAAACGAGGGAAGGTGGCTTGTGCGAGGTCGGCTGAGCGGAGGTTTCTCTTGGAGGCATGGAAGGAGATTCGGTTGTTGAGGTATTGGGGTCCGGTGCTGTGGAGGGCTTTGTAGCCATGTGTGAGCAGCTTGAAGGTTATTCTTTTTTTGACGGCGAGCCAGTGGAGGGCACGGAGGTGTTGGGTGATGTGGGTGTCTCGTGGGATATCAAAGATGAGCCGGACTGCAGCATTCTGGACTATCTGGAGTTTGCGGAGGAGGTTTTTGTTGATTATGGCATAAAGGGTGGTGTCGTAGTTGAGTCTGCTGGTGATGAGTGTGTGGGTGACAGTTTTCTTTGAGTCGGAGGGGATCCACTTGAATGTCTGGCGAAGTATGTGGAGGGTGTTGAAGCATGTGGAGGATACGGTGTTGATAATGAATCAGGGAATTTTTTTGCGCGTTACTCATCCCTGAGGGTCTCAAGGCACTGGGGGAGGGGGAGAAGCTCCGGTCAGTCGGAGATCCAGGTCTTGGGGGTCTTCCTAAAGATGTGCAGTTTGGCAGCTTGTTCCAGGTCTTGGCCGTGATGTAGGAGAAGGTTCTTCCACCTATTCTTGCTCTGTGGATGCATGGGGGTTCGGCGAGGGTGGCGATCAGAGGTTCCACGTGCCCAAGAGGAAGGAGATTCTGTCGTTGAGATATTGAGATCCGGTGTTGTGGAGGCATTTGTAGGCGTGGGTGAGTATCTTGAAGGTTACTCTTTTCTCAATGGGGACGCAGTGGAGGTTACGCAGCAGTTGGGTGATGTGTTTGTGTCGAAGGATGCCGAGGACGAGTCTGGCTGTGGTGTTCTGTATGGTCTGGAGTTTGCGGACCAGAGCCTTGTTGATTCAGGCATCAAGCGCGCTTCCGTAGTCCAGTCTGCTGCTTATGAGTGCGTGGGTGACAGTCTTCCTTGACTCGGGGGGGGGGGGGTTCCATTTGAAGTTCTTGCGGAGGATGTGGAGGGTGTTGAAGCAGGTGGAGGCGATGGCGTTGACCTGTTGGGCCATGGAGAGGGAGGCGTCGAGTACGATGCTCAGGTTTCCGGCGTGGTCCGTGGGGGGGCTGCCGAGTGCGGTGGGCCACCAGGTGTTGTCCCATGCCAAGGGGGAGGGTCTTTGTCTTCTCCGAGCTGAGCTTCAGGCAGCTTTTACTCATCCAGGATGCTACGTCCTTCATTCCTTCCTGGAAGTTAAGTCTAGTGGTGATGGGGTCCTTGGTGAAGGAGAGGATGAGCTGGGTGTCGACGTAGGATACTATGCTAAGTCTGTACTGTCTGACGAGGGGGGCCATGTAGATGTTGAAGTGCGTGGGGCTGAGCGACGATCATTGGGGTACTCTGCAGTTGGTTTCTGTGGGTTCGAAGAAGAAGGGTGGCAATCTGATCCTTTGGGTCCTGCCGGTGAGGAAGGAGCCGAGCCAGTCGAGGGCAGTTTCCTGTATGCCGGCGTTGTGGATACTGGTGGCTAATGTGCGATGGGGGAATGTGTCAAAGGCTGCTGATAGGTCCAGGATGATGAGGGCTGCCGGGTGCTTTGGTAGAGGAGGGTGCTGATGTCGTCGATGGTGGCGAGGAGGGCGGTCTCGCTGCTGTGGTTGCTGCGTAATCCGGACTGAGAGGTGTCTAGGATGCTGTTGGTTTCTATGAAGTGTGCTACCTGGTTGTTGACGGCCTTTTCAATGACTTTGGCAGCAAAAGGAAGCAGTGAGATTGACCTTAAGTTCTTGAGGTCCATCGAGTCTGCGGAGTGTTTCTTTAGGAGGTGGTTAACTTTGACGCGCTTCCAGTTCTAGGGGAATGTTACTGTGTCTAGGGAGCAGTTGATAGTTCGGCGTAGCTCGGGTGCTACGCCGAACTTGTGGAAGATGAGCGGCGGGCAGGGGTCAGAAGGTGCTCCGGAGTGGATGCTCTTCATTGTCTTTAAGGTGTCTTCTGTGGTGAGAGGGGCCAGGTGAAAAGGGTCTGTAGGGTGGCGTCATTGGGGGTGGGAGTTGAGACTATGCAGTGGATTCGTTTGTCGAAGATGTCGTAGAGTGTCTTGATCTTGAGGTGAAAGAAGGAGCTGAGTTTGTTGCAGAGGTCTTTGGAGGGAGGGAAGTCAGTTGGGTTTGGCGAATTTCTGTACGATGGCGAAGAGTTCCTTGGAGTTGTGGACGCTCGCGAGGATTCTGTTTTGGATGAAGTTTTTCTTTGTTGATTTGATGAGTTGGTGGTGTGCTGTAATGGCTGTTTTGTAGGAGGCGCGTCCTTCTGGGGTTCTGCTGTTTCTCCACGTCTTCTCCAGTTGTCTACAGGAGCGCTTAAATTCTTGGAGGTCGTGGTGAACCTGTTGGCTTTCTTGTTATGTTGTCCCGTGGTATTCTGAAGGGGAGGCAAGAGTGTTGGCACATTTGGAGATCCATTGGTGGAGGTTACTTGCCACTGTGTTGGCATCTTCCGTAGTAGGCTGTGGAGAGCATGTGAGGGCATAGGTGAGGTGTTCTTCGGAGACTTTGTTCCAGGTTCTGGGTGGGAGGCGGCGCATGTGCTTGGGTGCTGTGGGTTTCGTGAAGGTAAAATGGATGCATAGGTGGTCGGTTTAGAGCAGATCTGTGGTGTGGCTGAAATGAATGTTGTTTCCTCTGGCGAAGATAAGGTTGAGTGTGTTCCCTTCTGTGTGGGTGGGGGTGGAGACAAGTTGCTTCAGTCCTATGTTGGTGATATTCTCCAGGAGGGCGGGGGTGTTGGGATCGCTGTGGTTGTCCAGGTGGAAGTTCAGGTCTCCGAGTAGTATGTTGTCCGTAGTGGTGAGGGCATAGGGTACGATGTGGTCGGCGATGCCGTTGGGTCCAGGCGGTCTGTTCACGAGTGTTCCGCGGAGCTTCGTTCTGGGGTTGTGCTGGATCTGTAAAGGGATGTGTTCCATGGGGGGGGTGAGGCCTTGTCCGAGTTGGTGATTGTCAGTCCGAGAGAGCTTTTGTGGATGATGGTGAGGCCTCCCCATGGGTGAATGGGGTGGTCGTTTCCCAGAATCTTGTATCCGTCAGGGATGGCGGTTGCGATTCCGGGTGTAGAGCTGGAGTTGGTCCAGGTCTCTTAGACATCGGCGTGTGGGTGTTGAGGAGGTTCCAGATTTCTATGGCATGTCTGTGCAGGGAGCATACGTTGAGAAGGATGCAGTTCAGTGGTTTGTGTGCGCTGGAGTCCGGTGGGCTGGGGGCTACTGCTGGGGTCCGGAGATGGGTGAAGGGTGCGGCAGCAGTGTTGGCAGGTGATCGGGTCTTGGGTGTTGCTCGGCGCCGAGAGCTGGCATTTGCTGTTCCTTCTGGGGTTGAGTGCGTGGAGAGTGCTGGGGTCGGAGCGGCGGGGAATCGGGGGATAAGGGTCCCTGGCGCTGGTTGCGGATGGGCGCGGACAGGATAGCATTTGGCGTGCTGACGATGCGCCCGCTGCGTGCGGCCGTGCAGCTTCCTCCATAAATTAGGGGTCAAGGGCAGAACGGTCAGCTGGGAGGCGGGAACAGGAACGGCACACTGGGGGAAGAGGGGGCGCGGGGGCAGCAGGGAGCGCAGGAAGAGGGAGCGGGTAGGGCAAGAGGAAAAAAGAGAAAAAGAATAGAAAGCGAACAGGCAAAAAGAAAGAGGCAAAATAGGAAGAAAAGAGAAAGAGGCACAACAGAGGAAAGAGGCACAGCAGAGGAAAAGTAGGCAAAGAGGATGAGGCACAATAGAGGAAAGAGGCAGAGAGAAAGAGGCACAATAGTGGATAAAGGCAGAGAGAAAGAGTCACAATAGAGGAAAAAGTCAAGGAGAAAGAGGCACAATAGAGGAAAGAGGCAGCGAGAAAGAGGCACAATTATAGGAAAAAGGCAGAGAGAAATGTGAGATAGTTCCCTCTTTCTGCATGATTGCCCCGACTTGGACTGAGTGTGCCCTGGGCTCCTGCTAATCCAGTACCCAGGGCCTATGTTCTTTCTCTAAAACTGCATTGAAGCCTAAACCCAATTGGCATCTCTGGCAACAGGTCAGCCCCTGGTAAATGGTACCACAGGTACCCAGGGCACTGTGACCAGAGAAGGCCTCGAAGGGCTGCAGCACTTATTCTGCCACCCCTAGAGGTCCTGTACCATTACACACACACACACACACACACACACACACACTGCCTTTGCAGGCTGCATGTTTTGGTGCAGAACAAAGTGAAGAGTCCGCAAGGCACACATCCCTGTGTGCTATGCCTACAACCCACTGCCCTTGCTTAGATCAGTCACCCCTCTAGCTGGGTGCACTATACCAGTGGTGAGGGTACTGGTGCATGATCCCTGTACCCCTACAGTGTCTAGGTCCATTCTTAGAGATTGTAAGTGCAGTGCTGCCATTATGAGTATATGGTGCTGGGAGTTTGTCATTACGAACTCCACAGCACCATAATGGCTACACTGAAAACTGAGAAGTTTGGTATCAAACTTCTCAGCACATTAAACCCACACTGATGCCATTGTGGGATTTAATGAAAAATGCACACAGAGGGCATCTTAGAGATTCCTCCTGAAAACTAACCTACCACTAGTGTCCAGGCTGAGTGGCTGCTTTCAGCTGCCATCCCCAGACATGTTTCTGGACCCCTGGGTCGAGAGCCTGCTTCTCTCTGGGGCCTGAAACAATACACATCCTGGGACGAGATGCCAAGCCTCCTTCCCCAGGATGGGCAGGGTTCACAAAGGGAAGCTTCAAAGGCTTGCCGCGTTTGTGAGCTTCCCCAGGCCACTTGCTGCTCTCAGCAACTGGTCCCCACTGGTTCTGACCCCCACTTTGGGTGGGAGAACCAGTGGGAAAAACAAGTGAGGAAGAGAGGTGTGCCCACCTCTGCCAACTCCACCCCTCAGGTGGGGGAGGGGAGGTGAAGCACAACTCTCAGTCCATGCCATTTTGAAATGAGGGGACTCAGCCAACCACGGACAGGCTCATGCCCCCCTCCCACTGGAGGGGGGCATTATAGGGAGTGTACCCACCCCAGGGAAGGGACCCATTGGTCCCTGCCTTTTACCTACATCTAACGCCCTTAAATCTAGTATTTAGGGGCACCCCTGAACCTTGCTTCCTCAGATAAGAACCTGCAACAACAACAAGAAGGACCAAACAGCTGTGCAGCAGCTATTTGTGGGTAGAGACGGGTTTTAGTAATCAGGAAGTAAAGGCGCTCAAGCAATATTGAAGTAATATCTGTGTTGAATTAAAACATTAGGAATGGTGCTGACAGGAAGGGGGGACCCTCACAAACCCCTTAATCTGTATAGGAAACCATACAATTGCAATTTAACAAGAATCCTGTGCACACATATATAATCATAAATCCGATAGATGAATTTGTTGAGAGAAAAATAGGACAATCCAAGCGGTGGAATCTTTGTTCTTATCTTGTCTTTTTTAATCGTGTATCAGGTACAGTTTTACAAACAGTCAGCCGACACGGGTTTCGTTGTAGAAAGCAGTATTCTACAACTCTTCAGGGCTGGGAAACAGACAAAGATAATCTCAGAACAGGACACTAACACTCCATGTCCTCAAAAGAAACAATCACATGTAGACTGCACAAAATATAAATGTAATCCCCGCATTTAGTGTCAAGTAAAAAATACCAACACCCAGCACGCGTGGAGACAACAGAGAACTCCCATATCGTAGGATAACATAAGGGAAAATCAATCACGAATATACAACAGTGGTCCTCAATTTAATGCTACTAATATTATAACCGCATTGTGGGTCAATCTAAATGAAATACAAAGCCAGACGTTACTAAAAGTGAAATGAAAAAAGTTTAAAAAATAATAAGTACAAAAATATAGTGATAGTAAGTGAAAGACTAAACCACCTATACAAGAGACCTTATTGTCCCCATTTATAAAACATCTATTTCTTAGACAGATACCTCAATGGCTGAATCCAAGATTGGAGAGCTAAAAGAGCGGAGAGAGAAAGGAAAGTAACAGAGAAAAAAGTTATAATACAACCTCCTAGATAGGTAAGGCTAAGGGTTCAAAGTTAAGTGTAGTGTGTATCACCAAACATACACTTACCCCACATCCGGTGATAATTCCGATCCGGCAGGGTAACTAAATTCTTGAATAGAAATATTTGAAGAGAAGGGTACAAGCTGAAGAGCACCAAATCAAAAGGAGAGACAAAAAGATACCAGTAAGCCTCATGGCCCAAAAAGTACCATATAAAAGTAGTTATCAGCAACAATAGCTGACCCTAAATAATAAAGAAGAGTCAAAGATTCTAACCGAAAGCCCAGAACTCATTTGTTAGGCAAGTGACTCACGACCCCATAAAAACGAGTGTAGACGATAAGGTCTGTATCCTGTTAAAAAGGTCACCAGTAATGTAGCTTCAATCGGGAGCAGCTAAATGTACATTGTGGTGGACATATTGATAGAGAAAATCTCAAAACGGAAACCGCATTTATAAATTATTCATGGAAAAAATGTATGTGAAACTTCAGGGGGTATCTCAAACAAACCCCACAACGGGCCCCTTCAAACCCCTTGTGCTTAGAACAAAAAACATAAACAAGAACACGTTCTTACCCATTAATGGGCTAGTGAAAGGAGTGACGCCAGACATCAAAACGAGTTACAATAACATTCAAACGGCAAAATCCAACCTAAATATTAAAACAAAATGTATTTTTAGCTAATTCACCCGAGTGGGGTATATTCATGGTAAATGAAGATAAATCAAATACCCAGTGAATTATTAACAATTGCCAGACTCACGTGAAATCACGTTAAAGGTGCAGAACTGACCGGTACAATCCCGGCGAGTCACGGGTATGTGATCTCTTGGTACGCTGCAGACAAAGGAGAACAAGCATTTACAATGCAACGGTTTCGCCTTTGCCAGTTAGAGCTATTGGCATTGTAAATGACAATATTTTTATTTATGTGTTGGTTTTGAAAACAGATAAATAAATGGCATTGTCATTTACATTGCCAACAGCTTAATCTCTTGCAAATGTAAGACCTATTGTACCCTACTGGATTTCACTGAAGAAATTCAGAGTCTGGTCTGCAGGTGTCACATGACAGATGCCCAATTGACAGCTGAGGGGGTTAAATCGTGCTGGGGTGGCACATTAAGGCAACGCTTGCTGAAAGCACTACACTACCCTACTGGAGTGTCAGTCTTTTTGGACATGGTCCACTCACTCATCTTGAAACAGGAAGCTCGCCACCAGTTCCACAAAAAATACCGTCATTAAATCTTTCCTTTTTAAGGGTTGGACATTTCAGTTGGCGTCTGCTCTCAGTCACGCTCGTCTTGTCACCCATTGTCAATCACGCGCCTCTCTGTGCCTGGCTGTCAAGTGCCGGCGCCATCCTAGTGCGCATCTTCAGTCAGCCACGGTGTGCTAGCCAACCGAACTGCATTATGGGATGGCATGGTGGGTTAAAGAACCTGTTTTACAAACATGTGTCCGTGCTTGTGAGGAGGTAGTGCACCTGTTGAGGGAGAGAGAGTGTGTTTGCATATGTGCGTGCATGCATGTGTGTGTGTGAATAAGCACTTCCAAGATTTAGTGGGACTAGAGTTTTTATCTACAAATCATTGTTTTCAGCTGTGTTCTAATGGAATCAAAGCAACACTACACCCCCATAATGCATAGTGTGATCACATAAAAGTACAGAACTGGAAAGAGTGTCCATAATGACCAGCAAGACCCTAAGAAGGATGTGCTTCAGTCTCCAGTGCCACGGGCGAGTGGAAACACACACTGTGCTGGTGGAGAAGTAGAAGAAGTACAAGTGTCCATAGAAGAGAAGTAGAGGGGATGCACTCTCCATTCCCTATGCACTCTCCACTCCCTATGCACTCTCCACTCTCCACTCCGTATGCACTATCCACTCCCTACGCACTCTCCACTCTCCACTCCCTACGCACTCTACACTCCCTACGCACTCTCCACTCCCTACGCACTACGCACTCTCCACTCCCTACGCACTCTCCACTCTCCACTCCCTACGCACTCTCCACTCTCCACTCCCTATCCACTCTGCACTCCCTATGCACTCTCCACTCTGCACTCCCTATGCACTCTCCACTCCCTATGCACTCTCCACTCTGCACTCCCTATGCACTCTCCACTCCCTATGCACTCTCCACTCTGCACTCCCTATGCACTCTCCACTCCCTATGCACTCTCCACTCCCTATGCACTCTCCACTCTGCACTCCCTATGCACTTTCCACTCCCTATGCACTCTCCACTCTCTATGCACTCTGCACTCTCCACTCCCTATGCACTCTCCATGCACTCTGCACTCCCTATGCACTCTCCACTCTGCACTCTCTATGCACTCTGCACTCCCTATGCACTCTCCACTCTGCACTCTCTATGCACTCTGCACTCCCTATGCACTCTCCACTCTGCACTCTCTATGCACTCTGCACTCCCTATGTACTCTCCACTCTTCACTCTCTATGCACTCTGCACTCCCTATGCACTCTCCACTCTCCACTCCCTATGCACTCTCCACTCTCCACTCCCTATGCACTCTCCACTCTCCACTCCCTATGCACTCTCCACTCCCTATGCACTCTGCACTCCCTATGCACTCTCCACTCCCTATGCACTCTCCACTCCCTACGCGCTCTCCACTCCCTACGCACTCTCCACTCCCTACGCACTCTCCACTCTCCACTCCCTATCCACTCTGCACTCCCTATGCACTCTCCACTCTGCACTCCCTATGCACTCTCCACTCCCTATGCACTCTCCACTCCCTATGCACTCTCCACTCCCTATCCACTCTGCACTCCCTACGCACTCTCCACTCCCTACGCACTACGCACTCTCCACTCCCTACGCACTCTCCACTCTCCACTCCCTACGCACTCTCCACTCTCCACTCCCTATCCACTCTGCACTCCCTATGCACTCTCCACTCTGCACTCCCTATGCACTCTCCACTCCCTATGCACTCTCCACTCTGCACTCCCTATGCACTCTCCACTCCCTATGCACTCTCCACTCTGCACTCCCTATGCACTCTCCACTCCCTATGCACTCTCCACTCCCTATGCACTCTCCACTCTGCACTCCCTATGCACTTTCCACTCCCTATGCACTCTCCACTCTCTATGCACTCTGCACTCTCCACTCCCTATGCACTCTCCATGCACTCTGCACTCCCTATGCACTCTCCACTCTGCACTCTCTATGCACTCTGCACTCCCTATGCACTCTCCACTCTGCACTCTCTATGCACTCTGCACTCCCTATGCACTCTCCACTCTGCACTCTCTATGCACTCTGCACTCCCTATGTACTCTCCACTCTTCACTCTCTATGCACTCTGCACTCCCTATGCACTCTCCACTCTCCACTCCCTATGCACTCTCCACTCTCCACTCCCTATGCACTCTCCACTCCCTATGCACTCTCCACTCCCTATGCACTCTGCACTCCCTATGCACTCTCCACTCCCTATGCACTCTCCACTCCCTACGCGCTCTCCACTCCCTACGCACTCTCCACTCCCTACGCACTCTCCACTCTCCACTCCCTATCCACTCTGCACTCCCTATGCACTCTCCACTCTGCACTCCCTATGCACTCTCCACTCCCTATGCACTCTCCACTCCCTATGCACTCTCCACTCCCTATCCACTCTGCACTCCCTATGCACTCTCCACTCTGCACTCCCTATGCACTCTGCACTCCCTATGCACTCTCCACTCCCTATGCACTCTCCACTCCCTATGCACTCTCCACTCCCTATGCACTCTCCACTCCCTATGCACTCCCTATGCACTCTCCACTCCCTATGCACTCTCCACTCCCTATGCACTCTCCACTCCCTATGCACTCTCCACTCCCTATGCACTCTCCACTCCCTATGCACTCTGCACTCCCTATGCACTCTCCACTCCCTATGCACTCTGCACTCTCCACTCCCTATGCACTCTCCATGCACTCTGCACTCTCTATGCACTCTGCACTCCCTATGCACTCTCCACTCTGCACTCTCTATGCACTCTGCACTCCCTATGTACTCTCCACTCTTCACTCTCTATGCACTCTCCACTCTCTATGCACTCTCCACTCCCTATGCACTCTCCACTCCCTATGCACTCTCCACTCCCTATGCACTATGCACTCTCCACTCCCTATGCACTATGCACTCTCCACTCCCTATGCACTATGCACTCTCCACTCCCTATGCACTATGCACTCTCCACTCCCTATGCACTCTCCACTCTGCACTCCCTATGCACTCTCCACTCCCTATGCACTCTCCACTCTCCACTCCCTATGCACTCTCCACTCTGCACTCTCTATGCACTCTGCACTCCCTATGTACTCTCCACTCTCCACTCCCTATGCACTCTCCACTCTCTATGCACTCTCCACTTCCTATGCACTCTCCACTCCCTATGCACTCTCCACTCCCTATGCACTATGCACTCTCCACTCCCTATGCACTATGCACTCTCCACTCCCTATGCACTATGCACTCTCCACTCCCTATGCACTATGCACTCTCCACTCCCTATGCACTCTCCACTCTGCACTCCCTATGCACTCTCCACTCCCTATGCACTCTCCACTCTCCACTCCCTATGCACTCTCCACTCTCCACTCCCTATGCACTCTCCACTCCCTATGCACTCTCCACTCTCCACTCCCTATGCACTCTCCACTCCCTCGAGCTGCACTCCCTATGCACTCTCCACTCCCTATGCACTCTCCACTCCCTATGCACTCTCCACTCCCTATGCACTCTCCACTCTCCACTCCCTATGCACTCTCCACTCTGCACTCCCTATGCACTCTCCACTCTGCACTCCCTATGCACTCTCCACTCTGCACTCCCTATGCACTCTCCACTCCCTATGCACTCTCCACTCGCCATTCTGCACTCCGTATGCACTCTCCACTCCCTATGCACTCTCCACTCCCTATGCACTCTCCACTCCCTATGCACTCTCCACTCCCTATGCACTCTCCACTCCCTCGAGCTGCACTCCCTATGCACTCTCCACTCCCTATGCACTCTCCCCTCCCTATGCACTCTCCCCTCCCTATGCACTCTCCACTCCCTATGCACTCTCCACTCCCTATGCACTCTCCACTCCCTATGCACTCTCCACTCCCTATGCACTCTCCACTGCCTATGCACTCTCCACTCCCTATGCACTCTCCACTCCCTATGCACTCTCCACTCCCTATGCACTCTCCACTCCACTCCCTATGCACTCTGCACTCCCTATGCACTCTTCACTCTCCACTCCCTATGCACTCTTCACTCTCCACTCCCTATGCACTCTTCACTCCCTATGCACTCTCCACTCCCTATGCACTCTCCACTCCCTATGCACTCTCCACTCTCTATGCACTCTGCACTCCCTATGCACTCTCCACTCCCTATGCACTTTCCACTCCCTATGCACTCTCCACTCCCTATGCACTCTCCACTCCCTATGCACTCTCCACTCCCTATGCACTCTCCACTCCCTATGCACTCTCCACTCCCTATGAACTCTCCACTCCCTATGCACTCTCCACTCTCCACTCCCTATGCACTCTGCACTCTCCACTCCCTATGCACTCTCCACTCTCCACTCCCTATGCACTCTCCACTCCCCACTCTGCACTCCCTATGCACTCTGCAGTCCCTATGCACTCTCCACTCCCTATGCACTCTCCACTCCCTATGCACTCTCCACTCCCTATGCACTCTCCACTCCCTATGCACTCTCCACTCCCTATGCACTCCCCACTCCCTATGCACTCTGCACTCTCCACTCCCTATGCACTCTCCACTCCCTATGCACTCTGCACTCTCCACTCCCTATGCACTCTGCACTCTCCACTCCCTATGCACTCTTCACTCCCTATGCACTCTGCACTCTCCACTCCCTATGCACTCTCCACTCTGCACTCTCCATGCACTCTGCACTCCCTATGCACTCTCCACTCTGCATGCACTCTGCACTCCCTATGTACTCTCCACTCTTCACTCTCTATGCACTCTGCACTCCCTATGCACTCTCCACTCTCCACTCCCTATGCACTCTCCACTCCCTATGCACTCTCCACTCCCTATGCACTCTCCACTCCCTATGCACTCTGCACTCCCTATGCACTCTGCACTCCCTATGCACTCTCCACTCCCTATGCACTCTCCACTCCCTATGCACTCTGCACTCTCCACTCCCTATGCACTCTGCACTCTCCACTCCCTATGCACTCTGCACTCTCCACTCCCTATGCACTCTCCATTCACTCTGCACTCTCTATGCACTCTGCACTCCCTATGCACTCTCCACTCTGCACTCTCTATGCACTCTGCACTCCCTATGTACTCTCCACTCTTCACTCTCTATGCACTCTGCACTCCCTATGCACTCTCCACTCTCCACTCCCTATGCACTCTCCACTCTCCACTCCCTATGCACTCTCCACTCTCTATGCACTCCCTATGCACTCTCCACTCCCTATGCACTCTCCACTCCCTATGCACTCTCCACTCCCTATGCACTCTGCACTCTCCACTCCCTATGCACTCTGCACTCTCCACTCCCTATGCACTCTCCATGCACTCTCCACTCCCTATGCACTCTGCACTCTCCACTCCCTATGCACTCTCCACTCCCCACTCTGCACTCCCTATGCACTCTGCAGTCCCTATGCACTCTCCACTCCCTATGCACTCTCCACTCCCTATGCACTCTGCACTCCCTATGCACTCTGCACTCCCTATGCACTCTCCACTCCCTATGCACTCTGCACTCTCCACTCCCTATGCACTCTCCATGCACTCTGCACTCTCTATGCACTCTGCACTCCCTATGCAATCTCCACTCTGCACTCTCTATGCACTCTGCACTCCCTATGTACTCTCCACTCTTCACTCTCTATGCACTCTGCACTCCCTATGCACTCTCCACTCTCCACTCCCTATGCACTCTCCACTCTCCACTCCCTATGCACTCTCCACTCTCTATGCACTCTCCACTCCCTATGCACTCTCCACTCCCTATGCACTCTCCACTCCCTATGCACTATGCACTCTCCACTCCCTATGCACTATGCACTCTCCACTCCCTATGCAGTATGCACTCTCCACTCCCTATGCACTCTCCACTCCCCACTCTGCACTCCCTATGCACTCTCCACTCCCTATGCACTCTCCATGCACTCTGCACTCTCTATGCACTCTGCACTCCCTATGCACTCTCCACTCTGCACTCTCTATGCACTCTGCACTCCCTATGTACTCTCCACTCTTCACTCTCTATGCACTCTGCACTCCCTATGCACTCTCCACTCTCCACTCCCTATGCACTCTCCACTCTCCACTCCCTATGCACTCTCCACTCTCTATGCACTCTCCGCTCCCTATGCACTCTCCACTCCCTATGCACTCTCCACTCCCTATGCACTATGCACTCTCCACTCCCTATGCACTATGCACTCTCCACTCCCTATGCACTATGCACTCTCCACTCCCTATGCACTCTCCACTCCCTATGCACTCTCCACTCCCCACTCTGCACTCCCTATGCACTCTCCACTCCCTATGCACTCTCCACTCCCTATGCACTCTCCACTCCCTATGCACTCTCCACTCCCTATGCACTCTCCACTCCCTCGAGCTGCACTCCCTATGCACTCTCCACTCCCTATGCACTCTCCACTCCCTATGCACTCTCCACTCCCTATGCACTCTCCACTCCCTATGCACTCTCCACTCCCTATGCACTCTCCACTCTGCACTCCCTATGCACTCTCCACTCTGCACTCCCTATGCACTCTCCACTCCCTATGCACTCTCCACTCGCCACTCTGCACTCCGTATGCACTCTCCACTCCCTATGCACTCTCCACTCCCTATGCACTCTCCACTCCCTATGCACTCTCCACTCCCTATGCACTCTCCACTCCCTATGCACTCTCCACTCCCTATGCACTCTCCACTCCCTATGCACTCTGCACTCCCTATGCACTCTGCACTCCCTATGCACTCTCCACTCCCTCGAGCTGCACTCCCTATGCACTCTCCACTCCCTATGCACTCTCCCCTCCCTATGCACTCTCCCCTCCCTATGCACTCTCCCCTCCCTATGCACTCTCCACTCCCTATGCACTCTCCACTCCCTATGCACTCTCCACTCCCTATGCACTCTGCACTCTCCACTCCCTATGCACTCTCCACTCCCTCTGCACTCTCCACTCCCTATGCACTCTTCACTCCCTATGCACTCTGCACTCTCCACTCCCTATGCACTCTCCACTCTGCACTCTCCATGCACTCTGCACTCCCTATGCACTCTCCACTCTGCACTCTCTATGCACTCTGCACTCCCTATGTACTCTCCACTCTTCACTCTCTATGCACTCTGCACTCCCTATGCACTCTCCCCTCCCTATGCACTCTCCACTCCCTATGCACTCTCCCCTCCCTATGCACTCTCCACTCCCTATGCACTCTCCACTCCCTATGCACTCTCCACTCCCTATGCACTCTCCACTCCCTATGCACGCTCCCCTCCCTATGCACGCTCCCCTCCCTATGCACTCTCCACTCCCTATGCACTCTCCACTCCCTATGCACTCTCCACTCCCTATGCACTCTCCACTCCCTATGCACTCTCCACTCCCTATGCACTCTCCACTCCCTATGCACTCTCCACTCCCTATGCACTCTGCACTCCCTATGCACTCTGCACTCTCCACTCTCCACTCCCTATGCACTCTCCACTCCCTATGCACTCTCCACTCCCTATGCACTCTCCACTCCCTATGCACTCTCCACTCCCTATGCACTCTCCACTCCACTCCCTATGCACTCTGCACTCCCTATGCACTCTTCACTCTCCACTCCCTATGCACTCTTCACTCTCCACTCCCTATGCACTCTTCACTCTCTATGCACTCTTCACTCCCTATGCACTCTTCACTCTCCACTCCCTATGCACTCTTCACTCTCTATGCACTCTTCACTCCCTATGCACTCTTCCCTCCCTATGCACTCTTCACTCCCTATGCACTCTTCACTCCCTATGCACTCTTCACTCCCTATGCACTCCCTATGCAATCTGCACTCTCCACTCCCTATGCACTCTCCACTCCCTATGCACTCTCCACTCCCCACTCTGCACTCCCTATGCACTCTCCACTCCCTATGCACTCTCCACTCCCTATGCACTCTCCACTCCACTCCCTATGCACTCTGCACTCCCTATGCACTCTTCACTCCCTATGCACTCTTCACTCTCCACTCCCTATGCACTCTTCACTCTCCACTCTCCACTCCCTATGCACTCTTCACTCTCTATGCACTCTTCACTCCCTATGCACTCTTCACTCTCCACTCCCTATGTACTCTTCACTCTCTATGCACTCTTCACTCCCTATGCACTCTTCACTCCCTATGCACTCTTCACTCCTATGCACTCTTCACTCCCTATGCACTCTTCACTCCCTATGCACTCCCTATGCAATCTGCACTCTCCACTCTCCACTCCCTATGCACTCTCCACTCTGCACTCCCTATGCACTCCCTATGCACTCTCCACTCTCTATGCACTCTCCACTCTGCACTCCCTATGCACTCTGCACTCCCCACTCTGCACTCCCTATGCACTCTGCACGCCCTATGCACTCTGCATGCCCTATGCACTCTGCACGCCCTATGCACTCTGCACTCTCCACTCCCTATGCACTCTGCACTCCCTATGCACTCTGCACTCCCTATGCACTCTGCACTCCCTATGCACTCTCCACTCCCTATGCACTCTCCACTCCCTATGCACTCTCCACTCTCCACTCCCTATGCACTCTGCACTCCCTATGCACTCTCCACTCCCTATGCACTCTCCACTCCCTATGCACTCTCCACTCTGCACTCTCCATGCACTCTGCACTCCCTATGCACTCTCTATGCACTCTCCACTCTGCACTCTCCATGCACTCTGCACTCCCTATGCACTCTCTATGCACTCTCCACTCCCTATGCACTCTCCACTCCCTATGCACTCTCCACTCCCTATGCACTCTCCACTCCCTATCCACCCTGCACTCCCTATCCACCCTGCACTCCCTATCCACTCTGCACTCCCTATCCACTCTGCACTCCCTATCCACTCTGCGCTCCCTATCCACTCTGCGCTCCCTATCCACTCTGCGCTCCCTACCCATTTGCTGTTAATCAACTTTGCAGCACGTACTTTATGGCCTCTGATGCTCTTCAGCGCTTTGCAGTGCGGTTAGGATATGAAGCGCTATATAAATTCAACTGTAATGCATTAGGAAAAATGCCAAACCATGAAAAAACTCCCTGTTGCAAATCTTATGAGCAGTTTTACAAGTGTCTCACGAGGGGAACGAGATGCTTAGCCCATACGAGTCTATTTAGGCCGTTTGGGTACTGAACACCCGCAGTTTTAAGGGCATTATTAAAACGGACTGTAAAGTCGAACTGAAAGAATGAAAAGTTATGCATGCTGCAACAAAGGGGATCAGCCGAGCAATTTCACATCAGACAAACCACTGCGTAGTCCTCACTACAAATAAAGGGGCAAAAACTACTTTTAGCGCCCATGCACTTGATGAACAGCCAGATCGTGGCCTGTGTCTTCATCATGTATTTTTAACCAACGTACACTGAATTCACGTGCTCCACCACTAAAAAACAAGCACTCACCTGGGCTTCCTCGCATGGAATGACCAAAACAAACACAGAAGGAAAAAAAACGAAACTCCGCCCACCGCCGCGATGACGACATCGCAGAGGCGGAGAGGGAAAAAATCGCGGGAACGCCCCCGAATCTGGTCCGGCCTTGACGGACAGATCCGGCTCCCAATGGCTAGCCTCCATTTATGGAGCTAGCTAATGGGAGGTGGGGGACGTTCCGATAGCCAATATGGTAAACAAAAGATTTCACCTGCGCGAACTGCTTGCGCAGATCGCCAGGTCGAAACCTAAAAAGGTATGGGGTATCAATGGACCCTGTGTCGGCACGTCCTGTGACTTTTATCTCAAAGTCCCCCAACAGCTTAACAGCTATATTGAAAAGTGCAACCAGTAAGTGTGCCCTTACCTCTCCCAAGAAAGGGATCCTCAGCCTGGCGTCTGAGTGAATCGTGGTGCGCGGGAGAGGAAACCCGGAAGTATACTTATAACTAATTCCATCCAAAAGACTAGAGCGCGAGCAGTAATGGAAGCTGCTGATCACTACCCGAATAGAAATAGAGAAGAGCTCCAACGTGTAAATCACGAAAAAATGAGACCTACTTCATGTCCTCTTGAAACTACGGGAATATTTCCCCCTTGTCATTCGGAAAGTACGGGAATAAGCAGATTGCTTTGATTGTTATTCCTTCGTTTCAAATGTTGTAATAATCTGGTAGTATTAAGCCCGTAAACCTGAGTAAATCTCCGCGCTAATGTGAATAATGGGCCAAATCTCTGTGTTAGATTGCCGTAAATAGTGACCTACTTTATGTCATCTTAAAAATTACGGGAATATATCCCCCTTATCATTCGGAAAATCCGGGTAACAAGCAGATTGCTAAATTGTTATTCCTACGTTTAAAATGCTGTGAAAATCTAGTAGCAATAAGTCCGTAAGCACGAGCAATTCCCTGCGCTAATGTGAATAATGGGCCATATTCATGTGTTAGATTGTCCTCAATAGTGAGGCAGAAAGTTATATCCAAGTATATTCAACCCATAGTGGTCAGACTGAATACCCACCATCCATGGTTTGGCGATAAAAGCCAAGGGCATAGGGCTAACCATGTTCACAGGTAAATACAAGAAAATGCACAGTTTACAGAAACGTAATTTGTCTCCTAAAGGAAGGTAGAGGAAAACCGACCTAAACAAGTCGGAAACCCCATTTAGCGATTCAACTGACCAAAAAGGAACAAAAGGATAGTAAGTAAGGGCACGCAACAAAAAGGATCAAAAGGATAGTAAGTAAAGGAGAAGGAAGTAAAAGAACATACCATGACTTTTGTTTGTGTAAGCCATATCTTAGTAACTCGAGTCCTGACCATCTGTACACTCCTACATATCACTACGGCACAATTATAGCTTGGTTATCGGAGTTTACAACAGTTACTCCGATAATATACAAATGGCACAACTGTAAAAAGTACCAAATGGGATATGATGGTCTGAATCAAAAAGGAAAACTACGAGGCTAATCACCCAGGAAATATTGCATCTCGGAATCACAATTAAGTCCCCGCTCCACTGTATGGAGTCTCATGATCTAACTGGCTTCCTTTTTCCTGAGGTGTAGTTCCCTGTTCCCACCCGGAGATTTAAAGGAATGTGTTCAATTCCAAAAAAACAAATTTCTTTATGTGGACCCTGTGCTGTGCAAGATGCAGCATGGGTGGCCACTGGGTACCTTACGTCTTGTTGAACAAGTGCTCTGATATGTTCCCCAATTCTCTCCTTCAGAGTTCTAATCGTACTTCCTACGTATTGTTTGCCACATTTGCACTCTATTATGTAGATGGCAAACTTGGTCAAACAGTTAATGTTGGTTTTGATGTTGTATGTTCTGTTGTCACAATCATTGAATTTCTTGGTTCTGTGCTTGGCCCATCTGCACATCCCGCAGAATCCACATTTATAGAAACCAGTATTGGGTGTGGTCAGCCAAGTATCAGTCCTCAATATTTTGGGAACAGTAGGGCTAAGTCTATTTTGAAGCGTTCTGCCCTTTCTGAATGTGATCTGTGGTTGTTTAGTTATTTGACTAGCTAGTGTATTATCCGCTAATGGAATGTTCCAATGTTTTTTCAGGCTTCTACGCAAAATGTGACTCAGTCCATTGAAGTCAGTAATCATGCGCGTGGTCTGATTACTAGCCTCTTGTCTCATCTTAGGTTTCAGAGTGTCTACCCTCTTGATCCTGTTCTCAGCTCTATTAAGGTGTTTAGTAGAGTAGCCTCTGTCCCGAAATCTAAACTTCATGTCATTTATACATTTGAAGAAATCTGACTCTTCGCTGCAATTACGTCTAGCTCTCATGTACTCGCCATAAGGTATGGAGCTGATCTGATGTACAGAATGTGAGGATTCAGCATGCAGGACAGAGTTACAAGCAGTACTTTTGCGGAACAAACGGCTCTTAAGCTTGTTCTCTTCAATGTATATTTCGATGTCAAGGAAATTAATGTGTGTGTAGCTGTATTCCATGGTGAACTTCATACCATATTCGTTACTGTTCATATAATCAAAGAATAGTTCCAGTTCATGCTGGGTACCAGCCCACAATAGTAGACAGTCATCAATGTACCTGCCCCAGAATATGATTTTGTCAGTCCACTCATTACATCTACTGCTCCAAATCCAATCTTTTTCAAGGCCACCCATAAACAGACAAGCAAAAGAGGGGAAACATTTCGACCCCATTGCGACCCCCCTGATCTGCTTATACCACTTATCATCAAAAAGAAAACAATTATTATGGAGGATAATGTGCATATTTCATGATCAGCATTTTATTGTGTAGCCATTCAGTGGCTGGTTTAGCACTAAGCATACGTGTTAGTGTATGAAGCCCCAGATCCGGTTTGATGTTCGTATAAAGCGAGACCACATCAAACGTCACAAGTAACAGTCCCGGTTGCCAATCCAAATCTGAAAGAACACTCAGAATATGTTTAGAGTCTTGTTTATAACTAGGCAAGTTCCGTACTAAGGGACCCAAGAACAGGTCCACATATTCTGAAAGTTTCTCTGTAGGACCCCCTATGCCCGAAACAATAGGCCTCCCAGGAGGGAAAGCCTGGTGTTTGTGAACCTTTGGTAAGGTGTACAGGTAGGGGTAAGTGGGTCTAAAAGCTTTAAGGTATGCCAGTTCGTCATCATCAAGTAAGCCCTTGGAGTGCCACTCAACAAGGTGTCTATTGATTAGAATTCTCAGGGGGCCCATCGGGTTATGTGAGATTAGTTCATTGCAGTCAGAATCATTTAATTGTGACATGACTTCCGTGCAGCAGCTAACAAGAGAAAGACTCCCACTGACTTGGCCCCAGCCCAACCGGCCTGTCTCCCCCTCTAACCTGCTACTGCAAAATCCCTGTGTGTCCTGCAGCCAGCCACCATGAAAACCCCGGAGGACCTGCCTGTCTTCAACTACAAAGACTTTGTCTCCCGTGAACACCGGATTTGTTCAACTGCAACCTCTGGCCGGACACCGCGAATCCGCCCCACTCTGCACCCGCCGTCCACGTTCCGAGCTCGAGTGGGTAAACACCACGAGGAGGTCACCCCGTCGATCCTGACTTGAGATCCTGCGACCCCTGTCCTGCCTCAAGCCGACGCCTGCAGCCTAAATTCAGAAGGCACCCCTAACCGCGACCAGGAGCTGGTAAGAAGATCCGACCCCAAAAGGCACCCATGCACCGGACGCCCCATGGCCTTGTGTGCCCAAACCGATGGTGCCTAACCAACCCCTAACTTCCCAACTTACCTCTCGAAGTGGTGGTCGCACCCAGAAAAACTTCATCCCCAAGCCTGCAGTGTCTTTCCAAACCGGAGGTTCTCCATTGAAAACAACAGAGCACCCGACCTCGAAACAGCACTCTGCACCCGGCCGCCCTAGTGCCGCTGAGGGTGCACCTTTGGTGCTACTTTGTTCCCCCATTTGCCCTGAGCTAAAGTCCAGGAGCTTTGCTCCCCCAGCAAAATGGTCTGCTAGTCAGCAGTCACCAACCGGAGGCCCCTGTTCCCCTTTGGATAACATTGGGACTCAGCACCCGCACTCCCTAGTGCCACTGAGGGTGTAACTAGAGTGCATCCTTGACCCTGGGGGACTCCAGAGTCTAACCCCAGAACCTCAACTGCCACTAGCAAATACTTACCTCAAAACCGATAACACTATTTTCCTCCATAGAATAACATTGACTGTTTTTCTGTGAAAAGTTTCTTTTTTTTCTTCTTTTTTTTAATTAAAGTTTTTATATTTTCAACATATGCCGCCAAATGTTACAGCACACTTATATGGTTTATAACATATTCTGTTCCTACATTAGACATTCTGTAATCAAATCTTTATACATGCACTTTCAATTCCTTACGATCTTTAAGATTACCGAGCCATAGTTATAGGCGTAAACATAAACATATTCATAAGCATTTGGGCTTCTTGCTACATCGTCTCTATCCATAACTTCTAAGCATTATGTACATCTAAAACCTCCCCTATATCAGTGCTACCATTCCCCTCTTCCATCGCTCTATAGGGTGCCATATCTTCTCCCCCAGCGCTCTAGCTCTCCGTCCTTTCCTGTCATATATTGCCTTCTCCAGATTATACATAGAAAGTAGCCTAGCAATCCAGATTTGAAAAGTTGGAGGAGCTCTATCAAGCCAAGCCTTTGCAATACATATTCGATACACTGCCATAGCAACAAACAGAAACTCTATGGATTGACCCTCCCCCATCAGCCCAAGCAATATTAGTTCTGGTGATATTGCTACTTCAATCCCTAGCGATCCTCGTATAAAGGCCTTAATTGCCGTTATTAATGAGTACAATTGTGGACATTCCGCAAACATGTGAACTATATCAGCATTGGTTGAATTACAGCGCGGGCACATTATTCCCGATGTGCCTCCCCATTGTGCTATTCTAGCAGGAGTATGATATAACGAAAACAGCGTTTTGTAGTGCTGTGCTTGTAGCGTTGCTGAGCATAACACAGTACATCCTAGATCTAAGGAATCTTGAAGATTCTCTTGCGAGGAGCCTATTTTCTCCCCCATTTTATAGCAAATTTTTCCCTTTCGTCTTTTTTAAGTGAATATAGTTCTGCATACAGCTGCCGAATTGTACAATGCTGGCTGCGCTCTATATATTCCATTATCTGGCATTGCCCAAACCCAAGTGTGCCTCCCTGTTTGTTCATAAAGTAGCTTCTCAGCTTAAAACTCCTACGGGATAGCTTATGCTTTGTTTGTAACTTCTGAAACTGGAGGGTATCTTCCTGATCACACAGGTCTCCTATTTTCTTAATACCCTTTTCCTCCCATTCACTCATAACTGAATCCCTAAAAATATCCCCAGGAAGTGACTGATTTGTATATAGATGTGTATACCTATTGTACCTTACCAACCCTAATTTTTTTGAGACTGCCGTCCACACCTTATACGCTGCCATCAAAGTCTTGAATCTTGTATGTTTAAAGTAGCTGAAATCAATTGTGTTTAAAAAGCCGTTCGCAGCATCTCCCCCCAACAGTGCACTATATACATTTGTGAAAATAGATCCATTACCCCCGTGCTCTACCCCTCCTCCCCCTATCATCCCCTGAAAGTACTGTAGGGCCGCCGCCCAGTAGTAAATTCTAAAATCTGGGGCACCCCAGCCCCCTTTCCCTCTTGGGAGTGTGATGTACCGACACGCTCTCCTCGTTTTTCCTTGTGCCCATATAAGTCTGTTAAGGATTAATTCTATTTTGCAAAACCATGAGTGATCAAAGAAAAGGGGAATAGCTCTAAAAATGTAAAGAAATTTGGGAAATTTTGACCATTTTAATGACGTTTATACGGCCCATTAGAGTTAGATGCAGGTTATGTATTCTTTCAGTGTTTTTCTTCACTTTTGCTATTAAAGGCTCCATATTTATCTCCACCAGCCTGTCTAGATCCGCAGTCACCTTTATCCCTAAATAAGTTGCCTCGGGGACCACCCTAGCGTCCTGATGTACTGTGATGTTATTTTGCACTATCTGTGTCTTCCCCTTATTAATTGAATGCCCTGAAATTGCCCCAAATTGTATTGCCTCCTGTTCAATTTCCATACTAGCCCTCCCTGGGTCTGGTGTAATAATTGCCACGTCATCCGCGTAGGTGAATACCTTGTATTCCATACTATGCAGCTTAACAGGGAGGATATTATTGTTGCCTGCCAGCCTACGTAGTAGAGGGTCCAGGTATAAGGCAAACAGAAGGGGAGAGGCAGGGCAACCCTGTCGCGTCCCACGCCTTATTCGTACTACCTCAGTATAGCCTTTGTTGATCCTAACCCTAGCCGTTGGTTCAATATATAGGGCCTGAATTGCTTTGATAAACCCCTGGCCAATGCCAAACCAGGCCATCACCCTCCAGAGGTAGTTCCAGGAGACCCTGTCGAAAGCCTTCTCTGCATCAAGAAAAATAGCCGCGACAGGGTCCCCTGCAACCCTGGCGGCATCCAAGATGGTAATCATTTGCCTTGTATGTTGAGTGGTCCCCTTCCCTGGGATAAACCCATGCTGTGTACTAGTGACCATACTCTCAATAATCCTACCTAATCTTTGTGCCAGTGATTTAGAAAATATTTTGGCATCCGCGTTCATAAGCGTAATTGGCCTATAGGACCCCGGGTCTAATGGCGGCTTATCTTTTTTAAGTATGACTATAATATCTGCCCCCGCCCAGGAGTGTGGAACAGAGAGCCCTAACTGTGCCTGCCCAAAGGTCTCATGCATATCCTTCCTCAGCACCTTCCAGAAAGTTCTATAAAATTCTCCTGGGATTTGATCCGAGCCAGTAGCTTTTCCAGAGGGAAGTTTCTTCATAGCAGCTTGAATTTCTTGCATAGTTAGCTGCAGGTCTAGCTCCTCTTTCCCCTCACCTGACAGTCCTGGATGTGGCAGTTTGGATAGATATTCCAAAGTCTCTGCATCAGTGACAGGGGGACCCTGATCATATAATGTTGCATAAAAATTCCTGACCTCTCTAACTTCTTCCACCTTATTTACGACCCCACCTAGCCCGTCCTTAATTTCTTTTATTTCTCCCATTGCCGAGCTTTGCCTTGCTCTAATTGCTAGCAAATGCCCAATCCTCTCACTATATTCATAGCATTTTTCTTTCTTAAAGAGATAATTCCCCGCAGCCTTCCTCGCTGTGCTTTCGCTTGCTTCTGCCTTAGATATCTCCATCTTTAATAAGATGTCCTCTAACGGATCCTGCTTGATTATAGCCCCAATAAGTAGTTCTTCCAACTCCGCCAGTTTTTTAATCCTTTTATCCATCTTTTCCAGCCTGTCCCTATGCAAAGTGTAGCTCAGCGTTTCCCCCCTTACTGCAGCCTTGAACGCGTCCCAAGTTATACCTGCCGGAGCCGTTCCTCTATTTGTCCCCAGAAAAATGCAATCCAGTCCTGCATATGCTCGACATAGCCTTCCTCCCTAAGAAGCCCTCTCTCAAAGGTCCAGGTGTGTTCCTTCCTCGTTTTATTACTGAGAGCTAGCGTTAAAATGAGCGGGTTGTGGATCTGATAGTATCCTTGGTATCCTTACCAACTGACTACAGCTTGCCAAGGAGCTTGAGATAAGAAAATAATCTAGCCTAGCCACCATCCTATGGGGTGCCGAATAATACGTGCTCCCTGTACCCGGTCGGTTATTCTGGACCCATAAATCCACAAGTGCATTATTTCGTGCTAGATTTCCAATAGCCTGACAGGTCTTCTTCTTTCTTCCCCTATATACACCCCCCCCCCGATATACCTAGCCCATGCAGACCATTAATATTGAAGTCCCCACAGAAAATTATTGGTTCTGGCCAGAGTGACAATTCTGCATCTAGAAATTCAAAAATATCTGGTTCGTCGTCTGTAGAACCATAAATTGAAAATATTGTACACCTCCCCGCATCAGTTTCTTCCTCCGCCATCACCCATCTTCCCCATTGGTCCTCGTTTTTCTGTGAAAAGTTTCTAAGTATGGAGTTTGAGAAACTAAAGAAATTCATTAAAATTGCATAATCTAACAAAAAAAATGTACTTACATGTTTTCAGGAAATGTCACAGAGTAGTACCTAGGTATACTACTCTGTGTAAGCCTAGTAATCTCAAAAGTTACCTGCTATTTTACTAAAAAGTCTATTCAAGTCTTTGTACTGCATTTACTAAGTATTGCATTTCTCTGCATCCATACTGTAAATTAAACCAAAAGGCATATACAATTATCATTCAAACTGTATTTCAATTGCATTACTACTGTAAAGTATTCATTGCTTACCTGTGCTAGGCTTGCTTGGTTCTAGAAAATAAAATAACTAAAATAATATTTTTATACAAAAACAATTGGTCTGAAGTTCAGTCTTTGAGTGTGTGAATTCATTTGCTGTCTAAGTGTGTACAGCACACTGTCCTCTGACACTGCCTTACTGCTAGACCACACTGCCACAAATAGAGAGTAAGGTTCTAGCTAACTTTACATCTGACTACCTTTGTGGTTCCACTGGACTCTGTGCACACTATGCCTCACTTTGGTATAGTATATACAGAGCCAGCTGCCTACATTGGCGGATCAGCGGTGGGATATACAACTTTGCATTTGTTGGACCACTTGGTTACCACCTGATCACACGACAGAACTCTTAACTTGAATTGTCTTTCGAATTCTGATTTTTCAAATTGGCATTTTTTTGCAAAATTACTAAATGTATTGTTAGGGCCTTGGTTAAGTCCCTTTAGAATTTGAGAAAATAAAAAGTCACTGTAGCTAGGGTTAGAGGGGTTAGAAGTTTTTTTTAACAATGTCTCAAAATAAGAACCCGGGCGTTAGTGAAAATAACCATAATGACATGGAGAACCAGGTGGAGGAGCTTGACATCACCTCTTATCTTTACTTGTCTTTCAAGGAGATAAAGTACCTATGTAAACTTTAAAACATAGCCATGGGTCCCCATCCCACCAAACAAAAGCTCCAAAAGCTGTTCCCTGGGTATGCTAAGGACCACCCACCTGGAAATGGTGAAGACCAGTCAGATGAGGAAGTAGAGGAGGGGGATGACAAGTTAGATCAACCCCCTTCACTTCCTAGGGAGAAAAGGGTCCAAGTACCCTTAACTCCAAAACAAACCTCTCAGTGCCTAGATCTCGCATAGGTGGATCATGTACCACTAAGGACATTGAGGACAGCCTCAATGAGGAGGACAGTCTTTTAGTAAGGCTGACCAAAGACTGGATCTAGAGACCAGGTTGCTGGCTCTAGAAAGAGAGAGAGCAGAGATGGGCCTAGCACCCATCAATGGTGGCAGCAACTTACTTAATAAGGATAAAGAGCAATCTTATGATCCTACAATCTGTGAGAAGTTAGCCTGGCATATGATGTCCACTATTCTAGTGGGCACCTTGCACCAGTCTAAACGACCCTTATTGATGGTGGTTGTAAAGTCAACCTTATAGAGAAGCTATCCTAGTGGTAGCATGGACCAGCGGTCTTTGCTAAAACTTCAGAGAGCATGTGAAGCCAGCTGTTTTACCATATATAATCCCTTGAATACCAGATGAAAGGACACCACACAAGGTATATATAAAATATATATGTATTTATTTCTAACACAACCCCTCTGGACTCTTTATGAGGTCAGAGATCGAGATACAGCACAAGTTACTCATTAAGCATACTATAAGTTGCACAAATACTATTCTGCCCTAGGGGCCTCACGAACCATATACTAAGTAAGTGGTATAAGGACCACTTCAGGAATAGTGAATAGGCCTACAGCCTAGGGAATCGCTGTGGCTACACTGGACAACCAAGGGATTGGAAGTAGGAGGCCCACGGGAGACGCGTACAGTGTCTAAACACAGTCGAGAGTTACCATAGAGTTATAATGGGAACGTAAAAGTTACAAAGTAGTTGATTAAGGACACTTCCGGATGGACTACGGTAAAACCCTTTTAAACTAGGACACTTCGAGAGTCAACACCCACGGGAGCACCGGAGTACTCGTGTTACCTCATCCAGGGAAGCCGGGTGCATAGGTGTCTTTTCGTGTCAGGTTTCGTCGCTGTTTCCTATGGAGAGCTGCAAAGAAGTGCTGCAGGCGACCAGGAGAAAAGTGTCCGGGTGGATCGAAGATGTGAAGAACCTGAAAGCAGAGGGGACAGAGTCTGGGTCACTAGCCAGTGACCAGGAAGGAACCAGGCGATGTTGAGTGTTTCAAGTGAAGAAGGTGAAGCTTGTCTCTGCAGCCATGAGGACCAGGAGGCGTCAACGACGACCAGGAACTGGATTAGGGCTGTCCTATGAAGGATCTAGTTGACTACGGTGTCGGTATCTGGATTGGACCCAACAAGGCTTGGCAAACGCAATCCACGCAGGAAGAGAATATGGGCTTCAGTTCAGACCAGCAAGGTCTGGGGAGCTTCTTCTTTGCAGGGAAGCTGGAGCAAGCCTGGAGCAACTAGGAAAGCGGTGTAGTTTCAAAGGGAAGTCTTCGGAGGGCTAACTAGCCAACAGGCTAGCAACCGGAAAGACGCGTCAAGCTGAAATGCAAGAGCAGGCCCCACGCGGCACTCGTGGAGTGTGGAGGGCTGAGCTTCGCTGCAAATGGCGCTCGGGTCTGGGGCTTCTCAAATCCCAATGTACAACGGCGAGGGTGCCTCGGCAGTTGCACTGTTAGCAAAGTGCAGGTAGTCCAGAGTGTCTGGTCCCACGTCTCTCGTGTCCGCCACGGGTCTCAGCTTTGCTGTGGATGTGAATCGGAGTCGGAGAAGTCTGGAAGTCCAGTTCCTGAGTCGCTGAGTCTTCGGGTTCCGGCAGGAGCGTCGACAAAGCAAACCGGCAAGTTACTGGTGGTGCCTGTTTGCACAGGGTGGTCACTCCTTGACCACAAGGGAGATGTCTTCAGTCTTCTAGTCGGTATAGAACGTCGAAGGTCTAAGAGTCTCGTTTCAGAGTTTCAGTCCAGGATAATCTAATGTCTCTAGACACAGCTCCTATCTTTATACTTATTTTAGGGGCTGGGTTACCTGCTAGATCCCTCCTATGGGTGGACCTGAGAAGGGGGTGGTTACACCCCTTTCTCTTTGTCCAGTTTCGCGCCAGAGCGGGGCTGGAGTGCCCCAGTAACTGGTTTGAACCGGGCTATGCATGGAGCACCTTGTGTGCCCCAGGCAGTGTCTGGAAAAGCATCTTTTCATTCAACCCACCCTGCCCCAATACACTACAGGCTGTCTGGGGAGGTGCTAGCACCTCCCTCGACAGGAAACCTATTGTCTAAGCCTCCCTTGCTGGAGTTTAGTCCAGCTGCAGGAGGTCAGACTCGTGTCTGTGGCAGCAGCATCCATTTTGTGATGCTGAGGCTCTGTTTAACTTTAACCGGGTAAAGCAGTAACTACATGTCTTCTCCCTCTAGAAGGTTGGAATGCTACCCCCACCGCCAGGACTGGCGGGTGGGTAGTATTCCAAAGTGTTTGACACCTTACACGACATGTTTTGATAAAGCCAAACCAAAGTTAGCATTAACCGCGAGGATTATAATGCACTTAAGAGTATATGGTATGGCTATATCATAGAACAGCTATAAGGAGATGGTTCCGAAAGCTGCAGAAGGGCTCAGCTCATGCTAGAGCACCCTCTCACATAAAACCAAGCACTCTGCCTCCAGGATTGTCGAGGCCTACCATAGGAGTGACTTATAGGTGCAGATGTGTCTATATATAAGGTAGATATAGATATACTATATGTAAGTAAGGGGTGAGTACACCACCTTACCCAAGCTGAGTGATCAGCCTGTGGTGTCAGTTTGGATTGCCAGCCAGGGGTGGCATAATATATGCTGCAGCCCCTGGTAGGCCTTGGATGCACCTATGCCCTGGGTACCTAAGGTACACTATATAGGGGCTCACAAAGGTGACCCAATTCCCAATTAGGTATGTACCTAAAGTACATGGTATCAATTTAGAGAGAGAACAGCTGGGCTGGGGGTCTGATTAGCAGGCCCACAGCCACACTAAAGTCGAAAAACCAGTAAATCACAGCAAAAAGTGGGGGTGACCATAGGAAGCAGACCCTTCTCTCCTACACAACCCCCCCCCAAATGCAGGGACATTAAGCTAACCTTGACCAGTTGAGTCGTCATGTTTTAAGTGGAAATATCTGGAGAGTCCATCTGCATTGGCATGGTCAGTCCCAGGTCTATGTTCCACTGTAAAGTCCATCCCCTGTAGGCAAATGGACCACCTAAGCAGTTTGGGATTTTCACCCTTCATCTGATTTAGCCACAAGAGGGGCTTATGGTCGGTCTGAATCTTGAAGTGAGTACCAAACAAGTATGGACTCAGCTTCTTCAGGTCCCAAACCACAGCAAAGGCCTCGGTCTCAATAGCTGACCAACGTTTCTCTCTAGGGGTCAGCCTTCTGCTAATAAAAGCTATTGGCTGGTCTTGACCATCTTTATTCAATTGTGAAAGAACAGCTCCCACACCCAACTCAGAAGCATCTGTTTGGAAATGAACTTTGGAGTTATCTGGACTTTCCAGAATAGGTGCAGTGCACATGGCCTGCTTCAGGTCATCAAATGCCTTTTTACAGCTTACTTTCTTTGGCATTTTCTTTGAGGTGAGGTCATTAAGAGGAATCACAATGGACCCATAGTTCTTAACAATCTTCCTGTAGTAACCAGACAGGCCCAAGAAAGCTCGGACCTGTGTCTGGGTGGTTGGAGGAGTCCAGTCCTTTATGGTCTGGATCTTGCTCTCAAGTGGTTGAACCTGACCTCCACCTACAATGTGGCCCAGGTACACAACCTTACTCTGCCCTATCTGGCACATGGTAGCCTTAATAGTTAGGCCTGCCTTCTGCAGGGCCTCCAAAACATTCTTCAGGTGGATCAGGTGATCTTCCCAAGTGGAGCTAAAGGCAGCAATATCATCAAGATAGGCTGCACAGTAGTCATCCAGACCTGAGAGGACTTGGTTCACCAACCTTTGGAATGTGGCAGGTGCATTCTTCAGACCAAAAGGCATTACCACAAATTGATAATGTCCTCCTGGGGTTGAAAATGCTGTTTTGGCTTTTGCATTCTCAGCTAGTCTGATCTGCCAGTAGCCAGCTGTCAAGTCAAATGTGCTCAAAAACTTGGCAGAAGCCAATCTGTCACAAGCTCATCTGCCCTTGGTATTGGGTGCGCATCTGTCCTAGTGACAGCATTGAGACCTCTGTAGTCCACACAAAACCTCATCTCTCTCTTACCATCTTGGGTGTGAGGCTTAGGCACTAGGACTACAGGACTGGCCCAAGGGCTCTCTGAGAGCTCAATAACTCCCAACTCCAACATCTTTTTGACCTCTGTCCTGATACAGTCCCTGACATGGTCAGGTTGCCTATAGATTTTACTCTTCACAGGCAGACTGTCACCATTGTCCACCTCATGGGTGCACCAGCTTGTCTCACTTGGAGTCAGTGAAAACATACTTCTGTAGGACTGAAGAACTTGTCTGCAATCCTGCTGCTGTTGGTCAACTGGGGTGGCAGAGTGGGCTAAAGAACGGTGATGGATCAAACCCAAATCTTTTGACTGGGTGTCAGTGTTTGATTGGTTCTGATGCTCCGTCCATCACCACCCCCTTTTGTACCGCTTTGGCCGCCATAAGTGTGGCAGGGTATGCTCAGACGTGAGTCCCTTGCTCACTTTGCCATGGATTCAAGCAAGCCGGGCTGAAGACGGCTGGAATGCCAGAAACCGGTCCCCGGAAGCTTGTTTCCAATCCAGGGAAGGCATGGCTTGGCAGTTCGAGCTGGATTGTTCCCATGAGGCACAGGGTCAGACTGATTTGCATATAGCCATGTCTGAACTGGGGTGGCAGAGTGGGCTAAAGAACGGTGATGGATCAAACCCAGATCTTTTGACTGGGTGTCAGTGTTTGATTGGTTCTGATGCTCCGTCCATCACCACCCCCTTTTGTACCGCTTTGGCCGCCATAAGTGTGGCAGGGTATGCTCAGACGTGAGTCCCTTGCTCACTTTGCCACTGGATTCAAGCAAGCCGGGCTGAAGATGGCTGGAATGCCAGAAACCGGTCCCCGGAAGCTTGTTTCCGGTCCAGGGAAGGCATGGCGTGGCAGTTCGGGCTGGACTGTTTCCATGAGGCACAGGGTCAGACTGATTTGCATATAGCCATGTCTGAACTGGGGTGGCAGAGTGGGTTAAAGAACGGTGATGGATCAAACCCAGATCTTTTGACTGGGTGTCAGTGTTTGATTGGTTCTGATGCTCCGTCCATCACCGCCCTCTTTTGTACCGCTGTTGGTCAGTGAGGCTGCCTGCCAAGGCTACACCATCAAATGAACCATCATCAGGGTTCTGAGAAAGCAGGTCTGGGAGAGGGTCATTCTCCTCCTGTCCCTCATCTGTAGCCATGAGCAAGCCCATGTCTGCCCTGTCAACATATGGTTTCAATCTGTTGACATGAAGCACCCTGTGGGGGCTCCTGGGAGGTCCAAGGTCTACCAGATAGGTTACCTCTCCCTTCTGTTCAACAACATTGTGGGGTCCAGACCATTTGTTCTGGAGTGCTGCTGGGGCCACTGGCTCCAACACCCACACTTTCTGCCCTGGCTGGTAAACAGTCAGCACAGCCTTTTGGTAATGCCAGGCTTTTTGAAGTTCCTGGCTAGCATCAAGGTTTTTGGATGCCTTTTTCATGTACTAAGCCATCCTGAAGCGGAGACCAAGTACATAGTCCACAATGTCTTGTTTAGGCTTTTTGAGAGGTAACTCCCATCCTTCCTTCACCAGACAAAGGGGTCCTCTTACAGGATGCCCAAACAGAAGTTCAAAAGGGCTGTAGCCAACCCACTTCTGTGGGACCTCTCTGTAAGCAAACAATAGGCAGGGCAGAAGGATGTCCCATCTTCGCCTAAGCTTTTCAGGTAAACCCTTGATCATGCCCTTTAAGGTCATGTTGAATCTCTCCACTAGACCATTGCATTGTGGATGGTAGGGTGTGGTGAACTTGTAGTTCACTCCACACTCTTTCCACATAGCAGTCAAGTATCCAGACATAAAGTATGCACCTCTGTCCGAGACAACCTCCTTCGGAAAACCCACTCTCGAGAAAACTCCCAGGAGGTCCCTTGCCACAACAGGGGCTGTTGTGGTCCTTAGGGGAATAGCTTCTGGGTATCTGGTGGCATGATCCACTACCACCAGAATAAACCTGTGCCCAGATGCTGTTTGGGATCCATTGGTCCAACAATGTCTATCCCAACTCTTTCAAAGGGAACCCCCACCACAGGTAGTGGTATTAGGGGGGCCTTTGTGGTGCCACCTGATTTGCCACTGGCTTGGCAGGTGACACAGGAGCGACAAAACTCCTTGGTATCTTCTGACATGTGAGGCCAGTGAAAGTGAGGTACAAGCCTGTCCCAAGTCTTGTTCTGGCCAAAATGTCCTGCTAAGGGAATATCATGGGCTAAGGTAAGAAGGAAGCCCCCGAATGCCAAAGGTATGACCAACCTCCTGGAAGCACCAGCTTGGGGTCTTTAGCCTCTGAATAAAGGAGCCCTTCATCCCAATACACTTTATGGGTACCTGTAGCATTCCCAGCAGCATCAGCAGCAGCCTGCTGTCTGAGGGGTTCAAGAGAGAGGCAGTCTAACTGCGCCTGCCTCAGATCTGCCCTTGAGGGTCCCCCTGTCCCAAGAAACTCAACCTGATCAGGCTCAAGCTCTTCTAGGACAGTTCCTTCTTGGGTCTCACAGTCAGCTTCCTTGGAAGGCTGATCCTCATCCTGAGGCAAGGGGGAATGCACTGCCTTAACCCTACTGCTCTTTCTCTTGGTAGGCAACTGGTCCATAATTTCAGGATCCAGGGCCTATTCAGTTTTGCACTTTTTGGCCTGTGAGCTGGTCACAGCAAGGACATGTGCTGATATACCTAACATCTCTGCATGAGACCTATACTCACTTCAGACCAGACTGAAGATTCCAGATCATTGACAAGCAGACATTCTACAGGGAGGTCTGAACTAACAACAACTCTTTTGAGGCCAGTTAACCCTCCCCAGGAGAAATTAACAATTGCCATACTATGGCTGGTAGTGACATTGCTTGCATTGGTCACTAGGTAATTCTCACCTAGTATGAACTGTCCAGCGTCCACACAGTTAAGTGTCACCATGGTGACACTGGCACGTGTGTCCCTGTAGGCCTGAGCCACTTTATTGTTAATTAAAGGAGTCTGTCTGTACATTCCCAAGTTACTGGGGCTCACAGTAGAGGACATAGCCATGTCCACATCACAGACAAGAACAGCTTGAGTTGGTATTCTGACTAGGCTAGAATCCATCTCAGTTCCCAGGGTTACCCCTGCTACACCCTTCTGTTGAGAACCACCATTATTAGCTGAACTAGGGGGAACAGTTGCCTTAGGGGCAATGGTGGCTGGAGCTGCCTCCTTCTTGGTGCAATCACTGGTCCAGTGAGTATTACTTTTACAAAAATTACACCATGGTTTCTTTGGACCTTCTTTCTTTTTGGATTTCTTGGAACCCCCCTCAGTAGAAACTTTTGGGGGCCTGGCGAAGACTTCTGGTCTTTTGTTTTCTCCCCACCCTTTTGGTCTTGCTTCTTCTGATCACCACCTTGGTTCTGTACCTTCTGCTTCACCCTGGTTCTGACCCATTTGTCTGCCTTCTTTCCCAATTCTTGGGGAGAGGTCAGATCAGAGACAATCAGGTGTTGATGCAACAACCGGTTCTGACAATTATTAAGAATTTGTTCTCTCATAATCAAATTATACAATCCTGTATAGTCTTTGACCTTACTGCCCAGTAACCAACCTTCCAGAGCCTTAGTGGCAAAATCTACAAAGTCAGTCCAGTCCTGAGTCTGTGTCTTCTGGGTGTCTCTGAACAGCAACTTATACTGTTCAGTGGTTAAGCCAAACCCATCTATCAGAGCACTCTTCAAGACAGTGTAGTTGTTAGCATCCTCATCACTAACTGTGAGGAACTTGTCTTTGCCTTTTTCTGAAAAGGAGAGCCATATGATTGCTGCCCACTAACTTTGGGGTACCTGCTGTACTTTGCAGGCCTGTTATCCACTTGTGGATGTTATCCCCACTCTGGTAGAGAGGGACAATCTTACTTAGGTTTCTATGGTCATTTGACCTTTCCCTATCTCTAGGGATATTGCTCTCACCAGTGGGTTCTAACCCACTCAACTTTTGCTCTCTTGCAAGAGCCAGGGTCTCTTTTGCAAGGGCAATTTCTTGCCTCTTGATCCTAAGATTCACTTCCTTCATCCAAGCTTTATGCTCTCTTCTCTGAGGGGGAAGTCATTCTCCTTAGAGCTGAGGCATCTGACCCTATTGAGTCCTCAGAATGGTTGGAAGCACTGGAATGTGATCTCCTCCTTCTGGGCTCAGTGTTAAGCCTATTTGGGGGTCTGGATTGGATTCTCTCTCCTCCAGCCGCGTGTAGCCTTAGGTTGACCTGGTTCAATTCTACAACTTGGACCTGATCATCATCCTCTTATTCATCAGCACCCTCTAGATTTTCATCATGGGAATCTTCTGTTGAGGGATGGCCCCCCCTCCACTACCTGTCTGATCTGGGGTTGCTGCCTTTTCTGCATCATACTCAACTAACAGATCTATTAGGTGTCTAAGGGTTGGACTCTGTCTTTGTCTCAGTCTCCTGAGTGAACATAAACTTCTATGTTCATTAAAAGTAAATGTGTCATAGTTAGAAGGTGCCCTGGGAGGGTCAACTTCTGTGGGGAGAGACACACTAGGCTCTCCTCTTAAGGACATTTTCTAGTGAGGTTATGGTGTGTGCACCTACCTACACTAAGCGTTATCTACTAGAACCGCTCTAGGAGTTGTAGTCAGGGTGTGCTAAGCCCTTTGCTCTACAACAACTAAGTTCAGTAGAACGTACGTATTATAAGAACTTGATTTATATGTACCTTCAGGTACCTTAATGTGATCTTTCAAATGATATCTTAAGATTATATGGTAAAACAACAGCAAGCTCTTATCTCACCGCTGCCACCAATGTGTGAAGTTAGCCTGGCATATGATGTCCGCTATTCTAGTGAGCACCTTGCACCAGTCTAAACGACCCTTATTGATGGTGGTTGTAAAGTCAACCTTATAGACAAGCTATCCTAGTGGTAGCATGGACCAGCAGTCTTAGGCTAAAACTTCAGAGAGCATGTGAAGCCAGTTGTTTTACCATATATAATCTCTTGAATACCAGATGAAAGGACACCACACAAGGTATATATAAAATATATATGTAATTATTTCTAACACAACCCCTCTGGACTCTTTATGAGGTCAGAGATCGAGATACATCACAAGTTACTCATTAAGCATACTATAAGTTGCACAAATACAATTCTGCCCTAGGGGCCTCACGAACCATATACTAAGTAAGTGGTATAAGGACCACTTCAGGAATAATGAATAGGCCTAGAGCCTAGGGAATCGCTGGGGCTACACTGGACAACCAAGGAATTGGAAGTAGGAGGCCCACGGGAGACGCGTGCAGTGTCTAAACACAGTCGAGAGTTACCATAGAGTTATAATGGGAACGTAAAAGTTACAAATTAGTTGATTAAGGACACTTCCGGATGGACTACGGTAAAACACTTTTAAACTAGGACACTTCGAGAGTCAACACCCACGGGAGCATGAGAGTACTCGAGTTACCTTCCCCAGGGAAGCCGGGTGCATAGGTGTCTTTTCGTGTCGGGTTTCGTCGCTGTTTCCTATGGAGAGCTGCAAAGAAGTGCTGCAGGCGACCAGGAGAAAAGTGTCTGGGTGGATCGAAGATGTGAAGAACCTGAAAGCAGAGGGGACAGAGTCTGGGTCACTAGCCAGTGACCAGGAAGGAAATAGGAAGGAACCAGGCGATGTCGAGTGTTTCAGGTGAAGAAGGTGAAGCTTGTCTCTGCAGCCACGAGGACCAGGAGGCGTCGACGTCGACCAGGAGCTGGATTCAAGCTGTCCCATGGAGGATCTAGTTGACTGCTGTTTCGGTATCCGGATTGGACCCAACAAGCCTTGGCAAACGCAATCCACGCAGGAAGGGAAGATGGACTTCAGTTCAGACCAGCAAGGTCTGGGGAGCTTCTCCTTTGCAGGGAAGCTGGAGCAAACCTGGAGCAACCAGGAAAGCGGTGTAGTTTCAAAAGGAAGTCTTCAGGGGGCTTACTAGCCAACGGGCTAGCAACCGGGAAGACGCGTCAAGCTGAAATGCAAGAGCAGGCCCCACGCGGCACTCGTGGAGTGTGGAGGGCTGAGCTTTGGTGCAAATAAAGCTCGGGTCTGGGGCTTCTGAAACCCCAATGCACAACGGCGAGGGTGCCTCGGTAGTTGCACTGTTAGCAAAGTGCAGGTAGTCCAGGGTGTCCGGTCCCACGTCTCTCGTGTCCGCCACGGGTCCCAGCTTTGCTGTGGATGTTGATCTGGATCGGAGTCGGAGAAGTCTGGAAGTCCAGTTCCTGAGTCGCTGAGTCTTCGGGTTCCGGCAGGAGTGTCGACAAAGCAAACCGGCAAGTTACTGGTGGTGCCTGTTTGCACAGGGTGGTCACTCCTTGACCATAAGGGAGATGTCTTCAGTCTTCTAGTCGGTATAGAACGTCGAAGGTCCAAGAGTTTCATTTCAGAGTTTCAGTCCAGGATAATCTAATGTCTCTAGACACAGCTCCTATCTTTATACTGATTTTAGGGGCTGGATTACCTGCTAGGTCCCTCCTATGGGTGGACCTGAGAAGGGGGTGGTTACACCCCTTTCTCTTTGTCCAGTTTTGCGCCAGAGCGGGGCTGGAGTGCCCCAGCAACTGGTTTGAACCGGGCTATGCATGGAGCACCTTGTGTGCCCCAGGCAGTGTCTGGAAAAGCATCTTTCCATTCACCCCACCCTGCCCCAATACACTACAGGCTGTCTGGGGAGGTGCTAGCACCTCCCTCGACAGGAAACCTATTGCCCAAGCCTCCCGTGCTGGAGTTTCGTCCAGCTGCAGGAGGTCAGACTCGTGTCTGTGGCAGCAGCATCCATTATGTGATGCTGAGGCTCTGTTTACCTTTAACCGGGTAAAGCAGTAACTACATGTCTTCTCCCTCTAGAAGGGTGGAATGCTACCCCCGCCTCCAGGACTGGCTGGGGAGTAGTATTCCAAAGTGTTTGACACCTTACACGACATGTTTTGATAAAGCCAAACCAAAGTTAGCATTAACCGCGAGGATTATAATGCACTTAAGAGTATATGGTATGGCTATATCATAGAACAGCTATAAGGAGATGGTTCCGAAAGCTGCAGAAGCTGCTAGAGCACCCTGTCAGATAAAACCAAGCACTCTGCCTCCAGGATTGTCGAGGCCTACCATAGGAGTGACTTATAGGTGCAGATGTGTCTATATATAAGGTAGATATAGATATACTATATCTAAGTAAGGGGTGAGTACACCACCTTACCAAGCTGAGTGATAGCCTGTGGTGTCAGTTTGGATGGCCAGCCAGGGGTGGCATAATATATGCTGCAGCCCCTCGTAGGCCTTGGATGTACCTATGCCCTGGGTACCTAAGGTACACTATACAGGGGCTCACAAAGGTGACCCAATTCCCAATTAGGTATGTACCTAAAGTACATGGTATTAGTTTAGAGAGAGAACAGCTGGGCTGGGGTCTGATTAGCAGGCCTACAGCCACACTAAAGTCGAAAAACCAGTAAATCACAGCAAAAAGTGGGGGTGACCATAGGAAGCAGACCCTACTCTCCTACACAATCCTCAAAGGGATTGTCTATAAATATGAAGAGAGTGATGATATCAGAAAATGGTTCACAGCCTTTGAGAGGGCTTTTGAAATGAGAAAAGTGAAGAAGTCACACTTGGGGGTACTACGTTGGGAACTGTTCTCTGGTAACTGCAGAGACAGACTCCTGACCCTTACAGGGGCAGATGCTGGGTCTTATGACCTCATGAAGAGAACTCTGATTGAGGGATTTGGACTCACAACTGAGGTGTACAGAATTAGATTCAGGGGGGCTCACAAGACCCAAAACCTTTGTAGACTACTCAATTAAAACGCTAGATGGTTGGTTAACTGGACACAATGTGCATGATTTCAATGGACTTTACAATCTATTTATGAAAGAACATATTTTAAGTAATTGCACTAATGAAAAGTTACATCAGCATTTGGTAGACCTGGGTCTAAATTCTCCCCAAGAATTGGGAAAGAAGGCAGACCACTGGGTCAAGACAAGGGTGACAAAAACAACCACTGAAGGGTGACCAAAAGAAAGGAGTTACAAAACCTCCTCAGGGGAAAGGTGGTGAGAATCCCCAAGATAAAAAGCCTGAGTCTTCAAAAGGGCCCCAAAAACCTACACAGGTGGTGGGTCCTAAAACTCTTCTCAGTCTAATAATAGGGTCAGGAGAAAGAACTTTGATCCTTTAAAGGCCTGGTGTAACAACTTTAGAAAGTTGGGACACTTAACTGTAGATGCTGCTTGCCCAAACAAGAAAGCCCCTAGTCCTACTACAGCTACTCCTGGGGTAGCAAGTCTCCAGATGGGATCAACGGTGTGCCAAGAGCAAATCAGGTTGCATACTGAAGCAGGTCTAGTTTCAGAGGGGGAAGTTGACTTTGCTACTATAGCTGTGTGGCCACCCAACTTAAAAAGTACTTGCAATACCGTTGGATTAATGGAACTAGGATGGAAGCTCTGAGGGATACAGGTGCCAGTGTCACTATGGTGAGAGGCGCACTGCTTTCCCCTGAGCAGTACTTGATTGGGAGAACTTACCTAGTTACCAATGCTTACAGTGTTACCACTAACCATGCAACGGCTATGGTGACATTAGACTGGGATGGGGGGGGGGTTTACTGGCCTGAAACAAGTAGTAGTGTCTCCAAAGCTAATGACCTGGACACCTCAGCATGGGCTGATGTTGAACTGAAAACCCATGCAGCAATGCTGGATATCCCTGAATTGGTGTGTGGAAAAACAAGAGCACTAAGCAAGAGACAAGGGGAAAAAGAAGTGTTGGAGCCTGAAAATATGGCCCATTCTTCCAAGAGAAAATGTAGGAAGACTGAGGAACCAGCTTCTGTACAGCAAAAGGATCAGGACCTCTCTCCTCTGGGACAGGACTTGGACACCCCAGAAGGTACTGAGCCCATGGATCTTGAAAAGGGAGATGTCAGTGGTACCCACAGAGCTTAATGGGAAGAGGGACTACTGTACACTGAGGCCAGATACCTTAAAACCTGGAGCCACTAGGAGAGTGGTAGTACCTCAGAAGTACAGGAGTTTCTCCTAACTTTAGCTCATGACATTCCCCTAGCTGGACATCTGGGCCAAACCAAGACTTGGGAAAGGCTAGTTAGCCACTTTTACTGGCTCCAGATGCACCAAAAAGTAAAGGAGGTTGTCTGCTCCTGTGTCGCCTGTCAGGTCAGTAGCAAGGCAGGTGGCCCCTCAAAGCCCACCCTGATTCCAATACCTGTGGTGGGGGTTCCCTTTGAAAGGGTAGGTGTCGACATAGTGGGTCCACATGAACCTCCCACAGCATCAGGGAACAAATTCATTCTAGTGGTAGTGGATCATGCCACTGGGTAGCCTGAGGCAATTCCCCTTAGGACTACTACAGCTCCTGCAGTAGCCAAGGCCCTCATTGGTGTCTTCACCAGAGTAGGGTTTCCAGGTCATTAGCTTTGGAGACACTACTACTTGTTTCAGGCCAGTAACCCCCCCCCCCCCCCCCCATCCCAGTCTAATGTCACCATAGCCGTTGCATGGTTAGTGGTAACACTGTAAGCATTGGTAACTAGGTAAGTTCTCCCAATCAAGTACTGCTCAGGGGAAACCAGTGCGTCTCTCACCATAGTGACACTGGCACCTGTATCCCTCAGAGCTTCTATCCTAGTTCCATTAATCCAACGGTATTGCAAGTACTTTTTAAGTTGGGTGGCCACACAGCTATAGTAGCAAAGTCAACTTCCCCCTCTGAAACTAGACCTGCTTCAGTATGCAACCTGATTTGCTCTTGACACACTGTTGATCCTATCGAGGTGGTTTCAGACAGAGTTTCCAACTTTATGTCTGCTTACCTAAAACACATGTGGAAATAGTGTGGAGTGCAGTACAAATTTACTACATCCTAACACCCACAAACCAATGGCCTTGTTGAGAGATTCAACACGACATTGAAAGGCATGATTATGGGGCTCCCTGAAAAACTGAAAAGGAGATGGGATGTCCTCTTACCCTGCTTTCTTTTTGCTTACAGAGAAGTGCCACAGAAGGGAGTAGGGTTTCCCCCTTTAAACTTCTGTTTGGCCATCCTGTGAGGGAACCACTCTGTCTTGTAAAAGAGGGTTGGGAGAAGCCACTCCAAGAACCCAAACAAGATATTGTGGACTATGTGCTTGGCCTAAGGTCCAGAGTGGATGAGTACATGGAAAAGGCATCCAGAAATCTTGAGCCCAGCCAGAAGCTCCAGAAGCACTGATATGACCAAAAAACTGCACTGGTTGAATTTCAACCTAGGTAAAAGGTATGGGTTTTGGAGCCAGTGGCACCAAGGGCTCTCCATGACAGATGGAGTGTCCCTTACCCTATCCTAGAAAAAAAGAATGAGGTCACCTACTTAGTTGACCTGGGCACAAGCAGGACACCCAAAAGGGTTATCCATGTGAACAGCCTGAAGCTCTACCATGACAGGGCTGACATTACCATGCTGATTGTGACTGATGAGGATCAGGAGACAGAGAGTGAACCTCTCCCTGACCTCCTCTCATACAGCCAAAAAGATCGGTCAGTGGATGGAGTAGTCTTTTCAGATACCCTATCTGCCCAACAGTAGACTGATTGCAAGCAAGTCTTGCAGCAGTATGCTAAGCTCTTTTCCTTGACCCCTGGTCAGACAAACTGGTGTACCCATCATGTGGACAATGGTGACAGTTCACCTGTCAAAAACAAAATCTATCGACTGTCTGATCAAATTAAGGGAAGCATCAGAGCTGAAGTCAGCAAGATGCTGGAATTAGGGGTTATTGAACCCTCTGAGCCCCTCGGCCAGCCCAGTAGTTCTAGTCCCCAAACCTCCTCCACAGGGTTGAAAGAGAAAAATGAGGTTATGTGTGGACTGTAGAGGGCTCAACTCTGTCACCAAGACAGATGCTCACCCTATCCCAAGAGCTGATGAGTTGATAGACAAATTAGGTGCAGCCACATTTCTAAGTTTCTTTGATTTAACCGCAGGGTACTGGCAAATTGGCATGGCCCCAGGAGCAAAAGAAAAGACCGCATTCTCCACACCTGATGGGCATTATCAGTTTACTGTTATGCCCTTTGGTTTAAAGAATGTCTCTGCCACCTTCCAGAGGTTGGTGAACAAAGTCCTTGCTGGATTGAAGTCCTGGAGCTTATCTAGATGATATTGCTGTCTTTAGCTCTACCTGGCAGGATCACCTGACCCACCTTGGGAAGGTTTTAAATGCCCTGCAAACTGCAGGCCTAATTATCAAGGCATCCAAATGCCAGATAGGGCAGGGAACTGTGGTGCACTTGAGCCACCTTGTTGGTGGAGCCCGGGTACAACCCTTATAGCCCAATCCAGGCCATCCTGGACTGGGCAGCTCCAACAACCCAGACCCAAGTTAGGGCATTCCTTGGCTTGACTGGGTACTACAGGAGGTTTGTGAAGGGAAATGGATCCATTGTGGCTCCCCTCACAGAACTCGCCTCCAAGAAGATGCCCAAGAAGGTAGTTGTCAAAAGGCTTTTGACACCCTGAAAGAGGCTATGTGTTCAGCACCAATTCTCAAAGCTCCAGACCATGCCAAGCTGTTCATTGTGCACACTGATGCCTCTGAGCTAGGGATAGGAGCGGGCCTACCCCAGACCAATGATGAAGGCCAAGACCAACCTGTTGCTTTTATAAGCAGAAGGCTTCTCCACAGGGAGCAGCGTTGGAGTGCCATTGAGAGGGCGGCCTTTGCTGTGGTTTGGTCCCTGAAGAAGTTGAGACCATACTTGTTTGGTACTCACTTCCTAGTTCAAACTGATCACAGACCTCTCAGATGGCTAATGCAAATGAAATGTGAAAATCCTAAACTGTCGAGGTGGTCCATCTCCCTACAGGGAATGGACTTTGTAGTGGAATACAGACCTGAGACTGCCCATTCCAATGCAGATGGACTTTCCAGGTTCTTCCACTTAGAAAATTAAGACTCTCTAGGGAAAGGTTAGTCCCATCCTCTTTTTAGGGTGGGGGGAGAAAGTGCCCTCTTTAAGCATGGTTGCCCCCACGTTTTGCTGAATTGCTGATGTACTTAGACTGACTGTGCACTGGGCGCCTGCTAATCAGGAACCCAGGGCTAACCTACCACTAGTGTCCAGGCTGAGTTGCTGCTTTCAGCTGCCACCCCCCAGACTTGTTTCTGGACCCTTGGTTCGAGAGCGTGCTGCTCTCAGGGGCCTGAAACGATGCACATCCTGGGACGAGGTGCCAAGCCTCCTCCCCAGGATGGGCAGGGTTCACGAAGGGGAAGCTTTAAAGGCTTGCTGCCTTTGTGAGCTTTCCCAAGCCACTTGCTGCTCTCAGCAATTGGTCCCCACTGGTTCTGACCCCCACTTTGGGCGGGAGAACACGCGGGAAAAACAAGTGTGGAAGAGAGATGTGCCCACCTCTGCCAACTCCTCCCCTCAGGTGGGGGAGGGGAGGTGAAGCACAACGCTCAGTCCACACCATGTTCAAGATGGGGGGACTCAGCCAACCAGGGACAGGCTCATGTCCCCCTCCCATTGAAGGGTGGTATAATAGAGGGTGTACCCACCCCAGGGAAGGGACCCATTGGTCCCTGCCTTTTACCTACTTATAACACCGCTAAATCGAGTATTTAGGGGCACCCCTGAACCTTGCTTCTCATACAAGAACGTGCAAGAAGAAGAACGACCGAACGGCCGTGCCGCAGCTAACAAGAGGAAGACGCCCACTGGCTTGGCCCAGGCCCTACCAGCCTGTCTCCCCCTCAAACCTGCTCCTGCGAAATCCCGGTGTGTCCTGCAGCCCGCAACCTCGAAAACCCCAGAGGACCTGCCTGCCTTCAACTACAAAGAATTTGTCTCCCGTGAACACCGTATTTGTTTACCTGCAACCTCTGGCTCTGGCCGTACACCGTGAATCTGCCCCACTCTGCACCCGCGGTCCACGGCCCGAGCTCGAGTGGGCAAACACAACGTGGAGGTCACCCGGGTGCTCCTGACCCGAGATCCTGTGACCCCTGACCTGCCGCAAGCCTCCAGCCGACGCCTGCAGCCTAAATCAAGGAGGCCCTCCTAACTGCGACCAGGAGCTGGTAAGAAGATCCGACCCAAAAAGGCACCCCTGCACCACGGCCTTGTGTGCCCAAACCGACGGCGCCTAACCAACCCCTAACTTCCCAACTTACCTCTAAAAGTGGTGGTCGCACCCAGAAGACGTTTGTCCCCAAGCCTGCAGTGTCTTTCCAAACTGGAGGTTCTCCATTGAAAACAACAGGGCGCCCGACGTCGAAACAGCACTCTGCACCTGGCCACCTCACTGCCGCTGAGGGTGCATCTCTGGTGCTACTTTGTTTCCCCATTTGTCCTGAGCTAAAGTCCAGGAGCTTTGCTCCCACAGCCAAGTGGCCTGCTAGTCAGCAGCAACCAAACGGAGGCCCCCTATCCCCCCATTGGATAACATTGGGCCTCAGCACTCTGCACCCGGCTGCCCTAGAGGGTGTAACTAGAGTGCATCCTTGACCCAAGAGGAACCCTGAGTCTAACCCCAGAACCTCAACTCCCACTACCAAATACTTATCTGAAAACCGATACTACTATTTTCCTCCATAGGATAACATTGACTGTTTTTCTGTGAAGAGTTTGAGAAACAAAAGAAATTCTTTAAAATTGCTTAATCTAACAAAAACGATTTTACTTACCTGTTTTTAGGAAATGTCCCACAGAAGTATCTAGGTATACTACTCTGTGTAAGCCTAGTTATCTCAAAAGTTACTTACCTGCTATTTTACTAAAAAGCCTATTCAAGTCTATGTACTGCATTTACTAAGTATTGCATTTCTCTGCATCCATACCGTAAATCAAACCAAAGTGCATTTACAATTATCATTCAAACTGTATTTCAATTGCATTACTACTGTAAAGTATTTTTGCTTACTTGTGCCAGGCTTGACTGGTTCTAGAAAATAAAATAACTAAAAGAATATTTTTATACAAAAACAATTGGTCTGAAGTTCAGTCTTTGAGTATGTGAATTCATTTGCTGACTGAGTGTGTACAACAAATGCTTAACACTGTCCTCTGATACTGCCTTACTGCTAGAACACACTGCCACAAATAGAGAGTAAGGTTCTATCTAACTTTACCTCTGCCTACCTTTGTGGTTCCACTGGACTCTGTGCACACTATACCTCACTTTGGTATAGTATGTACAGAGCAAGCTTCCTACAAGAAAGAAGCAAAACATGAGAGAAAAAAAGACAAACACGAGAAAAAGCTAAATGACACCGAACAGAGCGGAATAACAGAAGAGCAGGGTGCTATTCTACTAAACCACCAGGGATGAGGTGCAGGCAGGAGCCTGTGGGTGGAGGAGGGCCTCGAACACCTACCTGAGGAGCTCAAGCTGGTGTTAAGGGCAGAGCCTTAACGGTGGAGCTTCACGAGGAAGAGCAGTGACTCTGATCAGGAGGTCAGAGGTCTTGCCTTCACAGGCATGCTGTCCCCAGTGTCAGTATCATGGGTGCACCATGTGGTGAGTCCATGAGTAAGGGAGAAGAGTGAGGCAAACTGCCCCAACAACTGGTGACAGTCTCTCTGTTGTTCTAGGGTCAGGGTAGGGGAGAAGCTGACACCTTCAACTGACCCATCCTTCTCCTTGGAAATAAGGAGGTCGGGGAGGAATATACCTCTTTGTCCTGCAGTCTTTCTTCCTGCATGGAATCACAAGGCAGTCGTTATCACGGCCGCATTGCGATTCCGCAGACCATTACTCCGCAAGTCGGAACAACGACTTGAGGAGGGGGGGGTGCTGGATGTTGGAATAGTATAATTTACTATTCCAACTCCAGTCTGTGCGGACACTAGGGAAGGTGTTGAATTTTAAATCCAACACCCCCCTCGCAAGTCGTTGTACCGATTTGCGGAGTAATGGTATGCGGATTCACAATGCGGTCGTGGTAACGACCGCGTTGTGATTCCATGCGGGAAGAAAAATGTGTCATTAACGTTGTTTACCGCCGGGGAGAGGTCCACTCTCCTCCTCCACCCCATCATCTGTGAACAGCATCACGGTTACTTTGGACCTCTAGAAGTGGGGTTTGAGGCAACCGACGGTCACAACCCTTAGAGGGTTCCTGGGAGTCTTGAGGTCCAACAAGTCGCTGACTTCACTCTTGCGCTCTTTCACCTCATAGGGCGCAGACCAGCAGTCTTGCAGGGTCCTCAGCTCCACAGGCTCCATCACTCACACTTTTTGGTCAGGCTGAAACTCGACCAGAGTGGCCTTCTGGTAAACCAGAGTGGCTTTCTGGTCATATCACCATTTCAGGATCTCCTGGCTGGCTTCTAGATTATCTTTGTGTTTCTTACAGAAGTGATTCATTTGAGTACGGATGCCAGCATGTAGCTGACCACATCCTGGGGGGCCTTCCAGAGGGGCCTTCCTGGGAGCTTGCTCCCAACTGCCCTCTTCCAGACTGAAAGGTCCTCTCACAGGGTACCCATACAGAAGCTCAAAGTGGCGAAGCCAACCCCCTTCTGTGGTACCTCCCTGTATGCCAGCAAAAGGCATGGCAGGAGGACGTCCCACTTCAACCTCAAGGGCTCTGACCGGGCCATCATCATGCCTTTTATGGTCTTAATTGAACCTTTTGACAAGCCTGTTTGTTTGTGGGTGATAAGGGGATGAGAACTTGTAGGTAACCTGACACTCCTTCCACTGGATTTGATATATGGTGACATGAAGTTGGTACCACGGTCAGATACCTCCTCCTTAGAGAACCCCACACTGGTAAAGACCACTATCAGTGCCCTGGCCACGGTGGGTGTAGTCACCCATCTTGGGTATAGCTTCTGGGTACCGGCTGGCATGGTGCACAAAAACCAGGGTTAATCTGTTGCCAAGGACTGTCTTGGGGTCCAGAGACCCAACAATGTCAATGCCCAAGTTCAAAGGTTGTGCCAGCGACAGGGACTGGCTGCAGAGGAGCCTTGCACTTCCCTCTTAACTTGCCACTGCCCTGGCAGGTAGGGCATGTACTGCAAAAGGTATCTGAGGCCATTCTCATCCGGGATCAGTGAAAGTGGGTGACACGCTTTGAGAGGTCTTGTCTCCCCTAGAAGACCTGCCACAGGTATGCCATGAGCCAGCTCAAGTTGGAAGGCCCTGTAGCACCGGGGGACCACCAGCACACTTGTTGCACCAGGTTCAGGAATCTTAGGCTCACTATACAGGAGACCATTCTCCCAGTATATCAGGGATCACTATCTGGGGCAATCACCTCCCCAAGCGCGAGACTAACCAACCCCAGTTACTGCCTACCAGTGGGGGGCTGTGCTTGTTTGGAACACTTGGCATCCCCCTTGTATGGCCAACTGTTGACAACCATAACACTTAGAAAGTGATTTCCCTGATGACTTGCTGTCAGAGAGCCATTTCTTCTTCTGCAGTTCAGGTGGGGATTGGGAGTCCTGAACCTAAGAGCTAGTTTAGGGACCTTTAGAGCACTCCCTATTTTTTTTTTGATCAAATATATTTTATTGACAGTTGCATTCAAGTAAAACAATTCAGCCAACAGATAGACATAGCCCTAGTGCAATGCCGCCCCAAGATCCACTACCATTATCAGGAAGCCGTGTTCCGGAGCAAAGTACCTTGTGTCCGCGCAAGAGGGCTGAAGTCCCGCACGGTATTCAAACTGTCTTTTGAAAACCCCCCCTCACCCCGCCTCCCAAGAAGCCTCCCTAACCCCAACTACCTTGTCCTGAGAATTAACCCCTACCCTCCCTCCCCCTTCCGTCCGGTGTGTATAGCTATGTGTGTGAGTGGCGTACAAGTGTGTCCTCCACTGACTCTTCACGTCCCATCCCCTGGCGGCTTATGGAATTCATCGACCAGTCGAAGGACTTTAAGATATTTTGGGCAGGTGAGCTCTCGGAATTCTCAGGACAATAGGAAGATCAAGGGTGCCCATGTGTCTTTAAAGATGTCTGAGGTCTGTGTAAGGGACACCTGTATCCGCTCCATACCCAGTGTATACCACAGTCTATGAAGCTACCCCATGTGAGTGGGTTTCCTAGGGGAGCCCCAAAGAGAAAGAATATGTTGCGATGCTGCTCCTATTGCCAGTCCCATCTGGCGACCCCGAAGAGATTTGAGTGGAAAGGTGAGCTTGTTGGGCAGGCCCAGGATCGCATATGCAGGGAAGCGGGGATCTCCGTTTCGAAGCATTCATCCACCTCCCGAAGGACCTCCACCCAGTAGTCCAGCACCATCGGGCATTCCCATAGCAGGTGGAGCATGGTCCCTATGTAACCACAGCCCCTCCAACACAAGGGGTCCCGGCGAGGGTTGCTTTTGTGTAGGCGCTCCGGCGTCAAGTGCCAGTGATAGGCCACCTTAACTGCCGCTTCCCTGCTGGCTACATTATGGGCCGTATGATGTGCCCGGTAATAAACGTCCTGCCATTCCTTGTGTGAGAGCTCCCGCGGATTTAGTCTGTGGTTGGGGAGGGGTTATCATCTTATACAGTTCTGTGATCGCCTTTTTATCCGAGGTCTTGGTAAGAAGCCATTTCTCGTAGGGTTTGAGAGCGCGGCCTACGTGCGGTATGACGTCCTTACCAGTGAGCCAGTGCCTCAGCTGAAAATATTGATAGTTTTGTGGTTTATTAATTGAGTACCCATCCTGTATGTCCCTTAGTGACATAAAGCCTTGTGTGTCGAATAGGTGACCTGCTGATTTGCATTCGGTCAGTTTCCACTGTGGGAAGGAGCCAAGGATCATTCCCGGAGGAAATGCCGGGTTTTCGAATAGTGGCGTCATTTGAGAGGGGAAGGACGTGAGGTCTCTTGGCACCGCAACCGCATCCCAGACCTGTAAAAGTGTTTTGGTGATGGGTGATTTTTTAATGTATGCTGGTCTGTCCCGTTCGAGCTAGAAACGGAATCTTCCAAAGCGGCATCCCAGCCATGGCCCTGTCTTGGAATAGCCAGCGCTTCTCTGACATTGGCCTGGACCACTCCAGAAAGTACCGCAACTGTGTAGCCTGAAAGTACCTCCGCAGGTCGGGGACCCCCAACCCTCCCTCTGTGGGTACGCGTGTGAGCAGATCCCGCCGCATTCTAGGGCGTTTGCTTGCCCATACATATTGCTGTATGGTGTCCTGCAGTTTCTTGATCATGCCTATCGGGGGGGTGATTGGCATGGTTTGAAACAAATACAATACCTTTGGCAGCAGGGACATTTTGACCGCGGCTACCCGACCTAGCCACGAGAGCGGTTGTTGTTTCCAGCGTCGGATATCCTCTTGGACGTTTGCATGCAGTTTAGTATAGTTTAGCTCCACTGTTTGGGCCGTATTGGGCGTTAGTTCGATCCCCAAATACGGGAGCGCAGTTCGTGTGGCTAGCCCACCTAAGTTGAGCAAACCCCTGTTGGCCTGGTGGGCGTTGCACCCCAGGGGGAGAACAACCGATTTGCTAATATTCATTTTAAAGCCCGACACCTCACCGAATCGTTCCATCTCTCCCAGGAACGCCGGTACTGAGACCTTAGGGTCGTCAACAGCTACCAAGACGTCATCTGCGTATAAGCTGATCTTGTGTTCCTCGCCCCCAAAAGTAATGCCCTTGATGGCCCGATTGTCCCTCACGCGTTGGGCGAAGGGTTCTATATAAAGGGCAAACAGTAGGGGCGAGAGCGGGCAGCCCTGCCTCGTTCCGCGGCCTATGGCGAATGGTTTGGAGCTAGTACCGTTTACTTTAACTGTTGCTTGAGGGGAGGTGTAGCAACTGGCCACCCATGCCCTGAACCTCTCGCCCATTCCAAATCTCTCCAGCGTTCGGTCGAGGTGGATCCAGTCAACCCGGTCGAACGCTTTTTCAGTATCGACCGATAGAAGGGCTGCGTCTGAGGCGTTAAAACACGCTTTATCAATCAGGTGCAACAGGCGTTTGGTGTTATCTGCGCTTTGTCGGGTGGGGACGAAGCCCGCCTGGTCCGGCTCTATTATGCCGGGAAGACATGGGCCCAGTCTTGCCGCTAGGATCCCAGTGAAAAGTTTCAGATCTATGTTTAGGAGGGAAATTGGCCGGTAAGCTGCGCAAGTGGTCTTGTCCTTGCCTGGCTTGGGTAAAACGATAACGGCTGCCTCCAGCATCTCCGGAGGGATCGATCTCGGCCCCTGGAAGGAGTTGAACAACTTCGTTAGTACCGGGGCCAAGAGGGGGCAGAAGGACTTATAGAAGCCCGCCGAGAATCCATCTGGGCCGGGCACCTTTAGCGGCTTGAGGCGTGCGATAGCAGAGATCACCTCGTCTAAGCGGATAGGAGCGTCTAACGCTAGGGCGTTCGCCTCATTGAGGGCCGTCGCGTTAGCTCCCTCCAGGTAGGCCACTCCCGCGTCCGCATCCGCGGTGGGGTCAGCCGCGTAGAGTGTAGCATAGAATGACTTAAATGCTTCGGCTATAAGGTCGTCCTCCCGAAGCTCTCGGCCCCCGTCCTCGCATATGAGCGGGATTTTGGCCCGGATGGTTTTCGCCTTGAGCTTATTGGCGAGTAATCGACCCGTCCTGTTCCCCCTACATTGTGGAAAAGTAAATTTTGCCATGTTCTGTGTCCCTACGCCTCATCCATCATATGTTATGTGTGCATGACCAATATGCATATGTTATTCCCCATGTCTGATTAATGACGCAATTACAGTTGTGTCCACCTTTAGTATGCTAGTTTCCAGTCCTCGTGAATACTACGAATATTAGGCCTATGTAAAGTTATGTTGCCACGTTTCTCAGTGTGCACGTTATTCCATTATAAAGTCCCCGTTTCCAGGCCTCAACAGGGCCCGGACCACAGATTCAGCTCCTGTCTCCTGAAAGCCTCGCTGAGGAGCGATACAGCCCCCACCTGTATCCTCGACCCTTCACTTACTTCCTGCCTCGCAGTGCCCGGTGCAGCTTGGCTCTGCCTCTGAGTCTGCCAAGAGTGTGTTATGATTCCAGCTATCAGTTCAGTCCTTCTTCTCTGCATTCCTAAGTTACTGAACTGCATCAATAGTTTCCGTCATTGTCTAGCCTTCACGGCTCCACGTTAGAGAAATACTGTATTAATGGTCATTTAATATTCTTCATCACGCACTACATGTAGAATAATGCATGGTCCAGTCTTAGAGTCAAGTTAGCTCTTCCCCTCATGACTTCTAGTTTATATCAACATGTTCCCTAAACATCAGATACCAGATAGGGTTTAGGTACATGTCGCTCCGACCCTCCAGACTCTAGTCTCTGCTCCTAGCACAGAGTTCGTAGCCCCCAGCTTCTCCTAGTAATACGTCATTGCCAGTTTTCGCGCACCATTAGATTAGAGGTCCCGGCTCCTTAGGTAGCCCCCTCCTATGTTTCCGCCCATTCATGACATATTCTGTTACGTTTGCATCACATGTCTATGTATACTCCCAGTTACACCTCTTTTTACTGTTATCTTTCGCGACTGCTACGCGTCACGCCTTCTGCTCCACCCACTGTTACGCCTACTGCAATGTAATGCTATGTGTTTGCGCTATGTATATAAGTCAATGTATTGTTATTAAAAGTTAGCGCGCTCATCCCAGACCCGGCCCCAGCAGCTGCTGGGTCATCCTATGCAGGTTGTCCTGATCCTGTCCTTATGCTGTAATAAACCTGCAGAAACTCCTACTACCTCGAATCTTGACTCTTATTTTATTGAGCTATCTGTTATTCATTCATTCATCCAAAAATAGATCCGGTATTATTTATTTATATACCACATAATGGCGCCCGAACAGGGACTTGCCCTTTCCCCACGCGTCGGTGAAGCCACGCCGACCCTCTGCAGTCGTGACGGAACTCTTCTGCGCAGTGGCAGATATTTCTGCTCAAGTATCCCTCAGGCCCACGGAGGAGACGGAGGAGGCGGTCCAGCATCCGAACGAGACGGTGGAGGAACGCGGCGAGTCCCGACCAGAGCCCAAGCCGAGAGTCCAAGGTCCGAGGTATCCGGAGGCCCACCTGTAACTGAAGTCCGAAGTCCGTCGTCGTAGCAGTCCAGTCCCGTTCGAGGCCTTCCGTTCCGTGCTGCCCGGTGAGTACCATTGCTGGGGTAGTATCTAGACAGGACCAATCTAAATTGACTCCTGGTCCGTGGGTTGGTGGTGCCCAGACTCACAAACGAAGTGTTCACCTAGGTGGATACGGGTCTTGATGCGTCCCTTTATGGGACCGGTATGTTCCGTACTGTTACAGCAGTGCATCCAGTAACTCTAGTCTGTTCCGTTCTCGAGAAATTCTGTTCTGTTCTGTTTTCAGTATTTTCAGGTAATATTCTGTTCGAACTGTTATTTATAATGTTCTTCATGTATTTTACTGTTGTGGTATGAGTGTGATGTGATTTCGTGTTTTTATTGTGTATTGTATTGTGTCCAGATTACAGTTCAGTCATGCCTATATTTTCCAAGTTACGTCAGTTAAAAACTAGAAAGGGTCTGTTAGAGGAAGCGGTTCCTGTCCCACCTAGGGACAGTCCAGGTCACTTTATGTATCAGAAACATGGCATAAGCGCCATATTGTATCTAGATTTATGGGTAGAGTATACCAAACAGTTAGAAGAAAAGTATAGATGGCCCGTATCGGGTACATGGGATGCCGAATGTATCATGCGAGTAGAAGAAGCATTATGGAAAAAGAAAGCCAGACAGTCACAGAAAGATGCCATCGAGTTATGGCGTAAAGAAGCGCATAGAAGAACCAAGAAAGAAGTCAGAAAGTCAGAGTTAAGTAGAGAATCCCAAGAACGAGCCCAAGAAAGAGAATTAATCGAGATAGGTGAACAAGTCAAAGCCGAACAGTCAGACAGACAGAGACATGCCCTCATTAAGGGTATGTATCCTCTTCTTGCCGAAGGTGTGCCAAAAGCGACCCCAGAGGCATCCAGTAATTTCCCGCCACCATTAGTTCCGACCAAGCTACGTCACAAACCGACCGCAGCTGATATTTTTATTTCGTCCTATCTGGACGACACAGTTCCAGAATATGCAAATCCTGTTCGCGCTCCGCCAGTCCCTGTAAATCAGGCACTTCCCGCTCCTTCAGACACCGGAGTACCTATTACGGTACCCCCGGTCCAGCCCGCCATACAAGTCCAGCCCACGTTACAATTACCGACCCTGCCAGGACGAAGAATGTCAATAGACGACTCCAGTCTAGGGGCCGCGGGAGGAGGTCCTCCTCAAACCCCGCCGCCACACAAGCGTTTAACGTTAGCCGAATTACATGCACAAGCGTCACAGCGTACGCCTAGATATCAGTCTGTTGCAGAAATAAGAAAATCCCTTGCCGAATGTTGCTATGATCCAGTCCCAGGCGAGGATAATATGGTTTTATATTCATTCCGTGTAAGAAAAGTGACCGAGTATCTAGTCACCTTGCCGAATATGAAAGAAGATCTAGACAGAATATATCGTTTCATCCGTACAGGGGATGATCCAGAAAGTATTAGCGAGACTATGTCTCAAAGGAAAGCCGAGATCCAGCTCATGATATTAAAGTTCCTGATCAATTGTCTAATAAGAGAACAAGATTACCCGTCTAAAGATTCCGCCGAAATGAGAATCCTGACAAGGTGGAGTGATAATATAGCCGAGGGTAAGCACAAGACCGTCGGTGCTATGGAGAGTATGTACAAGAAAATTCGTAAAGAAATAATAAGGTTACACGACCAGCGTAAAGCAGCACAAGTAAGCGAGAAAGAAAGTATCTCTGATCCTGAAGAGGAAGACGAGAATTCCGCCAGAATAGCGTATGTAGGAAAATCTAGATTTCCAGATCGCCATTTACGTCTAGAACACAAGTCTATTTTTCATCATCCAGCTCCAGAACAAGGTTCTCTAGAACAAGTATTTCAAGCTACCGATCACATTCTGAAATCACGAGTCGGTTACAGTGAATTAAGTACCATGCATGAACAAGAACTAGTCCGATCAGCAGTCCGATGGATTACTGATTCTACCACTTTTCCAGACGAAATAGTGGCACAAATGTTTCTGAAAATGCCCCCAGCCGAGCAACGACTGGTGGGTACGTATATGATTCAGCACCTCATTACCTTGTATGAGGATCAACATTCTGATCCAGGCCCGTTGCATGATATCCTGAACGAGTTACTCCAGTATAGATGGAGAGGTCTAGGTACCGATTTAATTAGTGTCATTCTAGAACAGCGCCACAAATATAGAACGTTTCTGAATCCGCATTTTGTTCATGTCTCACCCCCAGAAAGTAAATCATTCTACATAGACAGACAGAATCCGTTACGAGAAGTCCACCCAGTCCAAGGGGCGGGTGGCGTAATGCAACGAGTGTTTGTATACACTCCAATATCAAAGATGGAACTCCTTGAAATGAAGAAATTAATTCCCTGTCATGATAAAGATCCAGCAGGGTTCCATAGAGAATTAAAAGACATGCTCCGTATGGGAGAATACACTTACCCAGATATCATTAAAATGTTAAAGGTCCTGTTACCCGCAGGGGTGTATGAAAAGTTAAAGGAAAAGGAATGGGAGGTGGGAGAGAAAAAGATCGATTGGACAGCTCTAGAAGCTGAAGACAAGGCACGAGTACCAGGTACCGGTCTTGGAGATAAATGTAAAGAATTACCAGAATTACTGATTCAAGTTTTACCCAGATTATTGACAACTAGGAAGGAAGACTGGGATGCAATCTCAGCCTGTAAACAGAAACAAGATGAAGATATTAGTGATTTTTATTCTAGATTCGAGAAATGTTTCAGTATTAATAGTGGTCTCAAGACAAGTAGTGAGTCATACCCTCATCTTTTCGTTACTAAATTAGTCGAGAATTCAAGCCCACAAATTAAAAATCGAGTTTTGAAAGTCGAAAGCACCTGGCAAGCAAATACTCCGTCCCAGATGCTCCAGATGCTCCAGTACCACCAGAATAGAATCAGAGAAGAGCAAGAACACGAGAGAAAACGTATGAAAGACACGAAAATGAAAGTGCTAGTTGCACAATCTGTTCCTCAAGACAGTCAGAAGAGGGGTCCGAATCAAGCCAGTCATCCTGCAGCTCCCGTTAAAGGGAACTGCAATTATTGTAAACAGCCAGGTCATTTTATAAACGAGTGTGCAGTTCTGAAACATAACATAGCTACTGGTAAGACTAAAGAAAGACCACGTCCGCCTAGACAAGAACAAGTTTCACAGATTCCTCAGCCACAGAATGCACAACAGACAGTTACAGTACCGCAGCCTATTGCTGCAACACAGCATGTCACATCGCAGATGTACCAGTATGCACAGTCTGAGTATCCAGAGTACCAGTCATATTCATGAAACAGCCTAGAGAGGGAGGTAGGCTTGCCTCTCATCGAGATACCTGTAGATCAAGAAGGTCCCTATGTTCACAGTCAAGTATTAGGGGAAGACAGAAAGTTTTTGATCGATACAGGGGCAAGTAGGACCACAATTAGTCACGCCGAAGTTCCAGGGGCTCCGCTCTCAGGCTCAAGAAATGTTTCCCTTGGATTTTCAGGAAAGCCAATAGTTAATGAGATATCAAAGCCAGTTACTCTAGAAGTAGGTCCATTGTCCCGCACTACTGATCTGTTACTTACTAAGTCATGTCCAGAAAATCTATTAGGCATTAAGACACTGAAAGAATTAGGTGCAGTTATTTGTTGTTCCCCAGAGGGAATACGTCTGTTCCTACGTGACTTTAAGGGTCACTATGTATTACGAGATTTTGATTCCAGATTGTCTAATGTTCCGCAGCATTTATGGGCGCAAGGTCCAACTGATGTAGGTTACATGCAAATCACACCCCATCGTGTGACTCTCAAACCAGGTGTAGTGTTACCCCGAATCAGACAGTACAGATTGCCACCCGAGGCTGTAGCAGCCTTATCCAAAATTATAGACGAGCTCATGGCTCAAGGAGTAGTTGTAGAAACTGACTCCAATGTATGCAATTCTCCGATCATTCCAGTCATGAAACGTACTGATCCGAATGCACCCCCAGTATATCGATTAGTGATTGATTTACGAGAGCTTAATAAATGTATTATTCCTCAGTATCCAGTTGTCCCAGATATTTCATCCCTGTTAACTGCTATTGATTCCGAAGCCATGTTCTTCACTGTCATAGACCTCAAGAATGCATTTTTTAGTGTTCCAATTCATCCAGACAGCCAGTTTCTTTTCGGATTTTGTTTAAATGGAAGGAGCTATATGTTCACACGCGCTCCTCAAGGTTTCACAGAAAGTCCTAGTATTTACAGTCAAGCACTCAAGAGACAACTAGACAACATTCACATGCCAACTGACACTGCCCTGCTCCAGTATGTCGATGATCTCCTGATCACAGCCCGTTCTGAACGTGACTGCGAGCGAGCGTCACTGACAGTCCTGTATTTTCTAGCCGAGATGGGGCACAAGGTGTCACCTTCGAAGCTTCAATTCTGTGTCCAGCAAGTGGTATACTTAGGACACTTGCTGTCCAAGAGGGGTAGGCAGTTGACACCCGACCGTATCCAGTTAATAGCGAGTCTTCCCCAGCCCAGAACCCAGAAGGAGGTACGTGCCTTTATCGGCCTTACTTCATATTGTAGACAATGGATTCCCCAGTATGCATTTCTAGCCAAGCCACTGATACAGTTAACGACGCAGGAGGCAGCCGTATCGACTGTCCTCCCTTGGACATCTGAACATACACTTAGTTTCAACGAGTTAAAGAAAGCCTTATGTCAAGCTCCAGTTCTAGCTACACCGAACTACAGTAAGCCTTTTACACTTTTCGTTACTGAACGCGAAGGTACAGCATTATCTGTTCTCACACAAGATCAAGCAGGACAATACAAGCCCTGTGCTTATTTTTCGAGCACATTAGATCCAGTCGCCCAGGCGTTGCCTGCGTGCCTCAAGTCAGTTGCAGCCACAGCACTAGCTATCAGACAAAGTGATTCCATAGTTTTAGGACATTCACTGACAGTACAAGTTCCACATTCAGTAGAAGTTCTTTTAAACCGAACACAAACTCAACACTTGACAATTGCACGTTTAACAGGTTATGAATTGACACTGTTCCAGCCACACATAGATATTAGACGCTGCAACGTCCTGAATCCTGCTACACTGTTACCATCAGTTAGTTCAAATCCAGACACACATGATTGTGTGGAAGTAGTTAACATTACGACAAAGCCAAGACAAGACCTGACAGATATTCCGTTACCAGATCCTGACCTGACACTTTATGTGGATGGTTCATGTATGAGAACTAGTACAGGAGAACTAGTCGCCGCGTATGCAGTGACTACTGACACTGAAGTTATTGAAACACACCGTATTGATACCCTGTCCGCTCAAGCAGCAGAGCTAGTCGCTCTGACACAAGCCTGTATACATGCCAAGAACCTGAAAGTTAATGTTTACACAGATTCACGTTACGCATTCGGAGTTGTACACGACTTCGGAGTGCTCTGGCAGGAGAGAGGTTTCATGACTTCTCATGGAACCAAGATTCAGCATGGTCTCCTTATTCAAGCCCTGTTAGATGCCATACATTTACCGACATCTATCGCTATCATGAAGTGCAAAGCACATACGAAAGTTACAGACATTATTTCCCAAGGTAATGATCTAGCAGACCGCACAGCTAAGCTTACAGCACAGACTCCAGACATTCCAGTTAATCAGACACATACTCCAGATCCGACTACATGTATGACAGTTAAGGACCCTACACAAGATGTCATAGATATCCAGTTACATGCTACTCCCGATGAAATCAAGAAATGGTCTGAACAAGGAGGGGTTCAGACAGATCAAGGATGGTTAACGAAGGGTAGAGCCACATGGTTTCTCCCCGATTCTATGGTTCAAGTCATTATCAATACCGCACATAGTCCAGCACATTTAGGAGAAAAAGCTATGTTAGACAGTATCCAGAACATATGGTTCAACAAGCATTTACGAGCTGCAGCCAAGCAGAAAGTCCGCACCTGTATGATATGTTGTCAGTTTAATCCAGGTAAAAGTGTCCCGGTGGAACAAGGTGGTTTCCAGCCCCCTGACCACCCTTTTGAGGTCCTCCAGATGGATTATATTCAAATGGAGCGATGTCGAGGTTTCAAGTATGTCCTTGTAGTTGTATGCGCTTTGTCCAGGTGGACAGAAGCATATCCAGTTCCCGATTACACAGCCGCGACCACTGCCAAGCAGTTGGTTCGTGAATTCTTCCCTAGATACGGACTCCCTAGAGTCGTATATTCTGATAACGGTCAGCCATTCTCATCCGAACTCATGAAGCACGTTTCCCTGTTGTTAGGGTACCAGTGGAAGTTCCATTGTGTACGCCATCCTGAAGCAGCCGGTCTGGTCGAGAGACATAATCAGACCCTGAAAATCCGTATTGCCAAAGTCTGTAAAGAAAAAGGTGTGGACTGGCTAGTAGCTCTGCCAGTTGCTCTGTTTTATATGCGCATGGTCGCACATTCCAGATCAGGTCTGTCCCCGTATGAGGTCGTATTCGGCCGCCCCCCTAACATGTGGGGTACTCCTAGACCCCGAAGTATTACCGATGTTTCATGTAATATGCTGACAGATTACCTAGCTTCCTTGATGTCTGCCCTCAACTCATGTCGTTCACAGGTTGCCGCCGCATTTCCAGACAATACCGAGGTGGCACCGCACGAGATCGTTCCAGGCTCCCTAGTGATGGTCCGGAATTTCGACAGATCAAGTCCGCTGGAACCACGTTGGAAGGAGCCACGTCAGGTCCTCCTCACCACCCGTACAGCCGTGAAGTTGGAAGGCAGAAAAGGATGGATCCACCTGTCCCATGTTAAACTTTTTAAAGGACTGAAACCAGTTTCTAAAAACATTTCCAAGGATTCCCAAGATTCGAAAGACTGTCAAGACATTGTTTTAAAGGACTGTCCCGCACAAGACATTATTACAACCCCTCCCTTGGTAGAGAAAACTCCGCAACAGGAGTATAAGTTAAAGCTCAGGTCTAGTAAAATAAGTCAGTCAGTTTGATTGTATAAGTCCTCCCCTAGGTGAAACGGTTAGACTGTTTCTGACATGTATAAAATAGACCCCCATAGTGAGAGAGTCAGTCAAAGTTCAATCAGATGTATCGTTTTTCTGAGTTTCGTATTATTCATCAGCATTATGATTTCCTGCACCAGCTATGCGTTCTATCTGTATTTTCCAGTTCCTCATGTAAACATGTCTGCTAATACTACAGTAGAGCACACGTTTAGTGATCTGCCTCCTCACGAATATTCTTACCGTCTCGCTATGCGTAACAACACATTTATCCGTATGTTACATTACTCACACCAGACCAGCAATGCCACTAATTGTTGGGTGTGTGGTCGACTCCCCCCTTTCCAGACCTCGAAGGGAGTTCTGCCACTCTTTCCTTATCCATTCTCACACAATGGTTCGTGTGGAGCATGGTCCACGTTAACGTCATCCTCAACAGATATGTCTTTTCTTAACAGTACATGTTTCCCAGACAAGCAAGGTCTCCCCCACAGAACAGGTTTAGATCTAGAAAATGAAGTATATAATTTAGGTAATTATTCGTCGAATTTCATGGTCCTGAATGTTCAGTCTGATACTACTCCAGACTTACCTGCTATTTCAGTACTACCTGTCAAAGGCGAATTATGTGTCCGTAGTTATGGTTCTGTACATGTAGGTCATAGTGAATGTACTACTGTTGTCAAGTATAGTGACAGTGGGAAATCTGTTTTCAAAGCTTCACGTCATTCTTATTTTATTTGTGGTCAGACTGCATATGTCCGTCTGCCCCTCGATTGGGAGGGAACCTGTTACATTGCTTTCCTACTGCCACCTGTTTTCCTAGCCCCATCTGATTATCACAGAAACACACATCTAGTACACATTAGACATAGAAGGGAGTCCCCAATTGTCGATTATACTGAAACTACTCTAGAACAGTATACAGATTTCAATAAAGGTTTCTTCTTCTTTGTAGGACCTGTCCAGAATAGTAAACTGATCCGTAGGTTAACAAGAACCCTTGAAGCTGTAGTAAATGAGACTGCCTCTGCTCTAGGTAACTTAACCGAAGAACAATCTGCTATGAGATTTGTCGTTTTGCAAAATCGTCTCGTCCTTGACGTCATACTGGCCGATAGGGGCGGGGCCTGTAGAGTCATCGGATCTAGTTGCTGCATTTTCATTCCAAATAACGCGCCGTCTGTTTATTCAGCTATAACCAGACTCCATAAAATTGCCCATCTGTTACATCAAGATCCAGGCACCTGGACATGGTCCGGTTGGTTCTGGAATATAATTTCCGCATGGGGATGGAAAGTCCTGTCCTTTCTAGGTATTGCAGTAGCGATCATATTTAGCTGCTGCCTCTGTATACAATGTGGCCCTGCGATTTGCAGCATGTGTGCTACCTCTTGTATTCCTAGTCCCAAGCCCCGTTCTAAATCCCGTTCCAAGACAATTCGAGACGAGCAAATGGTACTGTATGAAATGATAGATGGTATCATGAAAATTGATGTTTCCTGATGGAAACGTAGTGACAAGGAGGGAATGTGGAAAAGTAAATTTTGCCATGTTCTGTGTCCCTACGCCTCATCCATCATATGTTATGTGTGCATGACCAATATGCATATGTTATTCCCCATGTCTGATTAATGACGCAATTACAGTTGTGTCCACCTTTAGTATGCTAGTTTCCAGTCCTCGTGAATACTACGAATATTAGGCCTATGTAAAGTTATGTTGCCACGTTTCTCAGTGTGCACGTTATTCCATTATAAAGTCCCCGTTTCCAGGCCTCAACAGGGCCCGGACCACAGATTCAGCTCCTGTCTCCTGAAAGCCTCGCTGAGGAGCGATACAGCCCCCACCTGTATCCTCGACCCTTCACTTACTTCCTGCCTCGCAGTGCCCGGTGCAGCTTGGCTCTGCCTCTGAGTCTGCCAAGAGTGTGTTATGATTCCAGCTATCAGTTCAGTCCTTCTTCTCTGCATTCCTAAGTTACTGAACTGCATCAATAGTTTCCGTCATTGTCTAGCCTTCACGGCTCCACGTTAGAGAAATACTGTATTAATGGTCATTTAATATTCTTCATCACGCACTACATGTAGAATAATGCATGGTCCAGTCTTAGAGTCAAGTTAGCTCTTCCCCTCATGACTTCTAGTTTATATCAACATGTTCCCTAAACATCAGATACCAGATAGGGTTTAGGTACATGTCGCTCCGACCCTCCAGACTCTAGTCTCTGCTCCTAGCACAGAGTTCGTAGCCCCCAGCTTCTCCTAGTAATACGTCATTGCCAGTTTTCGCGCACCATTAGATTAGAGGTCCCGGCTCCTTAGGTAGCCCCCTCCTATGTTTCCGCCCATTCATGACATATTCTGTTACGTTTGCATCACATGTCTATGTATACTCCCAGTTACACCTCTTTTTACTGTTATCTTTCGCGACTGCTACGCGTCACGCCTTCTGCTCCACCCACTGTTACGCCTACTGCAATGTAATGCTATGTGTTTGCGCTATGTATATAAGTCAATGTATTGTTATTAAAAGTTAGCGCGCTCATCCCAGACCCGGCCCCAGCAGCTGCTGGGTCATCCTATGCAGGTTGTCCTGATCCTGTCCTTATGCTGTAATAAACCTGCAGAAACTCCTACTACCTCGAATCTTGACTCTTATTTTATTGAGCTATCTGTTATTCATTCATTCATCCAAAAATAGATCCGGTATTATTTATTTATATACCACAACATAATACATATGTTTAAGGCGCAATGCGGCGTATTCCGCCCGGTCAAGATCCAGGCTCGCCAGCTGTGCCCTGGCCGCTTTTAGCTTGCGCCAGATTCTAGTGGCCCCAGTGCGACTATGCGCTTGTTCTAACTCAAGCACCTGTGCCGATAACTCCTGGCGGCGTTCCTTCCGTTCCTTGTTGTCTGCTGCCGAGATTGCAATCAGCTCCCCTCTAATAACCGCTTTGAGCACTCCCCAGACCGCTGTTTGTGCCACCTCCCCCGTGTCATTCTGGGTGAGGTAGTCCTTGATGCTTTGGCTAATTTGCTCGGTGACTCCTTTGCGGGAGAGTAAAGTTTCGCGGAGGCGCCAATTGCCTTTGTGCGCACGTTGACGTGGTACCTGCAAGCACAGCACCACTGCATCATGGTCCGATAGGGCGGCCGGGGCCAAGTCAGTGGAGCTGAGGAAATGGTCAATTCTAACATATGTGTGGTGTACATGAGAGTAGAATGTATACCCCGGGGCCGTCTGGTGAGCCTCCCTCCAGGTGTCAAGGAACCCCCGGTCGGTGAGCCAACGCTTCCCCGCCGTGAATAGCGCCCCTGAATCGCCAAACCTTCGACCTGACTTGTCCCTGTCGTTATCCATGACCAAATTGATGTCCCCGCCAATCAATATATGCCGCAAACCAGTGCTTAGAACGTCTGAAAGTGCCCCCGTAAGAAACGCCTCCTGTTTTGTGTTAGGTGCATAGATGGACCCTATTGTGAGTGATAAGCTCCCAATGTGTATCGTGTGAGCTAGCAGCCTGCCCCTAACCTCCGCTACCTTGTCCCCCACCCTGCCTTTGAAGTGTTTAGCAAATAGTAGGGCCACACCTGCTTTTTTCTCCGTGGTGGAGGAGTAGAACTGAGTCGGAAACGCTCTGGACCTCATGCGATGCCAATCTTTAGCCAATCAATGTGTCTCCTGTAGGAAGCACACCGCCGCCCCAGAGTGTTCTAAATATGAGAGCACCGCTCTCCTCTTGATGGGGTTGTTTAGCCCTTTAACATTGAGGGTGAGAATCTGGAGAACATCCTCAGCCATGAGAGTGTGTGTAAACATCTGCGCTCTGCCAGCGTACCAGTGGATGGACCCCCCCCCACTTGGTCTCTGTGTCTGAGCTAACGGAGCACGCCCGGACAGAACCCCAGAACATTCCCCCCATCCCACATCCTCCCTCCCCCCTCCTACCCCCCTAGTCCAAACCCGCAACCCCAACTGGTGAACATTGTCCCAGGCCTTTTAAAATGTCTGTCCAGGCCTGTGGTGAACGAGTATACGTGTGGGTGTGTGGCAGTGGCGGCCCTGGACCCCCCGTCCCACCCCCGACCGTGTCGCCACAACTTAGCTGAGTGTGACCATCGCTGCAGTCTCAGGAGTCGGCGCAAGTGTCCTTGGAGAACTCATGGATCGCGGCAGCCTGTTCTTGCGCCATTGTCTCTGGATTCGGCTTGAGGCTTTTCTTAGGAGGTCGGCCCCGTCTCACCTTTTGCCAGCCGTCGCCAGTCGCCCGTGGGGATCTGCAGGAAGCCCCGGATAGCTGCCCTTCGCCGTTGTCCTCCGGTCGATCCTCCTCTTGTTGAATGCCCAGCAGGGCGCAAGTGTCACGTAAGGACCGCAGCTGGTGCAGGGCTCCGTTCCATCTGAAGATCAGTCGAAACGGGTGCCCCCAAGAGTAGGGGAGCCCCTCGTTGCGAAGAAAGGCAGTGGCATCCTTGAACGACCTCCGCTTTTGTAGGGTGATAGCCGATAGGTCCTGGAACAGTTCCACGGCGTGGCCTTGAAAGCGAAGAGGCTGCTTGAGGCGTGCCGCCTTTAGTATGCGTTCCTTAAGAGGGTAGTCTGGCAGGAAAGCCAAGATGTCTGGCGGGGGACCCTGAGCTCGACGAGCCGGGCCCACCCGGTGGGCTCTATCAATATGGATCTCAAAATCCTCGTCTTCGTCAAGCACTGTCCTGAACAGGGTTTGTAGGTATCCTGCCATGTCGTCCCCTTCAGCCTTGGATGGCACATTCCTGACCCGGATGTTGTTTCGCCTTGAGCAGTTTTCCAGGTCCTCCATGTGAGATTGAAGGTCCGTTTGTTGCTCGTTGAGCCGGATGATTTCCTGCCGCAAGAGCTCTATCTCTTCGCTTCTGGCTTGTCCCGTGAGCTCGTTCGCGGCCACCCTCTCCCCGAGGTCGTCGACATCTCGTCGAAGTTCTTTGTATTCCCCCGCCATTTCTTGCTGGAAGGTTTGGATGTCCTCCTTAAGAGAGGTGAAGAGGGCTTCCATGAACGCTTTGGTCGCTGGGGCCTCCCCTTCTGCATGGTCTTTACCCTTAGGAAGGGGCGCTTGAGCTGGTTTGTCCGGGCTTTTATCAACCTTAGGAGTCCCTTTGGACAGCATCTCAGATATGGTGTGATTCCCTTTGCGGCTGGAAGAAGCCATCTCTCTCCCTTCTGCCGATCTGGATCCCCAGTCGAGTCGCTTTCCTAGAAGGGACCGCTGTCCGTCCGCGAGAGACGCGTAGTGGGGGAGGGGGGTGTTATGCGTCAGGAGGGTTCGTGACTCCGCGAGGGCCGTATGCCGCTAGGCCCGGGATCTTGGAATGTGCTGTCTCGAGGTGCTTCGCCGCGGCCCACTCCGTCGTACCCCGGCGGCCACAGCTCCCCAATGCTGCCCCTCGTCACTGTCCAGCACCTGAGGCCCGCGTTATGCTCCCACGCCGCTACTTCAGCTGCCGGGTCTCTCCGCCCCATGCGTTCCGCCGCAGATCACCAGGCACGTCGAACTCTCATGGGCACTACCCGGGGTCCCAAGCACTGCCCCCCGATTTCTCTCTTGTGTATTGCAGTGCCAATGGCTCTCGCCGTCCTCTGCCCCTTTGCACGTGGACCCGGTGTACTATGGGGCACGCAAAGCGCTTGTACCGTCGATGCCGCTCACTCCGTCTCAGTCAGCGGCCCGGGACTCTCACCAGGCTCGCCGAGCACCCCTTGATCTCTCCCATTCGTCCCGAGGTTGACCCCCTCTCACCTCCGTGGCTATGGGTCCGCTGCACTCGATTGCGGCCGTGCGCTGCCAGGCCTCGTGACGCCTTCGTGTGGGCTGAGGCAACACCACCTTGGGCTGTGCAGTGTCTCTCTGTGCTCTGGGGGCTTGTGCTTCTGCTCCCCAGAGCCACCCCCTCTGATCCGCTTTGCCGCCTCCACACTCTGCAGAGCAGCCCCTGTCTGCCACACCTCCGGCGGTCGGGCCCGAGCCGGGGCCCCGGGTGAATTCGGGGCCGGCCCTGTGGGTGCCCTACGTTGCGGGCCGTTCCCTCGGGGCCCGTTGTCGACGTCGCCTTTCCAGGACCGCTGCCCCCTCTGTGCGATCCGCCGGTGCAGAAGCGCAGACTTCACAGTGCGCAGCGCGGGGCTCTCACGACTGGGCCCTTGACCGCCCAGCCAGCTTCCTCCGCATCTCCGGAGACCAGGCCCAAGCCTGGGCCCTGCGTGAACTGGGGTGCCAGCCCCGTGGGTACCTTGCGTCGTCGGCCGCTCCCTCCGAGTCCGCTGTCCGCCTCGGGCAGGCACCGCTCCCGGACCGCTGCGCCCGCCGAGGGAACCTTCGGTGTAGCAGCACCGACCATGGGTGCCGCGTGAGGCCCGTATGCTTCTTTCCTCGCCGGAGCCGGGATCGCAGCTTTCGCGCCTTCGGACCGCTATGGCTGGCGCCCGCACTCCGCGGCTCCCCCTTCCGCCTCCTGGTCTCGCTGAGGGCCCTGGTTGCCCAATTATCATCCCGCTTGCTTGCTGCCTTCAATGGCGGGGGCTCGGTATGAGATAGGTCTGCTTATAATCCCGGTCGGGGGATCGGGAACGGGGAGCCCTCTCGAGACACGTCCTAACAAGTCGCCATCTTGGCCACGCCCCCCAGCACTCCCTATTTTTATGTTTGTCTGTCCCCTCCTTCTTCTGGTGGGGACCCTGCCCACCCCTGTGGTGATCTCTCCAGATATCTTCTTGTGGACCCTGGTGCTGATCCGGCGGCCCGCCTCTTTAGCAAGCTCTCTGGCGTCGGTGAGCTTACTCTCAGTAAGGTACTGGCTGATCTGGAAAACAAAGACTGAACAGATGCTCTCTTCAAATCAAATTATACAGCCCTTGATAATCCTTTACTTCTCTCCCCTTCTTCCAACCATCCAGTGCCTTGTAATAAGGAGCCCTCACAATCCACCCATGAATGTTGGGAAGTTTCAGACTGTCCTTAAACTGCCTGTTCTTCTCTGGGGTGAGGCCATATTTTTTGACAAGGGTTTCTTGTGTTGGAGTATACCTCGTCCTGTCCCACTTCTCTAGGACCAGCAGGGCGTCCCTCCCTTCTCTAGGGGTATGTTCCCAAAGACTAGCCCCCGAATCGTCCTCAGGGATCCTATGCATTTGCAAAACTTCTTCAAGGGCTTCAAACCATTTACCCTTGTGGTCCCCCACATCAAAGCCAGGCACCAGACCCTTGGGGATGTGGACACTCCTGTCGCTATAGGGCACTGCAGATGTGTCGCCTCCATCACAGCTGGACTCTGATGTTCTAGCCTTGATGTCCAGCTCCTTAAGGCTCCTCTCATAAGAAAACTGCTCCCGAGTGAGTCTCTCCGCCATTTTTGTTTTCTTTTTTAAACAGACTTTTATTGGTTTTCTGAAAAAGCAATACAAACAGCCTCCCGGGCATTATAGCGAAGTAGTTGTAGAGGCAATATGCATTACAATGATAATCATAAGCATTCCTGCGGCCTTCCCAGATGGCTACAAGCAAAAAGTATTACCCGAGTCCCCCAGGAGCAGACTACTGGATCCCAGCCATCCCCCCCTAGTTACCCTAACATATAGTTCTGTTTACCTCCATGTCTGTAACAGTTCAAAATACAGATTCAAATAGGAAACTCCCAATACCCAAACCACCCCTTATTCCTATGCGCCCGAACAAGGCACCCCCACCCACTCTCCCAAGCATGCCGCTAGCCTCTGAAAATACCCAGGGAATCTCCCAGCTCTCCTGTACCCCCACCAGAATCATTGCCTCACCGATTACAATATAAGCAGACTGGGAACATCGGGGGGAGACCTTTCCAGGCCCTCACCAGCCTTGTCATGCCCCTCCTTTGTCAAGAGTCCGCCCCTTCAGGTGGCCTGCGCGCCCTCCGTCTCATCAAGAGCCCCTTCTTCATCGGCAGGAGGGTGCTTAGTCAGTTCCACCAGCACCACCCACGGCCATGCCATTTCCATTGATTTCTCGCTCCCATAACACCAAGCCGTGGACAGCCTGTAGTTCCCTTCACTCTCCGCCCACTTCACAAGCTCCCTATGCCAGCGCACAAGAGCAGGTCCCTGCCTTGCTTTCCAATGGGTAGTAAGCTCTCTTTTTACCAGGACTAACCCCAGATCAATGAACTTGCTGGTGATTTTAGTCTTAGCAGTGTGAGGAAACCCGTGTAGCAAGCAAACCCTTGGTGTTATGGCTATCTCCCTTTCCGTCACAGTCGCCAAGGTAGTCACCACCCCTCACCAATAGTCCCCTAGGCCCTAGGTGCGGGCAGTCCTAGAACATGTGTAAAAACTTCGCCCCCTCCAAATTACAACCGGGACAAGCGGACCATGCCCCAAAATAGTCTTTGATTTTACCAGGTGTTAAGTATGCCTATGTAAAACATAACATTGGATTAGTTGAAAGTGCCCATTCCGGGAGCTCTTCCACGCCCTCTCGACACCTTCCCCCCCAAGGTTTTTCTTCAATGGGTTCCCCCAAGTCTGCCTCCCATTTGAGTCACAGCGCTGTCAAAGGTTGGCGCAAGTCCAAGTCGCAAGTAAATGGCCGATACAGACAGGTTACCACTTTAATAGTCCCCACTGCCAGCACTACATATTGACAGGCGAGGTACGTGTCCGGTTCCTCCAGTCCTTTCCACCAGCCGCCACCAGGGCCACATGAAATAGGAAGTCCCCTCGCGGAAGATCACGGCGCTCCCTAAGATCATTCAAAGGGAGGAGGTTACCATCCTCGTAAAGGCCACCTAGTGTGAGGACCCCCGCTTCTTCCCAGGACTGCAGCTTGCTCCAGTCACCCCCATGGGGCAGCACTTCGCACATCTTCAACGGAATCTCAGGCGCGTACGGGATCCTATGAGTCTCTCCACCATGGCCAGTTTCCTTTCCTCCATGGCCGGTTTCTTCTCTTCCATTCTCAACTAGGCCATCTGCAGCTTAGAGTCTCTCTCCTATCTTCTTTCTGGCAGCTTCTCTGGGGGCAGGCTGCGGGAAGGCACACAGATCCCTGCCCTGGCAGGGGACTCCGCTTCAGGGGTCAAGTAATTCCCTTCAACTACATGTGGCATCACAGGAAGGTCTTTTTCAAGCCCTTCCATCTCATCATCCTTTCCTGTGGCTTCAACCATTGACTGGTGGCTTCCATCCAGGTCCTCAGCGCCTTTTGAAGCTTCACCTTTCTGTTGGTGCTCTTGGCTTGGTGGTGCTCTCCATGCATAACTCCTGACCTGGGCCACAGTGTGGGTATCCATATTGGCCAGCTCAAACACCATTATTCTTGTAGGTGTGGTCTCAAACACAACAGTCGGGGAGAAAAGGAAAAAGCAAAAAGGCCAATCACTGACAATTTAAAATTCAAAATGTATCAGAAATGGGATGGTGGTGTACACAAAATCACTGTATGGCACGCCACAAACACAAGTCCAAACCCTCACCACTGATCACCCATGTAAGAAATTGGGTTGTTGGTTGACTAGGGTGTGAGGCCTGGTCAAGTAGCAGCCACAATCTTTGTCAGGCTAAGGCACAAGCCAACCCTAAATCAACCTATGCTCAACCCTGTGGTAGCTTGGCACAGAGCAGTCAGGTTTAACTTAGAAGCAATGTATTAAGTATTTGTGCAACACTTAAAACCATAATAAAGTGAAAATACCACACAAAAAGGATCCCACATATTTATAAAGTTGAACATGCACTTTTGAGTTTGAAATGTCCTAGCAGTAAAACACTTTAAAACCCGTTTTTCATTACTACAAGGCCTCTCTTCTCCCGTAGAATAACACCAGATGTACCTTATTACACTTAATAATCTGTAACTTCATAATGGGAACTGGTAAACAGTTCATGGTTAGTGTCTTTGGAACTGTACTGAAAAAATCCTCTTTTATGGTGAAGTTGGATTTTTGGTTACAATTTTGAAAATGCTACTTTTAGAAAGTTGATATTAACCTGCCTTAACCCTTTAGTGCATGTCTCTGGGTGTAGCTGACAGTTGAGATTTGTGTATTCCTCCTAGACCGCCACGCACAATAGAGCACTTAGGTGTGCCTGGATGGGCCATCACTGGCACAGTGGGAAGGCAGAGCCCTACCTTCACTTAAATAGGTTGTGTCCTTCCTCCACACAAAGGGCTACATACCCCCTATAGTTAGTCTGGAGCTAGGGCAGAGGAGGCAGGAAATCTGTGCACTTTACAGGGAAACCTCTAAAAGGTTTCTCCTTTTCCTAAAGCTGTAGCAGGTATAAATATATATGATCTCAGACTTCAGCTCCTCAGTACACGTCTGGACCTGTGGAGAGACTGCCAGGAAGAAGGACTGCTGTGCTGCCGAAAAGACTGCCACTCTGCTGGACTGCTGAACTACTGCCTTGGAGGACTTGCTACCCTGCTACCCACGGGCCTCTTTCAGAGGGACCTACACTTGAACTAAGATCTCCCAGAGTGACTCCAAGGGCTAGTCTACTGGCCACCTGTTCAGAGCCATAGGGACATAACAGGCTCCAAACCCCCTGCACCAGCACCCAGATCCAGCTGTAGCTGAACCATGACCCCCAAGTTGTGCCCCTCCAGTCCAGAAACCTTGATGTTGCCTCAGTGGAGCTAAATTGAAGCTTTTGGGCTCTTCGTGATCACATACAGCCTGTTGACACCAAAACATTGCTGCTCACACTGCCCGCCAATTAGAAGTTCCGTCAACCCCACCCTTCATGCTACAGTATCGACCGCTCGTGGGGAGCGCCATTGTCAAGTTTCGGCCTGACCACCCTCGCCGACAACAGGATCTTCGCGCTGCGGCGACAGCCATCTGCAAAAAATGGCTTGCTTTTTGTGCTAAGATTATGAATGTCTGCGATGCTTCCCTGCTCCTTTCTTCCCACTTCACCTCGAATGGGACTCTGCTCAGGTCTGAGAAGGTAGCTTTTTAGCGGGACTAACCTGGTCCCTGTACCCGAGCAGGCTCCATTGAGGTCGCCCTAAACTTGTTTCTTTATTCCGTTCTCGCACAACTAGATAGCTTCAAATTGCGCACTTCACTTTTTGGTGCTATTTTCACTTACATTTTTTAAATTGCATGTCTCCGGTTCTACTGATTTTTGTCGCTTTGGTCTTGATTTATTTATTACATTTTGCTCTATTTTCCTAAATTGATGTGGGATTTTTCTTGTGTTGTTGTTTCACTTTATTACTGTGTGAAGTGCCGCATAAATACTTTACATATTGCTTCAAAGTTAAACCTGACTGCTCTGTGCCAAGCTCAAAGACTGTTGAGCACAGGTTAATTTGGGGGTTGCTATTGCCTCACCCAGACAAGGGTTGTAGTTGCTGCTTGAGAAAAGTTCAAACCCCCTCAACCAGTAACCACATTTCTTACGGATGTGCTCAATTAAATATTCTCAACTGCACTAATCTAATTCCCGATCTTGTGGCTACCTCACTTGGTGAGCTGATGTCTCTTCCCATTCTTCATTGTGTATTATTCTTCCTCTCCCAGTTTTGGTTAAATCTTTTTCGGTTGGTCTAATGAGTTATTTATGATTTGTTTTTAAATATATATGAGGGATGTCCCAACATTGGATCTTTTATAAATTCACATGCTTAAATAATTTCCCGTTCTCAGGCTAGGAATCCCCAGTACATTAATATAGTTGTAAACAGTGCTGAATTATTCAAGTATTGAAGTATACAACGCAAAAGGGGCATAGGCCTAAAACAACATAGTAGCTGTAGTAGCACATCCACCTCATTTGAAAGAACCCAAACTTCAGCCAATGAGGTAGAAGCTTAAGCTCTTCTACTCCCCCTTAGAGGCTACCATAGCTAAGATTTCTACTGCATGTGTGTGAGTGAAGATAAAATTGTACTATTTTGATCTGCCCTGGGTTTGAACTAGGGCTATCTTCAGCACTGAGGTATTGTGTGTTGTTTTTAGAGAAGATTACTATTTTCTGGACCAGGGAAGACCTTTTGTCCTGACAGCAAACTGTCACCAACTATCCCCATGGATCACAGAGAAAAGAAGTCTTGATTTAAAAAAAAGTTAATCATGTGATAACAAGGAGATTTACACAGATTATCCGCAGCCTCAATATATTTATTGCCTTTATCCACCTCATAAGGTTTCAGAGTGCAATATTTGTTAGACTTTTTTTAACTGAAACTTTTAAGGACATTGGCATTATTCCTTATGGACAAAGAGAATGTTCCTCCTTCTAAAGGAGATGCCCACTCTTCAGGGGTGGATTACGTGAAAAGTCTCTCTCCAATCACTTCCACGAAGGCAGCGCAGAAAAAGAGGCTTGTACAGTTTACTGGACATGATTTATTTGTTACAGCGCTTGCAGCCACCTCTTCTGGAAATTCACTGGATAAGCATACCTTTAGACACTATGGAGGTGATCAATCTTTAGTGAAGTAGAAGAAATATTCAAAAGACTTGGCTTCAAAGGCAACATCGACGACAACTTCTACAGCATCCTCGATGACGAGACCGTCGACTATGACAATAACATCGACAGCGACCATTCCGCCTGACGATGATGACCATTTCGGCGATGACCACTGTCACACTGTCGATGGCGAAAACACCATTGATGAGGACATCATCGACGACTAGTCGGTCAACAGTGAATTTAAAGGAGATGTTTTTTTCACCATTAAAGGTGTCAAGCGTCCCTCCAGCTCAAATAATGCAATCAGAGCAAGAAGAGGAGCCTAGGGATTATTCTTCCTTGACTGCTTGCAGCTAAACTCAATTGTATTTTTTTAATTTTTGTTTATTTTACGGAGTTTTATATAGCACAAACTTGACCCGCAGGTATTGGGTATCAGAGCGCTTTACATAGCACCAGTTGCGTTACATGAGGACACATTAAATTTTTGTTAGGCACGGGGATATTAAGTGATTTTCCCAGAATCACAGGATGTTCAGCGTCGTTGCCGAGACTCGAACCCAGTTCCCCAGATTCAAGAACGACCGCCCTAGTCATTAGGCCAACTCCTCTCCCCAATTGTAAGGTATGTCGCCAATTTTGAAGAAGAAATGGAGGATGATGAGTCCTACAACAAATTTGATTATCTGCAAGATTATAAGTCTCAAACTGATATAAGAGAGAAACCACCAATATATAGGGAACCAGCTGTGGTTCAACTGTTGATGGCCTTTTTTTTTATCAATGTTGCAGCAGATGATGGGTACTTTCACTAAGTTATTACCACAGCAATCAGCCGATAATCCTAAAATGGTGTTACCTGCTACACCCATTCTGCCTCCCCCTCCATCTGCTCCTTTGCTGGTTTCAGCACCTTGGTTACCATTGCTACTACCTCCTCTTCCACCACCAAGGGAACCATCTTCCAGATCTGTTCACAGAGCAGGCATGAATGATGCTAACTCTAATGGTTCTGTATATTCGGATATGGATGGGGAGGAGCGTGAACTTCCATAATACGAAAGAGGACAAGAGGATAGCAGAAAGAAATTCATTGTTCCAAGTGGAAATGGTAATAGTAATGGACCAAATTCCCAGGATTCTACAAACCATATCTCTAAATTTAATTCATTAATAGAAGGAGCTGCCAAGAAATCCAACCTACCTATGATGTCTGTAGATCAACCATGTTTTCTTTATAATTTTAAAGAACAATATGTTAAAACCATACCAATTCTTGATTATGTCTCGTCGGAAGGAGTAAAGTGAATGAGACACCGACTACAGTTCCAGCTGTGATACCTCATCTCTAGAAAATGTTTAAGGCTTCCGATTGTCTCACTGGTCATACAATACCGGTTTCAGTCATTTATTTAGCAGCTCGTAATAGAACCAATACCCCATTAATGCCATCCTCCAGTCTTCCAGATAAGGATAGAAAACGCATTGATAATCTGGGCCGAAGAATTTAGTCCATGGCAGCAACCTCAATTAAGACAGCATGCCCTGGCAATTGTTTTGCTTCCTAGATGTGACATGAAATTACTCCTTTACTGGATCTCATTCCAGAAGTTAAGAGAGAAGTGGGTGAGAACGATTCTAAAGGAACCTCTTCCTTCATTATTGACACAGCAATGGATGTCTCAAATAGAGGTTTTCGTCCCGTAGAGGAGAAATGGAAACCTATTTACGCCCTACTAGCGCCCAATAAAAATAGGGAATTTTGGAGCTATGTCAGCAGCCTCAATGGCGGAGTCCACACAGAGAACGCTGTACCCGCCAATTAAGGGGCAGCCTATGCAACAAAGCTCTGTCGACCCAGACAACCCACATGATAATTTCATGGAGGCAGAGACCAACCATCCAGGTGAACTCGAGGTAGCCCACACCGATACTACAGAAACAGAAACTCTCTATTCTGAAGGGCATCTAGAAGGACGGGACTCCTGGAGCGAACAGTCTACCGGGCAGCATCTTCAATGAAGACCGATAATTTTGGTTGTCCAGCCTGTTTAATCAATGCCTCAACACATCGGAAATACCAGGCGTATGGTAAGGCTCCATTTTGCACCCTCTCTACAAAAAGGGGGAGGTCTCCTAACCAGAGAATTACAGAATAATCGCCTTGCTGGACATTGATGGGAAAGCATTTGCAAAAGTGATCTTGAAAGAGCTAGAGGCCTGGATCAATACCAGACAGGATTCTGGCTCAATTTATCCATGCTGGACAAAGCCATTGCCCTGTCATATCTGGCAAAAAGAGCCACAGAGGTCGCCTCTCCACTGCTTTATGCCTGTGGAGAAGCGTGGCTCAGTGGTTAGAGGCGGCAGACCCGGAAGCTGAGATTGACCGTGGACCAGGGTTCGATTCCCCGTCTCGGGCCCAAAAATTCCACGGACTCGACAATTCTTGCTCTGGTGCCTACTCAACTCACGGGGTCACACTCTGCAACTCTGGGCAATAGCTTGCTTAATCTCCACTACGGCCCCTCGCGGCGGGATGCCTGGCTTTCACCTTGTGGACACCCTGCCGGGGTTTCTCACAGGGGAATACCAGGACGGGTTCCTTAAGCAAGCGCCGGGACGCTTACGGGCAGCTGTGCGCTTTACAAGTCCAACACATTTACATTTACATTTACATGTTGTCGATTACAGCGCCGCCTTTGATGGCATCGACCACAACATACTCTGGGCAAAACTTGCAAAGTGGAGCATCCCGAGGAAGCTCTTGGCAGCCATTATGGTGCTCCATATGGATACCTGGTGTGAGAAGTTAGCCTGGCATATGTTGTCCACTATTCTAGTGGGCACCTTGCACCAGTCTAAACGACTCTTATGGTGATTGTTGTAAAGTCAACCTTATAGACCAGCTATCCTAGTGGTAGCATGGAGAAGCAGTCTTAGGCTAAAACTTCAGAGAGCATGTGAAGTCAGCTGTTTTACCATATATAATCCCTTGAATACCAAATGAAAGGACACCACACAAGGTATATATCAAATATATATGTATTTATTACTAACACAACCCCTCTGCACTCTTTATGAGGTCAGAGTTCGAGATACGTTACAAGTTACTCATTAAGCATACTATAAGTTGCACAAATACAATTCTGCCCTAGGGGCCTCACGAACCATATACTAAGTAAGTGGTATAAGAGCCACTTCAGGAAAGGTGAATAGGCCTAGGGAATCGCTGGGGCTACACTACAGGACCAAAGGTTTGGAAGTAGGAGACCCACGGGAGACGCGTGCAGTGTGGGAACACATACGCAAGCTACCATTGACTTACAATGGAGAATGAAGAAGTCACAAAGTTACTGATTAGGGACACTTCCGGGTGGACTACAGTGAAACCCCTTTAAACTAGACACTTGGATAGTCAATACCCACGGGGGCACCGGAGTACTCGAGTTACCTAACCCAGGGAAGCCGGGTGCATAGGTGTCTTTTCGTGTCGGGTTTCGTCGATGCTTTCAATGGAGACCTGAAAAAGAAGTGCTGCAGGTGGCCAAAGGAAGAGTGTCCGAGTGGATCCAAGGGTGGATTAAGGAGCTGAAGAACCTGAAAGCAGAGGTGACAGAGTCTGGGTCACTAGCCAGTGACCAGGATGGAACCAGGTGATGTCGCGATGCAAACAGGTGAAGAGGTGAAGCTTGTCTCTGCAGCCACGAGGACCAGGAGGCGTCGACGACGACCAGGAGCTGGAGTCGAGCTGTCCCACGAAGGCTTTAGTTGACTGCAGTGTCGGTATCCAGATGGGACCCGACAAGCCTTGGTAACCGCAACCCACGCGGGATGTGAAGATTCGCTTCAGTTCAGACAAGCAAGGTCTGAGGAGCTTCCCTTTTGGAAGGAAGCTGAAGCAAGCCCGGAGCAACCAGGCAAGTGTTGGAAATTCAAAGGATCGTCTTCAGGGGGCTCACTAGCCAACGGGCTAGCAACCGGGAAGACGCGTCGAGCTGAAATGCAGGAGTGTGCCCCACGTGGCACTCGTGGAGTGTGGAGGGCTGAGCTCTTGTGCAGATGTTGCTCGGGTCTGGGGCTTCTCGTGCCCCAATGCAAAACTGCGAGTTACCTCAGGAGTCGATGCAGTTAGCAATTTGCAGGATGTGCAGGGAGTCTGGTCCCACGTCTCTCGTGTCCGCCACGGGTCTCAGCTTTGCTGTGGATGTGGGTCGGAGTCCAAGAAGTCTGGAAGTCCAGTCCTGAGTAGCTGAGTCGTCGGGTTCCGTCGGGAGCGTCGACAAAGCAAACCGGCAAGTTACTGGTGGTGCCTGTTTGAACAGGGTGGTCACTCCTTGACCACAAGGGAGATCTTCTTCAGTCTTCTAGTCAGCATAGAATGTCGAAGTCCAAGGGTTTCGTGTCGTAGTTTCTTTCCAGGGTAATCTGATGTCTCTAGACACAGTTCCTAACTTTATACCAAACTAAGGGGCTGGATTACCTGCTAGGTCCCTCCTATGGGTGGACCCTGAGAAGGGGGTGGTTACACCCTTTTCTCTTTGTCCAGTTTCGCGCCAGAGCTGGGGCTGGAGTGCCCCGGCAACTGGTTTGAACCGGGCTATGCATGGAGCACCTTGTGTGCCCCAGGCAGTGTCTCATTTTGCAGCCCTCCCTGCCCCAATACACTAAAAACCTGTCTGGGGAGGTGCTAGCACCTCCCAAGGCAGGAAACCTATTGTCCAGGCCTCCCCAGCCGGAGTTTCGTCCAGCAGCAGGAGGTCAGACTCCTGTCCGTGGCAGCAGCATCCATATTGTGATGCTGAGGCTCTGTTTAACTTTAACCGGGTAAAGCAGTAACCAACATGTCTTCTCCCCCTAGAAGGGTGGAATGCTACCCCCGCTGCCAGAATTGGCGGGTAGTATTCCAAAGCGTTTGACACCTTACATGACATGTTTTGATAGAGCCAAACCAAAGTTAGCATTTAACCGCGACACCTTACATGACATGTTTTGATAAAGCCAAACTAAAGTTAGCATTTAACCGCGAGGATTATAATGCACTTAAGAGTATATGGTATGGCTATATCATAGAACAGCCATAAGGACATGGTTCCGAACGCTGCAGAGGGGCTCAGCTCATGCTAGGGCACCCTCTCACATAAAACCAAGCACTCTGCCTCCAGGATTGTTAAGGCCGGCCATAGGAGTGACTTATAGGTACATATGTGTCTATATATAAGGGTAGATATAGGTATACTATATCTAAGCAAGGGGTGATTACACCACCTTGCCCAGGCTGAGTGATCAGACTGTGTTGTCAGTTTGGATGGCCAGCCAGGGGTGGCATAATACATGCAGCAGCCCCTGGTAGGCCTTGGATGCACCTATGCCCTGGGTACCTAAGGTACACTATACAGGGGCTCACAAAGGTGACCCAATTCCCAATCAGGTATGCACCTAAAGTACATGGTATCAATTTAGAGAGAGAACAGCTGGGCTGTGGGTCTGATTAGCAGGCCCACAGCCACACTAAAGTCGAAAAAATAGAAAATCACAGCAAAAAGTGGGGGTGACCATAGGAAGCAGACCCTACTCTGCTACACCTGGGTTCGTACCAAGCTCAAACAGACTCACGTGACAGCCAAGATCTACACCAACAAAGGGCTAAAACAGGGTTGCTTGGCCGCTCCCACCCTGTTTAACCTATACACCCCGGACCTGGGAGAGGCGTTACTGAAAGTTAGCATCATTCCACCCAAATTAGACCATCTCCGACTCCCCATTATGCAGTACGCGGACGATCTGGTACTACTGGATCATACCAGAATCTGCATGAAAAGGGCACAGGAGTCTTTACATCTATATAACATGGAAAATAAACTCCAAGCGAATGCCATAAAAACGAAGGTCCTGGTCTTTGACCACAAATCAAAAAAGCATCTGCTGGAATTACATCTTGGCCCGCTAAGGATCACTACTACCAACAATACATCTCACAGACACTAGTAGATCAACCCTGCAGACCAAGGCACTTGACGCAAAGGTGGCTAAAGTTGCATATGGGTTATGCAAACTAAATAACAAGCTCCAAAGCCACCCTATAGAGGATATTGGACGGGTAATGCAAGCAAAACTAACACCAACACTGAGCTACAGCCACTTCGCCTTCCCGGGTCAACTCACCAAAAAACCGGAGCGACTGCATATAATCGTTTACCGAACTGTATTCAACCTTCCAGTGGAGAAGTGTGGCTCACTGGTTAGAGGAGGCAGACCTGGAAGCAGAGGTCAGCCCGGGACCAGGGTTCAATTCCCGGCTCGGCGGGGTCTTGAGTCCTAAAATGTCCATGGACTCGGCAATTCTCGCTCCGGTGCCTATTCGAATCACGGGTTAACACTCTGCGACTCTGGGCAATAGCTTGCTTAATCTCCACAACGGCCCCTCGCGGTGGGATGCCTGGCTTTCACCTTGCGGATACCCTGCCGGGGTTATCTCACAGGGGACTACCAGGACGTGTTCCCTAAGCAAGCGCTTAGAAACCGCTTGGTGATTTGCGCTATATAAATTCCTGTACATTTACATTTACATTTACATTACTCAACAAGGCGCACATTGATTCGACTGGAGTTCAATATTTCAACGATGGACTTCGAATGGAAAAAAGCCATAATTAAATTGTACCATCGGGTGACAAAGATGGGTCACGACACATTTAGAGAAGCGCTAAAAGCAGTTTTACAGGACAATAACATCCATTGGCCCAGTTATCTCTCAAAGGCTAATGAGTCACTGGGCTTCCTCCCCAGACACCACAATTGACACATCCTTAACAATGGCCAGCCTGAAAAGTTTTCTACAGAAACAGGGCAAGCGCATTTCACGGTCACAGGACCTTGAACGAATCAGACACATCCCTGGCGCAGAGGGTCTCGTCTACTCGCATGAAACCACAGCAAGTCAACCATATCTGAAAGCAGGGCTGGGAAGGCAAGCCCTACAGAACATACTGACAACCAGGCTCCTAACACTGCCAATATGGGATTACAGGGCCCAATGGAAACACAGACTGCCAGGAAACAAGGGATGCTGCCTGTGTCAATATCACAAAGAATCATCTGAGCACATCATCTGTTGCTGTCCAGTTCTGTTGGGACAGAGACGACTATATCTAACAACGTTCCTGCAAAATGGTGTGAGAACATGCAAAGAGGCCCTAACGCTCATTTACACCATCACGGCACTGAAGGCCCTTGCACGAATCAGCAAGTTCTACGCAGAAGCAGCAAGCATATTTAGAACAACCCAAGTAACGGTAATAAAAGACTTCAACATACAAGCTGCTGATCGTCAATTGCCGCAGTAACATCTTCTTGAAGAGCATCCCACACAAACTGGTTTAAATGATTTCACTCTTGCACCTTGCACCCTAGATCTCCAAGGAGCACATTGGTAAGCATGAAGGATGCACCACTCAAGCGGCCTGCACACAGCTCTGACTCCATCTAGCACTCCGATTCGATATGCTTTATTCGATTTTTGTATAAAATTATGAAAGCGTACAATTACAGAATACAATCATAGTTAAAAAATGCATACATGTGAAGCGCAGATTATCTACAGATAAAAAAAAACAAAAAACAAAAAAACAGACATTTGCTCACCCTGTGAATGTAACTTTCCTGACAGTAGCATACTTTACAGGGTTCATGATAACAGTTCTTCCGTTTCATCAAGAGGGAATGTGCAAAGGGTTACAGTAGTTAAAAAATGTTAAACGGTATTTCAAATCTGTTTGGGGCGGGAATACTACAATAAAGCGGTAGGCAAACACCTCTACCCAGCCTGGTACAATCCCCAGTCATTGGCCTAGAGGCAGGGATAAATGATGTGCTTGGATAGAAGTCATGTAGATCCCAGATGGATATGGGGCCATCGCCTTCTTTAGGTTGCCAAGTTCGGAGGTATGGGACAATGTTTCTGCTCCTAAATCTTATTAATATCAAGTCACCAATAATGTTTTTCGGAAGGGGGCCCAGCCAACCCACTCTCCTCACGCTCCCAATCCCGCCGTCAAGATCATGGGGCAGGGGTCTATTTTTGGATAGCCAAAACTGGACCTTGTTTAACAAGTCATGCTGTCTCTCTGGTTTTCCCTTTTTCAGTTGCGGGACTCCCGAGAGGATGCATACAAATGGGGCTGCCTCTGGAGGTAGATGCATTCTAAAAACCCTGTTGCGCTCTACTCTGGGGACAACATTTTTCGGTGTAGTGGGTTTAGGAGAGGCTTTAAAAATGTTTGAGGGGAGAATGTTAGGAACTGGTGCTGGGGTTTGAACAACTTTATTTTGAATGGGAGGTTTAGTTTTATTTAAAGTAGCAATTGGCAAGGGATGGGTAGGTATAGAGGCGTTGGTAGAGGTTAACAAATTAAAATTGATTTTTTTCCTCAATCCCTGTCAATCTATCCCCCAAGATGTTGATTTTGTCAATTAGGGGGTGTATAATGGATTTGATCAAATGTTCGATCATTGACAATAGGGCCATCTGGGAAGAAGGGGCTAGGTCATCTGATTTTTCAGCCTCCTCTGCAGTTAGGGGAAAATTGGTAGGGGGTGGAGTCAAGATTGGGGATTCATTTTGTATTTTTTGTACTTTGGATTGACTCTCATAATATTTATCCCCGTCATGCTTCCTTTTGTTTGGTTTGGCCCGGGCGGATACTATGCATTGTGTGTTTGTCTTTGTAAATATAGAAAAGGGTTCCAACACTCTCTCATTTGTAGTTAATGAATTAATATTATTTGGTAGGGATGGTGATCCTACAGGGGCATAGCTGGTCTTACACAGACTGTTTAATTCCTCCAGCAGTGAAAGTCTACACACCGTATTGTTCGTTTGAGGAGGGGAGTGATTACAAGATGGACTGACTACAGGCTGATGGCAGTTATTTTTATCAGCGTCTGTACGTGAAGGTAACAGTGCGTTATTTATGCGCTTCTCTTGCATCCTCAGACAAGTAGCCGACCGAAGCGCTAGTTTTGTAACAACCCCTTTCTGGGTCATAATATGACTTGGATGGAGATATGGTAATAGAGTTAATTGGGCAAATACTACTGACCAGTACAGTGTGTCAATTAGTGGCTTTACCTCCTCCAGGAAAGCCAAGTGGTGGGGCCCGTCCCGTCCTCCTCAGGCCTCTGAAGGCCACAGAGGGCCCGCCCTTTGCCCGGGCTTCGCCCGGCGTCCCGCGAGGGAGGGCTGACGGCAGTTAAATGCGCCTCCTGGCGCTAAAAATGGGTCACGTGGTTCCCTGGGCTGCTGGGGGTTGTGGTTTCCTGACCTGCACTCCACGGCGGCCAGCGCTTCCCCAGGTGGGAGTGGGAGCGGGCGGCAGGAGACAGGCAGGCAGCAACCCCAGCAGGACAAGCAGGTCGGCAATCCTCCTCCTGGACTCCCCCAACGGCAAACAGGCAAGATCCGATATGTTCCCCCCGCTCAGCAGGGCTGACGGCAGTTAAATGCGCCTCCAGGCGCTAAAAATGGGTAACGTGGTTCCCTGGGCTGCTGGGGGTTGTGGTTTCCTGACCTGCACTCCACGGCGGCCAGCGCTTCCCCAGGTGGGAGTGGGAGCGGGCGGCAGGAGACAGGCAGGCAGCAACCCCAGCAGGACAAGCAGGTCGGCAATCCTCCTCCCGGACTCCCCCAACGGCAAACAGGCAAGATCCGATATGTTCCCCCCGCTCAGCAGGGCTGACAGCAGTTAAATGCGCCTCCTGGCGCTAAAAATGGGTCACATGGTTCCCTGGGCTGCTGGGGGTTGTGGTTTCCTGACCTGCACTCCACGGCGGCCAGCGCTTCCCCAGGTGGGAGTGGGAGCGGGCGGCAGGGGACAGGCAGGCAGCAACCCCAGCAGGACAAGCAGGTCGGCAATCCTCCTCCCGGACTCCCCCAACGGCAAACAGGCAAGATCCGATATGTTCCTCCCACTCAGCAGGGCTGACGGCAGTTAAATGCGCCTCCTGGCGCTAAAAATGGGTCACGTGGTTCCCTGGGCTGCTGGGGGTTGTGGTTTCCTGACCTGCACTCCACGGCGGCCAGCGCTTCCCCAGGTGGGAGTGGGAGCGGGCGGCAGGAGACAGGCAGGCAGCAACCCCAGCAGGACCAGCAGGTCGGCAATCCTCCTCCCGGACTCCCCCAACGGCAAACAGGCAAGATCCGATATGTTCCCCCCGCTCAGCAGGGCTGACGGCAGTTAAATGCGCCTCCTGGCGCTAAAAATGGGTCACGTGGTTCCCTGGGCTGCTGGGGGTTGTGGTTTCCTGACCTGCACTCCACGGCGGCAAGCGCGTCCCCAGGTGGGAGTGGGAGCGGGCGGCAGGAGACAGGCAGGCAGCAACCCCAGCAGGACAAGCAGGTCGGCAATCCTCCTCCCGGACTCCCCCAACTGCAAACAGGCAAGATCCGATATGTTCCCCAATATCGCACTCCATCTATCTCTGGCATAATCTCCTGGTAGTCCTTTGCATAATTACGCGCCATACAGACCCACGTGCTTACACAGCATGCATCGTTGATTTTAACACCAGTCTATCACTGACCTGGGAGGAGTATCACTTTTAACCCGCGTCACATGCTGTATTAATTCTGACACATGCTCATGTACCCATGCCTGCATGGCACAACGCTGCACGCGCACGTACCCCCCGGCTTTGGCCTTGCCCAGTGTAGCTTTATTCTGCACTCGTTATATAAATCACTTGCTGCTTCCACACCTCTGGGCTGTAGTATCCTTCGGCGCTGTCAACCTTGCTCGACAATAAACGTTGTGACACTTCACACTTTTATACGGCGTCGCTTTACAGCATAATTCACATTTGACTTTTTATATTTTTATACTTGGGGACCTTTTATGCTATTGTTTTGTTTTATTTTATTTTATTTTTAAAGATTTTAGGTAATCATACAATAAAGATTTTACATTACCTAACTGGCAGTAGGTACTCTATTAAGAAGACAAGGCTGGTTAAGGTCTACACCCTTCTATACGGACATCCAATCCAAGATTCTGGATATGCCTGTTGGTGGCCTCACTCTTTTTAGCAAGAATGTAGATAAAGCTTTTCAAGGTCTTAAAATTGACACTGCAAAGGCATTAGGACTTTTGCATTATAGTTGATTTGGTATGTTTAATTTTCGTGGTTCAAGAAGATCACAGAATTTCACAGGAGGATTTAATCAGTATGGGACATTCATTTTATCCTCATAGACAGTCTGGATACGATCAAGGATACTCCTTCAACTGAAACCAAAGACAGTCTGACAGGAGGCCTTCAGGAAGGAAGAGAGGTTCTTCCTAAGCATGAAACAATGGCAATCAGAAAAGAGCTTCACTCCCAGCTTGCACCCCCTTTCCATCTTGTTCTCAGAAATTGGTGGGGAGAATTGCTCTTTTTGCTTCTGTATGGAAGAGCATAACTTCATACAAGTGGGTGATACAAATTGTCCAATCAGGCCATACGTTGGAGTTTATTCAGAGACCCCCAGTCTGTCCACTAAGAAATTAACATTATCTTCATTTGAAGGGGATTCAATGGAAATTCTAATGCTTCTCTTCTAAGGAACCATAAAAATGTTCCCCAAATCGCAACGTACCCAATAATTTTATTCCAAGTTTCAAAAAGAAGTCAGGTCAATGGAGACCAATACTGAATCTAAGACCTCTGAACAAGTTTCTAAAGAAACAGTAATTTTGCATGAATACTTTACAAGGAGTCCCCCTGAGGATGCAGGAAGGGGATTTTACCACCTCCCTCGACCTTCAAGATGCATACTTCCACATGCCCATTCATCGAAAACACTGAAAGTACCTTTGATTTTGAGTAGCAGGGCAGCATTACCAGTACAATGTGCTCCCTTTTGGACTCAAATCAGCGCCTCGAATATTCACCATCACCAAATGTCTTAACCAAGTTGCCGCGTTTACTCAGGTGAGGAGGTCACCAGGTGTTCCCATACCTGGATGACTAGCTAGTCAAAGCGCTATCCAAGGAAGGAGCAAAAGCTTCTACTAATGCCTACATCAATCTCTTCCAGAGATCGGGTCTCACTTTGAACATAGAAAAATAATTATTGGAACCCCAGACAAAGATCCAGTTTCTGGGAGAAATACTCAGCACGCAGTTGAGAAAAGCTTTTCCATCTGTAAAAATTGTGAGAAAGTTGCAGACAATGGCAACGGCTATTGATCAAAAATAATCAGACACAGTGAGGCAATACAATCTATGTTGGGCCTGATTGCATCATGTATAGGCCTCATTCCATTTTGTAGTCTTCGTATGAGCCCTGCCCAGCAAGAACTCGATTTGCAATGGAAACAGATAGAAGGCTAGTGGGAAGGTACAGTCTATGTCACAAGATGCTTGAAGCAAGCTTTCATGTAGTAGAGATTCCCAGCAAACCAAATTGCAGATCTTTCTTTTCTGCCGATAACAGAAATGTTAATATTCAATACTGATGCATCCATGGACGGATGGGGAAGTTACCTGCAAGAACATTCAACCAGAGCCCTCTGGTCAGATGCATAGAAGAGGCTCCACATCAATGTGTTAGAACACAGTGCAACACAAGTAGGTTTACACGTGTTTCTCCCGAGACTGGCAGGTCAACCAGTTCTAGTCAGAACAGACAATACAACATCTATGTTCTACACAGCCAAGTATGGAAGAACACAGCCCAAGCTCATTTTAGATGAAGCTCAGCTGCTGTGGACTTGGGCCATTTCTCACAGGATAGACATCGCTGTGAAACATCTGCCAGGCTGCCAGAACCATCAAGCAAATGCACTCAGTCAGCAAATTTATGATTGGTACGAATGGGAACTAGAATAGAAGCAGGTGGATTACATTGTCAATCAATAGGGTCACCACACAATTGATCTGTTTGCCATTCCTAACAAACAGGAAATGCCTGTGATTCATAGGCAGGTTCTGGTACCCAGGGCGGATGGGCAATGCTCTTTCGATTATTCGGTCCAAGATATTTGCCTATGCCTTTCCTCTTTTCCCCTGTTCTTGAGGGTGTTGAAGAAGTTGAAAGTTGACCATTGCACTCTGATCCTCATTACTCTATTGTGGCCTTGCCAGTATTGGTACAGCGAGCTACTGCAGTTATCAGCACATCCTGCTGTTCCTCTGAAGGTTACTTTACAGACATCATGGCAGGATTCTCCACCACGATACCAAGTCGCTTAATTCGACAGCATGGTACCTGCCTAGCTATAATTTGTCCATTTAGATCTACCCCGAGAATGTAAACATATTCTGGCTCAGGCTTGAGGTCCAGCAGCTAATAAGACTTATAGCGCTAAATGGAACCATTTCTGTGTCTGATGAGGGAAGAATAGTCATCATCCACTTCAAATAAAACCTATTGAGATCCTCCCATATGTGTCAAATTTAGCTAAGAGTGAACTCAGATATTCCTCAGTCAGAGCCCATCTTGCTGCAAACGTCAGATTTAGAAGAACTGATACATCATTGTCTACTATGTCATCCAAAAGGATCATAAAAACAGTTGATGAAAGGGCTCTTCACCTCTAATACACCCTCTGGCTCCTTGGGAACTTAATACAATCCTCATTCAGCTGAAGTTACCTCCTTTTACGCCATTACATAAAGAAGACTTAACATTTGTTTCTTGGAAAACAGCACTTTTCCTAGCTCTAGCATCTGCCAGAAGAGTAGGATATATTCAAGCATTCACCATCAGGGAGTCTTTAATCTGATTTGTGAATGGCAGGGTAATTCTCAGGCCCAGCCCTAAACTAATTCCAAAGGTTCCAACTGGCTTTCAAATAAATCAACCTGGCATTCTTAGATCTTTGTTTCCAAACCAATCTTCAGCAGCATAAAGATTGTTACATTGGCTCTCATTAAGATGGCAGGCTGATGTCAACAGGCCGTAGGTGGTGGTCCGCCCGCCATCCAGTGCATCAGTGAGACCGCTGCATTTCAATGCATCCGGTCGGACCACAGAAGTCGGGGGGTAGGACCACCACCTCTGATAGGATCAAAGATCCCTTCCGGAGCAGGCACCTCCGTCCGGATTAGGATATCCCTTTCCGACTGCCTGTTCATGGCATTTCCATCGCCATGAACAGGCATACGGAAACTGACTTTTGGGGACCCAAGCAGGGCCCCATCCCCTGTGGGCCATAGCTAAGTGGCCTGGGGGATGTAGTGCACCCACTCACATCCCTGTGCCAGGCACGACATGGTGCCTGACACACAGTCCATGGGTGTGCACAAAGTGCTTTTTTGTACTGTGGCTTGTGCTGCTGCATTTTTATGGGGCCGCAGCTTAAGCCACAGATGAAAACGAGCATTTTATTGGACAGGTGGAACCGCAGACTCATTGTCGGGCGGTCACCTGCCCAAAACGATGGCGGTATGCGGTCCGACTGATTGCCATCATGATAAGACGCATTATTTGTACTCACATAGATGTCTCAGATTCTGTATAGACAAGAAAAAGGACATGCGTACATCAGACCAGATATTTGTATCATTTAATCAATCGTGAAAAGGTTAAGCCCTGTCCAAATATCTTGTTGTATCTCAGCCTGCATCTCTTTCTGTCATTCCAAAGCCAAGTGTCCTCTCCTTGGAAAAGTGAGGGCACATTCCACCGGGCATGGCTTCAACTGGAGTACTTTGTGCTTGGATCTCCTTGAAGGACATCTGCTGTGAGCCACCTGAAAGAGTAGGCATATGTTCACGAAACACTACTGCCTATCTGTGGATGCAGAAGCTGATGCAACAGTGGGACAAGTAGTTTTCTGAGAAATCGGTTTCATTAAAGGTGAGCCTGCTTCCCACTTTGTTGTATTTTAAAATGTGTACTGCTTGCTATTCTGGTTCAAGCATGTGAATATATGAAAAATTCTATATCGAAAAGAAGTTAGTTACTTACCGGTAACTCCAGTTCTCCTACATTGATTTTTTTTATATAATCACATGCAACCCTCCTTCCTCCCCTGTCAGAGGTTCTTCGTATTTTATTCTCACACTTGTGCTTTGAAATTTGGGCTATGGTGCCATCTAGGGGGAGTGAGAGATTAAGGTTCCACCTCATTAGCTGAAGTTTGGGTTCTTTCAAATGAGGTGGATGTGCTACTAAAGATACTATGTTTCAGACCTAGAGCCCTTTTGCATTGCATACTGTGTATTTTTACACTGTTTACTGCTATATTAATATACTGGGGATTCCCAGCCTGATGACGGGGAATGATTCAAACATGTGAATATATAAAAAGAAATCAATGTTGGAGAACTGGAGTTACAGGTAGTTAACTATTTCTTGTCTGCCAGTTCATATTCTTTCTTATGCTCTTCAGGGTGTTGGATCCATCTCCCCTTCAAACTTCTCCTAGTTTACTTATTCCTATCATGTCCCAATTTTAAACCTTTTCACCTCCCTCAGTATGTCAGTATCCCTTAATGGTGCATCTTTTGTTGGCACCCCTTCCCATCCTAAATGCCTAGTGGCTATTTTCCATGCTCTAAACTATGATGCTGTGCTTTCAAGTAGGTCCTATTTAGGTTGAAGTTGACCCAAGAATTCTGCCCATTGCTTACTATCGACTTTGGGGATTGTAGTGCAAATTTGCTTGCTTTCTGTTTGCTGGCTTTAAATGTTTTATACTATCCACAATGACTTTGTCCTTCCCACGGTGCTCGGCATTTTTACTTCTTTCTTCCACTAATCCTCGCTTTCTGTAAACAGCCTTTTCTCTTCCAGGGGATCTTCATCAATAGTCATAAGAGCATGAATATTCCTGCCCATGTGCGGAACCCCGGAAACATATTACATATATTTGGAACCATATATGTAGCTATATATATATATATATATATATATATATATATATATATATATATATATATATATCACAATGCAGCCTTCCATAGCAAAGCTGAGCAATGTTGTAAGAAATTCCCTTGTATATAAATACATTCCAATAAAGCAGGGAGAAAAGGGAGAAAGAAACACATTTGAAAACTGCTTTAATGTACAGCAGAAAACACAAACGCTGCGGCTCTGCTGGGTGGTTATGACAGGTCCTTATGGGATTCATTGGAGCGTTTCAAAGACAAACTCCCGAAGGAAGATCAGCAAGAATTCTCGGAAATTCTACAGGAAGGTGCACTGGTGGCCAACCAGGTAATAAGCACTGCAGCAGATGGGGCGTCTTTAGCTGCTCACTCCTATGCACATGGCATATGTGCACAAAGATCTTCCTGGTTGCACCTGACAGCGCTGAATCCGGAAGCGCAGAAGCCATCTTGAGTCTCCCGTTTTCTGGCACCTCACTGTTCGGATCACACACAGATGAGGAAATGGCCAGAATGAAGGCCGAGTCGGACACTTTAAAGGCTGTGGGCCTGTAAAAGAAAAAGGAGTTTAAACAACGCTACAGGCCTTACAATTGTAAAAACTACCAACAGAGGGTTCAAACCCCTCAATGGTCGCAAAACAAGCAGAACAAGTCCCAGTTCCAAGGCAGTCGTTCCTCCAGAGGAAGAGGAGGACACCAACAGCAGTCCTCTTTCGCAGCAAAAACTCAAGGGAAGCAATGATTTCCCGCTTTCTCTAGCACCGTTGCACACTCCAGTGTCTGGAAGTATCTCAAGCTACATTCAAGAGTGGCGCAACATTACCAAAGCCCAATGGGTGCTGAATATACTACACAATGGGTACGTACTACGTTTTTGCGCATCCCAAAGACACATTCCTCCAGGAAAATCCCGTCAGCAACATCTAGATCTCCTGCTTCAGGAAGTGTCGACCCTTCTCAGAAAACTGGCCATAGAAGAGGTCCCTCCTGCACAGAGGGGAAAGGGAGTTTACTTAAGGTACTTCCTTGTTCAGAAAAAAGACCAGCCGAACAAGTTCAGACCAATTGTAGATCTACGTTTTCTGAACAAGTGCATCAAAAAAGAAAAGTTTCGAATGTTGGCGCTCCATCAAATATTTCCACATCGGAGAAAAGGCGATTGGATGTGTTCGGTGGATCTCCAAGATGCGTACTTTCCCATTCCAATCACACCAGGGCATCGCAAGTTCCTGCGGTTCATGGTGAGCACGAAACATTACCAGTCAAGTTCTTACCCTTTGGCCTAAAATCTGCCCTGAGGGTATTCACAAAATGCATGGCAGTAGTAGCGGCAGCATTACATCGTCAAGGTCTGTTTGTGTATCCATACCTGGACGAGTGGCTGTTGAAGGGATCATCTCCTGGCATGGTGCTGGAACACCTTCACATCCGCCTGGATCTCCTTCAACGCTTAGGCCTGCATGTCTACGTGGACAAATCGGTTCTTCAACCGACCCAATCGCTCCACTATCTGGGCGCCAACCTAAACTCTGACCTCGGAAAAGTGTTTCCTTCGGAGGAGAGACTGTCATCAGTGAGAGACAAAAGCAACATCATCCTCCAAGCTCGTCAGCCGCCAGTAAGACAGTGGCCTCTCTGCTGGGGTCGATGGTCTCTTGCATTTTTCTCATACCCAACCCCAGATTGGGAATGAGGCCGTTGCAACAAGATCTGGAGGACAAATGGGACCAATCCTCAGGTCAGTGGAACAACCGGATTCTCCTCTCCCCATCAGCGAAGACGTCTATTCTCTGGTGGTTGCAGCCAAAGAATCTTCTGGTGGGAGTCCCATTCCATCAACCTCTACCAAAACAATCTCTGATCACGGATGCGTCCCTTCAGGGATGGGGAGCAAATCTCGGTCAACTGCAAACTCAGGGCAGATGGACGAGCAGAGAGCAGACCTATCATATCAACATGCTAGAACTGCAGGCCGTTCATTTAGCCCTCGAAGCTTTTCAACCGTCGATTCAGTCCGAATCAATCTTCATATAAACGGACAATACAACCACCATGTATTACTTAAACAAACAAAGTGGAACACGCTCTCGCCCTCTGTCTCTAGAATCCCAGGTGATCTGGCACTGGCTACTAGCCAGGAACCTATCGATCACGGCAGTACATCTGCCAGGAGACCAGAACGTGCAAGCAAACGCCCTCAGACATCACTTCGAGGAACAAGAAGACTAGGTGCTCAACGACGAGGTGATGGCGGACATTTTTCATCAATGGGGTCATCCTTTCATCGACCTCTTTGCAGACGATCAAAACAAAAAATGCCACGCCTTCGCATCCAGGTTTTACCGACCAGGAACTAGAGGGAATGCTCTTTTGATAGACTGGTCAGGGACGTTTACATACGCCTTTCCACCCCTCCCTCTCATTCCAAAGGTGGTGGCCAAACTGATCCGATCCCGTATGACTAAGATCCTCATACCACCAGACTGGCCTCGCCAATGGTTGTATTCGGACCTGTTGCACCTCTCGGTTTGCCTGCATCGGAGACTCCAGTGCAGGCCGGACCTTCTCACCAAAATGGGACGGAAGATTCTGCACCCCACCCGTCCCTTGCTCCGCTTGGCAGCATGGCACCTGAAGCCCTGCAGTACGGACATTTGAACCTCCCTCAGGACTGCATGGACATTCTGAGGGAGTCAAAGAGACCATCCACAAAGACTTCATACTCTCTTAAGTGGAAAAGGTTTTACTTGTGGTCTGACTGTAATGGTTGGAGTCCAATTAACTGGCAGAAAGAGGTAATCTTGCCGCATCTGCTCTACTTGGCCAAATCTGGTTTGAAGTATGCTTCCATAAAAGTGCACTGGGCGGCCGTTACGGCATATAGAAAATCTCCTAACCAGCCTTCTTTCTTTCAACTTCAGGTGGTCAAGGACTTCCTACAGGAGTTGAAGAAGGTTTATCCTCCTGTCCGACCTCCTTCTCCGCCTTGGGAAATGAATCTAGTCTTGTCCAAATTGATGGGTCCTCCCTTCAAACCCATTCATAAGGCCACATTACAGCACCTAACATGGAAAGTAGCTTTTCTGGTGGCTATTACATGTTATGTTATGTTATGTTATTTTTATTTATACAGTTTATACAGCGCACAGCTGCCCCAGCGAAGGGGCATCCTGGCGCTATGAGAAGGCAAACACAACACAACACCGGAAAAGAGAGGGCACAGGAAACAGCCAATGATTAAACAAACAAGAAGGTTTTGATGGCGCGCCTAAACTGAAGAAGGTCATCAATTACCTGGATCTCAGAGGGAAGAAGATTCCACCACTTCGCTGCTAACACTCGAAAGGAGCGGCCGCCAGTTCTACTCAGCCTGAAGCGTGGAACCACCACCAGATTCTGGCCAAGAGATCTCAAGGTTCGCAGAGGAACATACGGTGTTAAAAGAGTCACCAGAATTTGGGGAGCCGTACCCTTGAGGATTTTAAATGCCAGGCCTAGAACCTTGAATTTAATCCTCTGATTTACGGGGAGCCAATGAAGCGAGTGCAGCGTTTTTGAAACCGAGCACCGTCTAGGCAGCCCTACTACTACTCTGGCTGCAGCATTTTGCACTCGCTGCAGCCGGGTGAGTTCGGACTGGTTTATCCCAGCCAAAAGCGAGCTGGCATAGTCCAGCCGGGACAGTACTGATGCCTGAACCACCAGCTGTCTGGTGGGGGCATCAAAGAATTTAAGTATAGGCCTAAGTCCTCTAATAATGCCATAACAGGAGGCCGCCACCCTCTTGGTGTGGCAGATAAAGCTGAGTGTCGGGTCAAGCCAGACCCCAAGATTTTTTATCTCCGATACTGGAGAGGGGGTCATACCCAGTTCAGAAGGCCACTAGTTGTCACCCCACAGCCCCGCCTGCTTGCCAACCACCATGACCTCTGTCTTCTTAGTATTCAACTGGAGACAGTTAGAGTTCATCCAATTGGCCACTGCCTGTAGGAGTGTAGGGTCTGCAATCCTATGATCCAGATTTTTGCTTTTTGCTTCACTGGTTTACGACTTTCCCTGGCTGTGGGCCTGCTAATCAGACCCACAGCCTAGCTGTTCTCTCTAATCCAAATTGTACCCAGGTACTGAATTGGCACTGGGCCCTCTCAAGTCCCTGTACCCAGGGCTGAGGTGCACCCAGAAGTCTCCCAGGGGCTGCAGCATGTATTATGCCACCCCTGGGCTGACTAACTAAATCAGACACAACTGGCTGCTTGACAGCTGGGGCAGAGTGGTATACTCACCCTCTGCTGTAGATATAGTATTCCTATATCTAAACCTAAATGGGCACACAGATCTCCTATCAGTCACTCCTATGGCAGGCCTTAACAATCCTGAAGGCAGAGTGCTTGGAATCGTGTGAGATGGTGCTCTGGCATGAGCTGAGCCTGTCTGCGGCTTTCGGGATCCCTCCCTTAGCCGTTTCCATGATATCGCATACCATATACTCTTCAGTGCATTATAATCCTCGCGGTTATATGCCAACTCTGGTATCGCTTTATCAAAACATGTCGAGTAAGGTGTCATACGAATTGGAATACTAACCCCTCGCCAATTCTGGCGACGGGGTTAGCATTCCACCCTTCTAGAGGGACACAACATGTATGTAACCTGTAACCCCGGTTAAAGTCAAACAGAGCCTTAGCTCCACAAAATGGATGCTGCCACCGAGACACAAGTCTGCCCTCCTGCTGCTGGGAGTCCTCCCAGCCCAGGAGGCAAGGACAAAGGGTTTCCTACCAGGGGCGGTGCCAGCACCGTCCCAGACAGGATTTTGTGTATCCTAGGTAGGCAGGGCTTTAGAGGAAGGTGACTGCAAGTGGCACCCCGGTGCTCACTGTGCATAGGCCGGCTGAAACCAGTTCCAGGGGCACTCCAGCCCCTGGCCTGGGGAAAGCCCGCCAAAGGAGAGGGGTGTAACCATCCCCCTCCTAGTCCCACCCATAGGGCAGGACTTAGTCGCGTGCCAGCCCCTTTTTGCAGGATAAAGGTAGGAACTGGCCCCCTTCCAAATCAGATCATCTTTGAATCCTGAAACTACTTTCTACAAGAAGGAACTCAAGACTCTTCTCAAGATTTCTCCCTTGTGACTAAGGAGTAGTCACCCTGCAGCAGCAGGCACCAACCAAGCATCGCGGTTTGTTGCCAGTCTCTCCTTCGGATCAAGACTGCTCCAGCACGACGAGAACCGGCTTCCCTGGCACCTCTGACCTCAACCTACATCATCAGCCCAGCTGTGATCCGTGGGTGCGACGAGACCTCGAGGGACCGGCCATCTTCAGAACTGCACGACGCTTGTCCAGCACGACTCCCGAGTGACCCTCGACCGAGTGCTTTGGGGTAAGAGAAGCCCCGACCCTGAGCAGCTCCAGCACCGAAGTTCAGCCCCCCTGCATCCACGAGATCGGCGTGGGGCCCTTCTGCTTTTTGCTGCTCACCGCGTTGTCCAGGTCGCTTGCCCGTTGGCTAGTGGCCCTCTCACGACGCTCCACGACGACAACTACTGCTGGTCTGGTTGCTCCAGACTAGCCCTTGCTCCCCTCCAAAAGAGGAGCACCCTGGACCCTCCTGGTCCACTCAAGACGCCATTTTAGGTCCACCGCGTGGGCCTTGCATTTGCCAAGACTTGTTGCCCAATCCTGGGTCCAGCGACGTCGACAGCAAGTACCTTCGTGGGACAGCTCGCACCTCCATCCTGGTCGCCGACAACGCCTCCTGGTCCGAGAGACTGCAGAGCCCAGCAGCGCCCACTCACCTGGCTGAGGTGACTTCGTCCGGTGCCATCCTGGTGCCCACTCAAATCACTGGCTAGTGATTCAGAACTTGGTCCCCTCTGCTTACAGGTTTCTTCTTCCCTGATCCAGGCTTGGATCACTCCGAACTTTCTTCACTGGCCGCCTGCCAGCAACTCTTTCTTCAGGCTCCTGGATCTTCAACGAGGGTTTCCAACGCAACTTCAACCCTATGCAGCCGCAGCCCCTGGGCTAGGTAACCTGAGTACTCCGGTGCTCCAGCATAGTCCAACACCCTAAGTGTTCGGATCCACTCCCGTTTTCGACCCACCTAGTCGGGTTCGCCCGAGAACAGTAACTTTGTCTTTACTAGCCTCCATAGACTTTTTCCCGCCTTACGCGTGAGAGTTCCCACTCTGCACACGACGTCCACAGGCCTCCTGCAACTAATCTAAGTGTTTAGCATTGTAGGACTAGCGTTTCTAAAGTCTATGAGAATAGTTACTTACCTGCTAGTAATTCGCATTCCACTTTTGTAATATATGGTTTTTCGTGCCCCTCGGGCATTTGTGTAAATTGTGCGACTTAAAGTATTTTCTTAAGAGTTTTGTATTGTGCTTAGCTCCCTGAGTCATAAAGAGTTCAGGGTAGACTTGTTAGAAATAAATATACATTTATTTTCATAACAACTTGTGTGGTGTCCTTTCACTTGGTGTTCAAGGGGTAATGTGATGGTAAAACAGCTGGCTTAACACGCCCTCTAGAGTCTTAGCCTTAGACTGCTCGTATCCATGCTACTAGGATAGCTGGTCTATAAGGTTGACTTACAACCAATCATCAATAAGGGTTGTTTGGACTGATACATAGTGATCACTAGAATAGTGAGCACTGCATATCAGGCCAACTTCTCACATTGGTGAGCAGCGGTTGGGATTTGAGCTTGCTGTTGTTTTAGCACACATATCCTAAGAATATCTTGTGAAAGATCACATAAATACTAAGGTACATATAACTTAACTTAGAATACTCTGAGTTCTTTTATGAACCAGCTGTTGTAGCTCCTAGGGCCTAGCACACCCTAAACTACAACTCTAGCAAGGGATCAGTAGGTAAACATATAGTGTAGGTAAGTGCACCACTTACACCTCACTAGAAAAGCATGTCTACCCAGGGAGAGTCCTCAGGGACCCCTCTTGTGGTGATTGACCCTCCACAGGTCAGCTCAAGATATGCAGCTCTCAATTTCCAGGAGTTGAGACACTTGTGTACCTCCAGGAAATTGAAACAGGGGTCTAACCCCACCACTCCCTTTCTGTTAGGTCTCTTAGAGACTTATGATGCTAGGAAAGCATCTCAGGGAGATGGGAATATGCCAGCCTTAGAAGGGCACCTTGGTGATCCAGACCTCCACAACACTGTAAATGCAGTTGAGGAGGAGGAGCCTGAGGAACTCTCTGGGGATGAGGCAGACAAAGGTCTTGAGGTAGTCAGAAGGCTAACTAGGGCCAACATAGACTTGCTCGGGCTAGGATCTGGGGGGCCCCCAGTACTGACCCTGAGTAGGCCTAACCCTGGAGTTAGGAGAGATCGATCTCTTTCTAGGGACTCCAATAGATCTCTGCACTCTAATGCCTCTTCTCAGAGGAGAAGGAACTCTCCCCAGAGGAGATTGACTTCCCCTCAGAGAATGGAGCATGAAGCCAGAATGAGACAAGCTGCTCTGAGGATTGAAAGGGAAGAACTTGCCCTGGCCAAAGAAAAGCTTGCATTTGCTAGAGAGCAGCAGATGAGTGGGTTAGCTCCCACTGGTGGCAGCAATCTCCCAAGAGATAGAGAGAAGGGTTTAGATACTAAACACCTGACAAAAATAGTGCCCCCCTTTAAACAAGGGGATGACATCCAGAAATGGATGGCTGCTTTGGAGAGGGCCTGCACTGTGCAGGGCATTCCCCAAAGTCAGTGGGCAGCTATACTGTGGCTCTCCTTTGATGGCAAAGGTAGAGATAAGCTCCTCACTACAAGAGTGGAGGATGCTAACAATTACCAGGTCCTGAAGAATACACTGGTTGATGGGTTTGGTTTAACCACTGAGCAGTACAGGTTGCTGTTCAGAGACACCCAGAAAACTCAGTCTCAGGACTGGTCTGACTTTGTGGATAGTGCCACTAAGGCTTTGGAGGGCTGGTTGCTGGGTAGCAAGGTTACTGATTACACAGGATTGTATAATCTGATGATGAGAGAACAAATTTTAAATAATTGTCAGAACCAGTTGTTGCACCAGCACCTTGTTGATTCAGATCTGACCTCTCCCCAAGAATTGGGAAAGAAGGCAGACAAATGGGTCAGAACAAGGATCAAGCAGAACCAGAACCAGGGTGGTCAGAAGAAAGCAGACCAGAAGGGTAATACTAAGAGTGAACAAAATGACCAGAAGTCTTCAACAGGTCCCCAACAAACCAAAGAGGGTGGGGGTTAGGCTTCACAGCAGAAAAAGAAGACTCAAGAAGGCCAGTCAAAAAGGTGGTGCCAGTACTGTAAAAGTAAGTCTCACTGGTTTAGTGAGTGCACCAAAAGAGATGGGCAAACCTCTACCACTACAGCCCCTAAGGCAACTGCACCCCCTAGTACAGTCAGTAGTGGTAGTGCACCTCCCAAGGGATTAGTTGGGTTAACCTTGGGAACTGAGGAGTCTGACAACTTAGTTGCCACACTCACTCAGGCTGTCCTTGTCTGTACAGGGGATATGGATATGTCCCCTGATGTAAGTCCCAATACTCTGGGCAAATACAGGTAGACACCTTTGATTAATGGCAAAATGGCTCAGGCCTATAGGGACACTTGTGCCAGTGTCACCATGGTGACACCTAACTTTGTGGACCCTGGACAGATCATGCCAGGTACAGATTTCCTGGTGACCAATGCCAGCAACGTCACTACCAGTCATAGTATGGCGATTGTTGCTTTCTCCTGGGGAGGGGTAAGTGGCCAAAAGAAAGTTGTGCTTAGTTCAGACCTCCCAGTGGATTGTTTGTTGGGCAATGATTTGGAGTCATCCCTATGGTCAGAAGTGGAGCAGAGGACTCACATGGAGATGTTAGGCTTGCCAGCACATGTGTTATGTTATGTTATGTTATTTTAATTTATATAGCGCTCAGATGCCGCAGCCAAGAGGCGTCCCGGCGCTTTCCAGAGATGGTAAAACACAACACAGCAAAGGTGAAGGGAGCAGAGGAAGTTAAACTAAGGAAAATAGGAAGGTTTTTAATGCCTTCCTAAAAGGAAGCAGATCAGGAATGGCACGGAGAGTAATAGGTAAAGAATTCCAGAGAGCAGCCGCCAGCACTGAAAAAGAACGACTGCCCATTCTAGCTCTTTTAAAGCGGGGCACAATGGCGAGATTAGAGCCTAAGGAACGGAGGGTTCTGGACGGAACATAGTGTTGGCTAGTCTGCGATAAAATAGGAGGAGAGGCAAGTTTAAGAATTTTAAAAGTTAAGCACAGAGCTTTAAACTTAATTCTTTGCCCTACAGGCAGCCAATGTAGATCTCGAATAGTACGACGGGCAGAGACAAACTTTGGAAGGCCGACAAGCATCCTGGCCGCCGCATTTTGCACCCTCTGAAGGCGGGCCAGTTCAGCTTGATTCACACCCAAAAACAGAGAGCTGGCATAGTCCAATCTGGTAAGAACCAGAGCTTGGACTATGATCTGTCTGGTGTCCGCATCAAAAAACTTGAAGATGGGTCGGAGGCAATGCAAAGCACCAAAACAAGTCCCAGCTACACGTTTGGTATGGGAAAAGAAAGAGAGTTTGTCATCAAGCCACACTCCGAGATTTCTGACTTCAGCAACAGGGGTGGGAACAAGGCCCAATTCAGATGGCCACCATTGATCTCCCCAAAGTCCACCTTCCCTACCAAAGATAATGACCTCGGTCTTAGAGGCATTAAGTTGTAATCGATTGTTCGCCATCCAGCCTGCCACAGCTTTGAGGGCAGACTGAAAGGTAGGGGCATCCATATTGGAATCACCATTAAGTGCCACCGCCAACTGCGTATCGTCGGCGTACGACACCATGGTGAGACCAAAACTATGGGCTACCTCCGCCAGAGGCTGAACATATAAATTAAAAAGGGTAGGACTAAGGGCCGATCCCTGCGGGACACCCTGATGAATAGAACGAGAGGCCGAAACAAACGGAGGTGTGGATACTTTGAATGTTCGATCCGAAAGAAAGGATCGAAACCACTCAAGTGCCTTCTCTCCGACTCCAGCCTCCATGAGACGGTGCAAAAGGATCTGATGGGAAACCGTATCAAAGGCGGCACTTAGATCCAATAGGATCAGTGCCGCCGTCTGACCCTGGTCCAGCATCTTCCTAATGTGTTCCACCACAACCAAGAGCGCAGTCTCGGTGCTGTGGCCCGCACGGAACCCATTCTGGGAGTTATCCAGAATATTAGATTCCTGCAGGTGAGAAGATAGAATCTGATTGGCATGGGACTCTGCTAATTTAGCTAGCCAGGGGAGAAGGGAAATAGGCCGGTAGTGTTCAGATTTAGTAGGGTCAAGGGCAGGCTTTTTAAGAATAGGGATGACAGTTGCCTGCTTCCATGCCCTAGGAACCGTACCGGAGTTAAAAGACAGATCCAACAGACTATGCATTGCGGGATAGCAACACTGGGCGAGTTCCCGAAATTGCAAGGGTCTCATAGGGTCGTCCGGGGAGCCAGATTTAACTTTTGTCGTTAAGGCTTTAAACTCTTCCAGTGTGGGGCTGGGAATAATAAGCAGTGGTTTAGAGACTGCAGAAGCAATGGTATTTTCCCTGTAGGGGGCTTGAGAGAAAGACCTGTAGATAGCTTCTACCTTTTCCACGAAGAACGAGGCCAGATCCTCACAGTGGGCCAACGAGGCTTCGAGAATGGTAGTGTTAATCTTTTTACTAGTTAGGTCATTGCATACCCTGAATATGACCTTGGTGGGGTTGGTGCTGTTCCTGATCTCCTGAGAATAGAAAGCAGCCCTGGCTGAACAAATAGCCCGATGGTAGACTCTGGTGCAGGCCCTATAAGCCGACTTAAGGTCAGCATCGTATTTTTTGCGCCAAGCACGTTCAGCTTTTTTGCAAGAGGATTTGAGCTGTTTAAGGGATTCGTCATACCAAGGACTGGAGGGACTAGATCTAGCCTTACTCCATCTGACTGGTATGAGAGAATCCAGAGATTGGTTTAACCACTCGCAAAAGTTGTCGTAACCAAGGGAAACTTCTGTAGGGGGTTGAGGATGATCTTTCATCAGGAGCTGGTGAAAGTGCTCGCGATCTAAATTTCGCCAGGGACGTTTAAGGATGTCAGGAGGATTATTTCTGAGGGGAGACTTAGGGATCGAGATATGGGTCTCGACCAAATAATGATCGGTCCAAGCCATAGGTCTGGGTTGAAGCACTGAAATATTGGTAGTCAAATTTGTCAAGAAGGGATCTAACAAGTGACCACCTATATGAGTCGATGACTGTATCAATTGGCTAAGTTGGAATGCTTCAAGATCCGCCAGCAGGCAGTGGACGGAATTGTTAAATGGAGCTTCCATGTGTAGATTCAAGTCACCAATAATCGTAAAGTTCACGGTTTTCATGGCTAAAGAGGCGACTACTTCCGGGAGGCTAAGCCGGAAGGCACCTTCAGGGCCAGGAGGCCTATAAATTAATAGTCCCGAGAAAGTGAAGTGGGGATTCACAGTAATATTAAAGTGAGCACTCTCACACCCTGCTATGGTGGTAGGTTTCCAGGCGCACGGAAAATGAGATTTTACCGCAACTGCGATGCCTCCCCCTCTGGCGTTACGATGATTAGAATACATAGTGTATCCCGCCGGGAGGGCTAGGTTGATAATTGCCGTGGATTGGTCATGAAGCCAGGTTTCTGTGAAGAAGAAGATATCCGGATTATCATCAGATATCAGCGAATAAACTTCTTGATGGTGACAGGTTAGAGATCTAACATTGAGGTGGAAGATTTTCAAGGTGGTTTGAATAGCTCCACCTGCAACTGGGCGAAGCTTATGAACCCCAGGCAGTCTAGATTGAAGACTGACAATGAGCTGCGGTTTAGGGAGTTGAAACGAGCAGGAAGGGCAGTGGAAAGGCCCACTAAGAGGGTCCAAGGTGCCATGATGGCAATCTCTTACCTCGTGTCGCATCGAACGCAAGCTCTCAGCAGATAGCATCCTGTGAGAGCCAGAGTCCCCTGCCCTAGCCCTGCCTTAGCGCTGACGGGCGCAGACGGGCAGGACTCTGGCGAGACTCAGGCGTAGCGAAGGCGCGACCGCTACGCTAGACCGCTACGTTCCAGGCGAGCATTATGAAGGTGAGTGGCGGTGAGAGCGCTAGCGCGCTAACCCCCAAACAAAACAGGGAACAGCCTTCCCAAGATGGCGGTGACACGTCGTAGTCACGTGACCGCGATGCCCCCAGGAGCCCGGACCCGCAAAATAGCGGTGTTTAAGTACTTTTATGTGCAGTAAGGGCCAGGGGAGGGGTTACAGCAGGACAATAAAAGCGAGGGAGAAGATAAAATAAACAAACACAAATACGAGAATAGGGTAGTTAAAAATGGCAGCGCGAGCCACAGCACAGCGCTGAGCGATTAGAACCCAGCAGACGCGGTGGTCACCTTCTCTAGGCTGACCCCGAGTCAAAACTCACCTTTTAAAGGCGAGTGGCGGTGAGAGCGCTAGCGCGCTAACCCCCAAACAAAACAGGGAACAGCCTTCCCAAGATGGTGGTGACACGTCGTGGTCACGTGACCGCGATGCCCCCAGGAGCCCGGACCCGCAAAATAGCGGTGTTTAAGTACTTTTATGTGCAGTAAGGGCCAGGGGAGGGGTTACAGCAGGACAATAAAAGCAAGCGAGAAGATAAAATAAACAAACACAAATACGAGATTAGGGTAGTTAAAAATGGCAGCGCGAGCCACAGCACAGCGCTGAGCGATTAGAACCCAGCAGACGCGGTGGTCACCTTCTCTAGGTGCTTGCTGTGACTAGGTCACAGGACAGAAGATGCCCCACTGAACAGGTGCTGGATCCTGGAAGAAAGGACCAGACACCTTCCAAGAAGAAGAGCAGTAAGGGTAAGGCTTTGCCTTCCCCCTTGCCCCAGGTTGAGGATCAAGTCTCTGAGGAGGCTGATCTGAGAGAGCTGAGGGAAACTGAGCCTAAAGAGCTTGAACTTGATCAAGTTGAGTTTCTGGGCTCAGGGGGACCCTCCAGAGAAGACCTGGGGAAGGCACAGTTAGACTGCCCTTCCCTTGAACCCCTCAGACAGCAGGCTGCTGCTGAGGCTGCAGGGAATGCCACAGGTGCCCACAGGGTATACTGGGAAGATGGACTCCTGTACTCTGAGTCAAGAGACCCCAAGCCTGGTGCAACCAGGAGGCTGGTCATCCCCTTGTCTCTGAGAGGTTTCCTTCTCACCTTGGCCCATGAGATTCCCCTTGCAGGTCACCTAGGTCAGACAAAGACTTGGGACAGACTTGTCTCACACTTTCACTGGCCCCACATGAATGAGAATACCAAGGAGTTTTGTCGCTCCTGTGTCACTTGCCAAGCCAGTGGTAAGTCAGGTGGCACAACAAAGGCCCCCCTCATACCACTACCTGTGGTGGGGGTTCCCTTTGAAAGAGTGGGGATTGACATTGTTGGTCCAATGGAACCCCAGACAGCATCAGGGCACAAGTTTATACTGGTGGTGGTGGACCATGCCACCAGGTATCCTGAAGCTATTCCACTTAGGACCACTACAGCACCTGTAGTGGCAAGGGCCCTAGTTGGAGTGTTCTCCAGAGTGGGCTTCCCTAAGGAGGTTGTTTCTGACAGAGGTGCAAACTTCATGTCAGGATATCTGACTGCAATGTGGAAGGAATGTGGTGTTAACTACAAGTTCACCACACCCTATCATCCACAGTGCAATGGGCTTGTTGAGAGATTCAACAGGACCCTCAAAGGGATGATTCATGGACTACCTGAAAAGCTCAAGCGTAGATGGGATGTCCTGATACCCTGCCTCCTGTTTGCTTACAGAGAGGTCCCACAGAAGGGGGTTGGCTACAGCCCTTTTGAACTTCTGTATGGGCATCCTGTAAGAGGACCCCTGTGTTTGGTGAAGGAAGGATGGGAGAGACCTCTCAAAAAGCCTGCAACCAACATAGTGGACTATGTACTTGGTCTCCGCCCCAGGATGGCTGAATACATGGAGAAAAAAATAGCTAGTCAGGTTTCTTTTCTATTGAATTAGTACCCACCCAGCCGATTTGTGCTGCGTGAGACACACGTTTTGTATTACAAAAATATTTATTTTCATTTATGGTAAAGTTTCATTGGTTCATCCACATGATTACCAAGGAAACACTGTCAAACAGTCGAATCAATGACATACAATTGTGTGCACAATATATACAAGTGTACAAAAGTTGAAAGAAAAAGCTCAAAGAAGATGCTCAAAATTCATGACACCAACATCACTTTTTACACGACAAATGAACTCAAAATCAATTGAAACGTAAAAGGTTCAACAAAGAAATTTGGAACACATAGAAAACCAGTCCTATTCATTTGAATACCAGTGGACAGGCGGAAGTAATGATGGAATTAGACTGCCTGCCTATCGCACAACACCTGTGATGAGTTAATAATGTACAGGATTAACAGCTGGTTCCACCTAGGTGGTATTAATTATTCCTAGCTGCACCCTTCTGTCTTGTCACAGGCTGGGGGTCAAAGCGTTTCGAACCGTAGTGATTACAGGTTCTCCTCAGGACGGGGACTGGGTATAATCCTCACTGCCCAACGCGTACGGTGGCTGCGGGAGTGGGGGTCAACTGCACATCAACTGAGTTCGTCTTTTTGAAAAAAACAACCAATGGAACGTCTGTATTCAGTTGTAGAGACGAGCTAACAGATGCTCATGTATTACTGCGCCCGTGGGGTGATGCGCGATCGTCGATAGAAGCGGCTCGCCTTCTTTGAAATGCTCTGCGCACGCATGTAGACACAAATCAACTGCGGTACCCGGGGAAACTGCCGATCGTAGCAGAGGGCGGAACTCTTCTGCGAGCACACCGTTGTGCGAAGCCTGGATTCAATCCATTGCACAGCCGCGAGCATCAGACGTGTACACGTCTGATGCTCGCGGCTGTGCAATGGATTGAATCCAGGCTCTGATGAATCCACGTCTGATGCTCGCGGCTGTGCAATGGATTGAATCCAGGCTTCGCACAACGGTGTGCTTGCAGAAGAGTTCCGCCCTCTGCTACGATCGGCAGTTTCCCCGGGTACCGCAGTTGATTTGTGTCTACATGCGTGCGCAGAGCATTTCAAAGAAGGCGAGCCGCTTCTATCGACGATCGCGCATCACCCCACGGGCGCAGTAATACATGAGCATCTGTTAGCTCGTCTCTACAACTGAATACAGACGTTCCATTGGTTGTTTTTTTCAAAAAGACGAACTCAGTTGATGTGCAGTTGACCCCCACTCCCGCAGCCACCGTGCGCGTTGGGCAGTGAGGATTATACCCAGTCCCCGTCCTGAGGAGAACCTGTAATCACTACGGTTCGAAACGCGTTGACCCCCAGCCTGTGACAAGACAGAAGGGTGCAGCTAGGAATAATTAATACCACCTAGGTGGAACCAGCTGTTAATCCTGTACATTATTAACTCATCACAGGTGTTGTGTGATAGGCAGGCAGTCTAATTCCATTATTACTTCCGCCTGTCCACTGGTATTCAAATGAATAGGACTGGTTTTCTATGTGTTCCAAATTTCTTTGTTGAACCTTTTACGTTTCATTTGATTTTGAGTTCATTTGTCGTGTAAAAAGTGATGTTGGTGTCATGAATTTTGAGCATCTTCTTTGAGCTTTTTCTTTCAACTTTTGTACACTTGTATATATTGTGCACACAATTGTATGTCATTGATTCGACTGTTTGACAGTGTTTCCTTTGTAATCATGTGGATGAACCAATGAAACTTTACCATAAATGAAAATAAATATTTTTGTAATACAAAACGTGTGTCTCACGCAGCACAAATCGGCTGGGTGGGTACTAATTCAATAGAAAAGAAACCTGACTAGCTATTTTTGTTCTGTTTTTCAAATTGTTGAGGTCCAGGCTAGTCAGTGACAGGATCCAATACCTTCTTTTGTGTAGAGTGAATACATGGAGAAGGCATCCAAAAACCTAGAGGCCAGCCAAGAACTCCAAAAAGCTTGGCATGACCAAAAGGCTGTCCTGACTGTATACCAGCCTGGACAGAAGGTGTGGGTACTGGAGCCAGTGGCCCCAGCAGCCCTCAAAGACAAATGGTCTGGGCCCCACACCATCATTGAGCAAAAGGGAGAGGTCACCTACCTGGTGGACCTTGGAACCCCCAGGAGCCCCCTCAGGGTGCTCCATGTGAACAGGCTCAAGGCATATGTCGACAGGAAGGACATGAGCTTGCTCATGGCCACAGATGAGGGACAGGAGGAAGAGAGTGACCCTCTCCCAGACCTGCTCACTCAGAATCCTGATGATGGGTCAGTAGATGGTGTTGTCTTTTGTGGCAGCCTCTCTGAACATCAGCAACAGGATTGCAGGCAAGTTCTGCAATCCTTCAGACATATGTTCTCTCTGACACCCAGTCAAACTGATTGGTGTACCCATGAAGTGGACACTGGAGACAGTCTGCCTGTCAAGAGTAAAATCTACAGACAGCCTGATCATGTCAGAGACTGCATCAAAACAGAAGTGCAGAAAATGTTGGAGTTGGGAGTCATTGAGCCCTCAGATAGCCCTTGGGCTAGCCCAGTAGTTCTAGTGCCAAAACCTCACACCCAGGGTGGTAAGAGAGAGATGAGGTTTTGCGTAGACTACAGAGGCCTCAATGCAGTCACTAAGACTGATGCCCACCCAATACCAAGGGCAGATGAACTTATAGATAGATTGGCTTCTGCCAACTACTTAAGCACATTTGACCTGACAGCTGGGTATTGGCAAATCAGGTTAGCTGAGGAAGCCAGGCCCAAGACAGCATTTTCTACCCCTGGTGGTCATTATCAGTTTGTGGTAATGCCCTTTGGGTTGAAAAATGCACCTGCCACCTTCCAAAGGCTGGTGAATCAAGTTCTCACTGGGATGGATGACTTCTGTGCAGCATATCTGGACGATATTGCTGTCTTTAGCTCCACCTGGGAGGATCACCTGGTCCACCTGAGGAAAGTGTTAGAGGCCCTGCAAAAGGCAGGCCTCACTATCAAGGCCACTAAGTGCCAGATAGGGCAGACACAGGTTGTATACCTGGGCCACCTTGTAGGTGGAGGCCAGGTTCAGCCCTTGGAGAGTAAGATACAGGCCATCAAGGACTGGGCTCCTCCAATCACCCAGACTCAGGTTCGAGCTTTCTTGGGCCTGACTGAGTACTATAGGAAATTTGTCAGAAATTATGGGTCAATAGTGACCCCCCTTAATGACCTGACAAGCAAGAAGATGCCAAAGAAAGTTCAGTGGACAGAAACTGTCAGAAAGCATTTGATGACCTAAAGCAGGCCATGTGCACAGCACCTATCCTAAAGAGTCCAGACTTCTCCAAACCATTCATTTTCCAAACAGATGCTTCTGAGTTGGGTGTGGGAGCTGTTCTATCTCAGCTGAATTTTGATGGCAACGACCAGCCAATTGCTTTCATTAGCAGAAGGCTGACCCCCAGAGAGAAAAATTGGTCAGCTATTGAGAGGGAGGCCTTTGCTGTGGTATGGGCCCTGAAAAAGTTGAGGTCCTACTTGTTTGGAACTCACTTCACAGTTCAGACCGACCATAAGCCCCTCTTATGGCTAAGTCAGATGAAGGGTGAAAACCCCAAACTACTTAGGTGGTCCATTTCCCTACAGGGGATGGATTTTACAGTGGAGCACAGACCTGGTACTGATCATGGCAATGCTGATGGGCTCTCCAGGTATTTCCACTTAGTGCAAGAAGACTCACCTGGTCAAGGTTAGTTTATTGTCCCAAAGTTTGGGGGGGGGGTCATGTAGGAGAGTAGGGTCTGCAATCCTATGATCACCCAGATTTTTGCTTTTTGCTTCACTGGTTTACGACTTTCCCTGGCTGTGGGCCTGCTAATCAGACCCACAGCCTAGCTGTTCTCTCTAATCCAAATTGTACCCAGGTACTGAATTGGCACTGGGCCCTCTCAAGTCCCTGTACCCAGGGCTGAGGTGCACCCAGAAGTCTCCCAGGGGCTGCAGCATGTATTATGCCACCCCTGGGCTGACTAACTAAATCAGACACAACTGGCTGCTTGACAGCTGGGGCAGAGTGGTATACTCACCCTCTGCTGTAGATATAGTATTCCTATATCTAAACCTAAATGGGCACACAGATCTCCTATCAGTCACTCCTATGGCAGGCCTTAACAATCCTGAAGGCAGGGTGCTTGGAATCGTGTGAGATGGTGCTCTGGCATGAGCTGAGCCTGTCTGCGGCTTTCGGGATCCCTCCCTTAGCCGTTTCCATGATATCGCATACCATATACTCTTCAGTGCATTATAATCCTCGCGGTTATATACCAACTCTGGTATCGCTTTATCAAAACATGTCGAGTAAGGTGTCATACGAATTGGAATACTAACCCCTCGCCAATTCTGGCGACGGGGTTAGCATTCCACCCTTCTAGAGGGACACGACATGTATGTAACCTGTAACCCCGGTTAAAGTCAAACAGAGCCTTAGCTCCACAAAATGGATGCTGCCACCGAGACACAAGTCTGCCCTCCTGCTGCTGGGAGTCCTCCCAGCCCAGGAGGCAAGGACAAAGGGTTTCCTGCCAGGGGCGGTGCCAGCACCGTCCCAGACAGGATTTTGTGTATCCTAGGTAGGCAGGGCTTTAGAGGAAGGTGACTGCAAGTGGCACCCCGGTGCTCACTGTGCATAGGCCGGCTGAAACCAGTTCCAGGGGCACTCCAGCCCCTGGCCTGGGGAAAGCCCGCCAAAGGAGAGGGGTGTAACCACCCCCCTCCTAGTCCCACCCATAGGGCAGGACTTAGTCGCGTGCCAGCCCCTTTTTGCAGGATAAAGGTAGGAACTGGCCCCCTTCCAAATCAGATCATCTTTGAATCCTGAAACTACTTTCTACAAGAAGGAACTCAAGACTCTTCTCAAGATTTCTCCCTTGTGACTAAGGAGTAGTCACCTGCAGCAGCAGGCACCAACCAAGCATCGCGGTTTGTTGCCAGTCTCTCCTTCGGATCAAGACTGCTCCAGCACGACGAGAACCAGCTTCCCTGGCACCTCTGACCTCAACCTACATCATCAGCCCAGCCATGATCCGTGGGTGCGACGAGACCTCGAGGGACCGGCCATCTTCAGAACTGCACGACGCTTGTCCAGCACGACTCCCGAGTGACCCTCGACCGAGTGCTTTGGGGTAAGAGAAGCCCCGACCCTGAGCAGCTCCAGCACCGAAGTTCAGCCCCCCTGCATCCACGAGATCGGCGTGGGGCCCTTCTGCTTTTTGCTGCTCACCGCGTTGTCCAGGTCGCTTTCCCGTTGGCTAGTGGCCCTCTCACGACGCTCCACGACGACAACTACTGCTGGTCTGGTTGCTCCAGACTAGCCCTTGCTCCCCTCCAAAAGAGGAGCACCCTGGACCCTCCTGGTCCACTCAAGACGCCATTTTAGGTCCACCGCGTGGGGCTTGCATTTGCCAAGACTTGTTGCCCAATCCTGGGTCCAGCGACGTCGACAGCAAGTACCTTCGTGGGACAGCTCGCACTTCCATCCTGGTCGCCGACAACGCCTCCTGGTCCGAGAGACTGCAGAGCCCAGCAGCGCCCACTCACCTGGCTGAGGTGACTTCGTCCGGTGCCATCCTGGTGCCCACTCAAATCACTGGCTAGTGATTCAGAACTTGGTCCCCTCTGCTTACAGGTTTCTTCTTCCCTGATCCAGGCTTGGATCACTCCGAACTTTCTTCACTGGCCGCCTGCCAGCAACTCTTTCTTCAGGCTCCTGGATCTTCAACGAGGGTTTCCGACGCAACTTCAACCCTATGCAGCCGCAGCCCCTGGGCTAGGTAACCTGAGTCCCCCCTGTGCTCCAGCATAGTCCAACACCCTAAGTGTTCGGATCCACTCCCGTTTTCGACCCACCTAGTCGGGTTCGCACCGAGAACAGTAACTTTGTCTTTACTAGCCTCCATAGACTTTTTCCCGCCTTACGCGTGAGAGTTCCCACTCTGCACACGACGTCCACAGGCCTCCTGCAACTAATCTAATTGATTAGCATTGTAGGACTAGCGTTTCTAAAGTCTATGAGAATAGTTACTTACCTGCTAGTAATTCGCATTCCACTTTTGTAATATATGGTTTTTCGTGCCCCTCTGGCATTTGTGTAAATTGTGCGACTTAAAGTATTTTCTTAAGAGTTTTGTATTGTGCTTAGCTCCCTGACTCATAAAGAGTTCAGGGTAGACTTGTTAGAAATAAATATACATTTATTTTCATAACAACTTGTGTGGTGTCCTTTCACTTGGTGTTCAAGGGGTAATGTGATGGTAAAACAGCTGGCTTAACACGCCTTCTAGAGTCTTAGCCTTAGACTGCTCGTATCCATGCTACTAGGATAGCTGGTCTATAAGGTTGACTTACAACCAATCATCAATAAGGGTTGTTTGGACTGATACATAGTGATCACTAGAATAGTGAGCACTGCATATCAGGCCAACTTCTCACACTGCCCGTAAACCGTCACGGAACCTGAGAGCCTCCACATCAGAGTCCCCACTCAACGTGACCGCCAGCTGCGTGTCATCAGCATATGAGACCATCATCAGGCCCCATTGCTTGACGACCGCAGCCAGCGGTCTCACGTAAAGATTAAATAGAGTGGGGCTCAACGATAAACCCTGTGGGACCCCCAGGGCCAACGGATAAGATTTGGACTTGCCGGGAGGGATCGCAACCTGGAAAGACCTATCCGTAAGAAAAGATACAAACCAGCATAGGGCAGAGCCCTTGACACCTACTTCCTCGAGTCGCTGAAGTAAAATCCTGTGCGAGACCGTATCGAACGCGGCACTTAGATCTAATCGCAATAGTGCCGCTGTCTGGCCCGCATCAAGCACAGAGCACAGGTGTTCAACCATAGCAAGTAGGTGTTCAACCATAGCAAGTAGGGCCGTCTCCGTGCTGTGGCCCGCATGGAACCCATTCTGAGTAGGGTCTAGAATGTTGGCTCTGGTAAGATGGTCTGCCAGAATGCCGTTCACATGGGCCTCAGCAACTTTTGTGGCCCAGGGAAGCAAGGAGATAGGGCGATAGTTCTCCGGCTTAAGAGGATCAAGGGTAGCCTTCTTCAGGATGGGTGTGACTACAGCCTGCTTCCACCTAATAGGCACTACACCTGAGGATAGTGACAGGTTGATCAGAGACAACACCGGAGTACAGCATAGCGGCAACATGTTCCTAAGCTGAGCCGGTTTAAGCGGATCTGCAGGAGATCCCGACTTAATTTTTAGACATAAGGAATCAAAGGCCTCCCTTGTCAAGGAAGGCAGGGTGTCAAGACACTCGCTATCTCCCAAGATACAGCTGGCTCGTTCTGGATTTGACAGGCCCGTCGGGAAGGTTCGATAAATGGCTTGCACCTTCTCGAGGAAAAAAGAGGCCAGACCCTCACAGTGGGAGTCCGAACATATTTCTGCTGCCGTTGTCCTCTTAGCCATAAGGTCCTTTAATACCTTGAATATAAGTTTCGAGAGGTTGGGGCTATTCAGAAACTCTTGAGCATAATAGGCTGTGCGAGTTCTGCATACCGCTCTGTGGTAGATCTTCGTTTTCACAAAGTAGCGAGCCTTGAGCTCAGGATCAAACGATTTTCTCCATAGCCCTTCAGCCTGCCTGCAGGCTCTTTTCAGGGACGCTAAGGTGCTATCATACCAAGGACTATGCTCTTTTGAGCACTGTTTAGACCATACCAGAGGGATCAAGGAATCGAGGGCGCGGGAGATCCAAGCACAAAAGGAATCGTATCCACAATCAACATTGGTGATAGGGCCCAGGGGTACCTTCTCCAACAAATGATAGAAGTCCTCCAATTTAAGTTTGTTCCAATGTCGTTTCAAAATTGTTCTGTCCTGAGATATAAAAGGAGGTTCAGACAAGGGAAAGATCATTTTCACCAGCATATGGTCAGTCCAAATCATCTGGATAGGGCGGAGTGCTCTAATTCCCTCTAAGTTGGTAAAGAACGGGTCGAGTATGTGACCATCTCGATGAGTGGGGAAGGTCACCAGCTGGGAGAACTGCAGGGCCTCTCAATCAGCCAAGAAACTCCGAATAGGGGACAAGGATGGACAGTCAAGATGGAGGTTGAGGTCACCAAGGACATTGAAATTCGCACATCCTAGTGCCTCCGTACTGATTAAATCCGGGAGAGCAGCCCTGAAGGCCGCATCGCAGCCCGGAGGGCGATATATTAAAAGGCCAGAAAAGGAGAAGTGGTGGTTAAACGAGATTCTAAAAAAGGCACATTCACACCCTGGAAGTTTTAGGGCTTTCCATTCACATGGATAGCACAACTTAACGGCCATCGCAATTCCCCCTCCTCTAGTGCCCCGGTTAAGAGTAAAGATAGCATAATCAGGGGGGAAGGCCAAGTTAAGTATGGAAGAGTCCGAATCCTGCAGCCAGGTTTCGGTCAGAAAAAGCACATCAGGGGACTCTTTTTTTAAGAAGATCAGATATCTCTTGATAGTGCTTTACCAGTGATCTGACATTCAAGTTCCAGATGTTTAGATCACGCATTCCTGGCATATATTTCTGCCGAGATGGTAAATTCAAGGATCGGATGCGAGAGGGGGTGTCCAATGCCCAACCACCACAGGTGCAGCGATAAGGACCACATGTCGGGCCCACTGATGGGAGATCGCAAGCAGTGATCAGTCCCCGAATGGCCAGCAAATCTTCCCTTTGATACCTGATCATAGGCGATGTCATGATGATGAGGAAGAAGCATAGAGTCCCGCCGCGACCCGCGCTGCCTTGGCGCTGACGGGCGCAGACGGGCAGGACTCTGGCACGACTCAGGCGCAGCGAAGGCGCGCCCGCTGCGCGTTGAAGGGCGCTTTAAATAGGCGTCCCTCCACTCAGCCGGAGCGCTAGACCGCTCAGCAATGTCACCCACTGAGAGTACACACCACTCCAAGATGGCGCCCAAAGAAAATCCCGCCCCAGGAACCGGACCCGCTGAACAGCGGTGGGAAACCGATTACAGTGCAGGTGAGGGGGGTATAGTGAGTTCCAATAAAAACAGGGGAAAATGCAACTAAATATAACCCAAATAATCAACAGGTTAGGTTAAAAATGACAGCGCGGCACTTTAAGGCGCAAAGCACGATGCAGCGCGCGAGTACCTTCTCAAGGCAGTCCACATCAGCACGCAGAGTGAGTGAAATCCAAGCACTCTGTGCTAAGGAACCGTATACGGTTTTCCATCACAGTGGGTGGTTATGCAAACTCACCCTTCCTTCCTACCCAAAGTAGTGTCTGATTTCCATTTAAATCAGACAATTTCTCTCCCCTCTTCATTTCCCAATCCTGCTACACCAGCAGAAAGGTCTCTTCATTCGTTAGACCTCAAGAGGGTTCTCAAGTTCTATTTGGAGGGAACAAAGTCCATTAGAAAAGCTGACCAATTGTTTGTAAATTACAACTCTGTTATAACAGGCTTTCCAGCTTCTAAAAGATCCATTTCACCATGGATAGTGTCTTGTATAAAGTTGGCCTACCAGATAGCGAAGAAACTGCTATTAGTCTCCCCTAAAGCTCACTCTACTAGGGGCAAGTCTGCTACAGTTGCATTCTTAAGCAATGTACCGATGGCCGAGATTCGCAAGGCTGCAACTTGGAAATCGACCCATACGTTTACCAGGCATTACTGTCTGGATTCTGACTCCAGAGTGGATACCCAAGTAGGCCAGGCCTCCTTGAGGAATCTGTTTCAATGCTAGCCCGATTGGATTCTTTATATGCCTTATGGTCACTATGTATCTTGATTGTACTCTGGTTACTTGCCTTCAGGATATGGAGATGGGCTTGCTATTCTATTCATGTGCTTATGACTATTGATGAGAAACCCCTGGAAGAGAAGGATAAGTTACTTACCTGTAATCCTAGTTCTCTTCCAGGGGTATCCTCATCAAAGTCATAAGCAACCCACCCACCTCCCCGGGCAAGTGAACAAGATACGTCACATCTCTTTGTGCTATGGTCTGCGGGTCTCCGAAAAGAACAACTGACCTAACTGTCACACATGAGGCATGATGAGAAGCTAGGGGTCATGGCTGCCTTAAAGGCACGGTGCCAGTTTATCTGTGTGTATTCTGTGGGTTAGCTTTTCAGCTTCCTACACTAAGGTTTTCTGCAATGCAGTCTATGTGCTGACAATGTTTTTCATTCTTCCTTGCAGGATTGTGTTTTCTGCTGTAAATTAAAGCAGTTTTCAAATGTGTTTCTTTCTCCCTGCTGTATTGGAATGTATTTATATACAAGGGATTTTCTTACAACATTGCTCAGATATATGGAAGGCTGCATTGTGTATGTATGTGTGTGTGTATATATATATATATATATATATATATATTTATTACCTACTGGCGGTCGCCAGTAGGTAGTTATAGTTAGGATCGTTTTCCATAGGAAATCCGCAACATTCTATTGGGAATAACTTTGGCGCCGAATGAGTGATCTGCCTGTAATTTTCCTTAACTTTGCCTCGCTGCGCTCCGCTCCTTTCTCTGAAAGTTTCGGGGGGATCCGTCAAGCGGGAGCCGAGATAAAAGGGGGGTCCCAAAACGTGTTTTCCCCATGTTAATTTCCATAGAGCGGTTGGACTCACTTTTAGCCGGAACGGCTGAATGGATTTCCACCAAACTGGGCAAAATTGTAGGGACTGGTACCCCGATGTGCCTTTGCTATGTCTCAAGATATATGCTCCAGTGGTTTTTACCAAAATTAACTTTGAAAAAATATATATTGAACTACATTGGGCTATATATATGTTAGAGCCCAAATAAAGCCCAATGTAGCCCAAAGATGGCCACCAGAGACAAAAAAAAACAAATGTAGCCCAAATATCAGCCAGATGTAGCCCAACTATAGCCCAATGACAGAATGTCCCAGAGTGTTCTAAAGAACAACTAGAGCGCTAACAGTCTTATGACAAAAGTATGGCACACCTGAAGTCATCTTGATTGGAATAAAGTGTTAACACTTAAAACATTTAATTTGCAAAGGAACAAAATGAGGGGGTTCATTTTGCCATAGAAATTATGATTAGTGCTGAAGAAAGAAAAATTAGGGCACATTTTGAGTGACTTTTCAAATCCTCATATTTCATTAAAAAAATTCTGATATGCAGTCTCCCAAGATGGCCACCAGAGACAAAAGAGCCCAAATGTAGCCCAAATATCAGCCAGGTGTAGCCCAATGACAGAATGTCCCAGAGTGTTCTAAAGAACAACTAGAACGCTAACAGTCTTACATATGACAAAAGTATGGCACACCTGAAGTCATCTTGATTGGAATAAAGTGGTAACACTTAATACATTTAATTTGAAAAGGAACAAAATGAGGGGTTTCATTTTGCCATAGAAATTGTGTGTGTATATATATATATATATATATATATATATATATATATATATATATATATATATATATATAACCTACTGGCGGTCGCCAGTAGGTAGTTATAGTTAGGATTGATTTCCATAGGGAAATCGAAACATTCTATTGGGAATAACTTTGGCGCCGGTTGAGGAATCTGCCTAAATTTTTCCTCAACTTTGCCTCGCGGCTCTCCGCTCCTTCCCTGAAAGTTTGGGGGGGATTCGTCAATCGGGGGCCGAGATAAAAGGGGTGTCCCAAAACGTGTTTTCCCCATGTTAATTTCCATAGGGCGGTCGAACTCATTTTTAGCTCGAATGGCTGAATGGATTTCCACCAAACTTGGCAAAATTGTAGGGACTGCTAGCCCGATGTGCCTTTGCTATGTCTCAAGATATGTGCTCAAGTGGATTTTGTTTAATTTAGGTATAAAAAAATATATATATCTATAGGCGCGCCCCGGGGAGCGCTCCGGGCGCGCCACGCGACTTGCGCACGGAAAGCTGATTGGCTCTCGGGTGTCTGTAAACATTCCAAACAGTCCGGAGGAGCCGCCATCTTGTGTCTCGGTAGGATCGAGACACAAGAGGTGCAAAAAACAAAGGGGCAAATGACCAAAAGGGGGCAGGGTAGACCCCCTCTGACCCCCTAGGTTTGATGTGGGGGCCATAAAAGGCTCCGCGGTGCAAAAAAAAAAAATCCATTTTCGCGGGGGGAGCGCCTGGTACGCGCACCGGGGAGCGTAGCATGGGGAAAACCCAGTTCATTCACTGCGTCAACTCTACGACCCTTTCTTGCGTCAATACGTCCCTTTTGCATACATTACACCTGACGTAGGTATAATGTGGCGCAGGGGTTTACAAAGTGACGCATCTACCTAGATGACTGAATAAGGTGCATTTTTAACAGCACTGGTGCGTCACAAAAAGTGACGCACCGGTGGCGTAAAAGTGACGCATGGCCTCATAAATGAGGCCTTCAGTCTTCTACTCATGCGTCATATTAAATATATGACGTATTATGTTGCAAGTACTTTTAGATACGTCAGTATTTCAGACGTATCTGTAAGCGCAAATGTGATGCATTGCTGGAGAGTGTCACAAAAATGATGCAACTCCAGCAATGCATCTTTTCTTACCCTTCCACACCCCCGTTCCTTTTCTACATTTTGTTTGAATAACCACATTCCCCATGTTCACTCTCCTTCTCCTTACTTTCGTTCCCAACACTCACCTTCTTTCTGTCCCCCTACTTCACTTCCTTTCTCCTCTCATACTTTTCTGTTCTTTCTTACTCATTTTCCTTTCATTTATCAATGTACTCCACTTCACTTACTCTTTTTCATTTTTTTAAGAATATAGCTCTTTGATGAGAATTGGAGGTAGTTCTGAAAATAACTTTTTTTTTTCTTCTTTTTTCTTTTTTTAGAACTTCAACAAAAACAGGGTATGAAAACTGCTCAACAGGAGCAAAAAAAAAAATTAGGGCTGGTAACGGCAGTGATGGTTCTCCAATGCTCGAACCATGAGCAGAACACTTTGCTCCCCACAGGAAAGTAGCTGATCACAGTATCTGCATTTAAGGGCGCCTTTGTTAAATGCAGGCTGAATGTTCGGAACCTGCTCTTGTGATCTCCCCCTCACCGATGGTGTTCGTCCTCCGGTTGATGTAAAGGCCCCATCACCAGAGCCCTGACACTTTCCCGGGCAAAATTCTGGGGGTGCCTTCTCTCCACATGGCGATTCATTGTGGAGTTCCCAAAAGAATATTTTTTATTGGGGTTACCCCGTGACAGAACTGTGTGACAGATCCTGCACTCCACTTTTGGAGCATTTACCTTCTTCTGGTAATCAGGTATGGAAAAAATTTTCCAGATGAAATGTTCTTTGTATTTTGGCTGAGGAGGCTCTTCATCGATGAATTCATTGGAGTCATCTTCACTGCTGGATGGTCTGGCAGCCATGATAATCCAAGATATCCAACAAAGAACCGACAGCAAAACAGGCAGGCCTTTCAGTCACAAAAGTGAAAGAAGAAGTGAAGGAAATGTGTGGGGATTTCATTCTTTATAAAAAAAATGTTAGCAACCAATGAAAAGTGTTATTTTCAGGTCACATGACCCGATGCGCTTACGCTGCGCGCCCCGGGGCGCTTACGTAGCGCGTTCGTATGCGCGTGGGTGCTTCCGGGTGCGCTTACGCCGTGCGTATCACGCAGACGCGGCTACGCGATACGTTACGATGTTGTTTTCGTTCGCGGCAATAGCGCTAACGGGACGCTCACCGGAACGCGCCCCGGGGCGCACCGTAACATTGCGCTTACCCGTGCGTTCACCGGTACGCGCCCCAGGCAAAAAATATTTAATTTTTTTTTTTTTTAAACATACAAAAATTACATATTTATACAATATAAATTTCGTTATAAAAAATATTACTTTTCATACCTATAGAGATTTGCTAGTAAAAAACCATTGAAATTCACTGAAAAAACCATAGGTTTCACATCAGTTATAGTTAGGAATTAGCATTAAAAAAACCTATTAAATTCACTGAAAAAACCATAGGTTTCACACCAGTTATAGTTAGCTGGAAATTTTACTGGCATAAAACCATTGAAATTCCCACGTTATAGTTAGTTGGACTCACTATAACTTGCGCGTGCAATGCACTGCTGATGACGTCACATATTACATCACTCATGACATGGTCAGTGACATCACTCATGACATCACTGATGACACCATCCTTGTGACAGAGTGACAGACCTCCTTTCACTGTAATGTACCCCTTGAAACACATATTCAAAAATAGAAACTAAAATTTTCAATAAAATGGAGATACCCATACCAGTTACAACAACCAATTCAGTAATTCCACCATCTATATACACATCCACTCATTCACCAACAGTTCTATGTAGTCACTCATACATATACTCACTCATCATATGTAGTGATACACCTATACATCCTGTTACACACCGACAGTCATCCAAAAGATACTGTCACACATACTCACACATGCAAATAAACTATTAAACATCCATTTATTTATTTATACAGTTATACACACACTACCACTTCCACTTTTCTTTTAAGGAAAATTACACATACTTACTCTCTTAAACAATCACTTATAGAAACACATACTAATTTAAACAGGAACTCTTACAATCCCTCACTCTCACATACACTCACTTATATACATCAATATTCACATATACTACATTAAAACATATGTAGTTACTGATAAAGACACTAGTGAGACAGTCATTCACTCACTAACACACACATATACACACTCATCCACCCATACAGTCCTGCACATATGCTGTCTTCAAAACACATACAAAGAGAGAGTCAGTCATTCATGGATCTATGTGCTAAGTAATACCCCCACTAAATCATACAAACACTCATACTGATACCAAGAAAAACATCTAATAACCCATATGCATACACATGTAGCTACTCACCAACCCATGCAGCCACTTATACAGAAAGTGAAACAATAATACATATATTTAAATATTTAAACATTACTCACTAATATTTATTTTTCAGAAAGACACACATTCACTGGATGGTGTCATCAGTGATGTCATGAGTGATGTCACTGACCATGTCATGAGTGATGTAATATGTGACGTCATCAACAGTGCATTGCACGCGCAAGTTATAGTGAGTCCAACTAACTATAACGTGGGAATTTCAATGGTTTTATGCCAGTAAAATTTCCAGCTAACTATAACTGGTGTGAAACCTATGGTTTTTTCAGTGAATTTATATATATATATATATATATATATATATATATATATATATATATATATCTACATATGTGGTTCCACATATATGTAATATGTTTCCGGGTACCGCGCATGGGCGGGAATATTCATGTGCTTATGACTTTGATGAGGATACCCCTGGAAGAGAACTAGGATTACAGGTAAGTACCTTATCCTTACATTTAGTTCTTATCTTATCACATTTGCTATATTTATATTTATTCATTTGTAGAGCGCTTTGTTACACCAACGGTGTGTCCCCGCGCTAAAGCATGGACAGAGAAGAGGTTATGGGAGGTGGGTACTTTTTATATTTTATTCTCTACGCTGGAGAATAGCCAGGTCTTTAGCTGTTTGCGGAACGTTTTCTCGTTAGGTTCCATCCTTAAAGTTCTTGGCAGGGAGTTCCAGGTTTTTGCCACCAGGAACCTGAAGGAGCTTGCTCGGGTGCGGGCTTTGAAGATTCTGGGGATTTTTACCAGTGCCTGGTCAGGGTACGTCCAGGAGCGTATTTTGTCAGCAAAGGTTGCAGGTATTTAGGGCCTTTTTGCGCTAGTATGCGGTGGCAGTAGCACATTGCCTTGAATTTGGCTCTTTTTTCTACCGGAAACTGTACAGTCAAAGACAGGTGAAATGTCAGACTGTGTCTTCCTAGGGAGCTTGGTGTTTACTTTTCTTTCTCTGACTTCAAAGTGAGAGGCTTTATGCGACAATGTATGTGTGTGACAGAGATGCCTTTTTCCCTTTGATTCTGTGTAGGATTTTCTCGTCTTCTTCATCTGCTCACCTGGTTCTGTTGCAGCTTCTGGATTTTGCTAACGCTGTGACACCTTTGGGTACTCTGCGCACTACAAATTTATTTTACGTTATTACTTAAGGCTTATGTCCACCTTACAACAAAATGTAAATGTACGTAAATTAACTGTGCGAGTATTTCAGAATATTTAAGAAATGAAAAGCACAAATGAAGCACTTTTTTTGTAATTCTGAATTGTTCTGAAAAATATTTGAATACGATCAAAACAAAAACAATATGTTAGGTGATGCCATTTCCATGCATTATCATTTGTGCTCTGTATAGTTTTATCATTAAAACTGTATGTCTGTGCACATTTCATGGTAATTTCAATTGAAAATATGTTGTCTGTAAAGGCATGCCATTTCCACACCGAGCCTATTTGCCCATTCCAGGGTATCAAGTGAGAATTGTCACATGTTAGTCCCCAATCAGATCTTTCCTCATCTCATGCAAGGCAACTGGAGATGTGCGGTAGATTTCCAAGATTTATATTTTAACATACCATTAGCAAGTTACACAGGAAATATCTGAGATATGCTGTAGGGAAGAGCATATTACCAGTTTGCCTCTCTGCCAAATCAGCTCCACACACCTTTTCAAAACATATGGCATTGGCCGCAGCCCATCTAGGATGCCAAGGGATATTCAACAACCCTTACCTAGACGACTTGCTAATAAAAGCTCAAAAGCAGGACAAGATTCAGCAGAACTTTAGTGCCACGAAGTCATTACTCCAGCGTGTAGGACTGTAGATCACAAAAGTCCAAATAAACACTGCCGCAAGTGATTTAATATTTAGGAGCAGTATGGGAAACACCCCTAGGAAGACTGTTTCTTTGACGGGAGAGGCTGTTATAGATACAAGAGAAAAGTCATTTTCTCTTGAGGGCAGCCAGTTCATCAGAGCGAGGCAAATATCTTCCCTACTAGGGTCTGTGGCTTCTAGCATTTTAAATGTCCAAAATGCAAAACTGCCTATGCTACCTCTCCAGCAGTGTCTCAATCAGTAGTCACAGAAATGCAACAAGTGAGTACTTGAATAAACGAGTCAGCACAAGGTTAAGACATCGCCCCTTGAGTAACAAAAGATCTGGATTGAGTCCTAGAACACTGGAACATAAATGTTGGTGACTTTTCGGTGTGGCATTAGTCAAAACTTTTGATTTACTAAATTTATATATACTTACTTATAAGTTCCTTCTGCTATTTCTCTTCGTCCACTGGTGATCTTGTTGTGTCATTCACATTTTGTTTCTGCCCACTATAGCATATAGCATGAGGCAGGGGGTCAGCCTACTTCAGCTATTGGCTAACTTCACTCTGAGTGACGGCATTCTGCCCTTTCACAAGGAACACATGAACACACCAAGTAGTACCCTCTGTGCCAGGGACTACTATGGCAATGTGTACCTTTTGAGACCAAAACATATTTGTGTTTTTAGCCTTTTGTTTTTATATTAGTGAGGGCTCTGCAGCTTCCCCACCAATAATGTTTTCCAAAACCCATGACAAAATAAAACAAGCATTGACAAAGCCAAAAGGCTGGCAGCCAATGCCAGACCTATTGCCTTTGACGATGCTTTTTTCACATAGGGAGCTGGTAACTATAGCCGTACCATGGTTACGGTAGGGGCTCCAGCCGCGACCATCTCCAATTAGCCACCACAGCCAGCAGGCTTTGAGTCCTTTCATGCCCATAGATGCGACTTCCATAAGCCTTGTGGGACACAAGGACAGAGATATGCCGAGTTTGCCACCCTTGCGGAAGCCATAGTCTCGAAACCCCTTTAATATGCCCTCTCACCATCATGGACAACGGGTCAGCAGCAGGTTACAGCACCACCTGCCCTGATGGTAGTCTATAACCTTGGACAACTGGGTGCTTCAAATTGTTCAGTGAGGTTACCCTCTTTCATTCATGAAAACCCCACTGCCCATTCCACCATCTTCAGATCAACTGACTGAGGACCACCCCTTCCTGCTGCATCAGAAAGTGCAGGCTTTTCGGGCCAAAGAATGTATCGAGAGGCTGCTGACATTAGAAGCAGGTCTTTGTAGCTATTCTCTCTATTTTCTTTTGCAGAAGAATGGCGGAGGCCTCGCCCTATACTGGACATAAGCCCTCTGAACTGCTCCCTGAAAAAGGAGATAAGCCTCTGTGTGGATGAGGGCATGGTTCCTACTGGCCTAGTGGATCGGGTAGCCAGTGTTTTATTCCAGCCCCCCCCCCACAGCTGCAGTCTCTAAGCCTTCCTAATCTTGCCCTTTTAGGTCATGGGCGTGCAGTTGGTGGCAGGATCCGCCATCACCTCCACCACTGGCAGTCCGTAACATTGGACAGGTGGATTTTCAAGATTGTCCGAAGGGGCTTCTGCCCGCCCTTCAAGACTACCCCTCCCTCCATACCACCATCTTGCGAACGGCTGACAGAGCCGTACCTGTCTGTACTCTGCGAGGAACTCTTGGCTCTCTTGGCCAAGGGAGCCTTGGAGAGGGTTCCTTTGCAAGAAATAGGCTGTGGTTGCTATTCCCACTACTTCTGGTTCCCAAAGAGGATAAAGGTCTTCGTCCTATCCTAGATCTCAAAGCCCTTAACTACTTACTCAAATAAGAGAATTCAGGATGCTCAGGTCTGGAATCATATTGCCTCAGGTCTGGTCTGCCCTGCCCTGAACCCAAGAGATTGGATGGTAGCATTGAACTTGCAGGATGCCTATTTTCACATCCCTGTGCTGCCTGCCTATTGACGCTACCTGCGGTTTGCTGTAGGCCACAAGCATTTTCAGGTCATTGTGCTCTCTTTTGGCCTTACCAGTGCTCCTCGGGTATTCACCAAACTGATGGCGGTGGTCGGACCTCATCCGGGCAGGTCAGGGGTGCCAATCTTTCCCTATGTTGACGACTGGCTGCTGAAGGCGGGCTCGACCCAGGCTGTCGTCTTCCACCTCCAGGCTACAGGGAACCTACTGCATTCGCTGAGATTCACTATCAACATGCTAGAGTCACACCTGACGCCCTCTCATACACTCCCTTTCATTGGAGCTGTTCTGGACACAGTGCATATCTGGCTTATTCCCAAGCGTGAGTCCAGAATATTCAGGCCATGATACTGATGTTTCAGCCTCTATCCTGCGTTTTGGTGAGACTGACTCTGAGGCTGCTGGGCCTCATGGCCTTCTGCATTCTGCTGGTGACACATGCCAAATGGCAAATGCTGGCTCTGCAGTAGGACCGGAAGTTCCAACAGGCGCAGCATCAGGGGAATATCTCCGACATGGTCCAGATCACTGAGGGATCTGCAAAGGACCTGCTGTGGTGGCTAACAAATCGCAATTGGGTTAGAGCACAGACCCCTTTACCTTCCCGAACCAGATCTTACAGTATTGACTGATGCGTCACACCTGGGATGGGGCGGCCACCTAGGAGAGGTGTCGATCAGAGGACTCTGGTCTCCGGCGAAATCCAGACTCCACATCAACATGCTGGAGCTCCATGTGATCTTACTGGCATTGAAAGCCTTTCTACCCTACATCAAGGGAAGGCTAATGCAGGTATTCATTGACAACACCACCGCCATATGGTACTGCAACAAACAGGGCGGGGTGAGGTCGTGGACCCTTTGTCAAAAGGCCCTGCATCTCTGGACATGGCTGGAAGAGCGGGGCATATCCCTGGTGGTTCAACACCTGGCAGGTTTCCTGAACGCCAGGGCAGACAAACTCAGCTGTTGATGGCTAGCGGATCACGGATGATGTCTCCACCTGGAGGAAAACAAGATCTCTTTTAGCAGTGGGGAGGGCCTTAATTAGATTTGTTTGCCTCCTCCAAGAACGTGCAATGTCAGCAGTTTTGCGCACTGGAGTATCCAAGGCGGCTCTCGCTTGGAGACCCTTTTTGTCTCGAGTAGAGCTTAGGCCTCCTGTACACATTTCTGCCCATACAACTCCTGCCCAGAGTTCTTAAGAAGATCAGGAACGACTGGGCCCAAGTCATCCTGGTGGCTCTGAATTGAGAATGGAAAATCTGTTTTTACGAACTTCTGAACAGGAGTGTTGATCCTTTGATTGTGCTGCCCCTTTGGAAAGATCTTCTTTCTCAGCCACAGGGGAGGGTCCTCCACCCGAACCTGTCCACTCTCCGCCTTCTTGGCTGGAGATTGATTGGCGGTAGTTGACAGCTTTCGACCTTCCTCCCGAAGTCTGTAAAGTTCTTGCAGCCAGGCATCCCTCCACCAAGACGGTATACACCTGCTGTTGGAAAAAGTTTGTGCTATGGTGTTCATCCAAACTGATCCCCTTTCTGCCAGTGATCCTGCCATGAAAGGGGTGGCAGAATGGCAACAAAGGGGGCCATAACAGGGCCCCTGCCGGATTTGGGCCTGTGGGGTGCATGCGCAGGCACATGTAGTGTTACCCTGTATTTGCACCCCCATTTCCTGCATGGTGTGGTATGTATGCTGCACAATGCATTAAAGTGCTTTCAGCGCACTGCATGTGAGGCTCTTTTATGAGCCTAAAAGACCACTGCTGTCAGATCATAGAAAGTGGTGCGAGACTGCTGTTTGCCTTGGCAATAGAGCTTCTGGCCATATGTCTGCGCTTGAGGATGCAGCCCTGGGAGTGAGGGTAGGAAACACCCAGCATATAGTTTGTGTTTGCAGAAGACACCTGGTGTATCTGACTCAACCTCAGGAGTCTTTGACAGTCCTTTTACAGGAATTGGATACATTTGTACGGATCTCAGGCCTCCATGTAAATAAGCAAAAAGCTGTGCTACAACCATGTACAAGCTCAGAAGATGGCTTCCAGACAGATCTGCCAAGTGTCAGGAATAGAGAACGTTCCCACATTTAGGAATCTGGGAGACTGGTACCGCTGCTTCGCACTACCAACGTAATGTTGGTAGGGTCTTTGAGGAAATGAGGGTCTTCATTAGGGAAATCACTCCCACTGTCCATAATGGAAAAAGTAGCACTCGCAAAGATAGTGCTGCTACCCCGCTTCCTATATGTACTACAAAAAGCTATGTATGCAGTGCTGAGGGTGACTTTTCGTGACTTCAGTAGCCTCCTTGTTTCATTGGTGTAGTCAGACAGAGTAGGGTCTAGTTTGAGGTGAGGAAAATGGATAGGGAGCATTGCGGGCTGAGTCTACCAGACCCAGTGCTCTAATACATTGCCGGAGTGCTAGACATGCAGCTAAAAGTTGTGATGACTAATCAGATTGGGAACTACAACTTTTCAAAGGTACCTTAGAGAGGGCACACCTACCTATTTGCTTGAAGTGAGGTACAAAGCATTTGGCGGACACACCACAGGTGATTAAACACGTGGCGGTGATGTATGAGTGAACGATTAGGTAAGCACTGAAGCTCCCACTCTTCAGTAGGGACCTGCTAATTGAATGGCTACAACTGTTCTAACTAATATGGGAGGTAACGTCACAGGTGGCCTGGAGGGAGGGACGTTGTCTTACTATGGGAGACCTCCACCCAAGAGATGTTATCATTTGAGGAGGCTGGAGAAACGTTTGGGTTTACTGCAGTACTATTTCTGCAATTTGCTAAGCTGGTATGCACAGTTAAGGGGGTTTGGAATGGCTTCCTGGATGGACTGACGACTTCCCTAATTTTGGAGCTGATAGTGGTGGGTGGGAGTGGAAGTGGATTAGTGTCTCACATTTACAGAGCACTGAAAGCGAATAGCCTGCCAGTGATGTTGGAGGCAAGACAGGCATGGAACAGAAACCTACAAACTATCTTGACTGATGCAGAATGGATAAAAGTTATGCTGAGGTTCAATATGTGGCTAGTAACGCTACATTTAAGCTGACGCATATTAATTTGTTTCATTGTAGTTATCTGGCGCCCACTAGAATATATACTAATAGATCCTCAACTTGTCTAAAATGTGCTGAGCATACGAGTTCGACATATAGAACACTGACGGGATACTGGGATGAGGAGGGGGCATGACTTAAACAAGTCATTCATGCCGCCTCCAAACATCAACACATTACTGCCTATTGGGTATTGTGCCCCCCAAACCCAAGTGGGGAGAATGGAACACAAATTTGCAACATTAGGCCTACTCTGGAAAACTTTGTATAGCAGTATACTGGCTATAAAACAGGAGTCTCAATATGTCGAAACGGACCAAAGATATGTTGTAGTGGACCCTGACTAAAGCATTTCAGTTAAAATGATTAGGGTGGATGAAAGGGCGAATGAGGACCCAAGGACATGTCCAGGTATAATAAAGCAGCTAGTGGGTATCGGATAATGAATGACTCAATCCAGGACAAAAGGGTGGAGTGGAGTTCACTATAAAGTCATAAAAATGTGATTCAACTTGTGAGGTCTAGATGTGTAATCACTGGAATGTTCGGGGAGTGCTGGGAGGTTTGTCCGTAATCATGCTTGAACTGTATATATTGTTATGTACTGTAATTCAGAAATGATGCCTTATCTTTGTGCATGGGCTAGTAGGTTTGTTGATGTATTGCATAACTGTCACGGTGGACGGAACAAAGAAGTAGCCAATTTGCATTGGACCATTGTTACTAGACAACATTTTGTGACTTGGAAAACTATTGTTAAAGCAAGGGTGAAAAACATTAGGAACAATGTATAATGCACAGAAGCCTGGGAGGCTGGGAAAATAACTGGCCCAGCTCTTGAAAGAAATAGCATGCCACTAGTATAATCATCAAATTGTCTAGTTTGCAGTAGAGCCAGTTCTTTTTTCTGGATTATGCTGACATCTGGAGCACTGAGCACAACCTGTTAGATGCTTTTTCCCATTGGAAACCTTTCCAAACCTTCAAAAAAACATCCTTGCTCAATATGTAGTTCATTTGTTCCTGTTTTCTTACAGGATTTATTTTCATAAACGAAATATCATCTTTTTTTGTGAAGTGTCCCACATCTGGGAGAAAGAATTGCCAAACAAATCCTTATGTGCCTGATCTATGTTGAAAGCCATGATGTTGTAGGGAGTATCAGCCACAATTTGCTCGCCATTGAGTGCTGCCTCAACTTTGAGAAGGGGGTGGGTTGACAATGTGGTCAAGCGGGCGACTTCAAAGAGTCCTTTGACGTCAAGCAGACACTCAACATTGATCAAACTCTGTGCAAGCAGATCACTCCTTCAGTATGCTGAAAGGGTATGCAGTTTATAGAAAATGTTCTGCATATGTCGGACTCTGGCTACTCAAAGGCTTACTTACTGTTCACCAAAGTCTCAGCGGTAACCCTATCCTCTACCTCAGGTCATACTCTTTGACCCATCTTGCCTGTCATACCTATGGCACCTCCACTGGCCCTGCAACCTGTTTTGCTTCACCCTTCAACTGACTCCTCTGTATCACCGATCAAAGGGTTGCGATCTTAATAAACAGGTCCAGATCTCCTAGAAGGCACTCTAGAAGTTCTCAGTTGAATATACAGTCATCAGCATGTCACAAATCAAGACACCTCTCCAGATCCACACACTTCTGAAGATCTATGTGATGCTCTACACCTTCAAGACACTCAAGATCTCTGCATTGCGCCTATTCACATTCCTCCTCCTCCTCTTCCTCTTTAGTCTGTTGTTTCTTTCCAGCTCTTTCATACTCTTCACATTCTAGGGTTTCTCTTATAGATGACTTTACCACTTTCGACAAATTTTTAGTGAGATTAACTAATAAACATAACATTCCTACATCACCAAAAGACTTTGGTTATCATTGAAACCCTGCATCATCGATTTCTGCACTGCCAATTGTTGCCCTTGCTTCAATGGCTTCTAGAGCCTGCAATGTAATCATTTCGATCTCTTTCATCAGCAAAGTGTGCTGCAGCACAATTGCCATATTATAAACAACAGGGTTGAACCCATAAAGTCAGAGGGACCTGGGTGAATATTTTGTTATAGACAGAGAGGTCCCAGACTCGAGAGATAACCAAATAGTGTAAAATATATATACAGATAGAAAAGAAAGATCAAAAAAAGTCAACAGAAGTGCAGTGTTTTATTCACAACGCACTAATATAACCTTTCCATGGTTAGACAGTATGCATCATACAAAAGTTCAATGTCTTTCTTGTATTTGTTCATGTGCCCATATAGGAAGAAGGGGAAGGGGAAAGATGTGTGGGGTACAGTTAAAGGTAAGATAATTGTGACTCACTTTACGTAAGATATAACATTAAACATACATTGAAATTCATGTATACTTTCTTGTTAGATGGTCCCCATCTGACGGGGCCTCAAAGAGCGTGCAAAGATCAAACACATTAATATATACAATCAAGCTCCTGAAGGGCTGTATAAATCACGCTGATATTAGGAGTTGATGGGGTAGATAGCAGTCTACGTTTCGACCCATAGATTGGTAGGATGACTGATCCTTACATGGCGGGTCTTCATTAGGACATGTGAGGGAAGGGCAAACCTCCTAGGGTCAAAAAAGGGAGATGAAAACTATTTTCAATAAAGGACTCAAAAGTTCCTAACAACCTAGCGGAGAGACCGCTGGGTATTCTACATTAAAAACACTGAGGACTATATACACATAGAGCTACATGCTGTGCTCTCCTGAGTAATAATGGTTACCTGCCCCGTTGACTGGTGGGAGGTAAGTGGTGAAACCAGAGGTTGTTCGTCGATGATCTATGGAGGCGAAAGGACCGTGTGAGGGGTAATTGCATAGAAAAGCACTACGGACAGTGTTAAACAAGCATTTACAATGCAATGGTTTCGCCTTTGGAAAAGTTAGAGTTATTGGCATTGTATATGCCAAAATTTGTATTTATGTTTTTGTTTCGAAAAGAGATAAGTAAATGGCATTGTCATTTACATTGCCATTACCTTTTTTTGCAGTCACTTGGCACTCTCTAGCACTCCCTAGTACTCTTTATGCACTCTGCATTTCATATGCACTCCCTGTGCACTCTGCACTCCCTATGCAGCACTCTGTATGCACTCTGTACTCTATATGCACCCTGCACGCTCCACTTCCTATGCACTCCCTATGCACTCTGCACTTTTTATGCAGCACTCTGTATGCACTGTGCACTTTGTATGCACTCCACACTTCCTATGCACTCTGCACTCCCTATGCACTCTGCACTTATCATGCACTCCCTATGCACTCCCTATGCACTCTGCACTCCCTATGCAGCACTTTGCATAGAGAGTGCAGAGTGCCTAAAGAGTGCAGAGTGCACTCCCTATGCACTCTGCACTGTCTATGCACTCTGCACTCCCTATGCACTCTGCACTCCCTATGCACTCTGCACTCCCTATGCACTCTGCACTCCCTATGCACTCTGTATGCATTCTGCATTACCTATGCACTGTGCACTGTCTATGCACTGTGCACTCTGCACTTCTTATGCACTCTGCACTTCTTATGCACTCTGCACTCCCTATGCACTCTCTGCATTCCTTATGCACTCTGCACTTCCTATGCACTCTGCACTCTCTATACACTCTGCACTCCCTATGTACTCTCTCTGCACTTTGCACTGTCTATGCACTCCCTATGCACTCTGCATTACCTATGCACTCTCTATGCACTTTGCACTCCTTATGCACTCTGCACTCTCTCTGCACTCTTTATACATTCTGCACTTTTTATGCACTCTCTCTCTGCACTCTCTATGCACTCTGCACTCCTTATGCACTCTGCACTGTGTATGCACTCCCTATGCACTCTGCATTCCCTATGCACTCTGCACTTTGTATACATTCCCTATGCACTTTGTATGCACTCTTTATGCACTCTCTCTGGACTCTGCATTCCCTATGTACTCTGCACTGCCTATGCACTTTGCACCCTCTATGCACTCTGCACGCACTCTGCACGCACTCTGCACTCTATGCACTCTGCACTCCCCCTGCTCTATGCACTCCCTACTCTGCACTCCCTTTGTTAAAGTTTGAGCTTTTGATAAATGGTGTTTTGTATCTTCATTGAATTATGTGTAAAACGTTGATGTGTTTTACTTTACACAGAAATCTGGAGTGCATTTATAATGCAATTATTTGCAGAGAGAGGGAAGGGATGAAAGAGGCCAGGAGTAAGAAAGCTCAAAAGGAAGCGAGTGCAGGATAGAGAGGGAGGGCAGGAGGGAAGGAATAGACGCAGGAGAGAGGGAGGGCATAAAGGAGTGTGAGGGCATGAGGGAAGGTAGGAAAGTGTGAGAAAGGCAGAAAGGAGAGGGCGGCAGGTAAGAGAGGGAGGGCGGAAAGGAGAAGGAGGGCTAGAGGAGGAGAGAGAGGGAGAGTGGGCAGGAGAGGGTAAAGAAAGCACACGGGCAACAGAGGGTGGGCAGAAGAGGGTAGGGAGAGCACGTGGACAACGGAGGGTGGGCAGGAGATGGAGGGGAGAGCACATGGACAACGAAGGGTGGGCAGGAGAGGGTAAAGAAAGCACACTGGCAACAGGGTGGGCAGAAGAGGGCAGGGAGAGCACAAGGACAACGGAGGGTGGGCAGGGGAGGGTAAAGAAAGCACACTGGCAACAGAGGGTAAGGAGAGCACATGGACAACGGAGGGTGGGCAGGAGATGGAGGGGAGAGCACATGGACAACGAAGGGTGGGCAGGAGAGGGTAAAGAAAGCACACTGGCAACAGGGTGGGCAGAAGAGGGCAGGGAGAGCACAAGGACAACGGAGGGTGGGCAGGGGAGGGTAAAGAAAGCACACTGGCAACAGAGGGTGGGCAGGAGAGGGTAAGGAGAGCACATCGACAACGAAGGGTGGGCAGGAGAGGGTGAGGAGAGCACATGGAAAATGAAGAGTGGGCAGGAGAGGGTAAAGAAAGCACACTGGCAACAGGGTGGGCAGAAGAGGGCAGGGAGAGCACAAGGACAACGGGGGGTGGGCAGGGGAGGGTAAAGAAAGCACACTGGCAACAGAGGGTGGGCAGGAGAGGGTAAGGAGAGCACATGGACAACGAAGGGTGGGCAGGAGAGGGTAAAGAAAGCACACTGGCAACAGAGGGTTGGCATGAGAGGGTAGGGAGAGCACATGGACAACGGAGGGTGGGCAGGAGAGGGTAAAGAAAGCACACGGGCAACAGAGGGTTGGCATGAGAGGGCGGGGAGAGCACACGGAAAATGGAGGGTGGGCAGGAGAGGGTAGGGAGAGCACAGGTCAACAGAGGGTGGGCAGGAGAGGGTATGGAGAGCACATGGACAATGGAGGGTGGGCAGGAGAGGGTAAAGAAAGCACACTGGCAACAGGGTGGGCAGAAGAGGGCAGGGAGAGCACAAGGACAACGGAGGGTGGGCAGGGGAGGGTAAAGAAAGCACACTGGCAACAGAGGGTGGGCAGGAGAGGGTAAGGAGAGCACATCGACAACGAAGGGTGGGCAGGAGAGGGTGAGGAGAGCACATGGAAAATGAAGAGTGGGCAGGAGAGGGTAAAGAAAGCACACTGGCAACAGGGTGGGCAGAAGAGGGCAGGGAGAGCACAAGGACAACGGGGGGTGGGCAGGGGAGGGTAAAGAAAGCACACTGGCAACAGAGGGTGGGCAGGAGAGGGTAAGGAGAGCACATGGACAACGAAGGGTGGGCAGGAGAGGGTAAAGAAAGCACACTGGCAACAGAGGGTTGGCATGAGAGGGTAGGGAGAGCACATGGACAACGGAGGGTGGGCAGGAGAGGGTAAAGAAAGCACACGGGCAACAGAGGGTTGGCATGAGAGGGCGGGGAGAGCACACGGAAAATGGAGGGTGGGCAGGAGAGGGTAGGGAGAGCACAGGTCAACAGAGGGTGGGCAGGAGAGGGTATGGAGAGCACATGGACAATGGAGGGTGGGCAGGAGAGGGTAAAGAAAGCACACGGGCAATAGAGGGTGGTCAGGAGAGAGTGGGGAGAGCACACGGACATCGGAGGGTGGGCAGGAGAGGGTAAAAAAAGCACACGTCAACAGAGGGTGGGCAGGAGAGGGTGGGGAGAGCACACGGACATCGGAGGGTGGGCAGGAGAGGGTAAAGAAAGCACACGGGCAATAGAGGGTGGGCAGGAGAGGGTGGGGAGAGCACACGGACATCGGAGGGTAGGCAGGAAAGGGTAAAGAAAGCACACGGGCAATAGAGGGTGGGCAGAGCACACGTCAACAAAGGGTAGGCAGGAGAGGGTATGGAGAGCACATGGACAATGGAGGGTGGGCAGGAGAGGGTAGGGAGAGCACACTGACAACGAAGGATGGGTAGGAGATGCTGGGTCAAGCAAAATGACAAAGGATGAAAGGCAGGAACAGAATGAGTGAGAAACACAGAGGGGGAGAAGTACACAAGGGAGCCAGCTGGAGGAAACACGCACTCTCATAAAGTGGTGCTTAAATTAAAAGAAAAAAGTACCACCTGAAATAGTGAGCCGTGGATGGACAGCAGTGCGTCCATAACGCTAAAGAAGAAAAAAAAAAATGAAATAAAGTAGAGGGAGGAAAACCTACCGAAGCTAAGAATTCCAAGCAAGCAAAGGAGAGTGACAATGAACCGAAGTAGAAATGGGCGGGCGCTAAGTCCACTGTAAAGTACCAAAACGTCTGGCAACAGACAGAGGTGAGACATAATAAAAATAAAATGATGTACACAGTGGGCTTTGGATCCAGTCAGAGGAGTATTGGTCACTCACCTCCTGGTACAGGACAGCGAGGGGGGGGGAGGGCGGGAACGGGGCACAGGACAGCGAGGGGGGAGGGCGGGAACGGGGCACAGGACAGCGAGGGGGGGAGGGCGGGAACGGGGCACAGGACAGCGAGGGGGGGGGGGGCGGGAACAGCACACGGTGTTCAATTATTCTCCTGGCGATGTGATTACTGCCAAAAGAGTCCACTTCAACATAAGAAATTCAAGGCATAGTGCATTTAATCAAAAGTTTGCTAATCCTCCTAATAGCACCATGCCCTGCTCCCAATTAGATAAAAGCCATACAGAAGAAACCATTTAAACCTTTGCGTTTTCAGTGGCAATGTAAACCGAGTGCATTCCAGATGATTTCTTGTTAACTGCAGTCAAATAGTAAGCCTAAACTTGCTCTAAATAGTATGGCAACCACGTGCTTGGGCGATACAAGTCTGAATGCAACCCCCTGGGCACCAAAAACAAACAAGCAACGGAGAGTGAAAGGGGAGGGGGGGGCGGAACGGACAGCGGGAGGGGGCGGGAACGGGGCACAGGACAGCGAGGGGGGGGAGGGCGGGAACGGGGCACAGGACAGCGAGGGGGGGGGGGGGGGGGAGGGCCACGTCAACCGTGCTGAAGGCCAATGTTCACAACCAGAAAAACACACCCTAGTAAAACCATAGGTTGAAAACCAGTCCGGTCTCAGAGTCCATTTCCGTTTAATGAGGTATGAAAGGAACCCGGTCCTCTCCAGATGTTTTCCGGCAGTACATCAATAACAACCTGGCCAGGGGAGGATGTAAAGCAACACACAAAAAACCCATGACAAGGGAAGCACAAACCACGTCACAGGAACATTTGACCCGGCTTTGGTGACGAAAGAAACGATTATTTCCTAAACTGGTTACAAAGCGGACACGCTCACACCTTCCTGTGCCTAAAACACATATTTAAGGAGGCTAGCAGCCCTTTTAGCAAGTTTAAATCACTTTGCAACAGTGATGGGCAGAATTGTGGGAGACAGCACAGAAAACATCACAACCTCAGTGCCCACAATTATACATAATCCTACAAGTAACTGGTGCTGACCGTCAAGAAATGTGGTGAGACGACTCGAGCTGGCATAGGGAGTCCAACTTGTGAGGAGTTCTGCTCTGGACACCGTCTGCGGCCGCTCGGAGAACACAGGCGTCCGGGGGCCCTGGCTGGCGAAACCGAAACTGTAGCCGCGGGCGGTGGTGAGCGCTGCTGCCGTGACGCAAGTCACGCAAGGTGGAGGAAAGTAGCGGTTCGGGCCGGTGGGCTCCCCCTATGGTGCCGAAGAAACGCATGCAATTCAGGGCAGATGCTGGTCCCGGCTGAGGAGGCTGCGGCTCGGTGTGTGGGCGCAGAGAGACTCGCATGGAGCCGGTGGGAACCCTGAGCGCGACTACACAGTAAGCGGTAAGGTCGTGTGTGCAACAAGGAGTCCGTAGGCCCCCCATCAAGTTTTTGAACTGCCGGTTGCGTGGGGCATCGGACGCGGCAGGAGTGAGAGCGGTCAGGGTGTCGGGAGCGGCAGGGGTGAGGAGACTTCTGGCGCGTACACCAGTGAACAGCAGGGCTGAGCGGCGCTTACCGGAGTGCGGCACAAGCAGTGCTGGGGGGGCCGCTCTCTTATCCCGGGACCGCCTATGGGCATTGAGATGCACTGCAGGGCTGAGCGGCGCTTACCGGAGTGCGGCACAAGCAGTGCTGGGGGGGCCGCTCTCTTATCCCGGGACCGCCTATGGGCATTGAGATGCGCTGCCGTTTTTGAATCTCCTCGAGAAGAGGCGTGATTGCGGCGGTATTCAGAGGAGCGTCTTTCCGGGTCCGATTTCGTTTGTCAATATACACTTTACAGACAGAGAAAGACAGGCTCACGGAGAGCGGGAGGGGGACGGCGGGAGGAGGGACACAGAGTAAGGCAGGACAGCAGCAAGCACGGCCCGGCCGGACCAGATTCGGGGGCGTTCCCGGCTTTCGGCTGACGTCGCGTGACGTCGGCAAAAGCCAAAGAATCTCGGGAACGCCCCCGAATCTGGTCCGGCATTGACGGACAGGCCCCTCGTCCAATGGCTAGGCTCCATTTATGGAGCCAGCCAATAAATGACGAGGGCCGACCCAAACCCCACTACAGTTCTCATCAGGTTTTCGCCTGCGCGAAAAAGCTGCGCAGAGCGCAGCTTTCGCCACGCAAAACCTAAAAAGGGGGGGTGTAACATCTGAATGAGGTTACCTGTTAGTCAGCAGATAGCGCTGGAATTGTTCGGCAGCCCGATTCTGCGGGGGGGGGGGGGGAATGTAGATCGGTAAATCTACGGGCCACAAAAATGTCGGGCAAACTTCCAAAAACCACTCAAACATGACACAGGGGTCCCGTAATGAGCTCACCTAATTATTCCGATGCCTGAAACTAAGGGGTGGTCGTGTGGCTAAACGCTCGTCTCCAACACCCGTAACCAGGAAGTAAGACGAGAGGGGGCGTGGTGACTTTAAAAACCAGGTAATAGAGACTGAAGAAAGACTGGTCTGTCACAGTTGCCTAGTAACCAGTAGCGTTCCAAAGAGGAAAGCGAGGTTATCTCCGAGTGGTAGAGGTATGGATACCATCCAGACGAAACTTCCCAAACCGATCACTTGGACCTAGGTTCAAGAATACACTAAACATTAGCGGAGGCCATAGGATTTTATGAACCTACCCAACTGGAGGTAAAAAAGCATACCTGTCCGGTAAGCCTCATGTATAACAAATCACATTTTTGGCCTTCAGGGTGAAACTATACCATCGCGGTTATGAAGCACGTTATTACATGGAATCAAAGTTTTTGAAATGACAACGCAGGTTTTGTGGGATTAGCCTGTTCACTCGATCTGAGATTAACATGAGCGAAGGTACAATGATTGCGTGAACCTATCAACAAGATGGTTAAAACGCATATCAGTTTTATATATACAGAATTTACGCCATATGCCTGATATAGACCATATTACCCGTCTGCGTGAACCTGCCAACAAGGCGGTCAGACGCACCACAATACACACAGTTAGCATCAGAAATACAGAAAAGGACAGAGTAGGTTTATGGGATTGACCCACTTCAAAGAACGTGACAGGACTGATTTCAAAGATTAGCCAGCTGAGCAAAGCTACTTTCTGATTCATTGAGACCATTGCGCACGGAGTCAAAGAAATTAATCCATTTAAGTTCTCTTACATTTAGAATAGGTACTATATTCCCACCCCTGAGGCCCAGTTTGACCTGTTCTAGAATGACCCATTTTAGATTTTCAGGTAAGTGATTTTCTTTACTGCAATGTTCCACAAGGGGGGGCTCCTTGGACCTTGCAGCGGATGCGACTGCAGTGTTGTAGAAACCGCATCTTTGCTCGTTGTTGTGTCTGTCCGACATAGATTAAATCACATGGACAGGTGATACAGTACACCACATTAGAGGTGTTACAGTTTGTGTGTGATTTAAGTGTTACACGTAGCTGTTTATGGACAAATTCCTTTGTTTGTATCGTCGATGGGCAAGCCTTGCATTTGCCACATCTGAAATGGCCTACAATAGGTGGGAGATTCCACATTGAGGTGATTGTCTGTCCCTGGTCACTATCAAGAAATGAGCATACGACGTGGTTGCGGATATTTTTGGCCTTCTTGAAGGAGTGTAGCGGTGGATTCCTGAGGTCAAGGTCATCTGAGATCAGGTGCCAATGTTTGTTTATCACTTTCTTAATCGCATTACTCTGAGTAGAAAAGGTTGTTACACAGATGAGGCGTTTTTCGTTGCTCGGTGTGCGCTCATTGGTTTGTAGCAAGACCTCTCGTGGGTTAAACCACGCTCTCTTTCTGGCTCTCTTGATCAAGCGTCTGGGATAGCCACGTTCTATCAGTCGTTCCATGAGGTTCTCAGATTGTTCCATGTAGTCTTCCTTTTTACTGCAGTTGCGGTGAATTCGCAAAAATTGCCCAAAGGGCAGGTTGTCCCTAAGGCCTCTGGGGTGATGGCTGGAGTATTGCAGTAATGAATTTCTCTCTGTCGGCTTCCTGAATAGAGTAGTATGGAGTGCCCCATCCTCAGCAATGATTGAGATATCCAAAAAGTTTATGATTTCTTTATCAAAGTGGATGGTAAATTGGATATCCTGTGATCTCATATTGAGCCAATTAAAGAAGTCTGTGATTTCTGTTTCAGTTCCTGCCCAAATTAGGAGTATATCGTCAATATACCTCATCCACATATGTATGTTGGATCTGAATGGATTGATGTCATTTAGTACAAATGTTTCCTCATATGTGGACATAAAGATGATGGCCAAATCTGGGGCAAAGGCTGCCCCCATTGCCACGCCTTTGGTCTGGAGATAGAACTGTTTCTGAAACAGGAAAAAATTGCGCATCATGGCGATTTTAAGTAGTAGGATAATGAATGACGTGGGAACCCGAACGGGTGCTTCTCGTTTGTTCAATGCAAGTGTTGCCACCACCAGTGCTTCTTCTTGGGGTATACTTGTATAAAGCGACACAATGTCGCATGTAGCCAGTAGTTCATGTCTTGGATCAAATAGACGTCCGTCTATCAGGTTAATCGTGTGTGTAGTATCACGTAAATAGGTTGCGGTTTCTTCAGCCAAAGGTTTTAGAAAAAAGTCTATGTATCTACATAGAGGTTCCAATATTGAGCCACACCTGGAGACGATTGGTCGTCCAGGGGGCTTCTGCAGATCTTTATGTACTTTCGGTAAAGTATATATTGTTGGAATCCGTGTTTTTTTTGGGTTAAGATATTGGAATTCTTGGTCCGATAGAAATCCTTGTTCCAAACCCTCTTGTGTGACTCTTAGGATCTCCACAGCCATGTCTTTAGATGGATCCCCCAGTAGCTTCTTGTAGCTAGTTCCATCCCCTAGCTGTCTCATGATCTCTTTAGTATAGTCGTCCACGCCTTGGACCACAATAGCGCCACCCTTGTCAGCAGGCTTCACTACCACTTCCTTGTTTTCTCTAAGTGATGACAGCGCAAGTTTCTCCGCTCTACTGATGTTATGTTTGATGAATTTCTTTTCATCTAAAATCTTCTTAACGTCACGTAGTACAAGGCTTTCGTATGCCAGAATGCATTGGGTCATGGCATAGGTAGGGGGAACAAAAGTGGATGGTATTCTTAGACCTGTGACAGAGGGGTACGCTCGAGATGGCTTATCCTTAAAGAAATAGCTGAGTCTAATTTTCCGGAAAAAATTATGCAGTTCTGCTATTGTGTTGAAGACATTGGTTGTGGATGTTGGTACGAACGAAAGGCCACGGCTGAGTACCTTGACTTCTTCTTCCTTCAGATGGTACGTGGAGATGTTTATCACAGGGGAGGTAATTGGTCTTACCACCTGTAGTTCTTTCTGCGGGTCGATCTCTCCCCGTGCTCTTCCTGGGGGAAATTCACCTGTTTCGTGCCTCTCCCTCTCCCGGAGTCCCACTCGTCTCTCACATTCTGTTGGCCCCTCCCACTGCCTCTGTTCCAATTGTTGCCTCTGCCCCGTGGGGGTCTCCATCCTCCTTGTCCTAAAAAAGGATTGGGTTGGTAGGCAGGGCCGTAGGCTTCTTGGTATCTATAAGAACCACTTGGACCGGCTTGCTCAGAATCGTCACCGGAGCTGTACGATGAGTCAGAGAAGGTGGTAAAATTTCGTCTGCCCCTGAAACCACCACGTCCCCGGTTGGTGAATCTCCCTTGAGTGTCTTGGCAGTAGTATTCCTCTTGAAGATAGGGGTAAGTTTTTTTCTTGTCATATAGTCTCAGATCTCGTGCAAGTTTTTCCAATTTCTTCTTGATGGTAGTCGTCTCAAAGTCTTGGAGAGTGGCAACAAGTTTAGTTAAAGCTTCTTTTGAATTGGTGAGGGTGGAGTCACTGGTGATTTCTGCCTTCAAATCTGCTATCTGTTTCGTCAAGGTGGCTACTTGTTCATTGGCCGTTTCGATTCCAAGCACCATCCAATGGCGCGAACAATTATTCGCGACAAAGCTGAAACCTTCCCGGAACTTCGGGACATCCACAAAAATCGCTGGTTCGACTTTGACTTGTAAGCCAACAGGAATGATGTTAGATTGCAAACATTGTGCTAGGAAATGTCCATGGAGTTTCGTGCGAATCAGTTTTTTCTCAAGGCGCTCTAGTTTGTTGATTTTGTCATTGAGTGAAAAATCAATAGCTGGTATATTAGGTGAAAGTAAATTATAAGCTGGATTTTAGAGAAGGTCCTTGATATAGTCCTCAGTGTAACTAAGAATGTCTATGTCAACCATTTTAAATTGGTTGAAAAATCCATAGTTTTAATACTTCTCTATTGAAAGCATGAAAACCTCGCAGACATACGTCTGCACGAAGTATATTATAAACAACAGGGTTGAACCCATAAAGTCAAGGGGCCTGGGTGAATATTTTGTTATAGACAGAGGGGTCCCAGACTCGAGAGATAACCAAATAGTGTAAAATATATACAGATAGAAAAGAAAGATCAAAAAAAGTCAACAGAAGTGCAGTGTTTTATTCACAACGCACTAATATAACCTTTCCATGGGTAGACAGTATGCATCATACAAAAGTTCAATGTCTTTCTTGTATTTGTTCATGTGCCCATATAGGAAGAAGGGGAAGGGGAAAGATGTGTGGGGTACAGTTAAAGGTAAGATAATTGTGACTCACTTTACGTAAGATATAACATTAAACATACATTGAAATTCATGTATACTTTCTTGTTAGATGGTCCCCATCTGACGGGGCCTCAAAGAGCGTGCAAAGATCAAACACATTAATATATACAATCAAGCTCCTGAAGGGCTGTATAAATCACGCTGATATTAGGAGTTGATGGGGTAGATAGCAGTCTACGTTTCGACCCATAGATTGGTAGGATGACTGATCCTTACATGGCGGGTCTTCATTAGGACATGTGAGGGAAGGGCAAACCTCCTAGGGTCAAAAAAGGGAGATGAAAACTATTTTCAATAAAGGACTCAAATGTTCCTAACAACCTAGCGGAGAGACCGCTGGGTATTCTACATTAAAAACACTGAGGACTATATACACATAGAGCCACATGCTGTGCTCTCCTGAGTAATAATGGTTACCTGCCCCGTTGACTGGTGGGAGGTAAGTGGTGAAACCAGAGGTTGTTCGTCGATGATCTATGGAGGCGAAAGGACCGTGTGAGGGGTAATTGCATAGAAAAGCACTACGGACAGTGTTAAAAAAGGGGGGGTGTAACATCTGAATGAGGTTACCTGTTAGTCAGCAGATAGCGCTGGAATTGTTCGGCAGCCCGATTCTGCGGGGGGGGGGAAGAAATGTAGATCGGTAAATCTACGGGCCACAAAAATGTCGGGCAAACTTCCAAAAACCACTCAAACATGACACAGGGGTCCCGTAAGGAGCTCACCTAATTATTCCGATGCCTGAAACTAAGGGGTGGTCGTGTGGCTAAACGCTCGTCTCCAACACCCGTAACCAGGAAGTAAGACGGGAGGGGGCATGGTGACTTTAAAAACCAGGTAATAGAGACTGAAGAAAGACTGGTCTGTCACAGTTGCCTAGTAACCAGTAGCGTTCCAAAGAGGAAAGCGAGGTTATCTCCGAGTGGTAGAGGTATGGACACCATCCAGACGAAACTTCCCAAACCGATCACTTGGACCTAGGTTCAAGAATACACTAAACATTAGCGGAGGCCATAGGATTTTATGAACCTACCCAACTGGAGGTAAAAAAGCATACCTGTCCGGTAAGCCTCATGTATAACAAATCACATTTTTGGCCTTCAGGGTGAAACTATACCATCGCGGTTATGAAGCACGTTATTACATGGAATCAAAGTTTTTGAAATGACAACGCAGGTTTTGTGGGATTAGCCTGTTCACTCGATATGAGATTAACATGAGCGAAGGTACAATGATTGCGTGAACCTATCAACAAGATGGTTAAAATGCATATCGGTTTTTTATATACAGAATTTACGCCATATGCCTGATATAGACCATATTACCCGTCTGCGTGAACCTGCCAACAAGGCGGTCAGACGCACCACAATACACACAGTTAGCATCAGAAATACAGAAAAGGACAGAGTAGGTTTATGGGATTGACCCACTTCAAAGAATGTGACAGGACTGATTTCAAAGATTAGCCAGCTGAGCAAAGCTACTTTCTGATTAATTGAAACCATTGCGCACGGAGTCAAAGAAATTAATCCATTTAAGTTCTCTTACATTTAGAATAGGTACTATATTCCCACCCCTGGGGCCCAGTTTGACCTGTTCTAGAATGACCCATTTTAGATTTTCAGGTAAGTGATTTTCTTTACTGCAATGTTCCACAAGGGGGGCTCCTTGGACCTTGCAGCGGATGCGACTGCAGTGTTGTAGAAACCGCATCTTTGCTCGTTGTTGTGTCTGTCCGACATAGATTAAATCACATGGACAGGTGATACAGTACACCACATTAGAGGTGTTACAGTTTGTGTGTGATTTAAGTGTTACACGTAGCTGTTTATGGACAAATTCCTTTGTTTGTATCGTCGATGGGCAAGCCTTGCAGTTGCCACATCTGAAATGGCCTACAATAGGTGGGAGATTCCACATTGAGGTGATTGTCTGTCCCTGGTCACTATCAAGAAATGAGCATACGACGTGGTCGCGGATATTTTTGGCCTTCTTGAAGTAGTGTAGCGGTGGATTCCTGAGGTCAAGGTCATCTGAGATCAGGTGCCAATGTTTGTTTATCACTTTCTTAATCGCATTACTCTGAGTAGAAAAGGTTGTTACACAGATGAGGCGTTTTTCGTTGCTCGGTGTGCGCTCATTGGTTTGTAGCAAGACCTCTCGTGGGTTAAACCACGCTCTCTTTCTGGCTCTCTTGATCAAGCGTCTGGGATAGCCACGTTCTATCAGTCGTTCCATGAGGTTCTCAGATTGTTCCATGTAGTCTTCCTTTTTACTGCAGTTGCGGTGAATTCGCAAAAATTGCCCAAAGGGCAGGTTGTCCCTAAGGCCTCTGGGGTGATGGCTGGAGTATTGCAGTAATGAATTTCTCTCTGCCGGCTTCCTGAATAGAGTAGTATGGAGTGCCCCATCCTCAGCAATGATTGAGATATCCAAAAAGTTTATGATTTCTTTATCAAAGTGGATGGTAAATTGGATATCCTGTGATCTCATATTGAGCCAATTAAAGAAGTCTGTGATTTCTGTTTCAGTTCCTGCCCAAATTAGGAGTATATCGTCAATATACCTCATCCACATATGTATGTTGGATCTGAATGGATTGATGTCATTTAGTACAAATGTTTCCTCATATGTGGACATAAAGATGATGGCCAAATCTGGGGCAAAGGCTGCCCCCATTGCCACGCCTTTGGTCTGGAGATAGAACTGTTTCGCTTTATACAAGTATACCCCAAGAAGAAGCACTGGTGGTGGCAACACTTGCATTGAACAAACGAGAAGCACCCGTTCAGGTTCCCACGTAATTCATTATCCTACTACTTAAAATCGCCATGATGCGCAATTTTTTCCTGTTTCAGAAACAGTTCTATCTCCAGACCAAAGGCGTGGCAATGGGGGCAGCCTTTGCCCCAGATTTGGCCATCATCTTTATGTCCACATATGAGGAAACATTTGTACTAAATGACATCAATCCATTCAGATCCAACATACATATGTGGATGAGGTATATTGACGATATACTCCTAATTTGGGCAGGAACTGAAACAGAAATCACAGACTTCTTTAATTGGCTCAATATGAGATCACAGGATATCCAATTTACCATCCACTTTGATAAAGAAGTCATAAACTTTTTGGATATCTCAATCATTGCTGAGGATGGGGCACTCCATACTACTCTATTCAGGAAGCCGACAGAGAGAAATTCATTACTGCAATACTCCAGCCATCACCCCAGAGGCCTTAGGGACAACCTGCCCTTTGGGCAATTTTTGCGAATTCACCGCAACTGCAGTAAAAAGGAAGACTACATGGAACAATCTGAGAAACTCATGGAACGACTGATAGAACGTGGCTATCCCAGACGCTTGATCAAGAGAGCCAGAAAGAGAGCGTGGTTTAACCCACGAGAGGTCTTGCTACAAACCAATGAGCGCACACCGAGCAACGAAAAACGCCTCATCTGTGTAACAACCTTTTCTACTCAGAGTAATGCGATTAAGAAAGTGATAAACAAACATTGGCACCTGATCTCAGATGACCTTGACCTCAGGAATCCACCGCTACACTCCTTCAAGAAGGCCAAAAATATCCGCGACCACGTCGTATGCTCATTTCTTGATAGTGACCAGGGACAGACAATCACCTCAATGTGGAATCTCCCACCTATTGTAGGCCATTTCAGATGTGGCAACTGCAAGGCTTGCCCATCGACGATACAAACAAAGGAATTTGTCCATAAACAGCTACGTGTAACACTTAAATCACACACAAACTGTAACACCTCTAATGTGGTGTAATGTATCACCTGTCCATGTGATTTAATCTATGTCGGACAGACACAACAACGAGCAAAGATGCGGTTTCTACAACACTGCAGTCGCATCCGCTGCAAGGTCTAAGGAGCCCCCCTTGTGGAACATTGCAGTAAAGAAAATCACTTACCTGAAAATCTAAAATGGGTCATTCTAGAACAGGTCAAACTGGGCCCCAGGAGTGGGAATATAGTACCTATTCTAAATGTAAGAGAACTTAAATGGATTAATTTCTTTGACTCCGTGCGCAATGGTCTCAATGAATCAGAAAGTAGCTTTGCTCAGCTGGCTAATCTTTGAAATCAGTCCTGTCACATTCTTTGAAGTGGGTCAATCCCATAAACCTACTCTGTCCTTTCTGTATTTCTGATGCTAACTGTGTGTATTGTGGTGCGTCTGACCGCCTTGTTGGCAGATTCACGCAGACGGGTAATATGGTCTATATCAGGCATATGGCATAAATTCTGTATATAAAAAACCGATATGTGTTGTAACCATCTTGTTGATAGGTTCACGCAATCATTGTACCTTCGCTCATGTTAATCTCAGATCGAGTGAACAGGCTAATCCCACAGAACCTGCGTTGTCATTTCAAAAACTTTGATTCCATGTAATAACGTGCTTCATAACCGCGATGGTATAGTTTCACCCTGAAGGCCAAAAATGTGATTTGTTATACATGAGGCTTACCGGACAGGTATGCTTTTTTACCTCCAGTTGGGTAGGTTCATAAAAAATCCTATGGCCTCCGCTAATGTTTAGTGTATTCTTGAACCTAGGTCCAAGAGATCGGTTTGGGAAGTTTCGTCTGGATGGTATCCATACCTCTACCACTCGGAGATAACCTCGCTTTCCTCTTTGGAACGCTACTGGTTACTAGGCAACTGTGACAGACCAGTCTTTCTTCAGTCTCTATTATATGGTTTTTAAAGTCACCACGCCCCCTCTCGTCTTACTTCCTGGTTACGGGTGTTGGAGACGAGCGTTTAGCTACACGACCACCCCTTAGTTTCAGGCATCGGAATAATTAGGTGAGCTCATTACGGGACCCCTGTGTCATGTTTGAGTGGTTTTTGGAAGTTTGCCCGACATTTTTGTGGCCCGTAGATTTACCGATCTACATTTCTTCCCCCTCCCCCCCCCCCCCGCAGAATCGGGCTGCCGAACAATTCCAGCGCTATCTGCTGACTAACAGGTAACCTCATTCAGATGTTACACCCCCCATTTTTTAACACTGTCTGTTGTGCTTTTCTATGCAATTACCCCTCACACGGTCCTTTCGCCTCCATAGATCATCGACGAACAACCTCTGGTTTCACCACTTACCTCCCACCAGTCAACGGGGCAGGTAACCATTATTACTCAGGAGAGCACAGCATGTGGCTCTATGTGTATATAGTCCTCAGTGTTTTTAATGTAGAATACCCAGCGGTCTCTCCGCTAGGTTGTTAGGAACTTTTGAGTCCTTTATTGAAAATAGTTTTCATCTCCCTTTTTTTGACCCTAGGAGGTTTGCCCTTCCCTCACATGTCCTGATGAAGACCCGCCATGTAAGGATCAGTCATCCTACCAATCTATGGGTCGAAACGTAGACTGCTATCTACCCCATCAACTCCTAATATCAGCGTGATTTATACAGCCCTTCAGGAGCTTGATTGTATATATTAATGTGTTTGATATTTGCACGCTCTTTGAGGCCCCGTCAGATGGGGACCATCTAACAAGAAAGTATACATGAATTTCAATGTATGTTTAATGTTATATCTTACGTAAAGTGAGTCACAATTATCTTACCTTTAACTGTACCCCACACATCTTTCCCCTTTGTTGGACCCCGCCCAGCCCAAGCACTGCAGGAACGTAGCATGTACCAGTCCCCTTCCCTTGTCCACTGGATACCCACAGGAAGATAACACTATGAGCTTTCCAGTGAACCCGAAAAGAGGGTGGTATATTGATGAGACACCAAGTCTCCCACCCTGTAGAACGATAGGACACGGCTCCCTCCTTCACGCTTCTGCACCTAGAGATAACAAGGAAAACACAATACCTCCATTTGTACAGACTCTACAATACTATACCTCTATCTCAGTGACCATGTCCCACCCCAACATGCACCCCCTTCTTACCAGTGGTAAGCGCAGGCTCAGCTTCGTGGAGGAACTGGACAATCCAATAACAATAATAATACTCCAATGGATTGAAAGGCCAGTCAGGGGCACTCATGCACAGCGTCCTTCGTTTTAATTGAATAAAGTCGAATTACAAACGAAGGGAAAAAAGGTCAGGAGCAACGAATATGCTGAGCCAAAAAAAACCTTCGTGTAATAAATAAAAAGGGCCAACAGAAAGGGGGAAAAGAGACACTCGTAGTCTCCGCGTTTCTACAGCGTTTGTGTACACGGCCCGTAGCGGAGTGACCCAAAACGTCACTTCCGCAAACAATGATGAGGAAAGGCGCCCAGCAAAACGCCCGAAACCGGGAATAAACGCTAAGCAACTTTAAGCGTTACTCGGTACACTACTAATAAACCAAGAAGGGCACAGTGAAAAAAGGCTGATAACAGTGAACGGGAGCCCCCGCTCACAAATAATAATCAGCAAACAAACGCTGGAAAAAATACGACCCTAAACCAAGAAGGGAAGGAAATTAACCCTGGGACAAGGGGCTAACTAACTACAAGGGGAAAAGAAAAACGAATCAAGGGAATCAAAATCTCACACGAGCCCGTGAGAGAATAACAAGGGGAGGATGGACAAAAACCCAAGGCGACAGGAATCTTCAGCAACAGCAAACAAGGGAGCAGGATACCGGAGTCCAAACAATGGCAATATCAAGCAATGAAACAGAGGTAGGACCCGCATTTATTCATTTAGCCCAAGTCATGTGATGATGGTCCATGGTCACTGACATAGGACTAGCCCCAAATCCTAACAGTACCCCCCCCTATGACCCTCCCCACAGGGCGGGGTTTCATGGGATGCTGCCTATGGAACATTCGAACCAGTTGCGGGGCATGTACCCCTCCAGCTGGCTCCCAAGTCCTGTCCTCCTGTTTGTAACCTTTCCAGTCCACCAGATAGAAAAGACGACCCCTGACCCGTTTGGAATCGAGGATAGCATGTACCTCGAATTCCTCCTGTCCATCAATCGTCAAAGGAGGAGGAGGGGGCAGCACCTGTAATGAGGGTACATAGGGTTTCAATGACGTATGAAACACAGGATGTACCCCATAGTCCTGTGGTAACTCAAGCTTCATTGCAACTGGATTAACAACCTGGGTTACTGGAAAAGGACCCACGTACCGGGGCTGCAATTTACGTGACCCCTGTAACCTCAGATTACGGGATGCCAACCACACTAAATCGCCCACCTTATATGAGGGAGCCGGGGCCCGATGTTTATCTGCCTGTGTCTTCATAGCAGCTTTGGCCTCGACCAAACTCTCCCTGGCCAAACCCCAAATGTCACTCAGTCGCCTGCAAACATCATCAATGGCTGGCACACGTCCCGTGGGCTGAATGGCCACCGCTCTAGGATGGTATCCAAGCGAACAAAAGAATGGGGTCATGCCCAAAGCGGAGTGTAGGCTGTTGTTATAAGCAAACTCGCTATGGGCAGAGCCGTCACCCAATCACACGACAAAAACGAAACCAGACATCTCAAATATTGTTCCATTGTCTGATTGGTTCGCTCAGTCTGACCGTCAAACTGAGGATGGTATGCCGAGGACAAACGTATCTCCGTTTTCAGTACCAGACAAAGTTCAGTCCAGAAATGAGACACGAACTGCGCTCCCCGATCAGATATAATTACCACCGGCAACCCATGTAAACGCACCACTGAGGACATGAAAACCACAGCCATGTCTTTTGCCGTTGGGATTTTGTAAAGCGGAATAAAGTGTGCCATTTTGGTGAATAAATCCACCACCACCATTATGGCAGTATAACCAGAGGCAGAAGGCAAGTCGGTCACAAAATCCATACTTATGGTGTGCCACGGAGAAGGAGGTACCTCCAAGGGGTGCAAAAGCCCTGAGGGCTTACAGTGCAAAGGCTTGCTGATGGCACATATAGGGCAGGCACTCACATATCCCTGAATGTCACTAGTCATGGAGTCCCACCAAAACCACCTCATACACAATTCTCTCGTTTTCCTTATCCCAGGATGTGCCACCAAGGCGGATGAATGACACCACTCCAAAACCTCATTCCGCAACCCAGGGGGAATCAACATCTTATCCCCATGATATAACAACCCCTCTTTCACTGAAACCTGGGGCAACGATAACCAAGGAGCCAAATCCAACTGCTTCAATCGCTCTTTCACCAATGCGGGAAAATCATCCATACCCGTAGCCCCTACAATCAGTTTGCTCTCAATCATAGCCCTATCCTCCCTCAAAGGGCCTTCGCCCTTAGGATCACCATGGATCTGAGAAAGAGCATCCGATTTGATCTGCTGAGCCGCAGGCCTGTAGGTGATGACAAAGTCATACTCATTAAAGAATAACACCCACCGCATCTGTCGAGGTGTTAACGCCCTAGCGGAACGGAAAAACTCGAGGTTTTTGTGGTCAGTGTAGATGGTAACATGCCTAGCGCCCCACAAATAGCGTTGCCACTCCTCGAATGCCAGCTTTACCGCCAGTAATTCCCGTTCTGCCACCGTGTAGTTCTGTTCGGCGGGTAACAATGTCTTCGAAAAAAAGGCAATGGGATGCATATGACCAGTAGCCTCGTCACGCTGGGACAACACCCCACCCACAGCACACATTGATGCGTCAGTTTCTACAAAGAACGGCAGGGCAGGGTCAGGATGCACCAATACGGGCGCCGAGGTGAAATGCTCCAACAAAGACCGAAAAGCCTTCTGAGTCTCATCGGTCCACTCAAAAGGGACCCCCTTCCTCAAAAGGCGAGTCATCGGCGACACTACATCTGAGAAATGCGAGATAAATCGCCGATAGAAATTGGCGAAACCTAGGAGCACCTGGATCTGTTTCACTGATGTAGGCACAGGCCAGGTCACAATGGCCTGTATTTTCTTTGGGTCCATCCGGATCCCTTCTGCCGAAATGATGAATCCCAGGAACTCTACCTCCTGGGCGTCAAACTGGCACTTCTCCAGCTTAGCATATAATTGATGTTCCTGTAGTGTCTGTAACACTTGGATTACATGGTCTGTATGTTCTGCCCTCACTTCAGAAAAAACAAGGATATCGTCCAAATAGACGATAACCGTGCGATCCAGATATTTGCTGAGGACCTCGTTAATAAAAAACTGAAACGCCGCTGGCGCATTACACAAGCCAAACGGCATAACGGTGTATTCAAACAAACCATACTTGGTTTTTGAAGGCCGTCTTCCACTCATCTCCGGGTCTCACCCGTATGAGATGGTAAGCGCCCCGCAAATCTAATTTCGTAAATACGGTGGCCTTGCGGAGCTGGTCCAACAACACGGAGATGAGTGGAAGAGGGTACCTGTTCTTCACCGTGGCCGCATTCAAAATCCTGTAATCCACACAAGCCCTCAAAGTTCCTTCCTTCTTAGGAATAAAAAATATAGCGGACGACACAGGAGAGGAAGAGGGACGAATGAACCCCAACCGTAACATCTCATCGATGTAATCTTTCAAATGTTTCTCTTCGGGTTCCGACAATGCATACACCCGGCTGCAAGGCAGTGAGACCCCTGGTACCAAGTCGATCTTACAATCGTAAGCTCTATTAGGGGGTAGTTCCTGAGCGTATCTCTTATCGAACACATCTTTAAATGCCATGTACTGAGGTGGGACAGATCCCACGTCTGCCATGGCGCAGACCAAATGATTGATCTGTGCACGTGCCACGGTATAACAATTCCTCAAACAATGCGCTGAATCTAACCTCACCAGGTCTGCACCCAATCGATCCTGGGGTTATGCTTCTGCAGCCATGAAACCCCCAACACCAAACCAAAGGAAGGGGCATCAATTAAATCGAATACCACCATTTCAGAATGCCCATTCTCACATAAGAGACACAAAGGTGTAGTCTGACGGGTAATACACCCCGACGTCAGCTCAGTCCCATCAATAGCCCTCACTGGCTCAGGTCGTTCTTTAAGCTGACAAGAAACCCCCAACTTCTCTGCCATAGTGTTATCCTTGAAATTTCCTGTAGCACCAGAATCTAACAACACCGAAACAGAAACATGATTCTGTACTGGAAGCAATAACTGGGCATTTATAACAAAATGTCTTGGGGCTTGGTCTACAGTTCCAACAACCTCATACTGTTTGCTTTGTCCTCCGTCTACCCCACGGTCCACCTGAATACAGGCTACCTTTTTACTGAATCCCGCACCAGATGGCTTCACAGGACATTCCCGAGCGAAGTGCCCTCCCTGACCACAGTACAAACACAGATTGTTCTCTCTCCTTCTCTTTTTCTCCTCCGGTGCCAAAGGTCCCCTCACCCCTCCTAGTTCCATAGGTTCAGGCGACGTCTTATTCTCCCCCACAGCCTTTATTTCAGCTTTCACATAACTACCTCTGGATGCCTGGAACCGACTGCGTTCCCCTCGCCTTTCGGACACCCTATGATTCAATTTAACTACAAGGTCTATGAACGCCGCACAGTCTTCTGGTGGGTCCACCACCTGTGATACTATATCCTTCAGCTCTTCACAAAGACCCTGATAAAATATTGATGTCCTCTTTTCAGTGGGCCAATGGGTCTCGGATATCAACCTATTGAAGGAGGCAGTGTATGACAACAAATCCTGTCTGCCCTGCCGGAGCTTCATGAGTTCTGCATTACTTGCCTGCATGAACGCATGCTTGGCAAACAATCCCCGCATCAGTTCCTTAAAAGCGGTATAGTTATATAGCACACGATCGTCACTATCCACCAAAGGAATAGCCCACTGGGCCGCGTTACCAGCCAAATAAGATATCGTAAAGGCAACTTTAGCGGAGTCATCAGGAAAGGCACTCGGTCTACACATAAAATGTAGCTGACACTGGGTCATAAACATCCCAAACTTCTCACTGTCTCCAGTGAATCTCTCAGGGGGGGCTAATGGGACCGCAACTGGAGAAGACACCGTCACATTAATGGGGTTGCTACCACCAACCGCACCGTGTCCCACCCCTCCACTATACTGGAAGGTTGCAGGCTGAATAACGGGAGTGGTTCCTCTGTGTTGCAACTGCTCTCGGGCCCTGACAGCCACCAATTCCTGTTTTAAACCGGCATTCTCTTGTTGTAACTCCTGAACCTGTGCCTGTAACGTATGCACTGCCCCCATGATGTCTTGCATTGAGGGACCTCCTGTACCATTATCTAACGTATTTCCATCCTCATCCATGCTCGCTCAGGCAGTGCTAAATACGTGGGCTTGATATTCTGTTGGACCCCGCCCAGCCCAAGCACTGCAGGAACGTAGCATGTACCAGTCCCCTTCCCTTGTCCACTGGATACCCACAGGAAGATAACACTATGAGCTTTCCAGTGAACCCGAAAAGAGGGTGGTATATTGATGAGACACCAAGTCTCCCACCCTGTAGAACGATAGGACACGGCTCCCTCCTTCACGCTTCTGCACCTAGAGATAACAAGGAAAACACAATACCTCCATTTGTACAGACTCTACAATACTATACCTCTATCTCAGTGACCATGTCCCACCCCAACATGCACCCCCTTCTTACCAGTGGTAAGCGCAGGCTCAGCTTCGTGGAGGAACTGGACAATCCAATAACAATAATAATACTCCAATGGATTGAAAGGCCAATCAGGGGCACTCATGCACAGCGTCCTTCGTTTTAATTTAATAAAGTCGAATTACAAACGAAGGGAAAAAAGGTCAGGAGCAACGAATATGCTGAGCCAAAAAAAAACCTTTGTGTAATAAATAAAAAGGGCCAACAGAAAGGGGGAAAAGAGACACTCGGAGTCTCCGCGTTTCTACAGCGTTTGTGTACACGGCCCGTAGCGGAGTGACCCAAAACGTCACTTCCGCAAACAATGATGAGGAAAGGCGCCCAGCAAAACGCCCGAAACCGGGAATAAACGCTAAGCAACTTTAAGCGTTACTCGGTACACTACTAATAAACCAAGAAGGGCACAGTGAAAAAAGGCTGATAACAGTGAACGGGAGCCCCCGCTCACGAATAATAATCAGCAAACAAACGCTGGAAAAAATACGACCCTAAACCAAGAAGGGAAGGAAATTAACCCTGGGACAAGGGGCTAACTAACTACAAGGGGAAAAGAAAAACGAATCAAGGGAATCAAAATCTCACACGAGCCCGTGAGAGAATAACAAGGGGAGGATGGACAAAAACCCAAGGCGACAGGAATCTTCAGCAACAGCAAACAAGGGAGCAGGATACCGGAGTCAAAACAATGGCAATATCAAGCAATGAAACAGAGGTAGGACCCGCATTTATTCATTTAGCCCAAGTCATGTGATGATGGTCCATGGTCACTGACATAGGACTAGCCCCAAATCCTAACACCCTTCCCCTTCTTCCTATATGGGCACATGAACAAATACAAGAAAGACATTGAACTTTTGTATGATGCATACTGTCTAACCATGGAAAGGTTATATTAGTGTGTTGTGAATAAAACACTGCACTTCTGTTGACTTTTTCTATCTGTATATATTTTACACTATTTGGTTATCTCTCGAGTCTGGGACCCCTCTGTCTATAACAAAATATTCACCCAGGTCCCTCTGACTTTATGGGTTCAACCCTGTTGTTTATAATATACTTCGTGCAGATGTATGTCTGCGAGGTTTTCATGCTTTCAATAGAGAAGTATTAAAACTGTGGATTTTTCAACCAATATAAAATGGTTGACAAAGACATTCTTAGTTACACTGAGGACTATATCAAGGACCTTCTCCAAGATCCAGCTTATAATTTCCTTTCACCTAATATACCAGCTATTGATTTTTCACTCAATGACAAAATCAACAAACTAGAGCGCCTTGAGAAAAAACTGATTCGCACGAAACTCCATGGACATTTCCTAGCACAATGTTTGCAATCTAACATCATTCCTGTTTACTTACAAGTCAAAGTCGAACCAGCGATTTTTGTGGATGTCCCGAAGTTCAGGGAAGGTTTCAGCTTTGTCGCGAATAATTGTTCGCGCCATTGGATGGTGCTTGGAATCGAAACAGCCAATGAACAAGTAGCCACCTTGACGAAACAGATAGCAGATTCGAAGGCAGAAATCACCAGTGACTCCACCCTCACCAATTCAAAAGAAGCTTTAACTAAACTTGTTGCCACTCTCCAAGACTTTGAGACGACTACCATCCAGAAGAAATTGGAAAAACTTGCACGAGATCTGAGACTATATGACAAGAAAAAAACGTACCCCTATCTTCAAGAGGAATACTACCGCCAAGACACTCAAGGGAGATTCACCAACCGGGGACGTGGTGGTTTCAGGGGCAGACGAAATTTTACCACCTTCTCTGACTCATCGTACAGCTCCGGTGACGATTCTGAGCAAGCCGGTCCAAGTGGTTCTTATAGATACCAAGAAGCCTACGGCCCTGCCTACCAACCCAATCCTTTTTTAGGACAAGGAGGATGGAGACCCCCACGGGGCAGAGGCAACAATTGGAACAGAGGCAGTGGGAGGGGCCAACAGAATTTGAGAGACGAGTGGGACTCCGGGAGAGGGAGAGGCACGAAACAGGTGAATTTACCCCAGGAAGAGCACGGGGAGAGATCGACCCGCAGAAAGAACTACAGGTGGTAAGACCAATTACCTCCCCTGTGATAAACATCTCCACGTACCATCTGAAGGAAGAAGAAGTCAAGGTACTCAGCCGTGGCCTTTCGTTCGTACCAACATCCACACCCAATGTCTTTAACACAATAGCAGAACTGCATAATTGTTTCCGGAAAATTAGACTCCGCTATTTCTTTAAGGATAAGCCATCTCGAGCGTACCCCTCTGTCACGGGTCTAAGAATACCATCCACTTTTGTTCCCCCACCTATGCCATGACCCAATGCATTCTGGCATACGAAAGCCTTGTACTACATGACGTTAAGAAGATTTTAGATGAAAAGAAATTCATCAAACATAACATCAGTAGAGCGGAGAAACTTGCGCTGTCATCACTTAGAGAAAACAAGGAAGTGGTAGTGAAGCCTGCTGACAAGGGTGGCGCTATTGTGGTCCAAGGCGTGGACGACTATACTAAAGAGATCATGAGACAGCTAGGGGATGGAACTAGCTACAAGAAGCTACTAGGGGATCCATCTAAAGACATGGCTGTGGAGATCCTAAGAGTCACACAAGAGGGTTTGGAACAAGGATTTCTATCGGACCAAGAATTCCAATATCTTAACCAAAAAAAAACACGGATTCCAACAATATATACTTTACCGAAAGTACATAAAGATCTGCAGAAGCCCCCTGGACGACCAATCGTCTCCGGGTGTGGCTCAATATTGGAACCTCTATGTAGATACATAGACTTTTTTCTAAAACCTTTGGCTGAAGAAACCGCAACCTATTTACGTGATACTACACACACGATTAACCTGATAGACGGACGTCTATTTGATCCAAGACATGAACTACTGGCTACATGCGACATTGTGTCGCTTTATACAAGTATACCCCAAGAAGAAGCACTGGTGGTGGCAACACTTGCATTGAACAAACGAGAAGCACCCGTTCGAGTTCCCACGTCATTCATTATCCTACTACTTAAAATCGCCATGATGCGCAATTTTTTCCTGTTTCAGAAACAGTTCTATCTCCAGACCAAAGGCGTGGCAATGGGGGCAGCCTTTGCCCCAGATTTGGCCATCATCTTTATGTCCACATATGAGGAAACATTTGTACTAAATGACATCAATCCATTCAGATCCAATATACATATGTGGATGAGGTATATTGACGATATACTCCTAATTTGAGCAGGAACTGAAACAGAAATCACAGACTTCTTTAATTGGCTCAATATGAGATCACAGGATATCCAATTTACCATCCACTTTGATAAAGAAATCATAAACTTTTTGGATATCTCAATCATTGCTGAGGATGGGGCACTCCATACTACTCTATTCAGGAAGCCGACAGAGAGAAATTCATTACTGCAATACTCCAGCCATCACCCCAGAGGCCTTAGGGACAACCTGCCCTTTGGGCAATTTTTGCGAATTCACCGCAACTGCAGTAAAAAGGAAGACTACATGGAACAATCTGAGAACCTCATGGAACGACTGATAGAACGTGGCTATCCCAGACGCTTGATCAAGAGAGCCAGAAAGAGAGCGTGGTTTAACCCACGAGAGGTCTTGCTACAAACCAATGAGCGCACACCGAGCAACGAAAAACGCCTCATCTGTGTAACAACCTTTTCTACTCAGAGTAATGCGATTAAGAAAGTGATAAACAAACATTGGCACCTGATCTCAGATGACCTTGACCTCAGGAATCCACCGCTACACTCCTTCAAGAAGGCCAAAAATATCCGCGACCACGTCGTATGCTCATTTCTTGATAGTTACCAGGGACAGACAATCACCTCAATGTGGAATCTCCCACCTATTGTAGGCCATTTGAGATGTGGCAACTGCAAGGCTTGCCCATCGACGATACAAACAAAGGAATTTGTCCATAAACAGCTACGTGTAACACTTAAATCACACACAAACTGTAACACCTCTAATGTGGTGTACTGTATCACCTGTCCATGTGATTTAATCTATGTCGGACAGACACAACAACGAGCAAAGATGCGGTTTCTACAACACTGCAGTCGCATCCGCTGCAAGGTCCAAGGAGCCCCCCTTGTGGAACATTGCAGTAAAGAAAATCACTTACCTGAAAATCTAAAATGGGTCATTCTAGAACAGGTCAAACTGGGCCCCAGGAGTGGGAATATAGTACCTATTCTAAATGTAAGAGAACTTAAATGGATTAATTTCTTTGACTCCGTGCGCAATGGTCTCAATGAATCAGAAAGTAGCTTTGCTCAGCTGGCTAATCTTTGAAATCAGTCCTGTCACATTCTTTGAAGTGGGTCAATCCCATAAACCTACTCTGTCCTTTTCTGTATTTCTGATGCTAACTGTGTGTATTGTGGTGCGTCTGACCGCCTTGTTGGCAGGTTCACGCAGACGGGTAATATGGTCTATATCAGGCATATGGCGTAAATTCTGTATATAAAAAACCGATATGCGTTTTAACCATCTTGCTGATAGGTTCACGCAATCATTGTACCTTTGCTCATGTTAATCTCAGATCGAGTGAACAGGCTAATCCACAAAACCTGCGTTGTCATTTCAAAAACTTTGATTCCATGTAATAACGTGCTTCATAACCCCGATGGTATAGTTTCACCCTGAAGGCCAAAAATGTGATTTTTTATACATGAGGCTTACCGGACAGGTATGCTTTTTTACCTCCAGTTGGGTAGGTTCATAAAATCCTATGGCCTCCGCCATAGTGTATTCTTGAACCTAGGTCCAAGTGATCGGTTTGGGAAGTTTCGTCTGGATGGTATCCATACCTCTACCACTCGGAGATATCCTCGCTTTCCTCTTTGGAACGCTACTGGTTACTAGGCAACTGTGACAGACCAGTCTTTCTTCAGTCTCTATTACCTGGTTTTTAAAGTCACCACGCCCCCTCCCGTCTTACTTCCTGGTTACTGGTGTTGGAGACGAGCGTTTAGCCACACGACCACCCCTTAGTTTCAGGCATCGGAATAATTAGGTGAGCTCATTACGGGACCCCTGTGTCATGTTTGAGTGGTTTTTGGAAGTTTGCCCGACATTTTTGTGGCCCGTAGATTTACCGATCTACATTTCTTTCCCCCCCCCCCCTGCAGAATCGGGCTGCCGAACAATTCCAGCGCTATCTGCTGACTAACAGGTAACCTCATTCAGATGTTACACCCCCCTTTTTTAACACTGTCCGTAGTGCTTTTCTATGCAATTACCCCTCACACGGTCCTTTCGCCTCCATAGATCATCGACGAACAACCTCTGGTTTCACCACTTACCTCCCACCAGTCAACGGGGCAGGTAACCATTATTACTGAGGAGAGCACAGCACGTGGCTCTATGTGTATATAGTCCTCAGTGTTTTTAATGTAGAATACCCAGCGGTCTCTCCGCTAGGTTGTTAGGAACTTTTGAGTCCTTTATTGAAAATAGTTTTCATCTCCCTTTTTTGACCCTAGGAGGTTTGCCCTTCCCTCACATGTCCTGATGAAGACCCGCCATGTAAGGATCAGTCATCCTACCAATCTATGGGTCGAAACGTAGACTGCTATCTACCCCATCAACTCCTAATATCAGCGTGATTTATACAGCCCTTCAGGAGCTTGATTGTATATATTAATGTGTTTGATCTTTGCACGCTCTTTGAGGCCCCGTCAGATGGGGACCATCTAACAAGAAAGTATACATGAATTTCAATGTATGTTTAATGTTATATCTTACGTAAAGTGAGTCATAATTATCTTACCTTTAACTGTACCCCACACATCTTTCCCCTTCCACTTCTTCCTATATGAGCACATGAACAAATACAAGAAAGACATTGAACTTTTGTATGATGCATACTGTCTAACCATGGAAAGGTTATATTAGTGCGTATTGAATAAAACACTGCACTTCTGTTGACTTTTTTTGATCTTTCTTTTCTATCTGTATATATTTTACACTATTTGGTTATCTCTCGAGTCTGGAACCCCTCTGTCTATAGCAGCACAATTGCCATGCAACAAAAGTCCTTTAAGTGTTGAAAGGGGATAAAAAGCCAGCAAACATGGCTACCATAGGAAACCCTCCAAGCAGTGACTCTCCTCTTCCCCCTTTTCTATCCACCACTCTGGTAGGGGAAAGCATAAGTAATAATTTTTTTCAAACCGATTTTTATTGCTTTTAAAAACAAAGAAAACCATAAGAGTACATCTCACATATCTTATTATAAGTACATGTGAGTCTCATTATACATCATAGTGCATTCACACATGATAGTCCAAGGATATTTATCCACCCACGATCGCCAGGATCATTTTAACAGCAAAGAGGCAAATGACCAGTCTGGCCATGATGTGGCCCTCAGTTCTCCTCCCTGACGTGCTGCGCGAAGCACACAAATAGATAAGAGATTCCTCTGATTGCCACTCTTCAATTAACATCAAGCAATGAATCCCACCCCCCCCCCCCCGGGTCCCCTCAAACTACCCCTTCCCTCTCCGAACTCCTCTCCCCCCCCCCCCGGCATGTTGCTAAATCGCTGAACCTTATGTATATAGTTGTTAAACAATCCACAAAATACAAAGTATGTTACGTCAGTGGGTTTAGCTTCTTGATAGTGTTGTATATGGAATGTGCATCACGTGGGAAGCATTGGCAATCATCTGGTAGAATGGAGGGAAATAACATACATATGGGTACTAAATGTTATGCAGAATCGCTATTCTCTTTTAGGTCATCTCCTCTATCAATTCTACCCACAGAACATCTCTGTACCGTCTAGAGTTCCTTTGTTAAGAAGCGGTCACCTGTATGATCAAAGTAGCAGAGGAATTAGTCCCCCCTATTCCAGAAATGAAAGGGAGTTTACTCATGTTACTTTCTGGTTTGAGCAAAAAACAACCAAAACAAGAATACCTTCCAATTCTAGACCTCCGTACAACAAACAAGTATATAAAGAGAAAGGCATTTTAAATGTTGATGCTCCATCCGGGATACTGAATGTATTGCATGGATCTCAAAGATGCATACCTCCAATCCTCATCTTTCAAAAGCAAGTTTTTGAAGTACCTGTTGGTCAATGGACTTTCCCCATGCAAAGGCCTGTCCATTGGCCTCAAGTCAGCACCACACACCTTTGGTAAATGCATAGTAGTGGTGGAGTCACATCTCAGGAAGATGGAAATCTATTTTCATCCCTAATTGGAATGACTGGCTTATAAGGGCTCCAATACCCCAAGAAACCCAGCTTTGCTACAGTGTGACACTGTCTGTATTCCATTAACTGTGTCTCTGAGTCAATTATGAAAAGTCTACGGCAACTCCAGTGTAATTCATCCACTACCTCCCAACAATAGTAGGCACAGTTTCTGCAAAAGTGTATCCTGGATGGTGTGTTGATAGAACAAAGGAAGCTGAAGAATACTTGAAGAGGGGGCAGGTAAATAGGAGTAGATATTACGGACCAAGGGGGTACAGTGCAAATATTTTTCCTAGTAGCATTTTGGTCCAGAGTTCACTAGTTTAGCTGTTCTGCCAGATGGGTGTTGTTCAGGAGTGAGTTCACCACTCTAGTCCATTGTCCCCTGACTGCCTGCTTTGCTTGAGCAGTTCAAGTATCCAGCTTTGACTGCTAGTTTATAGACTGAGTGGTTAAGCTTTAAGTGTAAGGCTCTTTCTCTGGAGCTTACTATTCCAAGCTTTCCATCTCGTTATTGTATTCAACACTAGTGGCTTCTTCAGTGGGTTCAGGAAGGATTATGTCCTATGCATTGTGAGTCTTTTCGGATCCAACTTCCTATTTGTCTTACTTACCACAGTCCATGTTGGGTGGTAGTCAATACGGATTGTCAAGATACCTTCAATAGGCCTCTCCGCCTCAAATTTAATTCCTGGGAGTTTACACAAAAGTAATCATGAAGGAACCCAGACTTAAATGTTAGTATAGGTAAATTCACTGTTAACATCTGCTATATTGCTCCACCTACCTCTCTGCAAATGCACTTGTTACCACAGCTGTTCGGGAAATACATATATGTATGTACTTAGATCTCCTAGCACCTAGCTCTGCCTAGGACCTGAAAGGAACTGATGGCATAACACTGCCACTCCAATTACTATGCTTGTTACTTCCCTGAGAAGCACTGGGTAATCTACAGGAATGTGCATAAACTCACAAAAAAGGTCCCAACGGCCCAGCCTAGGAAGCACACATCAGCCTGCAGCCTGAGATACCCTTTGGAAGACCAGTCACCTGTTCAATGGAAGCAAAAATGTAGAGTTGCGTGACTAGTGAGCACGGATCAAATTGAGAGACCAACAGAACCATGAGAATTTATAAAGGGAGGTGAAAATCATTCTCCATCAAGCCTTTATGGCTTATGCACCTTCACTGTACATAAACAGGAAAAACTCTCACAAATGTAACGGGCTTTAGACCCTATGAGTACAGAAGTTACTACCTTAACTAACTTTTCCTTTCTATCAGTTTTAGGAAGATTAATTTCCGTTCTGTTTATTAGATACATTTGGTGTCAAGGTTATTAGTTTCACAGAGACTGAATATTGGTGTTAGACCTCAACTCGGTTTCTTTTCCCATCCTGAAGTCCGCAGACAAAGTGTTGGAATTGCACCTGGAGGAAATGGGTCGTTGGAAACTCAAGAGAGGACAACGTTGTTGGAAATAAAAGGGATTGTCATTGCTTCCTGTACTAGTCGGTTATGAGTTCTGTGATGTTCCTACCGGTGCTTTAACCAGACCAAAGATCATGTGTTGTCTCTCCCACTTATATCACCCTGTTGAAGATTTATCGGATGCTGCTTCCTTTATGTCACATTGTTAAGAAATGCCTGAGGTCACTGTGATGTTGGTGGGGAAGACAATTTAAACTTAGGCTCTTAGTAAAAATGTTTTGTAGAATGATGGGAGTTTTTTTTCTCATTTTTCTCTTGTTGTTTTTCCTCTCTGGCAGGATTCTGGGATACTTGGCTTCTTCCGGGGTGGTGTTCCCCGCGCACTGCGCCGGACTCTGATGGCAGCTATGGCATGGACTGTGTATGAGCAGATGATGTTCAAGATGGGGCTGAAGTCATGAGATGGTTAATCCATGGATGACAAGGACTAAATGGAGGCTGAATGGGAGTGCCTTAGTTATCCCCTTTTCAGTTCTGCTTCAGCCATGGCCGCAAGGGCCATGCAATGGCACGTGATGGGGAGCCGAAGGCTTGATGCCCTCCAGAGAAAACAGACGGCCTGCCAAATGGAAGCGTTCACAGAGCATGCTATTATTGTGTCTGGACCAATCCAGAAAAGATGCATTTTAGGATTTATGAAGGTTGAAAAACTGAATCAGGCACTTTGCCAGCAACCATGCTGGTAATGTCAGTAGGACTTAAATGTTCTATAAAATGATTAAGGACAAGTGAACCCTACAGCTTATAAAACAAAAAATGAATGAAGCATAGAGCACCGCAGCTGAAATAGGGCATAGAGCAGAAGGCACCGCAGCTGACTGACACATAAGGAATTCAGGGGTGTAATAAAGTAGCCTATCGACTGTGCTGCATTCAGGCATTTCAATGCTCACACCACACATTGAGGAGATAATGGTGTGATTAGGAATGGCTCAGTCCTCTGAGCGACCTCTGCAACTATCCTGGCACAGCTTGGATGCTTGCTGCTCACTGGTTCATTTTTATCAGTGTTTAGATACCCAGCAGGATGGGGTGTCGATAGGACAAAGTTCCAGCTGCTAGCAAACATGTGGTGTAGCTTGTTGAATAAGTTATTTTAAAGTGTTCTCAATCAAATTAAATCTCAGGTGACCCAGTAAAAACTATGTTTCTTGTGCATTTATGAGATGATGGGAGAAGAGCTTTATAAATGTTTGATCGCAGTATTCCAAATAATATTTTCAAGTCTTTGAATGCAAGGTTTTCTTTGTTCTTAAGTATTGGATCTTTCATAAATAATATGCATTAATCATTCTCCATTGTCGATCTGGGAGTGCCTCACTGAGGTTTTTGTAAAGAAAACAGCGAAGAGATAGTGCACTACATTCAAGCCCCCCTAAAGGCCACCATACTTCAGACTTCTACAGCACACCGTGTGCTAGAGAGACCCTCTGAGTTCTGCTCTGAGATCAATCTGCTCTTTGTTTCTGCTTCAGAACTCCTTGAATTCCAGCTCTTTTCGCATTATCTCCAACTGTGCCTCTGGAGCTTTGCCCAGTAAGAAATTGGGAAATTAATCTTCTCTTCAGTGAGTGCCTGACATGCCACAGAAAACCTTATTCAGGAGATACGGCTCATGTGGGAGGAAACAGCTGTTTGTGGATGACCTGCACATTGGCTGCATACATTGTGTTTAGCCTCCTTCTAAGCTCAAAGATTGCAAGATTTGCTGGATGTTTTCTGCAAAGACTTAGAATGACTGGGAAGGTTATTTACTTTAATGACTGTATCAGAAAACCAGTCACATAGGCTCCTCAGATTATGAATATTTTTATAGCACTATTCCTGAAAGTAGAAAGCCTCTTAAATGTTGGCTATAGGACGATAAGCTGCTAGTGACGATTAAGGACAATCCGCTGTCTACTTCAGGTGCACCCCCTCAAAAGGCCTCAAGAAGTCTGACAGAAACCCATATGGACCATCTATGTCCTCTCTTGAGGCAAATCATAAAACTAAGGTGACCTCAAAACAAAAACTGACGACGGTCACCACAATGATGGATGCAGCTCTTTTGCAACCGATGAACCAAAATTAATCCACACTGGGGATGGGGGTGGGTCCTTTCTATATGTGAATTTGGATCACTAATAATAATGATAATCAAGTGTTGGCTGTTGTGTATGATAACAATAATCCAAGCTTAAATTATTTACCCAATGAAAATGATGATGGATTGAAACCTACTTGGATAAAATGAATGTTTGTCTTTGTTTGTCAGCTATTTGTCTTTAATCAAATTCCATGGGGTACCTTTTGTAAATTTTAGAATTCTTGTACAATCAAAGCACTGTGGTTGCCCATTGTCTACGATCCCTAGCATGCATCTGCCTAGTCGTCGACCATGCTTCTTCTATTATTGATAAGCACCACGGTTAAGGACTCCATCATTAACAACTGTAACTTCATTGACACCACAGCCACCTTCAACAGCACAGACACAGTTGATGCCAACAATGTAAACAACCCAAAGAAAATGACTGTGATTATCCTATATTTGCAAATGTGATCTAGCTATGGAGGATAACTTTACTAACAAGTGCCTTAAAAAAAGGACCCGTTTGTATAAGGTGAATTCCAGGATGAAGGACCTTTTAGAGGCCACTGGCCCTGCAAAACTTAACGTCAACTGTCAAGATCGTGACGATGATGAACAGCATGATCAAATTGTGGCAGACAGTATTATTATTATTATTATTTTTTAAAACATACTTTATTGAGTTTTTAACAGACATTCAACAAGGCACATCAATATTGTAAATTATGTTAATTCAATTGTACTCTTTGATGTACTTAAGTTATATATCTATGGTAGTCTGGAGTGTCGTGCCAGTAGCCCAAGACCTCTATCCACTTAGTAAAGGTACTACAGGTTGCATCTTATTCAGTCCATCAAGGTCTCTACTTTTAGTCCGTGGAATCACTGCTCAGCATTGTAAACTGCCCCCAACTGTTCCCCCCCAGTCTCCCAGGCGTGTCACATGTAGCCAACCACTTAGCTTCCTGATCTGGGGATGCCCTACTCTTTGCTCTGCTAGCTGCCTTTATGGGTCATTGCTGGTATCCTGATAGTTTTAGGCGTTTCTACCACTGCATACCTGCTCCATTGTTCATCATTCAGTGGAGTCTAAAGTGCCGGGTTCAGCTTTCGCCGTCAGGGGGCCCTCCAGCTCGCTTTCCAGGTTCTTTAGCAATTCAGCTAACGCTGCCCATGCCCTAGCTGTCTCTAGTGCCTTTTCGCTCCCCGTTTTTTTGGCTGTTTGCAACCTGACTGCCCCCTTGCATTCTGCCCATTTTATGAATTATTTATTCCACCTGAGTATGTTTATTTATTTATTTATTTTGAAAGTTTTATAGAGCGCGAACAAGATCCTGACGGATATCAGAGCGCTATACAACCATTAAAAATTACTTATACATGAAATATAAACATAACCATACATATGTACATAGCATATTGTAAAAGTTGCATAGTAAGATGTATCATCCAAATGTCTTGTGGTTGAGCGCGAGTGTGCATCTCGTCACAGTGTTTCCAAAGACCATATTCATGTGAATTTGGCCATGAGGATGGATTTTACTTCCTTTTTAAAAGAGGTAGTGGATGGATTAAGTCTGGTTTCTGGGGGTAAGGCATTCCATATTCTGGGCGCCATCCCAGAGAAGCATCTGTTATACGTTTTTTTCTTGTGGAATTTTTGTGGTTTCAGTAGTAATTTTTCAGCATTTCTTGAAGATCTGGATCCACCCGAGATCGTCAATTTCTGTGCCAGGTAGCTTGGTGTCTTGTGATGCATGGCTCTGTGCGTCATGCACGCAATTTTCAATTGAATTCTAGTCTCCAGGGGTAGCCAATTCAGGGATTGTAGGTCCGGGGAGATGTGGAAGCTGCGTTTAGACCCAGTTATGAGTCTTGCTGCGGCGTTGATCGGTGCCCTTAGTGGTGCAGTTGATGCTTTGGGTAGGCCACAGAGAGAGACACATCCATATTCCACTCTTGGAATAATCAGAGCCTGTACTGCTTGCTTGAAGTCATTGTGTGGTAAGAAGGGTTTCAGTTTCCTCAGTGTACTTATCTGGAAGTTTGCTCCCTTTGTGGCACTGCTGATATGTTTTTGCATGTTGAGGTTACTGTCTAAGGTTATTCCTAATGACTTAGCTGAGTCTATGACGGTGGGTTGAACGTTGAGTGCCGTAATATGTTTGGTCCATTCTTGCATTTTGGGGATTTGGGCCGGAGGAGCTATTAGTAAGAATTCAGTTTTTAGGGCATTCAATTTGAGATGATTTTCTGCCAGCCAGATTTGGGTCTTCCTAAGCACTGTATCAAGTCGTTTGATATCCTCCAGGGTGTGGATCTTGAGGTATAGTTGTGTGTCGTCTGCGTACATGTGATATTGCACGTTAGATGTTTGTAGCATTTCGGTGAGAGGTTCCAAGAAGAGATTAAACAATGTGGGGGATAATGCGGATCCTTGTGGGACTCCCAAAGATTCTGGGACGGGCTTGGACAGGGTATTGTTGACTTTCAATTGTTGTGTCCGATTTTGGAGAAATGAAGTGAACCAGCTTACCACTGACCCAGATATGCCCATTCTGTGTTTCAGGAGGTCTAGCAGGTTCTCATGCTTAACCGTATCAAAGGCCGAAGAGAGGTCGAGCAGGATGAGTAAACATGATCTGTTTTGATCAAGTATTTGTAGCGCATCGTCAATGATATGTGTCATCGCTGATTCTGTACTATGGCCTGCCCGGAAACCTGATTGGTGTTTGTTGAGAAGGTTAAAGTGATCAATATGTTTCGTTAGCTGAAGATGCACACATTTTTCCAGCAGCTTGGCTAAGGTAGGGATATTGGAGATGGGGCGGTAGTTGTTTAGGTCCGCTGGGTCTTCTGTGGGTTTCTTTAGAATGGGTGAAACCTGGCCTACTTTGAGGAAATCTGGGATGCACCCCTGTTGAAGTGAGCTGTTAATGATCTTGGACCATAGCGGTAGGAACAGTGGAGTAAGGTCTTTGACTGCGTTTGCCGGAAGCGGGTCAGAAAAGTGGTTAGCGGGGTTCAATGCACAGAGTATATTGCCTATGGCATCTTCAGAGTAGGAGGTAAATGATGACCAATCTGCATTATTTTTTGGGTTGGACTTTGAGGGCCTCTGGCATGACACGGTTCGGGGCGACGGAGGAGTTTGTGCATTCATTCTTGTGTATAAGGTTAGATCCTTAAGGAGGTCGTTCCTGATGGTATCCGTCTTAATGGTGAAGAAGGTGGAGAATTCTTCACAATCTGGCTGTGGGCATTCTATACTTCGTGGACGTTGAGTTGCTTCCTTGGATTGGGTTTTGATCAGTTCAAAGAGTTTTTTGGGACGATTTCTTGCCTGGTCAAGTTGTAGGCTGAAAAAGTCGCCTTTGGTGCGCTTGATCTTTCGGTAATATGCGTTTCTCTTTGTTCTGAGAATCTTGAGGTGGTTGGCAGAAGGTATCGACCTCCAGGCACGTTCTGAAGTTCTGAGAGAACGCCTGTCCTCGTTGAGAGTACCGTTGTACCAAGGTTTTGAATCTTTCGAAGAGACTCTTTTTAGTTGTAGAGGTGCTACCTCGTTTATTATTGTTGTCATGGACGAGAGGTAGTGATCGGTGAGATCCTGTACTTTGGTAGATCCTGCGGGGGGCAGCAGTAAGTTGTGACATGAGGGAGGCAAGGTGTTAGGGTTGAGTTTTTTCAGGTCTTTTTTCCACACCTTTGGTCTTGTGGATTGAGCTGAGATCAGTTTCACCGTTTCATTAATGGAGAAGTTGATGATGTGATGGTCTGACCAGTCGCAAGGTTGGATCGATTCTAGCTGAATGGAGTCTGTTTTAGAGATTATTAAGTCCAGAATGGAGCCTTTGTTGTGTGTTGGGATGTTGAAGAATTGCGTTAGGTCTAGGTCATCTAGGAAATTCTTGAGACTGTTCACCACTGTATTGTTTAGATCATCCCAATGGAGATTGAAGTCTCCGAGGAAAATTTGGGTATTTTGTCGTCCAGTGTTTGAGGATACCAAGTCCATGAGGTGCTCGGTGAAGGTGGGGTTCTCGCCTGGTGGGTGATAGATGATGTGCAGAGAGCAAACAGGATTGCCCTTGCTAGAAACGTCAAGGCACATGTATTCGCAAGACTGGAATGATGGGGAAATGGCTCTGTTTATTGCGATATTGTTACGATGAATGCAGGCAATGCCTCCCCCCGACTGGTGAGCTCTGTCTCGGTCTAGTCTGATGATGTTGTAACTGGGTGGTACTAAAATGTCAATGATTGGTGCGGAGGATTCCTTCAGCCAGGTTTCCGTTAGTATTATCAGGTCTGGTTCATGTGTGAGGATGAGATCAGCTATGTCCGCTGCATGTCTAACGGCAGATCTGCAGTTTAGGAGAATACATTTGAGTTTGGGTGTGCTGATGGTTAAGGAGGGTTCCTGAGTGATAGGGATTCTTCTAAGGTTGCTGTTTGTGACCCCTCTAGAGTTAGGTTTAATGGTCCTATAGGAATTGGGGGGAATAGTGGGGATCAACGTTGATTCAGGTGTGGATGTCTTCATGTGGGTGGGTTCATATGTGCTCAACAGTAATTCACTCTCTGAAAGCGGATTGGTGCTTCTAATTGGTCTGGATGATTTATTGTGGGAGGGGACTGAGGACCAAATGGGGCACTGGAGAGTCGCCTCTCGATTTCCAATGGCTGGTAATGTTCCTTTTTGCTAAGACCAGGCCTAGGTCCTGGAACCTACTTGTCACTTTATTTTTAGCTGTGTGGGGGAGCCAGTGTAGCAGGCAATACCCAGGTGCGACTTATATCTCTCTCTGGGTCACATCTGCCAAGATTGTGACTACCTCCGCCAAAAAAGCCTCCCAGGTTCGGGCAGCTCCAGAACATGTGCAAGAATTCTGCTCCTTCCATGTTGCAGCGTGGGCAAGCTTCTGTTTGCGTATTAACATATTTATTAATCTTGCCCGGATTGAGGTAAGCTCTGCACAATACATAGAAATGTACCAATTGAAACCTAGCATTTCTAGTGGTCTTCAATACCCTTTCCACTAACTGCCCCCACACTGTCTCAGCTATAGGTTTGCCTAAGTCAGCTTCCCATTTTTGATGCAACTTACATCAGAGGAGGGAGTGTCTTGTGTGTGAGTCGCCTGTAAAGGCATATGAACGCCTTAAAGGTTCCAGCCACTGTTACCATATACTAGCACCCTGCTGAAGTCTGCGGTTCTGTGAGTCCCTCCCTCCAGTGTTTCTGTATCGCTGCAGTGAGGGCGGTATGCAACAAGAAATCCCCCCCAGGTTTGTCATATCTCTCCCGAAGGTCGTTAAATGGGATCAGGTTACCTTCTTCATATAGGTCCCCCATTGAGGATATTCCTAGCTCTCCCCAGGCCTCCAGTATACGCCAGTCGCCCCCATATAGGCAACGCTTCGCACATAACCAACGGGATCTCCGGGGCATAAGGGCATTTAGTCTTAGATCGTCTTAAGCTCCTATTCAAGCATTTGCGTGCTGTTTTCAGTTTAGTGGGGATATTACGGTCCTGAATAGGGAGTCTCAGTATTACTTGCGAGAGCAGCCACAGGCTTGGGGGTCACGTCTCCCTGACCCACTGTCCCTCTGAGTCTGCCTGCCACCCACTTTGTGAGCCACTGTAGTTGTGCTGCGAGGTAATAGCACTGAAAATCGGGCACAGCCAGTCCCCCTCTTGCTCTTGGCCTCATAAGGGTGGTGAGTGCTACTCTCCGCCTACTGGTTCCCCATATGAACGTCGTCACCAGTGTTTTTAGTTGGCAAAACATTCGCGCCAGGACCAAACTGGTAGTGCTCCGAAATAATAGTAAAGCCTTGGTAATGTCCCCATCTTTAGGAGGGTGACCCTACCAGCCACCGACAGAGGAAGGGTCCCCCAGAAGTCAAAACTACTCTTGACTCCCCTCAAGGCTCTCCCTACGTTACCCACCAATAGGTCCCCTTGAGTGTGGTATATCAGAGTGCCCAGGTACGTCAAGCAACGGTTCTCCCACTGAACACCTTCCGTCTCTTGTGGACCCACCCTATCCGCCTTGGCAGGGAAGCGGCATGACTTCGCCCAGTTCACTTTAAGGCCCGCCACTCACCCTAGCCTGTTTAGGAACTCTTAAGCCCCCCGGAGCGCTTCCCCGGTATCTGCCAGAAACGGCAGTAAATTGTTGCTTACAATGAAATATGATGCATTTGCCCTTTCACCTCTAGGCCTTGGAAGTATTGGCCTGTTCTAGCCCTGGCCGCCAGCAGCTCCATAGCCAGGGCAAACAGCAGGGGTGACAGCAGACATCCCTGTTGCGTTCCCCGTTCTATTCTGCAGGCTTCAGAAATCAGTCTGCCTGTCTTAACCCGGGAGGTGGAATCCTTATAGAGAAGTGCCGTCCACCTAGCGAACTCTGGCCCCAATCTGAATTTCCTCATCACCTGGAAAAGGTAAGTCCATTCAAGGCTATTAAAGGCCTTTTCAATATCTACCGCAAAGATGGTCGCCTCATCCCTGCAGTAGGAATTGGCCTCCAGTACATGCATTAACCGTCTGACGTTTAATGTCCTGTTTCTGGTGGGAATAAAGCCTGCTTGGTCTTGGTGTATCAGTGTTGACATATGCGGGAGAAGGCGAGTAGCCAGTATTTAGCTCAGAATTTTATAATCTAGGTCAAGCATAGAGAGCCGCCTGTATGTCGCCCTGTCCCATGCTGGCTTCCCCGGTTTTAGCAGCAGGATGATTACTGCTTCCATCATTGATCTAGGTAGGTTTCCCTCCTGTTTTGCCTGGTTATATAGTTCTACCAGTCTGGGAGGTAGTAGGTGAACTTATGTTGATTAGAACTTTACCAGAAGTCTGTTCGTCCCTGGTTCCTGGCCATGTTCTTGATGGCCCCCCTCACCTCGCTCATCTCTCTATCTATTTCCAGAGTCCTCTGACACTACCGGTAGCTCTATGTTGCTTATAAAGTCGTCAAGCTCCTCATTCGTCGGGGACAGTCTGCTCTTATTCAAGTCAGTATTTTCGATCCTGTCAACATTGGGGCCTGCGTTCTGGAGAGCTGAATCGGGAACGAGGCTTGTTCTATATTAGGGCCATAGAGGCTACCCAGGGTTATATCTCTTCCGTCCAAACGACCTGATAATGACATACCTCCCCTCGGGTCGATTTTTAAAAAACATTTTTGTCCGGTGCACTGAAAGGGTACTCCCGCCCTCATAGTGTGCATCCCATGTACATTCCAATATCTGCATTTAAGCTCTATGAGGGGTACCATTGTGCTGGCCTCATCTCCTTCCCGGTAGCCCTCTCAAGTGTGACACGCCTGGCCCCTAGAAACAACCACTGAAATATACTAGAACCCCAACTTCCCCTCCCCAGGACAGGTACACGCAAACTAAGTTACGAAAAAGTCCTCTGGTGGTTGTGGGCCTATGCAGCTTACCCTACAGGCCCCGGACCACCACCAGGCCATATCCCCCAGTGTCTCGACTGGATCGTCGGCCCGGTTAATCTGCTGCATTTCTTCTGTCTGGCCAGTAGGGGTTATGACCGCCGCGCCCACTTTCTCAGGCTCAGGTCCATCTGGCGTTGTGATGCATATCTGTTTCTACTTGTAAACGTGCCACCCTCAAGCAATATCATCCGCCGGTTGGGGAGTGACCTCCGGCAAATCCGCGTTTGAGTCTTCGGTAGCTCTGGCGGCCAGCGACCCATCTGACCTGTCCGCTTCCAGTCCACTCTTGCTCGACCTAGGACTGGCGTCACCCCTGCTAAGTTCCGCAGCTGCTTGCAGTGCTTTTCGCATTTTGGATCTGACCTCCCTGGAGGGCGGCGCCTGAGTCGTACTCTTGCTTTTTTTTGTGGTCTGCTGTGTCAGATCTAGTGAGGAATTACGCCTTTCATGGCCTTGTCGAGAGTACAACCTCGCGAAAAACTGCACACTAGTTTGATCAGCCACTCGTAATCTTGCTGGAAATAACATCGCATAGGGAATCTGCAGCTGCCGTAGTTTCTTTTTGAAGGCTAGAAATGAGGCTCTTTGACGCAGCACCTCCCTGGTAAAGTCTGGGAATATCATGATTTTACTATTGTTCATCTGCAGGTTCTACTTTTGATGAGCCTTGTGTAGCACATGAATCCGATCCCTGAAATTAAGGAGTCGCGCCAAAATAGGACGAGGTGGGGCTCCAGGTCTTGGCAGTCTGGCTGGGATCCTGTGAATATTTCCAGCACATAAAAAGGGGAGAACCCCTCCGGGGATACTTCGGTTTCAATCCACTCCTCAAGGAATCGTACCATGTCCGTGCCTTCCGCTTTTTCAGGTACTCCTACTATGTGGAGATTATTTCTACGAGATCTCCCCTTACTGTCCTCAGCTCGTACTTTGAGAACTTTAATCTTGGCCTCCACCACACTGAGTGATTCTTTAGGGTGACAACCGCTACAGGGAGATCAGTGAGTGTTTTTCTGGTGGTTGTCATGCGGTCCTTAAGTTTGCGGTGGTCATCCTTCAGTAGGCTTAGATCTGTCCCTATTGAATCTATTTTCGTCTCCAATGCCTCCCTGTATGCCGTAATGGCCAGCATAATATCCGTGTGCGCATGGCAGCAGCATCCTTCCCCAACTCCATACTCTTTGTCGTCGTCTGTCTGGGTTCCCGTGCCCCCCATGGTGAGGGCGCTATATCCCTTCCGGTTGGGTCCCTTCTCCTTCTCTCAGAATGGGTCCCTGCTCTCGCAGCGTTAAGAGTTCCAGTCAACGCAGGTAGTTCTCCAACGCCTTCTACGGCCTCTCTGTGTCACAATGGGCTGTTTTCCGAGCTTTCCTTTGGTGTGCCACCCAGGGCAACAGCATGGACCTCTACAGCTGGCTGGGCCACAAATAATGCGTTTTGGGTTCCTGGACTATGGAGCCTGCTGCCCCTCAGTAGCTGCCTGCTTCGCACCCTCCTGTCTTCCCCCACTAATCTGGGCTAATTGCGCAGTCTTCTCCTGATCGCCGCCTCTCCAGCGATCCTCACCTTACGCATTGCAGTGTTCTGGGGCTGCTCCATCCAAACTTCACTCAGTCCGCTGCCCAGCGCCTGGCGGTTGTGCCCGCTGCACCCTGACCGCCAGGTTATGCCTAAGGCCAACGCCTCCCAGGCCGTGTCCTCCCAGGTCCCCACTAGGCCCCAGGCCAGCTTGGGCTTCTGGAGGTCTCTATTTGGGTGGGCGGTATTGCCACTCGTGTCCCTCCACCTGTGGTAACCGCTGCTCACGTATGCCAAGCGTTCAACAATGACGCCCCAGGGGGCCTGCTCAGTCAAGAGCCATTCTGACGTTCCTGCCGCAGGTCCCTCTGCTATGCGGCGTAGTTTACGGGCCTTTCCGGTGTCCCATGGCAAGTTGCCCGGCCTTGTTCACCACCTCATTGGCTGCCAATGGGTGGGGCACCTCCTCTCTGCCTCTAGGATCACCCTGATTGCCGCTTGGTCTGGGGCTTCTGCACGGCGCCTAGGGCCCCCATCAGCTCGGTCTCTTCTCCCACTCGGGCCACCCTCTCTTCCGTGGCTGCACAGGAGTTATCAGGCTCCCAGCGTTGGTAGTCACAGGGCGCTCGCCCAGGGTGGAGCAGCCCCCCTGGTGTGCCGCTGCCGGAGCAGATTTCTCTGCCTCGCGGTGGAAGTCGCAGGCCTCACCTCAGCTCCGCCGGAATCGCCTGATGCGCTCCCCGGTCCTACAGCGGTTAGTTCCTGGGGCACTGCTCCGCTGCCTTCAAAACCCAGCTCCTTCCTTCTGCTACCACAGCGGGTAGCTGCACTTGCTGTCCACGGCTTCACTCTTCAAAGGTGTCCGCCCCTCCCCATCGCCGCCGCTGTCTTGTTCCACTCAGCGCCGCTTCTCTTCGGGCGAAAGTCGGCCGTTTTCCCCATGACGCTGGGCAGGTTTATGTTGAAGCGGTATCCCCTGGAGGTTTTCAGTCTTATGGATTGCTGAAAATTGGTGCTCAGGATAGTTACCAATGGGGGGGATATGCCGGACGGAGCTCAGCAGACCGCTCCTGACTACATCGGCACCAGACCACACCCTCAATTGTGGCAGACATTTTGATGAGTGCTATGAAGAGTATAGCTACCAGGAGTGACCAATGCTTGGTGTCTTAGAAGACCTTGTTAATGCCCTGCTCTATATAATGCAGGATTATTGCAACGGGTTCCTCCAATTATGACATCTGTCATACTTCCATCTCAGTCTTGGCCAGCTCCAGCAACACTGGCTTCAACACAACCTCAACTGCAGCTATGCCTTCCTTCGCAGTTGGAGACTGACTGGTTGGATGAGGATGGCTTACAGGAAAAAGAAAAACTTCTAAAACAGCCCCAGAACAGATGAATGGGATGATTAAGGAGCCTCTAGTTGGCCTACTTGTCATGCTAACTTTATACTGAACAATATACCTCCTTTTCATTCATTGGTTGATAGTGTCTTTCGCAGAAATGGATTGGTTCCTTCATGATTAATTTCAAGGAGGATCTAAGGAAGTTTATTGATTTAGTTCCTATTATTGGTCACACAAGAAATGGGGGAATCACCATTATGTAAGTGCTGGCTTTAATGTCATCTTTAGATTCCAGGCACAATTAAAAAATGTTTTAAAATACAAGGTGCTTGATAGCACATCAGCCTTTTTGAATTATCATCCTAAAGCCAACTCTATTGTTGTGCAGGTTTCACAGATCGTCTCCGGGATTCTGCCTCCCTTTCCTTGACTCCATCTGATATTGAAGGCCATATGATGGACAGTGTTAGAAAGAGAGTCTCCAGTCTGGCAGGGACATCCATCAAAGCTGACAGCTCACTGGCCATTATTGACCACTGTGACTTCCAAATTTGGGCAGACATGGCCCCATATCTTGAGATGGAAGTGGCCTTTGTCGTTCTCCAGCAATGTGAAAAAGCCTCAGCTGTCATTATAGATGAATCTGTGAATGTAGCCAGCAGTGCAATCCGCTGGATGATATGTGCTATTCTTAGACCATAAGTGTGGCTGTGCTCCACTTCAATTGGTCCAAAGGTACAACACCTGAATTTGGGTTAGCCTTTCAACTGTGAAAGCCTCAATGGCAGACATGTGGATGCAGCCATCCAGGCTATTGAGCCTGAAACGAACATGTCTTGTTCCTCTGGGAATTGCAGTATCTGTGACAGATGGCTATTTCCTGGAGCAATATCCAGACGTGTATACTGCTTAGAAGCAATTTTCAGCCACACTACTTTGCACAGAAACCGACCTCGCAGATACCCTTCTATATTCAGTCCTTCTTTCCACAGCCCTCTAAATGAGCACTTATTCATCATACTCGTTATAACATTGCCGTGAGAAGGAACGCTACGTTCGAAACGCGTAGACTATCACAGTTGTGTAATAAACTGATGTAATCTACCAAGCGAAGTGCCAGAGTGATTTTTGTCTTTGTGTTAAATATTCACGAGACCCTGTCCTGGTCTCGACTCTGGCACCAACTCTGAGGTGCTCCCTCTGCGACAGGACAATTGGTGTTGTGACATATATATATATATGTATGTGAATTTTAGATTCGTGGTGGTGTTATTTAGTTTCTCAAAGTACAGGGAAAATTCCTCGGTGGTGCCATTCCAAATTATTAGCAGGTCATCTATGAACCGCAGCCATCTCTAGATGTTAAATGACATGATCTCTTTATGCCTTTTCGACGAACTATGCCAATTTGACCATGGGCTGGTTCGAACAGCATTTAGCATGGCACACCACCAATTACCAATGGCGTGAGAAAGTTGTTCTATGGCTGCGGTTCATAGATGACCTGCTACTAATTGGGAATGCGACCACTGAGGAATTTTCCCTGTACTTTGAGAAACTAAATAACACCACCACGAATCTAAAATTCACATGGGAAATAAGCTCTGAGAGGGTGACCTTTCTGGACACAGAGATCTACATTGCAAACGGAACCCTGCAAACCACCTTACATCGAAAAAAAACGGCTACAAATGCCATCCTACATGGTGAAAGCTCCCTCAATAAAAATCACAAATGGAGCTTCCCATGTGGAGAATTCCTACGGTTAAGGCGCAATTGCTCAGCCAATGATGAATATCAACTACACAGCAGAAACGCAAGCAAGATGTTCCTGGCAAGAGGCTACCCAAAAAAAGTGGTGGAACGAAGTTTGATCAGAGTACTACTACAGGATCGAAAGGAAATCCTTCACAAAGAAAAAGAAGACCAAGTAAACACAAATGTAATCAGATTGATAACGACCCACAGTGCAGAAAACAACAAACTATCCAAAATCATACAAAAGCACTGGCCAATTCTAAAAGCAGATCCAATGCTATATCGCAAATCATAGGTGATCACCCGAATATAACATACAGGAGAGCGAGGAACCTAGGAGACCAACTGGTAAATAGCCACTACAAGGAAACACCGAAAAATAACTGGCTACAACGAGAAGGTTTTTTTCCATGTAGACATTGTAAAGTGTGCAAAATCGCTGCAACAACAAAAGAAATTGAAATCAGAAAAGGCACAAAGTGGAAAATACACCAGCACTTAACCTGCAAAAGTACATATGTGGTGTATTTAATAGAGTGTCCTTGCCACAAAAAGTACATAGGCAGCACCACCTTTAAAGCCAAAAAAAGAATCTTAGAGCACACGAGAGCAACAACCAATAAAGACCGCTCTAATGCTGTGGCAAAACACATGGAACAATTTCATGACAGCAACTGGGAATCACTTAGATACTGCGCCGTAAAACAGGTACCTCTCACAGAAAGGGGAGGAGACAGTCTCAAAAGCCTGAGGAGAAAAGAATCGAAACATATCATCAGTTTCAGGACCCTCGAACCAAGAGAGCTGAATCTCACGGAAGAACTTTATGTACATCTCTAAGGATACAAAGGATGTCATGACAACAAGGAACTAGCACCCTGAAGCTCTGTAGTCATTCGCCCACCAGAGGGGGATGAACATACCACAGAGAAATTGCGGACAACGCCGGACAACGCAAGGAGACTAATTAACTTTAAAATCTCACTAGAGAGACTCATTATGCAGTAAAGTCACGGAAGAGTAGATACTATAAAACAATCTGCAATCCAATAGAGTGCACTCTCCTTCCTTTTGTTTTTAAAGGACATAGACTTTGAGCACCCTGGTGACGAAAATGTAGTGAATACTACATTAACCAGCATGCATCTGGAGATAACACAGGAAGTTACCTGTGTCACAGTGTTAAAAGAAGGACTTAGTAACTAGCTCAACATCCCTTGAGCAAGCTTCGTGAGAGGCGAAACGCGTTGGGTTAAGGTTGGAAATAAAGCCACTGTAACTAGAAACCAAGACGAGTGAGTGCGTTTCATTTTTTCCTCTCGGGGAACCTGGAGCATATTCAAACGACTGACCCAGTCGTAGAAAACACTCACCATGCAACAAATAGAGTGCCGGCACCGAAAGAGGGTCACAACATACATACATATATATATATATATATATATATATATATATATATATATATATATATATATATTAGCTCCCCTGACAAAGTCAGAAAGACCCAGCACTCGCAGTGAGTAAAACCTTTTGGTTTATTGCACACACAGAAAGGAAAAACGCGTATCGGCTCTTGCCTTCGTCAGTTTCAAACTGGCGGCGGTGAGGTAGACGTAAATAGTGGCAAATTAAAACATAAAGGTAGGACTACAAGTCCAAAATCATAAGTGCCATTTTAGAGCAGTAAAGAAAACATAATATTAACACAAATCAAATCTTCACGTTATGTGACCCTGTCCTAATTAGTAGATCATTTGTTTATATCTACTCGAGTTTATGTAGCCCTGGATGGGCATAAATAACATTTCAAGTTATTAAATTCATTGACAGTAAATCACAACAGTTGTATACCGATTTCATATTCATAATCCCATAGAGGAAGAGCAGATTCTACTTGTAGTTCACGAATTCAAATTATCTGATAATAGGTGATTATTATACTAGCAGTTTTTTGATCATTGTTCATTAAATCATTTCTAAACGTGTACTCAAGAATTGAAACAGTGTTCTTCCAACTAAGACTATATACATATATTTACATAGGGACATGGACCTAATAGACTCAGGTTTATACGCAGCTAGATACTTGAGTTAATTCAATTCAATTATTCACAGTTGTTATAGGTGTGACAGCAGTTCTTCTCCTGAATTCATACCCCCCGGGAACTTCGTTTGGAGCTCGATAATATATCTCGACTCCAGACGTCTCAACTGGCATTTGTAATTCCCTCCTCTCAGGTCTCGTGTGATGCAGTCTAAACTAAAGAAACTTAAGAGGTTTCTATCACTGCCATGATGTGTCGCAAAGTATAATATATATATATATATATATATATGTGTATGGCAGAAGGACGTATTGCAGCAAATTCAGCATCAAAAGATGAGGCGAACCCAAAACTGGTGCGTATAGATGTATTGTGCTCTACACCATACCGCCATAACGCGTTTCAGCCTGAAGAGGCCTTGATCACATGACAACGTACAAGGGGCGGAATACTCCTTTTTAAAGTGCAACATGCCAAAATTGTAAACATAGAAGACATACTATCTTGATCTCACACTGCGCAACATTTTTGCAAACAATTGTGTACTGATTGAATCAATTCAGTAAGTCAAAGAATCACACGTTTGGATACAATTATCACAATTAGCAGCAATTTAGAATAAGTATAAAACATATAATTAAATAAATATGTTTAAAATATAAATATTGCACAACATTACTGATAAAACCCGTGAATACACATCCATTGAAAACCACATGGCTAAAATAAGACTGAGTAAAATCCTGTTTAAAAACTGTAAAAAACTAGGATCTACGTAATCTTAAACCATGCATTTGACATTTAGTAACCGGTAAGATACAACCAACGTGTTCACCTAAGATAATAAGGAACACTGAGTAATACAGCCCAAGTGGGCATAAACTGATCAACATTTTGATGTGCAAAAGCAGATGTGCAAATTGTGCAAAATAAATAATGGCATGAAAATTAGTGCAACCAAGTGATAAACATGAAGAATAAAAAGTGACTAATATAATACATCATAGCAATAAAACTGACCCTAATGGTAAAGAAAAAGTGAAGAAGCAGCTGGTTGATATGTACAATGTGAAAGGCAAATTCATATTTGGGACTCATAGCTATGTAAAACAGTCCTCACTCGCATTGAGACTTAGTATCCAGCAAAATTATGTGCCTGGTCTCTAGTTTCCGTAGCAAAGATTCACGATCCCCACCCCTCCTCTGTGGTGGAACTGTGTCAATTACAAAATACCTGAGCTCTGTAGGACTCTTGTTGTGAGTTTCCTCAAAGTGGTGTGCGACGGGGTACGCAGTGTCGCCGTTGGTAATGGCCCTGAGGTGCTGGAGAATTCTTTTGTACACCTGTGGTCTCGTACTTCCCACGTAACGCAGGCCACAGGGACATTCCAGCACATACACTGCGTACTCCGTCCTGCACGTCAGCTTGTATTTAATGCCTGTAGGTCTGCTGCTAAAGGAAGTCATGTATTCAGTTCTACTGATTCCGTTCCTACATGCCTTACAAGATGAGCATTTCAGGAAACCTTTGCTGCTATTTAACCACGAGCCCGTGGTTCTAACTTCAGGGCTGCTAGAGACCAGACAGTTATTCATGGTCCTGGCTCGTTTATAGGCAATGCTAGGAGTGCATGTGACCTGTTTGCCCAAAACCGGGTAAAGTAAAGTAAAGTAAAGTCCACATTTGTAAAGCGCACAATCACCCGTAAGGGTCTCTAGGCGCTTGGGGCCGTTGGGAAGATTAAGCGAGCTATTGCCCAGAGTCACATGGTGCTGGGCTAACCTGCCGCCGGAGCCGGGGATCGAACCGTGGTCCCCAGATTCCAGCGTCAGTCGCCCTGGCCGCGGCGCCACACCTCTCAGTGCCCAGTTACGTTTCACAATTCTGAATCGTCTGATGCTGGCTACTGTAAGTAAAAATTAGCCTGGTCTCACTATGATCAATGTTATCTGAGTTCCTCTTTCTTTGGGTGCTATTGGCCAATAGCTGTAATCTGTCCTGAGAGTTGGCTCTGCTCATAGCTTTATCTATAATTTCTGTTTTGTAGCCTCTTCTCCGGAACCTAGCCTTTCAAAACATTTGCGCCTCTCTACAGTCGATTTCTGTGCCACAAATTCGCCTAATAGGGAGCATTTCACCATACGGGATGCTCCGTATAAGATGGGCAGGGTGATGACTCGCAGCATGTAATACAGTATTTCCAGCTGTGGGTTTGCGATAAAGTTTGGTCTCCAGCTTACCATTATCAATTAATATTTCCACATCTAAGAAACAAATGGATGTAGCACTGATGTGACTTGTGAACTCAAGATTCAGGTTGTTGACAATCAGATGTTCAATAAACTGTTCCACCTCACTTTCCAACCCATCCCAGATTATAAAAAGGTCATCAATGTATCTCATCCATTTTTTGACTTTGGAACTCATAATGTTAGGGAAGTTGGGTATGAGGACCTGTTCCTCCCAGTATCCCATATGCAAACAGGCATACTGGGAGATATACAGGCCCCCATAGCCTCTCCCCTGACCTGACAGTTGGTTGGCAAACAGAAAGAAATTATTCTCAAGACACAGATTAATCATAGCCAAAATCATTTTGGTGTGCTCATTCAGACAAGATGGTCTTGTGCTAAGAAAGTGCTGCACAGCTTTTGAACCGCCCCTATAGTATATACTTGTATACAAGGAGGTGACATCCAGAGAAATGAGTAGATAGCTAGGTTCCCACTTGAAATCTGACAGTTTCCTTAATAAGTCCCCTGTATATAATACAAAGGAAGGTAAATTCATGACATGATCTTGTAAGAAAAAATCTACATATGGGGGGCGTGGCTTGGCCGCTGCGAGGAATGGACGCGTGAGCTCTGCGCTCCTCACCGGCCTTCCCAATTATCCTGTTCTGAATCCCCTCCGCGGACTCCGCTGGCAGGGGCTGGGCCACATCTCCACCCGCGCACCATCGGATCCTCGTTGGGACGGAGGAGCGCTCCCGGAGACAGCAGAGAGACGCGCTGGCCCTGGGGTCTCCGGTGCGGCGCCGGCCATTTTGAGCGGCCTGGGCGTTCGGTGGGATCCCCGGCCTCGCGTGAGCGGGTGGCCGACCCGCGGTGCGAGCTGCCCGGCCACCGATCACCACGCGGACCGGATCAGCGACGGTGAGACTGGAACCTCGGCAGCGGAGGACGGGCCGCCCCGCGGAGGCGCTGGGGCAGGAACAGCTGGCGGGGCCCATCGACGGGGAAACCGGGCCGGCAGGGGTGGCGGCGGGGGCTTCTGGAGCCCGGACCCGGTGACGCACAGCTCACTCCCAGGAGACGACGTCTGGCGGTAGGTGCCCCCCCTCACCCCCCCTCCTGCCTACTTTAATCAGATCCCTGGCAGTGGGAGCCTCGGGGACGCAGCGAAGGGGGGACCACCGAGGTGCTTGAGACCTGGGGCACTCTGCTGGGCACTGCCGGCCTGGGCGCTGCTGTACTGAGGAGGCCTCTGGACTGTGAGCTCCAACCCCCGGGACTAGTGCTGGTCGGACACGCGCTGGAGTTGACCCCCTCACCCAGGGACAGGGACCCGTCCCATTAGAGGGGCACACACACTACCAACTACCGGATTCCTGGCTGTGGGGTGCTGGGCCCAAAGCCCCCCTGCGCTGCAGTGAGAGACTTGTCGGAGGTGGCCCTGGGACTGGGGGCCCTTCTACACACCTTGCATCCTCCGAGCCGCGGTGATTGAGGAGACGCCTTACGCCTGGGGCCGGCTGCCACCATGGGACGTCGCCAAAAGCCCTCAACAGATGCGGAGGAGGGGACAGCGTGCAGCCAGGGTTCTACAGTGGACGAAGGCTCGAAACCGGGCCTTCCGCAAGGCCAACTGGAACAGATTTTACAGGCCATCGCCGACACCAGGGAAGCACTTCGACTGGACATCGGCCAGGTGTCCACGGGCCTGGGGCTCCTGCGGGCGGACCACGGCAAGTTAACGGACCGGGTCAAGCAGGCGGAGATTCGACTGGACGCACTGGAACCAACGACCAAGGCGAATGAGGTTGCGATGGGGGAGCTGCAGCACAGGGTGCACCTACTGGAACAGAGAGCGGAGGATGCGGAGGGGCGCAACCGCCGCAACACATCCGTGTGGTTGGCCTGCCCGAGAAAATTGAAGGGGCGGACATGCTGGGCTACCTGGAGCCTTGGCTGCGCGACGTGGTGGCACCGGAGGGTCTGACCCCGTTCTACACTTTGGAGCGCGCTCACCGGGTGCCGGCTCGGCCTCCGGCTGAGGGCCGGCCTCCACGACCAGTGGTGGCGCGCTTGCTGCACTACAAAGACCGTGACTTTATCCTACAGAGTGCGAGGGCACTAGGGCCCTACCGGGTGGACAATGCTCAGGTCTCCATATACCCGGATTACTCTTTCGAGGTACAGAGGCAGCGCTCCACCTTTCTCGCAGTCAAGAGAGCACTACGGGAGGAGGGAATCCGCTACTCACTTCTTTTTCCTGCACGCCTGCGTATCATGTTGGATGGTAAATCTTCCTTCTACAATTCTCCAGACGAAGTGTGGGATTGGCTGGAGCTCTACAAGGCTGGAACGGATGCTCGCCCTGCGACTGAGGAACAGCGGAGGAAGACACAGAAGTCCAAGCGGCCCAGAAGACCCAGGAGGCGACCGCCGAAGGCTGGGACACCCTCTCTCTCGCAGACCGAGCTAGAACGCAAGGAGGCCCTTCGGGCGGTCTCTACTATTTCCAAGGCGGTGACAGCGACGTCGGCAGCGGAGACGGACTCCCGGGAGGGCTCAGAGGAGGCAGTGTCGGAGGAGTCGGGCGCTGGTGGTACGGGGCCGCCTCATGTCACGCCTGGGACAGCTGATGGCTTATTGGACGAATGACCCTCAGAACCCGTCGTGCTGGTATTGTATTTACGGCTGGACCCTTGTTGGGGCCTGGGGCGGAGGCATTTGACTGGGATGAGCAGAGTGATGCTGGGTTGCGGAGGAGTTCCCTTCCGCTGCTGATGGTTTATGCCTTTGCGGGGGTGGGGATGTGGGGCAACTGGGGTGCACGAAGGAGGGCCGACCTGGTGGCATGGTTAGCTCGAAACCTGCTGGGTGTAGCGACAGGCCGCCCCCCCTTTCTCACACCTATTGTGGGACTCTGGTAGTTACCGGAGACTGTTGTACTAAGGTTATTGACTTTTGGATGGGTCTCAGCTGTTTGGGGCCTATTCTGGGGGTGGGTGGGACATGGGGTTGTTGTAGGGTCTTCGACAACAATGGGAGAGGTAGGGAAAGACGGAGACACTCTCTCAATCCCCAGTTAAATACAAATAAACAAGAAAAGAGAGGTCAGATCAATCTCTGGAAACCACAAGAGATGGAGTCAAAACAAGGTTCCCACACCCACTTTGGGTGGTAAAGAAAGCCCTCACACACCGACCTAGTCAGTGTCATGCTTCATCATCGGGCCCCACCAAAGAGGCCGAGTGCCTCTTTGGTGTGCTGCGACGCCAGAAAGACTGCGGAGCTGGTTTGTGTGGGGAGGGCGTGCTAAAAATAGGGTGAAGATTTAATAGTGCCTTAGAAGGGTATCAAAAAATAAATTTTAATAAGTGATCCCTAAGGCACAGAACAAGGAGTATTTATGTGTCTGAATTTAGCTGCCAAGGTATAAGGGTTGGTTAAATTCAGAAAATACTAATATTAATCTCAGTCAACATGTTTCTGCCATATGGGTGGTTTTATTTACCAAGGCATTCGTCAGGACTAAACCCCGGCGGTATGGGCTCTCTAATCACCCACCCTAACCTGGGGACGTGAAAGTGAAAATTAAAAAGGTGAAAAAGTGCTTAAAAAGGGGAAGAGCGTGATGCTCATTCCAAAAATACTCCAAAATTTTTAGAGTGTTACAGCACCTGTAACGTGAAAGACATAGACAAACAGAAGACAAACATACATATTGTTAATATAAGCCTTACTGTATAATCATAGTGCTCCATAATATGTGGCATATATAGTGTTCCCAAGGTAACACTGATTTTAAACACCATCCGAATAGCCCCTAGAGGATAATAGCGGATAACTCTGGGAAGTGAAGTGCTAAAGGTGTCTATTTACAAGGAATATTATAAAAGGGGGTTAAAAACACAATATGTGTACTCCTTATGAAGGGATCAATGGACCTAAAAGATCAGTGTCCCTCAAGATGGTATTTCAAGTTGATATCTCACTTTAAAATAGGGCGCTACTAGCACCATGGGTCTCGGGAGGGGGGTTGGAGCGAACCTGGCACATCCTAGAAGAAAAAAGAGGTATAATTGAAAACAAGTGCACGAGTGAACACTTAGCTTATTTTGCAGGATTTCGGCGATCTCGACAGGAGTATCAACTCACGCCCTCAGCGCTCACAACTCGCCGTCAACCTAGCTGTGGCCTCAATACCGGACCCCGAGGATGGTAAGACGGGGCCGGTAGCACTGTGTTTAAAGGTTTCGATTGCCGTGTATGCCGCTCTTCCGGGTGGGCGTGTCCCGCCAAATCGAGGCTTGGAACACGCCCGCCCTCCCCGGGAGGCGCGGTCAAGATTCAAAGGGAGGCTTGGCTGCCGTCGCCTATCGGGTCCCCGTGTAAGCAAATAGCGCGATGTTCAGTAATAATATGGGCAATGATACTATGGATGCGCATCTCGAAAATCAAGTTAATTGTGTACAGCGAGGGTGCCTAGATCCACTTAAAGTATCAAGTGCAAAAGCACATATTTGTAAATGTCAGTATGAATTAAACTTGATGGCTCATTCAGACTTATTAGAAAGGGTACTGTAATTGTAGCGGACATTGTAGTGAAAGAGCGAACAGGTAAAACAGAGATCAAAGAAAGCACTATTTCTGTTAAGTTAGCCACTGTGGGGAATATACAGAGTCATATGGGGTAATGGGCAGATCACAGGGTAAATGCCAATAGAATCATTAATCATTAGTAGGTTTCTCAGATGGTTGTGATATCCGTATGAGACACAGGAGATTAGTCTCATGGTAGTACTGTGTTCCATGGGATGTCATCGTTCAGCCCAATTACATTCGTGCCCAAGCGATAGACCCAGCGTTGCTCCTTTTCAAAGAGTCTACTGGTTACGTTAGTTGTGCCACTCACAACTTCAATTACCGTCCACCTCATGTCATTGGGAGTGTGATTACTGTCCAAAAAATGACGACTCAATTTGGTAGTCACTTTTTTGCATCTGACATTGCTCCGATGTTCACAGATGCGTTGTTTTATCTTGCGCGTGGTCATGCCAACCAGCCTAGCTGGCAGGGGCAAGTGATCAAGTAAACAACGTTCATAGTGTTGCAATTTGTATGTTCTCTTTGTGTCCATACTTTTCCTGCTTCAAGCGACAGAGTTTTGGTAACTTCAGTTAGGTGGCAGACACTACAGTCAGAGCAAGGGTAATGACCTATGACTCTAGGCATACCCCAAGCATCGGTGACTGTGGGTGTAGACTGGGGTGGCTTTTCCCTGGGGCGAGTGTGCACCAAGGCATCTCTCAGGCTCCGTCCTTTCTTGAAAGAAAAGAGGGGTTTCTCCCAGTTTTCTTTGTAGGAAGTCAATATGTTCCAATGCTTGTTGATTGATTTCTTCATCAAATTAGAGAGACTACTGTATGTGGTAACACACGTGAGTGGTATAGAATCAGAGTTGGTGATCTTTTCTTCTAAAAGAGCCTCTCTAGGTTGGTTCCTTGCTCTTTTGAAACCTTTAGTTAGGATTGGTGCTGGGTAGCCTCTGTCTTTCAGTTTTTCCGTGAGACTTGAGGACTGTTCTTTGAAATCCGAAAGTGAACTACAGTTTCGTCTCAGTCTGAGGTATTGCCCATAGGGAAGGTTCTCCTAAAGTGGGCGAGGATGGAAACTACTGAACTCCAGAAGGTTGTTTTTCGCAGTGGGCTTATGGTGGGTCTTGGTTGTAAGGCCAGCTCCATTCACAGAGATTACAACGTCAAGGAAGACTATCTCCGATCTGCTTTTGGTATTTGTAAACCGCAAATTGTGGTCTAGAGTATTAATCCATAGTAGGAAGGATTCCAGGTCGGTGTCACTCCCTGTCCATAGGAGTAGAATGTCATCTATGTAGCGCTTCCATAGGAGCATTGATGACGAAAAAGCTAGGGTAGGTGGTAGGATGTAGTTTGCCTCAAAATCAGCTACATACAACCCAGCCACGCTAGGAGCGAAAATACTGCCCATGGATGTCCCTGAACACTGAAGAAATAGCCTGTCTTTAAAAGAAAAGAAGTTTTCTTTCAGGGCTATGGTGGCACACTCAATGATGAAGGCTTTGGGTGTCTGGTAATCCCATTCGATCGAGTCTAAGGATTCTGTTTGTCTATGTCTTTCACGTTACAGGTGCTGTAACACTCTAAAAATTTTGGAGTATTTTTGGAATGAGCATCACGCTCTTCCCCTTTTTAAGCACTTTTTCACCTTTTTAATTTTCACTTTCACGTCCCCAGGTTAGGGTGGGTGATTAGAGAGCCCATACCGCCGGGGTTTAGTCCTGACGAATGCCTTGGTAAATAAAACCACCCATATGGCAGAAACATGTTGACTGAGATTAATATTAGTATTTTCTGAATTTAACCAACCCTTATACCTTGGCAGCTAAATTCAGACACATAAATACTCCTTGTTCTGTGCCTTAGGGATCACTTATTAAAATTTATTTTTTGATACCCTTCTAAGGCACTATTAAATCTTCACCCTATTTTTAGCACGCCCTCCCCACACAAACCAGCTCCGCAGTCTTTCTGGCGTCGCAGCACACCAAAGAGGCACTCGGCCTCTTTGGTGGGGCCCGATGATGAAGCATGACACTGACTAGGTCGGTGTGTGAGGGCTTTCTTTACCACCCAAAGTGGGTGTGTGAACCTTGTTTTGACTCCATCTCTTGTGGTTTCCAGAGATTGATCTGACCTCTCTTTTCTTGTTTATTTGTATTTAACTGGGGATTGAGAGAGTGTCTCCGTCTTTCCCTACCTCTCCCATTGTTGTCGAGTATCATAGCAGCGCATACCTGTGAGAGCCTTGTTTTACTACAGGCAAGATATTCTCTCTTTTGCCTGTTTTTAATTGATACTCCTTTTTCCTCACTTTAATTACTTCACCATGGCGAACATGGGCCTGACATATTCCGAATCAGAAATTGAGGAACTGATGTCGGATCCTGCAATATTTGCAGATCCACAAATATCACAAGCAATAGCCAACACCACCGAATGGGAAAATCTTACAGAGAAAAAAAGAGAGCACATTCGTACCATACTCCACGGTACTATCCTGAAACAATACCTCGTGTCTAACTCAGCACCAAAAGGGTTGCTGGTCACAAATGCCCCTCGCATCTTCCTCAACGATGCGACCTTCAGAAAAGACTGGGCCATGATCGCGTGGCACTGCACGCGCGACTGGTTAGTCCTAATAATAAAAACAGCGCTCAGACTTTCTGAGGCACTAATGGTGGAAATAAGGGAAACCGAATCCAACTTTAAGGCTACAATTACCGGTTTCAAAAAACGGTTGGATGAACTCAACAAAGAACTCAATGAGTATAAAGACAACTTGATGCAGTCAAAAGCAACTAAACTGCAAAAAGACCAAAATAAATTTGATTTTGAAAAGGTCTATCCCTATTCTGCTCCTACTTTCACCCCACCGACTCGGAATGCCAATAAATCTGATCACTCTGACGATGATTCGTTCAATAGTAGTGGATCAAGCAATAGCTCATTTAAACAAACGAAGGGAAGAGGCAACCGTGGGAATAGGAATAACAGGGGCAGGCAAGGGAACCAGGGCCAACACCAACAATGGCAACCACCACAAATGATGATGGGCCACCACCCCTATGCCTTCCAACAGCCACAATTTCCTTTTTTGGGCTGGAATCCAGGTTTCATGCCTCCAGCCAATTTCCAAAACCAATACAGACAGCCTTTTTTAGAGAGCGGCAGGAGGGGCAGAGGAAGAAGGAGAGGCAACAACCGAGTATCCTGGGAAGAGGAAGACCCTGTAGCGAATCACACTTGCAGCAACCAACAACCAGGAACGAGCGGGATGTGAGTCTAGTGACCAACCTATCTGCAAAAGAATTAACACCTACTGAAACTCAGGTACTGGAGAAAGGTTTAGGATTTGTTCCTAAAGCAAGACCTGATAAGTTCAAGCTACACTGTGAACTCGCTGGCTTTTTTCGGAAACTAAAATTGAAAGCATTTTTCGAAGGGAAGAACGATCCAAATGAGGCAATGAGGAATGGTGATACAGGACTGAGACCAAGCTCAACCTTCACCCCTCCCCCACACACTGTACCTGCGGCTATCATAGCCTTTGAGCAGGCTGTATTCAAAGATCTGGAGTCTTGCCAAAACCCTACAGTATTTGGTAACTTCAGCACCGCTGAATATCAAGCATGACAACAACTGCAAAGCGACAGTACGATAACTATAAAGCCGGCCGACAAAGGTGGAGGCATTGTCATCCAAGACACTATTGACTATGAGAGAACCTGTAACCAACTACTTGGGGATACCCGCAATTATACCCCACTGACAACAGACCCTACTGCAGCTCTCACCAGTAAAATCACGACCCTTGTCCAACAGGCTGAGGACCAAGGACACCTGTCCAAAAACGAAGCAGCATTTTTGAAGAACACTAACAGTGTTATACCATATTTTTATACTTTACCAAAGATGCACAAAAACAGATTGCCACCCCCTGGGCGTCCTATCGTCTCAGGCATTGGATCTCTCCTGGAGCCCTTGTCACAATTTTGTGACTATTTCCTCAAACCTTTGGTTCAATCCACTCCTACCTACCTCAAAGACACGAAAAGTCTTTTACGACTATTATCGGATGTGACCTTCCCTGAAAACTCAGTCACCCTAGTGACTTTGGACGTAGAAAGCCTCTACACAAGTATCCCACAGGACGACACGATCAGGGTCCTGACAGAATCCTTAGACTCGATCGAATGGGATTACCAGACACCCAAAGCCTTCATCATTGAGTGTGCCACCATAGCCCTGAAAGAAAACTTCTTTTCTTTTAAAGACAGGCTATTTCTTCAGTGTTCAGGGACATCCATGGGCAGTATTTTCGCTCCTAGCGTGGCTGGGTTGTATGTAGCTGATTTTGAGGCAAAATACATCCTACCACCTACCCTAGCTTTTTCGTCATCAATGCTCCTATGGAAGCGCTACATAGATGACATTCTACTCCTATGGACAGGGAGTGACACCGACCTGGAATCCTTCCTACTATGGATTAATACTCTAGACCACAATTTGCGGTTTACAAATACCAAAAGCAGATCGGAGATAGTCTTCCTTGACGTTGTAATCTCTGTGAATGGAGCTGGCCTTACAACCAAGACCCACCATAAGCCCACTGCGAAAAACAACCTTCTGGAGTTCAGTAGTTTCCATCCTCGCCCACTTAAGGAGAACCTTCCCTATGGGCAATACCTCAGACTGAGACGAAACTGTAGTTCACTTTCGGATTTCAAAGAACAGTCCTCAAGTCTCACGGAAAAACTGAAAGACAGAGGCTACCCAGCACCAATCCTAACTAAAGGTTTCAAAAGAGCAAGGAACCAACCTAGAGAGGCTCTTTTAGAAGAAAAGATCACCAACTCTGATTCTATACCACTCACGTGTGTTACCACATACAGTAGTCTCTCTAATTTGATGAAGAAATCAATCAACAAGCATTGGAACATATTGACTTCCTACAAAGAAAACTGGGAGAAACCCCTCTTTTCTTTCAAGAAAGGACGGAGCCTGAGAGATGCCTTGGTGCACACTCGCCCCAGGGAAAAGCCACCCCAGTCTACACCCACAGTCACTGCTGCTTGGGGTATGCCTAGAGTCATAGGTCATTACCCTTGCTCTGACTGTAGTGTCTGCCACCTAACTGAAGTTACCAAAACTCTGTCGCTTGAAGCAGGAAAAGTATGGACACAAAGAGAACATACAAATTGCAACACTATGAACGTTGTTTACTTGATCACTTGCCCCTGCCAGCTACGCTACGTTGGCATGACCACGCGCAAGATAAAACAACGCATCTGCGAACATCGGAGCAATGTCAGATGCAAAAAAGTGACTACCAAATTGAGTCGTCATTTTTTGGACAGTAATCACACTCCCACTGACATGAGGTGGACGGTAATTGAAGTTGTGAGTGGCACAACTAACGTAACCAGTAGACTCTTTGAAAAGGAGCAACGCTGGGTCTATCGCTTGGGCACGAATGTAATTGGGCTGAACGATGACATCCCATGGAACACAGTACTACCATGAGACTAATCTCCTGTGTCTCATACGGATATCACAACCATCTGAGAAACCTACTAATGATTAATGATTCTATTGGCATTTACCCTGTGATCTGCCCATTACCCCATATGACTCTGTATATTCCCCACAGTGGCTAACTTAACAGAAATAGTGCTTTCTTTGATCTCTGTTTTACCTGTTCGCTCTTTCACTACAATGTCCGCTACAATTACAGTACCCTTTCTAATAAGTCTGAATGAGCCATCAAGTTTAATTCATACTGACATTTACAAATATGTGCTTTTGCACTTGATACTTTAAGTGGATCTAGGCACCCTCGCTGTACACAATTAACTTGATTTTCGAGATGCGCATCCATAGTATCATTGCCCATATTATTACTGAACATCGCGCTATTTGCTTACACGGGGACCCGATAGGAGACGGCAGCCAAGCCTCCCTTTGAATCTTGACCGCGCCTCCCGGGGAGGGCGGGCGTGTTCCAAGCCTCGATTTGGCGGGACACGCCCACCCGGAAGAGCGGCATACACGGCAATCGAAACCTTTAAACACAGTGCTACCGGCCCCGTCTTACCATCCTCGGGGTCCGGTATTGAGGCCACAGCTAGGTTGACGGCGGGTTGTGAGCGCTGAGGGCGTGAGTTGATACTCCTGTCGAGATCGCTGAAATCCTGCAAAATAAGCTAAGTGTTCACTCGTGCACTTGTTTTCAATTATACCTCTTTTTTCTTCTAGGATGTGCCAGGTTCGCTCCAACCCCCCTCCCGAGACCCATGGTGCTAGTAGCGCCCTATTTTAAAGTGAGATATCAACTTGAAATACCATCTTGAGGGGCACTGACCTTTTTGGTCCATTGATCCCTTCATAAGGAGTACACATATTGTGTTTTTAACCCCCTTTTATAATATTCCTTGTAAATAGACACCTTTAGCACTTCACTTCCCAGAGTTATCCGCTATTATCCTCTAGGGGCTATTCGGATGGTGTTTAAAATCAGTGTTACCTTGGGAACACTATATATGCCACATATTATGGAGCACTATGATTATACAGTAAGGCTTATATTAACAATATGTATGTTTGTCTTCTGTTTTCTATGTCTTTCACGTTACAGGTGCTGTAACACTCTAAATATTTTGGAGTATTTTTGGAATGAGCATCACGCTCTTCCCCTTTTTAAGCACTTTTTCACCTTTTTAATTTTCACTTTCACGTCCCCAGGTTAGGGTGGGTGATTAGAGAGCCCATACCGCCGGGGTTTAGTCCTGACGAATGCCTTGGTAAATAAAACCACCCATATGGCAGAAACATGTTGACTGAGATTAATATTAGTATTTTCTGAATTTAACTAATCCTTATACCTTGGCAGCTAAATTCAGACACATAAATACTCCTTGTTCTGTGCCTTAGGGATCACTTATTAAAATGTATTTTTTGATACCCTTCTAAGGCACTATTAAATCTTCACCCTATTTTTAGCACGCCCTCCCCACACAAACCAGCTCCGCAGTCTTTCTGGCGTCGCAGCACACCAAAGAGGCACTCGGCCTCTTTGGTGGGGCCCGATGATGAAGCATGACACTGACTAGGTCGGTGTGTGAGGGCTTTCTTTACCACCCAAAGTGGGTGTGTGAACCTTGTTTTGACTCCATCTCTTGTGGTTTCCAGAGATTGATCTGACCTCTCTTTTCTTGTTTATTTGTTGTTGGGGGGTCTTCAAGGGATGGTTCTGGGGGGTTGTCAGTGTGCCTGGACTTTTATCTTTCGTCAGGACTGCAATTGTTACTGTGAATGGGGACCATACCTGACCTAAAGTGTGTAACCTGGAATGTGCGGGGACTGAACTCTATGCTGAAGCGCCACAAGGTGCATGCCTATCTTGTTCGTAGGGGGATACAAATAGCCTTTCTACAGGAGACACATATTGACCAACGTGAAGGGCGGGCTTTACAGCGCAGATGGCGGGGTCAGCTATTCCACACGAGCTATTCGGCCTTTGCGAGGGGGGTCTTGATCTGGGTGCGAGCGGGGGTCCCCTTTCAACCATTGCAGACAGTGCTCGACCCTGAGGGAAGGTTCGTAGCAGTACAGGGCCGCCTGGACGGGAGGGATGTGACACTTTGCAGCATCTACGCCCCCAATGTGGACCAACCTGCCTTTTTTGCACGCCTGTCGGGGAAACTGGCATCAGTCACTGGCTAGCCAACACGGTCTTACTGGGGGGATACTTTAATTCTGTACTTGATGTAGGGTTGGATAGGTCTCACCCTCCACTGGCGCAAGCAGCGGCGCACAGGCTAGCGCAGAGCAGGCGAGAATGGCAGAGTAGCTGGGGCCTGGTTGATGCATGGCGAACCCAACACCCGACGGAGAAAGATTTCTCGTTCTATTCCCCTCCGCATGAGCTTCATGTTCGCCTTGACAGCATTCTATGCACGCCGGATGTTCAATGCTTGGTCCGCCACAGTGAATACCTGGCTAAGACAATTTCTGACCATAACCCTTGCCTGGTGGCGGTCCAATGGACGCGGCAACGCCAAGCTATACCGACGTGGCGATTGAACCCGTTGGCACTGGAGGACGCGGTGTTTAGGGCCGAGGTAGGCAATGGGGTGGATGGCTATTTTGGTGCTAACACGGGCACGGCTTCCAGTAGGGCAATGGAATGGGACGTCTTTAAGGCAGTGGTTCGGGGAGTCTGCATTTCAGCCACCGCGGGAGTCTGCAGGACTCTCCTGCAGGACCTTACGCGGAACGAGGATCGCTTGCGCGAGGAGGAGAGGCGTTACCACGCGACCCCGGAAGCTCGCGAGGCGGTTTCGGCAGCGCGGGAGGAAGTGGCGGCGGCAACGGAGAAGTTGCGCTGCTTCGATTATAAGGAGTTCCTGGTTCGGGCTCATGCTGAACGCGACAAAGTGGGCTCACTCTTAGCCTGGCTGGCCGCTCCGGGAGCCCGCGGCACCCCGATTGTAGCTCTAACTACTCCGGACGGGAACGAGGTTTACACTCAATCGGAGATCAATGGCCAATTTTTCACGTATTACGCGCACCTCTATAGGAGCGCGATGCCGTGTGTGCCAGAGGAATTGGATGAGTTCCTCCGGGTGGCGCGGCTCCCCCGGCTTGACCCTGAGCACGTAGCTCGCTTGGGCGGGGACATCTCCGAGGGTGAGGTTCGGGTGGCCATTAAACAGATGGCGCGCTGCAAGACTCCTGGCACAGATGGGCTGCCGATCGAATTTTATGCAGCCTATGCAGATATATTGGTACCGCGATTGCTTGCGGTATACCGAGAGGCCTGGGAAACTGGGACCCTCCCTGCGACTACCCGAGAAGCCTTGGTAATCCCCTTACTGAAGCGGGATGGCGACGCTACCTCACGCTCAGCCTACCAACCACTGTCCATGCTCACGACGGACTATAAGATCTTGAGCAGGGTTCTTGCGACGCGGCTGCTGGCCCACATGCGCGCCTTAGTGCATCCAGACCAAGCAGGGTTTATCCCCCAACGCACTACTGCCACCTGTGCGTGTCGACTGCTTCGGATCATGGGGGGCTGTGTTGATGGTCTACCAGGTGCCGCTGTCCTGTCGACCGATATTGAGAAAGCGTTCGACAGCGTTGAGTGGCCGTATTTGCTTCGCGTGCTGGAGACCTTCGGCCTGGGCGAGCGGTTTGTGAAGTGGACCGCTTTGCTTTATGCTGCGGCCACGGCCCGAGTCAAGACCGGGGCTACTATCTCAGCCCCATATAGGGTAGGGCGAGGGACCAGGCAGGGATGCTCCCAGTCCCCCCTCCTATTTGCGTTAGCTATAGAGCCCCTGGCGGCTCCCGCCCGCCTGGGCCATGCATATGAGGGCCTTCAACTGAGAGGCGACACCCACTACATATCCCTTTATGCAGACGATTGCCTATTGTTTTTGGCTGACGCAGACGTCGCCCTGCGCGGGGCTAGATGCCTGCTGTTAGAGTTTGGTCGCTTCTCGGGACTGAGGGTCAACTGGGGGAAGTCCTGCCTCTTCCCGTTGGCGCCAGGAACAGACGACTCCCAGCCGGAGGATGAGCTGAGATGGGAATATCATTGTCTCCCTTATCTAGGCACGCACATATACCGGTCACCGTTGGACCTCCTGGAGGGTAACATTGAGAGAGCGATTCGAAGCCTGCGTGGCTGCATGGGGTTCTGGTGGACGCTACCGCTGTCGGTCGCGGGGCGAGTGGCGTTACTAAAAATGGTGGCGCTGCCCCGCCTACTGTACTTGTTTCGCACGCTACCGGTCTGGATCCCGGCATCGGTGTTCACCAGGCTACGCTCCTTGCTCACCGAGTTCATTTGGGGAACGGGCAGGAGGCGAGTGGCGCTGGCCACTTTGACGCGCCCCAGATCGGACGGGGGACTAGCTGCCCCTGATTTCGAATGGTACTATATAGCGGCCCAGTTGCAGTGGCTTACCCAAGCGGTGGCTTTAGAATTCAGAGGCCGTGAGGGGACTGCAGGCGGACTCCTTCCGAGACACATCATGTCTTTTATAATTCTGGCCCAGAAATTGAACCTTTCCCTGCTCACGGGGGAAGAGCGGACGATTCGCAACTGCTGGCTGCGGTGCCATAGGCGATCTGGCGTCGCTCGCCCATATGCCCCCGAGATCCCACTAGGGATGTGCACCGCCTTCCCGCATGGGGGGGATTGGTCGGCGCTGGCGACTTGGGAAGAACTAGGCCTGCAAATGGTCGGTGATTTGTATAAGGAGGGATCGCTGCTTTCGTTTCAGGAGCTGCGCGACGTTTACGGCCTCCCGAGGGGGGATTACCTGTTGCACGCCGCGCTAGTGGCTAGTATCCAGAATCACTGGAAGAAGGGCCTTTCTGAACCACCGACGTCTGAGAGCTGTCAGTATGTGGTTATGGCGGCTGGTACCTACAAGGCCGTCACCTGTCTCTATCGGAGGCTGTCGACGGAAACGCTGCAGCCCCTGGACGGGTTGAAAACCAAATAGGAAGGGGATATCGGGCGACCGATCCCTGAATCGACTTGGCCGCAGCTTTTGCGGCGAGCATGGAAAGGCACTAGGAATGCCAGGTTCCAGATGGTCCAATTTTTCTCTCTCCACCGAGCTTACTTGACGCCGGTTAAGATCTCGCAGTATTTTGAGGGCACGTCTTCACTCTGCCCTAGATGTGGAATGGAAGGTGCGGATTTTGCCCATATGTTATGGTCTTGTGTGAAGCTAACTGATTATTGGGAAGCGGTGGTGGCCTGCCTGAATGCTGTCACAGATCGGCAAATTGAAGCGGATATGGGCGTTTGTTTATTATTGTGGTTCCCTCACACCCCCCGCACTCGCATCACCAGCAAATTTTATGACTTGGGCCTGATATTGGCCAAACGGGAAATCACCATGCATTGGAAATCCAGCCGGGGCCACAGCTACTCACGCTGGAGATCTACCCTGGAGCGTTGGGCGAAAGCAGAGAGCGCGTTGCGGCTGCAACAGGCCAGGCGACTAGATAATGACAGGGCGCTAGAGACGGCCAGGGCGTGGGAGGCCCTTGTGACCGAGCTGCAACTGCCTGAGGGTGACCAAAGCGAGGATGGTGAGGCAGCGACGCCGTAGGGTGTTTTAGCTGGGAGGTTCCCCATTCCCGGTACGGTACACAACTGACACGAGTACCGACGGAGGTTCTGGGAGTTTAGGTCCCCCGATGGAATGCATCACCTACCTCCTCCTTTCGACTGCTTTGAGGGAGGGACAGATTGTTGATTATTGGCTGATGAGAGAGAGGACACTGGCGCACTGACGAGGGGGGTGGGATACGGGGGGGGGACTAGTTGTGGGATTGTTATCATAAAAGGCATATATTCAGAAAAGAACGGTTATTCCACAGTTTCAGATATAAGTGTATGTTTTGCTTATTATACTGCAATGCTCTACTCTGAAATGCCAATAAAAATTGTTTTTACAAAAAAAAAAAGAAAAAATCTACATATTTACTGACATTCTCTAGGATGCTGTTACAGGCAGAAATTATGGGTCGACCCGGTGGCTTAGTACAATTTTTATGGATCTTTGGAATGAAGTATATTACCGGTGTAACTGGATGTTCTTTTTTCATATACTTAAATTCCTCCATTGAAATCAAACCCATGCTTCTCCATGCCATTAATTTCGAGTAAATATCGTTCTTGGCCTGCTGGACTTCATTCAAGTTGGTCCTCTTATAACAGTCTCGATCATTGAGTTGGCCAAGTGCTACATCCATGTACATTTGTCTCGGCCACAGCACCACATTGCCCCCTTTGTCGGACTGACGAATTATGATGTTTCTTGATTAATCTGTGGTACTCAAAATCTCGGTAGTGTTGTCTCTTTGAAAAGTTTTTATACTTTAGGTAAAGTGCCCTGAGTTCGAGAGACACCTTATCGTGAAACATGTCTATGTTATCTTGGAGCATCAGCGGGCAAAATTTTGATTTCGGTTTGAAGGTAGTTGGTACTGACATAACTTCTAAACCCCGGCCGGGGCTAGACGGTGTAAGAACAGGTTCATTCTGCATGTCCAGCAGCTCCTGTAGCAAATTCGAGTCAGGTACTGACATAGGTGGGGACTTGGAACTTGGCATAATTGCTGGAGTTGAATTTACAGTTCTGTGCAGGCAATGGTATTTGCGAAGTTTTAATTTGCGCACATATTTAAAAAGATCGATTTTCGTGCCTGCATAGTCAAAGTTACTCCTTGCGCTGTAAGACAGGCCTAGTGACAGTAAAGTGGTTTCTTTTGGAGTAAGTGGCAGGTCCGTCAAGTTCACAACAGTTTGCGAATCCTCTAGCCGGGGACTCACCTGCGTTTCCACTGTCTCCGCGGCTTTTTGAGTTTGTTGCTTGCGCATTCGTTTGCTTACTGCAGCGTCTCTTTGCAGTGCGTTTAGTATTGACACTTTGCTTGCGTTGGCACCACGAGCACCTGAGCCAAGGGTCTGTTTCTGATCTTGTTGGACCACTTCTAGCTCCTGTGCCAGGGTGAATTTTCAAAACCCCAACCTCTGGGATCTTTTTAATTCACTGTCGGGTTCACTGTCAATATTAGAACTGCCATCTGAGATAGACGAGGATTCAGCAGTCGCAGTACCCATTGTTTGTTTTGCAGAGGTGGTACCTGCGGATACTTTTTGATTTGCTTTCAGATTATCGTATTTTTTCGCAAATGTAAATATTTGACCGTGTTCATAGTCCAAGCGGTCTCTCTGAAATTTGTATGCTTTTCGCCTCTTGATAACCTCCTCCTCCTGTTTGAGGCATATGACCATTTTTTCCCGGTATTTCGCCATTAGAGGGGTGCTTGGAAGTTTATCTATGTCATCATTCAGTCTGTCTATCTCCGCTAGAAGTTTGATCCGGTCACTCTCCGCATACTTGATAAGAATTTCTATCAGCCTTCGGGATGATTCTAGGTTACACTCTGCCCAGTCCGATAGCATGCGGGGGTCAGGATTCTCATACGAAGGAGCTAACATTATTCTTAAGCCCAGTGGTATCCTTCCCACTTCGAGATAGCCTGTGAGAGAACAATGCTCCCACCATTTTGCCTGTATAGATTTACTCGTTTTTTCAAGCGCTTTGAATAACTCTTTGAGATTGCAATGCGGTATATATATATACACACATATGAGAATTTTCATCAGAAAGAACATCCTGCCAAGATCTGACCACTCACTATTTCAGACAGAATCTACAAAGAAAGGGCTTTTCAGTCTTAGTGCAACATGTGGAAAGAATAGGCTACACTCAGAGGAACCTCACAAGGAGTGTATTTACTTTCTCCATTCTGTACGTAAAGGACTGCAAAATATGCAGTATCTTTTCATCCAAGACATTGAAAGGTAGAGAAGCAAGGCTTTGGATTTGGCTTTAAAAACTAAAATCTGAAGAGGCGCCTCTTTTTGAAGAGGATCGTGAATATTTTTCAACAACAGAAAAGTCCTGCAAAGGGGAAAGATCTCATGAAGCAGTACCGTTGTGGTCACCAAAAATGGCAGTGAAAAAGACCCATCATCGGGCGTGGCCGGCGATCAACCAAGATGGCCGCGTTCTGGTGAGGCTCCGAGGGTGAGACCGTAGCCCTGAAATAATCCGGCCAGTTATCCTGCCTAGAAGTAACCCAGACTGCATGATCCTGTGTCGGGGGTGATTCGGCGCGCATCGGCCCCACTCCGAGATCGCTACGACACTGTGGCCCGGAGCTGCGTCGTGCGAAGACCTGCGGGCTACATCCGCGCCAGAAGCACCGGCCTAAATTTGGAGGAGGAGCTGCCGGAAGAGCGCCATTGACTGTCCTCGAGTGAGGGCGCGGGACGGAGCTGGGACATCTGGAGGCGGGTGAGTGTTGTCCCGAATGCCCCCCCGCCCGGCTTCCCCCTCCGGTGTGCACACGAGCGGGATCGCTGATCCCCCCCCCCCGCCGAAGGGCCTGTGTCCGAAGAAACCAAAGGACCGCTATCTACGCCGGGACCTGCCCCGGCCAGACCCACGGCCCCAGCGGCCCGCCGAGGCGCGCAAAAGCAAGGAGAACTCCTGCTCCTGCATCATCGGCCGGAGTTCCTTCCAGTGTAGCACCAATGGAGAAGTAAGGTTCTCATTGCGAATGCGACTCTTATGTTCTGTTATGCGAACTCTGGCTTTACGTTCTGTTTTGCCTATATACATTTTTCCGCATGGACATTTTATAGCATACACGACGTTCTTTGTGTTGCAATCACTGGAATGTTTCAAGTTTATGAGTTTCCCAGAGGTGGGATGTGTGCACGTATTCCCTGTGATCACATTATTGCAATTTGTGCAATTAAGACATCTTGTGGTGCCCTTGTAAACAGTTGATGCGATGGAATGTTGTTTCTTTTTAAGTCTCTCTCTCACTAGAAGGTACGTTTTTTCAAAACAATACAGGCACTTAGCATTACAATTTGTACACTTTAACAAAACCACCAACCAAATATTTTTCTGATTATAGAAACGATTTTCTGTGACACTAGAACACCTACAGTGAACATAAGGTATGCCATTTGACTTCGTATAGATACACCCCCATGATTCATTCAATATTTGACACTGACACACATTACTTTCTCATCTTTTTTAGAATTGCCCCTGATGAAGGCACCGCCTGCGTGCCGAAATGCATTGGGCCAAACGACAATTGCTTGAAAAATGAAATGTAGTAAATTACATGTACAATTGTAACGCATTATTGATTCATTTGCGTATGCATATGGAAATTGTTATGAAGACTGCAATAACAAATACCTAAAAAATTGATAATTAATTTTGAAAAAAAAGTTTGAATAAATGTGAAAATATATGTACAGATATATCATAATGTGGTGAAACATTTGAAATTATTTAAAGTGCGGAGCACTAAGTGAACAGTGCATGATTAGGCGAGTTATTACTCACCATAACTTAATGTTTAAACACCCAGGAGTGACTTCCCTGAGTAATCATAGCACCATTTGAATAATTAGTACAACTGGTAATATTTTATTAGAAACGGAGTGCTCCCCACAACCTCAATTACTATTTCTTTGCTTCCAGACCTGACCCGGCCACCTGTGCATCCCTTCACCTACTCCAGTGTGACCAGAGGCAGCAACCCCTCACTGCCCCATAATGAGCGGCAGGGGTAATCGTGGGACCCAGCAGAGCAAATTAGAGAAATTTGCTTACGCCAAAGACTTTCCCCCGCTGACGGAGCAGAAAAGAACCAGCGCTAAGGGCGCAGAGGGTGGTGCGGTTCCTGCCATAACGCTGGAGGACATCATGGCGGCCCTGACTCAGGTGCAAACTACGGTTGGCTCCATCTCGACGGAAGTCACACTGCTGCGGGCAGACCTACAAAAGATGTCATCAAGGGTCTCAGCGGTGGAACAGGTCACTACGACCCTCACCACAGACACGGCGTTGCTGCTGAAAAGGGTGGCGCAATTGGAGGAGGACAACAAATTCCTGGCAGACAAGATGGATGACCAGGAAGGGCGCTCCAGGCGCAATAATATCCGCCTTATTGGCCTGCCAGAATCGGAAGGGGGGCCTGCCATGGACCTGTATGTGGAAGACCTAGTAAGGACTGTGCTGCAACCAAAAGGTCTCTCCAAGTTCTTCTCGGTGGAGCGGGCACACAGGGTCCCGGGGGGGCGTCCACGCACCGGGGCACGACCAAGACCTGTTATAGCGTGCATATTCAACTTTAGGGATCGTGATGCCATCCTGCAAACGGCGAGGATCGCGCCGCCCATACGAATACAGAACTCAGAAGTTTTAATTTTCCCAGACTACACGACGGCAGTAGCGGCGAAACGGAGAAGCTTCATCAAGGTGAAAAAAACATTGAGATCTCGTGAGTTGCCATACTCCATGCTCTTCCCGGCGCGCCTCAGGGTGGTGGCTGATAAAAAAACTTGGTTCTTTGATACGCCGGAAGAGGCACACGACTGGCTCGAGGGATGGAGACCGGCGGAGGGCTCTGGCAGACAGCAGGCGCAGACGGCAAGGACAATCCGAGGAGCATGAACTGACCGGACAAGAGGAGAAGGCTGAGTCCGACCCGATTGCGGACTCGGGGGAGTGACTCCTGCTGCATTAAGGGAAGTACCTTTACTTTTTTGCTGTGAACTATAGCAGGTGAACCGAACTTGATCTTACTGCTGCTCACCTTCCTTAATGTGCTACTGAGACTTTACAAGTGAACTGGGACTCTGGGACTGTTAGGGGCTATTGGTCCTCCTTGAACTTTCACCCCCCTATGCTCTTGTAAGCAACGTTGTCTTTTGACTGGGATCGTAAGCACTCTGCTGAGTTGGGGTGGCGGGCAGTTTGGAGTCCGCGAAGCAGGGGGGAGGGAAGGGGGGAAGGTTTTATGTTGTTAGTTTTGTTTTTTGCTACTGCGATACACCTAACTGCACTGAGTGGCATGATGTATGGAACCACAGAAACGATTATTTGTCTACTTGGCACACTGATCCAAGATGATGGGGGTTGACACACACATAGTTCAACGGGGCGGTGGGGCCAGTGTGACACCATCTCTGTCGATACTCTCCTGGAATGTCCGGGGCCTTGGGGACAAAGTCAAGCGGGGTCTGGTCCTGAAAAGTATTAAAAGGGAAAGGGCTGCAGTGGTCTTTCCTACAGGAAACGCACCTCACTGGCGCGGCCACAAAAGCCATGGACCGATGGGGTTTTCAGATGATGGCGCACTCCGAGTTCACCTCTGGGTCAAGGGGAGTCGGTGTTCTAGTGAAAAAACAGTTTCCCCTACTCGTACAGTCTACTAGGTCAGATACGGCGGGTAGATTTGCCGCTATACACACACAGTGGGAGGGAAAACCCATTAACATCGTCTCCATCTACATTCCACCTGCATTACAGGCAATAGCCCTAACAGATCTTAGCGCTTTTATACTTGGACTCCCTGAGGGAGATTTACTTCTTGGGGGAGATTTTAATCTGGTAGCTGATAGCCTGAAGGACAGGGTTCCCCCGAAATTGGCTCCAGCTGGTACAACACGACTGGAGGACTTCATGACGGCTATGGGACTGGAAGACCTATGGAGGAAATACAACCCCCGGGACCAACAGTACACATTCCACTCCAGCGTCCATGATACTCTCACCAGGCTCGACTATTTTCTTAGCTCACCGGGTGGTCCTGGTACTGTATCCAAGGTAGAGATAAGACCACGAGGTATTTCGGACCACTCTCCACTGTTGCTTACCTATACACATCACCAACCCACACGGCGTCGTATTTATCCAATCCGCGTTGCATACCTTCACAATTCTAAGGTCAGGAAGGAGCTGAGGGTGGAAACCAAACAGTACTTCCGAGACAACACGGGCTCAGTGTCCTCTGCTGCCACTCTGTGGGAGGCCTATAAAACAGTGCTTCGAGGGTGTGCGATAGTTTCCATTACAGCGCTTAAGCGGGAGGGACGAGCGGAACTGTTAGTTCTAGAAACAGCGGTGACGGGAGCTGAGGCGAGGCATGCGGCGGATCCAAACCCCACTACAGCGCACACTTTACAAATAGCACGACATCATCATAAAGCACACCTAACAGAGGAAGTCAAGCTGCAACTGTCTGCCACGCGACACAAAATTTACGAGATGGGTGACAAAGCGGGTAAGTTGCTGGCTTGGTTGGACAGACGTGACAGACGAGACAGGTGGATAGCACAACTGACGGTAGAGGGAGGTGTCCCCATTAGAGATCCCAGTACAATAGTGCAGGCACTAGCTAGTCACTACGAAACGGTGTACGCGTCAGCATCTACGATCTCGGAGGATGAGGCATACACTTACATTAAAGATCTCAAAATGCCAGCATTGACTGAGGAGGAGACTCAGGCTTTGGACGCGGACTTGACGACCGATGAGATACAACTGGCGATTAAAGCCCTGCAGACGGGTAAGGCGCTGGGACCCAATGGAATACCGGTCGACTTATACAGGCAGCAGGCGGACACGCTGGCACCGCACTTGCTACGTATGTTCACGGATAGCCTGGAGACAGGGGAACTCCCATTAGATCAACGCACGGCCACAATCGTGGCAATCCTAAAACCAGGGAAGCCAGCGGACCAATGTACGTCATACCGCCCAATTTCCCTCATTAACGCTGAGGCTAAAATACTCGCGAAACTTTTGGCGCAACGCCTCACGCCCCATCTGCCCAAACTCATACATAAAGACCAGTCCGGCTTTATGCCGGGCAGAAGCACGGCACTTAACTTGCGCAGAGTACACGGTGCACTCGCGCGAGCGAAGTATCTATTAGAGCCCGCGGTGATACTGTCCCTCGACGCCCATATGGCGTTTGACACAGTCCACTGGCCCTTTTTATTTGCAGTACTACATCACTTTGGTTTCGGCCCGAAATTCTGCTCCTGGATCCGTCTGCTCTATGCAAGACCGATGGCACATGTAGCCGCCAACGGCCACATCTCGGCGGACTTTCCATTGTTTAGAGGCACGCGCCAGGGCTGCCCACTTTCCCCGTTACTGTTTGCCATGGTCCTTGAACCTCTGGCCGAATGGATAAGGTGGGAACCCACGATCAGTGGTATCCGCTGGACGGGTGACTGGGAAGATAGAATATCTATATACGCCGACGATGTTCTGATATATCTCACCTCTCCCAAGCGCTCGATTAACACGTTACTAGATGTCTGCACGGCCTACGGCCGAGCTTCCGGCTACTCGATCAACTGGTCTAAGTCCACCATGTACATACTGCGCGGTCCTGCACCGCGCTTGCCGGACACCTGCCCGCTGCGCATCTCTGACGCCGGGTTTAAATACTTAGGGATACACATTACAGCTGACCCTGCCATTTTCCACACACATAACCTACAGCCACCTCTTGACCGCCTCAAGCGTGACATCCGACACTGGGAATCACTGCCGCTGACACTGCTGGGTAAGGCGGCCCTGTTCAAAATGATGGCCCTGCCCCGCTTCCTCTACGTTCTAGAAAACACGCCCTACCCTGTCCCTCCCAAGTACTTCAAAACCATCGCAGCGCAAGTCTCGGTGCTGCTGTGGGGCACTAAACCTGCCCGTATAGCGCAATCTAGCTCACGCGTGGCTGGTACGATGGAGGCGTAGCGCTCCCGGATGTCAACCTTTACTACTGGGCGTCGCAGTTGAAGATTGTTAACCAATGGCTTCATCTTCCCCAGTCTGAACCAGCCCTAAAGGCAGACAGGGCGCAGTTGGGACTCTCTGGAATGCTGGCTCCCCTGTACGATAAATCATTAATCACATCAAAGATCGGCCCACTACGTCACACACTCACCGTGTGGCATGCGGCGCTGAGCAGGCTGAAATGGCAGGGAGTACTGACACAGCTGACCCGTTGTGGGACATAAAACAACTGGGTCGACTGAGACACTCCAAGGGCTTCGACCGTTGGGATGCTATTGGCATCTCGACCATTGGAGATCTATGGCAGAGGGGGCAGGTGCTTCCTTTCGAGACACTGCAACAGCAATACGATCTGGCGCTGACAGAACGTTTCAGGTACACACAGGTACGACATGCGTTGACAACAGCGTTCGAATCTGGTACAGATGTCCCAGAGGCGTCCCCACTCGAGGACAGGCTTCTGACTGACTTTATGCCTTCAAAGGCGACGTCTCTAACGTACAAGAAACTTGTAAACAACTTACCTGACCCTCTAGAGGCCCTGCGGGAGAAATGGGTACATGACTGTGGCGACTTGGACAACTCAGAGTGGCAAGAGGCGACTTCGTCTCCGAAAGAAATAGGTGTCCCAGCGCGTCTTCGCCTGGTACAACTACGTATATTTCACAGATCATACTACACGAGGGATGCACTACACAAAATGAAACGGATTGCACACCCATACTGCCTGAGGGGATGCGGGGAAATAGGTAGCTTCTACCACACGATATGGGAATGACCCCGAATTGCACACTACTGGGCTCAAGTGATGCGCACCATGTCTCAATCTGAGGAACTCTCCATACTGCCTGACCCCAAGCGATGCCTTTTGAACATATGGGAACCCAACGACCTCACGCGATATGGGCAGACTTGGATGACAATAGGTATGATGGTAGCGAAAAGGAATATAGCACAAAGGTGGGGCGGGGGGATGCCGCCTTCCTTAGCGGCCTGGAGGCAAGATATGGACGCTGCGATGATTGCAGAACGGGCTGTGTATCGAAACAGAGGATGTCCCAAGAAATGGAAAAGGGTCTGGGGGGCGTGGAATAAATACAGAGGGAACATTTGTGACCCACCTTCTGATACGGACAGCACTAGCTCCGATACGGAATAATACTTCAAACCTTCAATTATGGTTAACCACCCACGTTTTGATATGTACAAAGGTATGCTCCTGTATTCATGATGTGATTGCACAGATCTCTGTGTCCAAGCTACGATGCCTGACTCATTTTGTGTTCATATGTGACATTGTATCGCATTGTTTTAAAAATGCCAATAAAAATAATTTTTTTTAAAAAAAGAAAAAGACCCATCATAGGTCATCAGGAGATCTTAAAGCATCAGGAGAACACTGTCATTGATATAAAAAGGAGAAAGTCTCCTCAGAGGATATACAATCTGAGCCTGCCACTCCTTCTGCTAGTGTGACATTACATTTGAAAAAGCCATCCTCAGTGCTGTCAACGGAAAAATTTATAAAAAATTACTTGCAGGTCACATTTAAAATTGTTATCAACAACATTTAAAATTGTTATCAACAATAACATCGCCGACATTAACACCGAAGAAAATGTCCACTCCAACGATGACGACGTGGACATTTCCATGTACAGCACTGTCAATGATATCATTGACTCCAGTCACATTGTCTATGACACTGTCAACTAGAACACTTAACAACTGCATCTGCTGTGAAGACACTGTTGGCCACAGCACTGTCAACAATGGCACAGTTGACAAAGGCACAGTTTATGGCATAGTCGACGGCACCGTCAATGACTGCATGGTCGATGTCAATACAGTCGACGAAGAAACGATTGCTTACCATTAAGATTGGAGTTAAGGCACTGACTTTATCGTCGATGACACAGTTGCCGAAGAAAAAAACATCCTAAAGCCTGAATACAGCTGCCCAAGGAAAGTGTCTCCTCTTCCTACCATTGCACTTACTGAATGAGGAAGAGTCTGAGGACAAAGGACTTTTCGGAGCGGCATGTAGCCCTTCTGAATTAAATGTTAAATATCAGGAGGATGATGATGAAGAATACAACGAGGAAGAATAATATTCCACAGGACCACAACAATATATTGAATAGGCAGTGGGTTCATCGTGTATAGGTCATATATAATTTGATGAATAAGACATGTCAACATTTCAGATGTTGCTATGAGGCATTACTGGTTATATATGATATTCTAATACCGGATTGAAAAGGGCAAAAAGAGAGGGTGAGGTAAGGTGCGGAGAGAAAAGACGTATGTTGCAAGATTATTACAAGAGGTTTCCAGAACCTGTAAAGGCTGCATCTCCATCACAGCCAACAAGACCACCACCGTCACCTCAAATACAAACCCCCACTATGTGCACTCCGCATACTTTGACAAATGGCTTATAACTCCAAACAGAAATACCAACTTTAACCCTTTGACCACGGCTGGAATTCCGCTGCGGTGCGGGTGATTTATGACAGGGCGTGGTCAGGACGGCCCCCGGCCGTCCTCCGCACACGCCCACCGTGACGTCGGACGGCCGGGGGCCGTCCGACGCACGCAAAGGGTTAAATATTGTAGTGCCACCTTCGATGATGCAATGTCTTCGGACGAGGATAGAGAAGAAGAAATTCCTGACAATCAATAAATACCTAACAAAGGGATGACTATCGAATCCCAGCACCATCTCCGCCATCTCTACAGAAGGTAGAAGCTCCTCTGGACGATATTGGCGTACTTCATAACTTGATGGAAAGAGCAGCGAATGGGTTTCAACCGCCACTAACAATAAAACAGTCAGATTTTTTTTAAGGTGACTTTAAGTAACCTGCTAAAAAATAAATATGCACAATCCCTTTCGTAGATTTTATTTGGGAAGAAGGTGTAAAGATCATGAAGAACCCAGCTACAGTTTCTGCTGTGTTGCCTAGGCTAGATAAAAAATATAAAGCAACAGAAGGTTTGCTGGCATGCTTAATTGCCAATCCAAGTTTGAAATCCGTAGTAACACAAGCAGCTCAACATCGATCCAAGAATCCTTCTCCTATTTCCACTCCTCTGGCTAGAGAAGGCCTGCACTTTGACAACATAGGAAAACTTTTTTCTCCATGGCAACAATGACTGTTTGAGCTGCCAATTCTTTGGCTTTTTTAGGCTATCATAGCAAATGTGGCCAGACATCGCCACATACATAGATCTCTTGCCTGAAGATGCAAGAGAAGCGAAGAGAATACTACAAGAAGGGGAAAGTACTTCCTTGGAAATTATTTACTTTGCAATGGACATAGCATCAACAGGCTTTCACTAGTTGGCAGAAGCTGCTTTTCTGTGAAGGCAAGGATGGCTGAAAGCAACACAATTCAGAACAGAAATACCAAGTGAAATTTTAGACATGCCATACGAGGAAGAAGCCCTGTTTGGCAAACATGCTCACGATGCTTTGCAGGCAATTACAACAGACACTGATACTGCATAATCTTTGGGTGCCTTATGAATGAGAAATCGGCCTTTTCGAGGAGCAAGAGGAAGGTGGCGATATTCCTATAGGAGAGGATATCAACTATATAGATATAGAAAATATCAACACTTTCAGCAGCAATATCGACCATCTTATCCCCAACAGCAGTTTATAAACAAACAAACTCCAGAAGGAAAACATCGATCTCAAGGAAAAGACACTTGTTGGAAACAGTGATGACTTGACGGTGCCCGTTATCCCTTCTGTATCCCAGAAACGTTTTGGGGCCAAATCACAAATCATCTGAATCAGTGGAAACTGATAACAACAGGCAGGTGTGTTTTGGATATAATCACCTACGGTTACACCTTGAAATTAATTCAGAAACCTCCAAATACACCTCCGGAAGGAGCATCTACTGTCTCATCTATGCCTGCTTCAGCAAGAAATTGTAACCGTGATCCGCAATGGCACAGTAGAAATAGTATCATCCACCCAGAAAGGAATAGAGTTTTACTCCTGGTTCTTTTTAATCAGAAAAAGACAGAGGAGTAGCGACCTATTTTAATTCGCGAAAGCTAAACAAAAATCTAAAGAAATAATCATTTTGCCTGGTTACTCTAGAATTTACAACAAGGGGTGGTGATGGACAGAGTCTCTGAATTAAGCAGAGTACTCTCACCCAGTCAAGAGATCAGGGCTAGATCCAACACCGTTTTTTAGCTCACTGCACCATCCCAGTTTCAGAACCTGGCTGTATGCAAATTAGTCTGTCCCTGGCCCAGTGCATCATGGGAACAGGGCAGACCAGACTACAAAAGCCAATTCTTACACTGGGAAGGAAACAAGCTTCCGGGGACCAGTTTCTGCCATTTCAGGCGTCTTCGGCCCGGCTTGCTTGAATCCTGATGGTGCAATGAGCAAGGGACTCACATCTGAGTATACCCTTACTCTAGAAGACATCCTGCCTCTTTTCAGTCACGGAGATTATATGACAACATTAGGTCTGCAGGATGCTTATTTCCACATCCCAATCCACCCAAAACACAAGTTCCTAAGATTAAAGGTAGTCAGCGCTCTTTATCAATTCGTAGTTCTCCCTTTTGCACTGAAATCTGCTCCCAGAATTTTCACAAAATGCTTAGCTCCGGTTGCGGATCTTTTGAGACCAAAAGGTTTTCAGGTATTCCCATTCCTTGACTTAGGTTGATAAAAGCATCAACTTCTCATCAGGCAACGAAGACGACATGAGCCCCCTGGGTCTGACAGTCAACCCCCATAACTCATCTCTCAATCCTTCAACAAGGATAATGTTCCTGGGAGAAGTTTTTGACTCTGTTCAAGACACAGCATTCGTGTCGCAATAAAGTTGAACAGGATTTCATATATTAACTCAGAAAGTACTAAACAAAAGTCCATTTCAGTTCCCTTATTCAAGTCACTCCTCGAGATGATGTTCTTTTGCATTGATTTACAAGAGGAGTTAGACAAGCAATAGCTTCCAATTGAAGCAAGAAAATGTTTTTCGCCTGGTGGATGAAGTATGCAAATCTGTCCATAGGGTTAACATTCCTGTGTCACATTCTCATCCTTATCACCACTGACGCATCCCTTGAAGGTTGAGGTCCTCATCTGCAGGATTTGAAAATCAATGGAAGATGTAATCAACACCAAATGAAAATGCACATCAGTCTGCTGGAGCTCGAAGCCATAGCACTGAGTCTACATTCATTCCCGTCCAGGATATGAGATTCATCAGTATTTTTTTTTAAATTTTTTTTGAAAACCTTTATTTGCATCAATAGGATATACATGCGTGGGCCCACAACCAATCCGGCCGGCCATAGGTCAAAAATGACAAAAATCGAAATAAGCGCTACAAGGTCAACTGGCAGGCAGGCAAACATATTCAAAACAATACTAAGGAAAGGACAAGCGACATCAACGGCCCAATATCAGGAACAGTGAGGTCCATTTTATAATAAGGGGGACAAGGCTCATGGCAGACTCATAAAATACGGGAAAAACAATAAACAGAAATATACCCACGCCAAAATGGGAAGAGGGGGGGTGGGGGGGGGAGCAGGATGTGAAGACACGAGTCGATCGTAGCACAAAACAAGCGCAAAATATATTAGAGAAGCATACAAGTACTACCAGCATCTCATGCCCCCCACCCAATATCACGCTAACAAATGCAAGGGGAGCGGATAAACTGCACGATCTAAACCTACTCGCCATACTAGCCTGGGGAAAAAGGGGGGGGGGAAGGGAGGGGAGGGAAAGGGGGAAAAAAACAGGGGGGAGACTGAGGGGAGGAAACCAATAAGGACAGGAACAGGGTAAGGAGAAGAAGGAGAAACAAAGAAAAAGAAATATAAAAGGAGAAACACAATCGTGCAAGATGGGCGCCACCCCGGGCCAAGCGTCTCGCGGCCAATAACACAGAAGAAAGTGGAGAGCTGGCGAGAAGTAGGGTACGGCAGTCGCGACCGAAACACCGAAGCCGATAAAAGTGGCAGAGCAACAGACCCCAACCCACTATGCCAGAGAAGCGAGGACAGAAGCGGCACCTCTATAAAGGGATAGAAAAGGGCCATAGAACCAAAAAAGAAACATCTGAAAGACCCCGCCCACCCGTCCCACCCCGCACCCCTGCAGAAGGCTACGGCCTACCCTCCAAACAGCGTGCCTGTCGCCCTAATCCGAAACCCGAAATATAGTAAAGAAAGAAAGTAGAATAAGGAGACAAAAAGAAGAAGGAAAGGGATTATGAAACAAAAATAAGATGTGAGGGAGGAGCCAAAGGGTACGAACAAACACACTCGGCCACGACCCTCCCGGGACCATCAATTGAATGACTATCAAAGCAGTACTACACCTTCACATACAGCAGTAACCCGCGGGAGGGGGGGGAGGGGGAAATTGAAACGTTTCACAATGTCGAAAATACAAGCATCAGTGCAAAGGACAAGTAAACCAGCAGTCTATCAGTATACCTAAAGTTCCATCGGATTTTCATTTAAATGAACTTTAGATGTTAAACAATGCCTCAAGTTTTATCTACACAGGACAAAACAATTTAGAAAACCTGATCAGCTACTTGTCGCATATCGAAAACAACGTAAGGGTTTTCCAATTTCCAAACCCAGTATAGCCCGATGGATCGCAGCAGCTATACAACTTTTTCACAGTAATGCTGGAAGGCCATTGATTGATAAAAGTAAGAGCGCATTCTACCTGAGCTTTCCCTACTACCACTGCTAACTTCGCTGTTATAGCTATTGACGAAATATGTTGAGCGGCAACATGGAGGAACAGGCACACTTTCACACAACACTACTGCCTGGAGTCCACTGAACAGAATGATGCGGCTGTGGGACAAGCAGTATTGCGCTATCTGTTCAAATAAGGTGAGCCTGGTCTTATTCTATTACCCACCATCTACTATTGAGTTATTGTACTATTGGTTGTTCATGCGTTTTAACTGCTACCTATTCTGATTCAAGCATGTGAATCTATAAAAGCACCACTACTGGAGAAGAAAATAAGTCACTTACCTGTAACTGTAGTTCTCCAGTATTGGTCTCTTTCAAATGTTTGCATGCAACTCACCCTCCTCACCATAGAGGCTCGCCTTATTTTCTAAGATTCTCTTTTCCCACTAGTGCTTAAAAATCTGAGGGAGGAGGCCTCTGTGGTGAGGGTTCTAGAGGGTGCTGTCGCCTGATTGCCAACGTTTGGCTGTTGATAAATGATGTGGATAAGTTTTTGAAGTGAATGTTTCTCTCAGGGGATCTCAATGGCTAGTCATAACCATTTGAATAGTTCTACTCACATGTGGGAATCTTGGAGCACTTTTCCATTGAATATCTTCTTAACTGTAGACGTTCGCCTTTCTTCTGAAAGGTACGCAGAAACACTTAAGAATGAACATATTATGCAGCCTATAAGCACAAGTTACAGTGGTGACATTCTTTAGATTGTACTTGCAAAAGGGTCAGAATACCCAGATATATTTATAATTTTGCAGCAAATATTGTATAAGCAGGTGGCAGTTGCCTCAATTCTTTTTTCCGGTGACAGGATCTTGGAGCACTGAGCTCAGCTTTTTAGGGTTTCTCTTCAAAATTCACCAGTGGACTTTAGTTACAACAACTGCATTCGACGTTTATCATCTCTTCCTTGCATTTTCTGTCTTATTATGACCAAAACTTGTGGTATTTTGTGAAATAAAATGCCTTTGTTGACAAGGTCCGGTAATAGTTCCTACAAGGGATTAGTTTTAATATCAAAGTCTTCATTAATTTCAGAACGTAGATTATCATTAAGCCCCGAGTAGTGGCTTATTGCAATCAAATGTCAAAGTGAATTATGTAAATCAGCTGGGAAAAAACAATTCTACGCGGGTGTATACTTAGTAAAGTCCAAATTTATGTAAAAAAAACTCTGTTGTATAAAAGGGTACAGACTACCATTCGCATAAAAGCAAAAGTGACTGAGATGGACATTCTTTCCTACAGATCTTTTGTCATGAACACTTTTGCCTCAACCCATTCCACATATTAAATGACAGGAAAAACATCACTGGCTATACAATGAACTATTCCTGGTGACCCAGAAAATGGGTCGGTTTGTCGACATTTCAGTCTTTTTTGTGAAGGCATCTATCTATAGGTCCATCTTTAGGACGTAAGTTCTAATGTGTTATGATGGCCCTGAAAAATTAGGAACATAGGCATATGTTCCAGAACCATGCAAATTAGTGGGCTCCAAAAATCAAAATTCAAATGGTAGTTGACGTAATGGGGCAAACGCTCACCATGAAATTCTGTTTGTCTTTGATTGTGCTGATTGATATTCCCATTTAGTTGAGACAGAAGTTGCTGCAAAATTCGCAACTCTTGCACATGTCATGAGTTGCCTGAATCTTCCTAATCGTCCTGACTTCTTCGATCAAGATGAAAGTGTCCTACCTCCGGGAGAAAGAAGGCCAAATCAGACCCTCACAACATCTGCATTTTCTGCCTTTCAGTAAGCCATATTCCTGAAAATTGTCAGCTCTGCAAGACGCACCCTGAGGGAAATGGAGATTTGCATCCATGGCACTGAGGAAAGACGTAGGCAGCAAGTACAGTCTGAAGGCGGGACTTCAGAGCAAAGAGAGGGTCAGTCCTTTACTAGGACACTGCCATCTACCTCTGAAGTAAGTGGAAGGTCAAAAAAGAGGGTTACAGCCCAAGAACTGCATTGTTCCCAGTCAAGATTGAGAGGATCAACGTTGAGTCAGGGTGTAGGAAGCTGGCTCTGTATATACTATACCAAAATGAGGTTTAGGGCCCGATGTAGGTAATCTTGATTTACCTACTCTTAAATACCGAATCACACCGATTCGGTATTTAAGAGTAGGTAAATGGGATGTAGGTAATTTCTCTTTTTAAATTACCGAATCGGTAAGATTTGGTAATTACCGAATCGGTATTTACCGTTTCGGTAATTGCCATTTATTCCTATGGGCCTGGAGGCCCATAGGAATGAATGGCAATTACCGAATCGGTAAATACTGATTCCGTAATTGGGGGAAACATTGATGGGTGGCAGGGTGTCACTTTGACACCCTGTTGCACCCCTCAATCGTGTATGGGTGCACATGTTGCAGACATACATGCCCTAAGGGCATGTATGTCTGCAACATGGCAGCGTTTGAAAAGCAAAAAAAATGCTTTTTCAAGGCTTTTCATTATTTACCACCAACTTCTAGTTGGTGGTAAATAACGAATTCTTAAAGCCCTGTAGCACTGATTACAATGCTAACTACATCTCATAATACAGATTCGGTAATGTTACAGAATCTGCAATTTTACCGAATCTGTAAAATTACCGAATCTGTATTTTAGGTGGCCCTACATCTCATTTTCCAAATACCGGTCGGTAACGGCCGAAATGACCGAATTTCGGCCGTTACCGATCGGTATTTGCCTACCTACATCGGGCCCATAGTGTGCAAAGAGTCCAGTGGAACCCCAAAGGTAGGCAGAGGTAAAAGTAGATAGCACCTTACTCCCGATTTGTGGTAGAGTGGGCGAGCAGTAATGCTTTATCAGAGGGTAGTGTTAAGCAATTTTTGTACAAACTCAGGCAAGAAATTATGTCACACACTCAAAGACTGAACTTAGACCAATTTGTTTGTATCAAAAAAATTATTAAGTTATTTTATTTCCAGAACCAAGCCAAGCCTGATGCAGGTAAGTGAAATAAATGCTTTGCAAAATATTAGGCAGTGTTTTACAGTTGAATGCAGGTTCGAATGCAGTTGATTGAAGTACAGGTAAGTCAATGTTTTGAAATTACTTTTTAGTTACTTTACAGATCACTTTGTATGTTACTTTTTAGATTACTTTTTAAGTTACTTGTTCTACTCAGTGTGATATACCTAGATATCACACTGGGACATTTCCTAAAGAAGAGGTAAGAAAATCAGTTTTTGTACCTTTGCAGTTTTTCAGTGTTTCATAAATACCAACCAGTCAATGCAATCCTATGGGAGGAAATGAAGTTATCGGTTTACAGGTAAGTACAAGTTTGTGGGAGTTGGTATTCTGGGGTTAGAACCAGGGTTCCCCTCAGGGTTGAGGATGCATTCCCAGAACTCCCTCAGCGGCATTAAGGCGGCCGGGTGCAGAGTGCTGAGGCCCAATATCATCCAACGGGGAAAGGGGGCCTCCAGTTGGTGGCTGCTCACGAGCAGGCCACCTGGTTGTGAGAGCAAAACTCCTGGTGCTAGGCTCAGGGCAAAAGGGGGTTCCGAGTTAGCACACAACGGGCACCCACAGGGGCAGCTGGGTACAGGGTGTTGTTTTGGCATCGGGTGCCCTATTGTTTTTGATGGGATTTGCGGGTTTTGGATTTTGGCTGCAAGCTCGGTCCAGGAAGACTTCCGGGAGGAACCAACAGTTGGACACTCAAGTTGGAGGGCTCCGGGACGTAGGTTCACCTCGGGTTCTTTTCTCCAGAGTGCTGGGGCGGCTGGATGAAGGGGTGTCTTTTGAGGTCGGATTTCACCTTACTGGGCCACTCGCGGTTGGAGGGGTCTCAGTGCAGAGGCTGCAGGGGACGTCGGGGAGTCCTGGAGGTGTCAACCCACGGTGGACTCGGACTCTGGAGTGCTGGGGGACCTCGCTGCGACTAGTGGGCTACCCGGATTTGGGCCATAGGCGTTGGATGCAGTGGTGGTTCCAGGCATCAGGTTTCTTTGTCCTCAGCTGGTTAAGAGTCTGTCTTGGGAGTTTCTTTTGAACAGAGCTGCTGTTCTCAGGAGATCCGGACTGTGGTGAAGGCAGTCAATCCTCCCAGGGGTTCTGGAGGTCGATATCTGCAGGACAAGGCACCTTTAGGCACAGGATCTCTGGAAACTGCAGGTGGGCTGGTAGGGCTGGGGCCAAGTCAGTTCTTCTCTGCAATCTCCTCTGCTAGGCGGCTTCTTTAGCCCTTCTTCTTAGGTTGCTGGAATCTGTCTTTTTGGTTCAGGTTGCCCCCTAAATACTATATTTAGGGCCTGTTTTAGGGGTCTCAAGGTCAGTAGCCATGGGGCTACTGACCTTAGGGTGACTACACCCTTGGTGTGCTCACTCCATGTGGGGGAGTGGGCACAATCCCTAATCCTGATTGGAGAGCGCCTGCCATCTGCACTGAAGAGAGGGCTTTACCTCGCTTCCCCCACCTGAAGGGTGGGGTTGGCAGAGGTGGGCACACCTTCTGGGCTGTGCTCATTTTTCCCGGCGGTCTTTCCACCGAAAAAGTGGGAGACAGGATGGGGGCCTGCTTCATATAGCAGGAGAGGCTGGGGCGCGCGTTACAAAGACAGCAAAACCTTTGAAGATGCTGTTCCTGGCCTTGAGGAGGTGTGACCACCTCCGCCAAGGAAAGGCTTTGTTTCTGGGCTCAGGGAGCGAATGCTCCCACCACTGGGGTCCAAAAATATGTCTCGTGGTGGCAGGCTGGTGTGTACCAGTCAGGGAACTCACCAGAGGCTGGTCATTTTTCAGGGGGTATGTCTAAGATGGCCTCCGAGTGAATTTTTCATTATATCCCACACTGGCATCAGTGTGGGTTTAATATGCTGAGAAGTTTGATACCAAAATTCCCAGTTTTCAGTAAAGCCTTTATGGCATTATTGCACTTACAATGTCTAAGAATTGGTCTAGACACTGTAGGGGTACAGAGCTCATGCACCTGTACCCTCACCACTGGTTAAGGCCATCTAGAGGGGTGACTAACCTAGGCCAGGGCAGTGGGTTGTAGGCATGGCACAAAGAGATGTGTGCCATGTTGACTCTTCACTTTGTTCTGCACCACAACACGCAGCCTGCAATGGCAGTGTGTGTGTAAAGGTACAGGGCCTCTAAGGGTAGCACAATAAATGCTGCAGCCTTTAGAGGCCTTCCCTGGCCACAGTGCCCTTGGTACCCATGGTACCTTTTACAAGGGACTGACATGAGGCCAGAGAGGTGCCAATTGGGGTTGCAAGGTACAGTTTTGGGAAAGAACACAGGTCCTGGGAACCTGATTGGCAGGGACCCAGGGCACATCAAGTTAAAGTGCATCAGTAGTCTGGCAAAAAGTGGGGGGGTTACTGCAACAGAAACCCAGCTCCGACACAGGGTACGGCACCAACTTGTTAACCATCCTGGGCTGGTTCGACGTTGAGGAAGAAGTAGGGATCAACATCAAGAGTCAGATTGACGTTGAGGAATGTGTTGACGTCAAGGCGTCCAGACCTATTGACGTGTGGAGTATATCGACATTGAGGCGTCGTCACAGTTTGGTTTCATGAAGTATATTGGCGTCAACCGAGTTCGCGTCGAGAAGCATTTCGACTTTGAGGACACAACAGGAGAAAAGTAGATGCATCTGTTCATCTCTAGACTGTGAATACTTGAGGGTATACTCCCCCTCTACACCAGTAGTATTGACGGATTCTCCTCTACCGCCTATGCCTCCTCCGCCACAATCCTCTCCCAAGTCCCAGATCTCTCCTAAGAACGCGCCCTGGTTCGCGCCATCACAGACTCCACAGATCCAGGCATTCGTCTTCCCACCTATCTTCCAGGTGCTCATGCCACTGAAGTCCTGTATCTCGTTCAAGACCAAGATCCAGATCACGCACAAGATCTAGGCATCAGTCCCAATATACTTCTTCCACTTCTACTGGAAGATATTCGCCGATTCTGTCAGATTCTCCACCAGCTCACATTTCTCCAG